>NC_057388.1:79299335-80499335 GCF_019320065.1 Cervus canadensis
CAGCATGGTTTTCAGAAGTACTCCTTTTCTCTTTTTGACAAATTATTAGCAATATTAAACTTGTGTGGCTTTCAGGTATAGATTTCAGTTCAATTTAAAGATTGGGAATTCATTTCACCTCCATAGTTTCAATCATCATTTGATAACATAAATATTGAAAGTTTTCTTTATAGATCATGAAATCTAAAAATCTCTAGTATAGACAGTTAAGTGATGTCAAAATCTTATTGAGAAACTTATTATTCTATAAATACATTTTAAAATCTTCCAAGACACAAATATGATTTGGATCTTTCTTTTTCTGGTGGACTTGTCTGCCCTGCACTAATACCACACCCTTTGGTTTTATAGAATAATACAGTATTTTAAAATTGATTTTACTCACTTTCTAAAAATGGTTCAAGAATCTTTTTATAAGATTAAGCAGCATATTTTAATTTCATTAATTTCATTAATGTTTAATAAGTTTGAAAAAAGTCTAACTCTTGTGAATTTAGCATTTCTTTAATAAAAATGGATTTTGTGAAAGTCTCTGGAGACAGAGGCTAAAGTATCTCAGTTGAAATTCTATTATTAATTCATGAATTGATGTTAATTTAAAAAGAAAAATGCAAATTTGTTTTTCACTTTTAACTGTTCATTAGGAATTTCATAGCCTGTTTGTCTGAACCTCTCAAAACCTCTTCAAAAAACCTTTCAAAAATCTGATCATACTTAAATTGTGGCTAAACACCACTGACAGTAAAACTCACTGATTGTTTTCTCCAAACAAAAACATCTCAAATAAAATTAACCAATAATTTATATGGTTTTCGATGATTGGTTAATCTTTACTATTCAAATGGTTGAATTGGGTTCAGTGTAAAAAGTTTTTAAAATGTTTGAATCAGAAGTCAATATTTTTCTTCTCAATTATCATAGTAGGCTGAATTAAATAATAACATTAATATTCTAGCGACTGCCTGGGATACAAAATTACCTCTTAATTTAATTTTACATCCTATTGTTTTGATTTTTTTTTTTTTTTTTTTTTTGACCATGCCACAAGGCGGGTGGGATCTTAGTTCCCAGACCAGGGATTGAACCTCTGCCCCCAGCAGTAGAAGCACAGAGTCTGAACTAGTGGACTAGCAGGGTTGTGGAATACTATCTTAGATAGGATATGGCTAGGATGTATTTCTCTTGGATAATTTTACTTATAATTATGCCTCACATTTCTTCTTAAAATCTCTATCAAATTAAAAAGCTAAGTGAAAGTAAAATTAACGAAAATGAAATGCAGTTGGTTAAAGACCTGGGAACTGTGGTATTCCAGAAAGCAAACAAAGAGGGTAGATTATAGATGATGGAAATTTCAGGTATGTTGTATGGCTGATTATCTGTCTATCATTATATCATCACTATCATCATCCTTATCATTTATCCTATCATTTATTTCATAGGTGAGCACTGCTCATTGAGTTACATATTTCCTAGTGCTATTGTAACAAATTACTACAAACTTACTGACTTAAAACCATGTGAATCTGTTCCCTTAGAATTCTGGAGGTCAGCAGTCTGAAATAAGTTTAACTGCAATAAAATTAAGGTGCTTAAAGTTACCTTCTGGAGACTGAAAGGGGAATTCTTTCCTTTTTCAGCTTCTAGAGGCCACCTATATTCCTTGGCTTATTGCCTCTTCCTCTATCTTCTCATCAGGTGATACAGCATCTTATTTCCTCTCTTGCCACTGCTTACACCCTTCCATTTACTTTCTTTGACCCTGCTTTGACCCACAAAAATATACTAGGACAATTATCCTGTTTCAAGACCCTTAACATAATCACATCTGCAGAGCCCCTTTTACCATATGAGGTGAAATATTTCCAGAATCAAGGGATTAGTGAATGAACATCTTTGACAGACCTCATTCAGCTTATCATATGTTTTAGAATCTGGAGATCATTGGTAATCTAATGAAAAATTAGACTGACAGAGAAAATTATCTGATTGGAGGGTAGATTAAGAGAAAGAGAGGAGGAGAATTATAGCCATTAAGTATGGAAAACTCTTTTGAGGAATTTTGCTGGAAATGGGGGTCAAAGAGATTAAGGTCTCATTGGCAGAAGTGACATTAACTTTTCATTTTAAATTTAAAATGTGAAATATAATAACATGTTTTATTGGCAGGTACAGGGAAAAATGAAAATACTGGTATAGAAGAGAAAGGAATAGTTTCTGGAAGGATTCTCCTGAGTATGGATAAGATCATGAGTGTTTCTTTTATGAAAATAGGGAGGAAGGTAAACTATGATGGGTAGGTGAATAGATGTGAGGTGGACATTTGTGAATCCTCTTCTCAGTTCTGTCAATGAGATAAATCTGAGTGTTGTTGATGTGGCTGAGGGGTGTTTAAGGAGAAGGTATGGAATATTTTTCCAGTATAATGATATGGTTAATAAAATTTAAAAAATTATATTATAATTGATCAACCATACTAAAGTTCCTCTTAAATTTCATGGTTGTAAATATAAACTGTGTCTAAGAGCTTGCTAAGAGCTTCCCCATTCATATTTAACTGGAGTAGGAGGGAGAAACAGAGAGGTTTTGTTTCTCTTTTTCACTGTGAGGATTATAAAGCTTGAAGAGGTGAGTTAAAGCTGTGTTTATTGGGTAAGTGTTACAAACCAAACTTGGGTCAGCTCTCCCAGCATGCATCAAAGTCAATTTATTGATATAGAGTTTGGTGAAGGAAAGTACAGTATTTATTGCAAGGCACCCAACATGGGGCCAAACGAAAAGAATGGGCATTTCATGCTCAAAAGACCCAAATTCCCCTATGATTTTGGGGGACAGTTTTTAAAAACAAGGTGAGGGAGAGGGTTTCAGACTACCTGATCAGCTTGTGGAGATTCTTTTCATTGATTGGCGGTTAAAGTAATTGGGTGGTATTTTGAGAGTCAACATCACTAGCATTCTGGTTCCAAGTGGTCTGGGGTCTACATGCTGGTGATCAGCAGTTAACTTCTTCCACTTGTTGGGGGTTCTGGCATCAGCAAAACAACTCAAGAGTTATTAATAGATGGGGAAACAATGGAAACAGTAAGATTTTATTTTGGGGGGCTCGAAAATCACTGGAGATGGTGACTGCAGCCATGAAATTAAAAGACTCTTGCTCCTTGGAAGAAAAGCTATGACCAACCCAGACAGCATATTAAAAAGCAGAGACATTACTTTACCAGCAAAGTCCATCTAGTCAAAGCTATGGTTTTTCCAATAGTCATGTATGGATGTGAGAGTTGGAGCGTAAAGAAAGCTGAGCACCAAAGAATTGATGCTTTTGAACTGTTAAAAAAGAGTTGATGCTTTTTGATGTTGGAGAAGACTCTTGAGAGTCCCTTGCACTGCAAGGAGATCCAACCAGTCAATCCTAAGGGAAATTAGTCCTGAATGTACATTGGAAGGACTGATGTTGAAGCTGAAACTCCAATTCTTTGGCCACCTCATGTGAAGAGCTGACTCATTTGTAAAGACCCTGATGCTGAGAAGGACTAAAGGCAGGAGAAGAAGGGGACAACAGAGGATGAGATGGTTGAATGGCATCACTGACTCAATGGGCATGAGTTTGAGCAAACTCTGGGTGTTGGTGATGGACAGGGAGGCCTGGCTTGCTGCACTCCGTGGGGTCACAAAGAGTGGACACAACTGAGCAACTGAACTGAACTGAATGTTTATTAAGCACTAAGAACAGTACTTGATACATTGAAAACTTTCAGCAAATGTTACCTTTTGAATGCACTGTGCCACATCTCTTTCTCAACAACTCTTATACAGAGCAGAGAGATAGATCACAAATGAGGTAAGTAAAATATTGGGTGTTCTTTGGAAGGACTGATGCTGAAACTGAAACCCCAATACTTTGACCACCTCATGCGAAGAGTTGACTCATTGGAAAAGACCCTGATGCTGGGAGGGATTGGGGGCAGGAGGAGAAGGGGATGACAGAGGATGAGATGGCTGGATGGCATCACCAACTCAATGGGCATGGGTTTGGGTAGACTCCGGGAGTTGTTGATGGACAGGGAGGCCTGGTGTGCTGTGATACATGGGGTCGCAAAGATTTGGACATGACTGAGTGACTGAACTGAACTGAACTGAACTGAAAATATCCACAGTAAAAAAGTGCTATAAATCTAGAATTTATAAAACAAAAGAGAACAGCTGTTCCAAAGCAAAAGCTGTCATATACATTGCATATTAGCATATATTTGCTTAAGAATACTGTTAGTGAAAACTTGTTGGTTTGAAGCAAATTTTTGACCATTACAAATAGATACTGAGAAAAATTCTAAATAAAGAAGTAAGTGTTCTGATCCATATCAGTAACATGTAGGGAGGAAGAATTTGACAAGTGCAAGTGTATCAGAAGGTATGTGGAGAATGTAAGGAAGAGCCAATAATAGAACAGACACACATACATATATACATGTATACATGTGTGTACATGTATATATACACATGTAATAGATTTTATAGTGTATGTTTTTATATATTTCATAACCTATTTCTATTTTTTAAAGTAAATTAATTATTTTGTCAATTATATATTTTGCCCTTTCAATCATAGAAGTGATTTGAAATTCTTGATTCAGCTTTCTGCTGCTTGTGTATGATACTTAACAAAGAACTCAAGTTAATTATCATCTCTATGGAATAAAGTCCCCAGGGTCATATACATCTCACACAGAAACTAACAGATATGTTATTATAATTAATAAATCATAAATTAAATATTCTAAAAATTATGAGACTATATTTTTATAAAATGCCATTACAATGATCAAGTATTTAAAGGAAGCATAGAGCAAATATATTACTAACAAATCATGTTTTTTGGTCATACTGATTCATTATAAATGTTTGTCAATAATTTTTTATGCAGCAGAGATCTGTAAATTTCAATTCTACTTTTTTTTTAAATAATGGATGAAGTAATAGTAATGTTACAATTTTGTGTGAAAATACTAGAGCTCCCAGATCTCAACAATCTAACATCATTTTTATCAAGAACAGTAACTAAAACTTAAATCAAGTACATTTTTGTAAAAGTCAGACTTCAGCCATAGTTTTTGAGAATTTATTAACTGAAAAACATAACTAACGGATTTCCTGGCTGACTGAGCAGCTACTGGATATATTGTTGGGCTTAGCCCATGAGTTGTATCGTGTCCTGTAAACTTACAATGAGTAATGCCAATTTTGTGAACTCCTATATCCAAAGGTAATGATTGACTTCCTGTTTGCACTGTTTCATAATTTAGAAGCCAGAACTACCTGTCCACACATTCACTAGTTACCTAGGCTTTCTTTCTGACTTATTATTATTCAAATGACCCCATAGTTAGTTGGAATGGAAAGTTTCTCTGATTTCCTTCCTCTCTATATCTTCACCATTTGGTTTCCTGAATCTCATCATTCACATTTTTCACCTTGGAATGTGAAGATGATATGTAAATATACTATTGTATATAGTATTATTAATAACATCAAAGAAAATGTAAACTATAATGTAAAAAGTATGTGTGTGTGTTTGTGTATTTTTGTGTATTATTTAATGTGTTGGAGCTGAAGTTCGATTATTTAAAGTGAATCTAAAGAATTCTAAGACATTTGATGCATGAGAATATGGGATATAAAGGGAAACATATAAATAAGAAAATAAAATAAAAATGGTTCTTCATTATTTTCTTTTTCCTAATGATTATCATTATATATTTTTACAGAGATTTCACAGCAACAATACTTTGGACATATCTATTAAGAACTATGTATTTAATCTTGCCCTTGTTCTCCATGATAGAACTCTTCTTGAGAGAGAAAGAAAATGCCTTTTTCAGGTCATCTTCTGACTTTTTCCTGTAGGTTTCATCCAGCCCAGCATGCCCAGATAGTCATTCTGTGATTTATCTTCATTCTTCTTAAATTGTACCATGTTTCTCTCATGACCACTCGTTGAAGAATGTTCTTCAGTATGACCTAATTGTCAGAATGCTTATTTGAATTATTTTGGATTGTTTATACTACAATGATAGGACTAAAGTTCTATCTGCAAGGGTATTGCGAATTTTTTTAAATGGGTTCAATAATTTCCACCCACCCATCCCATTGCCTGATATCATGTGGTAGGGTATTCTCATAATCGTGGAACACATCTTCTTGTAAAGCATGGGAGATAAGGTGAAAGTCTTTTGCAACATTTTGTTCTATGGTGTATGACCCTATAATTTATGTTTTTCCTTATAAGTAAATGTTTGCAAAGTGTAATATACATTAAGAAATTTATAGTTTTTCCTCGCATATAGCTCAGTGGATTTTTAGAAATAGAATGCACTCATAATCAGTAATTGGATCAAGAAATAAACATTTAAGAACACATAAAACCTGCCCTTTTGTTACTTTCCAGGCAGAAAGCAAAGAAGAACTAGAGTCTCTTGATGAAAGTGAAAGAAGAGAGTGAAAAAGTTGGCTTAAAGCTTAACATTCAGAAAACTAAGGTCATGACACCTAGCCAAAGCTATGGTTTTTCCAGTAGTCATGTGTAGATGTGGTAGTTGGACTATAAAGAAAGCTGAGCAATGAATAATTGATGCTTTTAAACTGTGGTGTTGAAGAAGACTCTTGAGAGTCCTTTTGACCTTAAGGAGATCCAACCAATCAATCCTAAAGGAAATCAATCCTGAATATTCATTGGAAGGACTGATGCTGAAGCTGAAACTCCAATACTTTGGCTACCTCATGCGAAGAACTGACTAATTTGTAAAGACCCTGATGCCAGGAAAGATTGAAGGCAGGAGGTATAATTTCATGTCTAATTCATTCTCTTTGCTGTATAGTTTCCCTTTCTGTGACTATAGGACAATATACTTTTCATCCTTCATTTAATAGACATTTGGGTAATTTCCCTTTTGAAATTAAAAATTCATTAAAAAATCATGCTTCTTTAAGCAATATAAAGTGAGTGAAAGACTCTCAGTTGTGTCCGACTCTTTGTGACCCCATGTACTATACAGTCCACAGAATTCTCCAGGCCAGGATACTGGAGTGGATAGCCTTTCCCTTTTCCAGGGGATCTTCCCAACCCAGGGATCAAAACCAGGTCTCCCGCATTGCAGGTAGATTATCTACCAGCTGAGCCACAAGGGAAGCCTAAGAATACTGGAATAGGTAGCTTATTCCTTCTCCAGTGGATCTTCCCAACTCAGGAGTTAAACCAGGGTCTCCTGCATTGCAGTTGGATTCTTTACCAACTGACCTATAAGGGAAGTCCTTTGAGCAACATAGTACATTAAAAAAAAATAGACCTTATATATTTATTTTTAGCATAATGTGTATCTTTAGTTGACTAGTCACACAATTTTGTTGGGTAAACCTAAGAGTGGAACTGCTGGGCCAGTGGATTTGCTTGCTTTTGGTAGATACTGCCAAAGAGTTTTCCAAAGTATTTGCAATGATTTACACCCCTTCAAAGGGGCTTCCCAGGTGGTGCTAGTGGTAAAGAACCTGCTTGCCAATGCAGGCAACATAAGAGACGTGAGCTCTGTCTCTGAGTGGGGAAGATCTCCTGTAGGAGGACATGGCAACCCACTTCAGTATTCTTTCCTGGAGAATCCTATGGACAGAGAAGTTTTGTGGGCTACAGTCCACAGGGTCACAATCTCTACTCTTTTGGATGGATTTTCAGTCTTTTAATAACTATAGAACGATGTCAGTTTTAATGAGGTGAATGAACCTAGGGCCTACTGTACAGAGTGAAGTGAAGTGAAGTAGCTCAGTCATGTGACTCTTTGTGACCCCATGGAATATAGCCTACCACGCTCCTCCATCCATGGGATTTTCCAGGCAAGAGTACTGGAGTGGGTTGCCATTTCCTTCTCCAGAGGATTTTCCCAACCCAGGGATCAAAGCTGGGTCTCCCGCATTGTAGGCAGACACCTTACCATCTGAGCCACCAGGGGAACCTGGTAAAGTGAGTACAGAGTGAAGTAAGTAAGAAACAGAAAAACGAATATCATATATTAATGCATACATATGGAATCTAGAAAATATGTTACTGATGAACAAATTTGCAGGGAAGAAATGGAGGTGCAGATGTAGAGAACAGACATGTGGACACAGTGGGGGAAGGAGAGGGTAGGACGAACTGAGAAAGTAGCATTGACGCATTGACATATATATATACTCTATCATGTGTAAGACAGAGAGTGAGAAGCTGCTATGTGACACAGGGAGCACAGCCTGGCATCTTGTGACAACCTGGAAGTGTGGGATGGGAAGGGAGAGGGAGACTCAAAAGGGAAGGGATGTATATCTATATATATGTAATTATGACTCATTTCATTTTTGTATGGCAAAAACCACCACATTATAAAACAATTATCCTCCAATTAAAAATAAAAATACTTTAGACCTTTTTTAAAAGGTCCATTTAAGAAACTTTGTCTACTCTGAGTTTGCAAAGATTTTTCTCCTGCATTTTTTATTGTTTTGCTCCATGTTTATATCTGTAATCCACCTAAATTTTCTGTGTGCATTGTAAGTGGTGAAACAGGGCTCTAAATACATATTCTTTTTCGTATGAATATACAGTTGGACAGCTAACATTTCTTTAAACTCCCATCCTTCCATAACTGTACTGTGCTGTTGTCTTTGTCATAAAGCAGCTGATTACATATATGTGCATTTGTTTCTGTTTTCTGGGTTATTGGTCAGTATGTCCTTGCCTCTGCACTTAGTATCTGGAGGTGCAAATCCTTTCTTCTTTGAAATAGCGTCTACAGTTTTATCTGGCTGTGATTTTGACTCTGATTTTATTAAATCTGATATCTGTATACCATATTGAATTCTTCAAACCATAATCATTTTGACTACCTCCATTTGTCTTTTTATTATTTTGTGAAAATTCTGCGGTGGTAGAGATCTTACACATCTTGTTGAAAGATACATTTATAGCTATTTTTTGATGTTTAAAATGCTGTCTAATTTGTATTTTGGGTGGTATAAAGGAATACCATTGCTTTGTTTTTTGTTTTTTTTTTTTTGCATATTTTCCTTTTATCTAGTGTACGTTCTAAATTCATTGATATCTTTTTTTTTCTTGTAGATTTTTTGGAATTGTGTATATTTGCAATTATATAACCTGCACAATGACACCATTCTTTATTGCTATGTGTTTGCTGTGTTTTTTAAAATTTATTTATAGCTTTATTTCAAGTTAAATAAAGATTTTCTGTATAATTTTGAGAGTCATTTTGTTGAGTTGGCTATGTTGTGAATATGTAAAACTTCTATCTAGTCTCAGAGTGTCAGAGGAAGAAGCCTGTTATTTTTTAGAGATTCTCAGTGATTAATTTTTTCATTTAAAGTCCTGATTTATTTAGTGCAACTTCAGCTCACAAACTCTTCCCTGGGATTTGAGGGTTCATTCAAAAGTTAAATGACTGGAGAAACTAATAAATTAAGAAGAGAGTTGACATGAGGAAAGTAAAATTACCTTATTATTTAATAAAGAGTTTAAATTATAGAAAAAAATCAGGTGATTTTTTCTTTTTCTACAAGACAGCATTGCTACAGCCATAGATATTTAATTTATGTTTTTGACCAAGATTTTCATGTGACAAATTGGTAACTTGTTAATGGTTTTCTTTCTTTATTAGACAACAAGACATCTTGGGAGATTTGTTCATCTTCTGAAAGGAGAGAGATCATATACATATACATATTTTCTAAATATGTATAGAAAATATATATATTGAGTAACTATAGAATGAATAATACACTTTTGATAAGAAAAAGAAATCTATACTATAACGTGCATAAAAACAGGAATAATGAAAATCTTCCTGCAATAAACCACATGAAAACCTAAATAATGTGATGGCATTTGTCTGCCTCACTTTGGAGGCCAGCTACTCTTTTTTGTTTCATGTTATGTGTTGGGTAGTTCTCTCAGAATAAAAACTGAAAGTGACTTTTCCCCATGAATTAATTACCCTAATGGCAGCTGGATGTCATATTTGAAATTAATGCATAATCAGATGATAGATAGGAGTCAATACAGCTTAGATATCACAGTTTTGCTAAACTACTTCTCTACCTCTATCATTGCAGAGTATTCATACTTTAATGTTAAGGTGATTATTTAACTTTTGCTCAAATATACAGATAAAGGGCTCAAAATTACAAAATATAAATTTAAGACAATCTAAAATGGCACTATGTAGTGTTAATAACTCAGTCATGTCCGACTCTGTGACACCATGACCTATAGCCTGCCAGACTCCTCTATCCATGGAAATCTCCAGGCAAGAATCAGTTCAATTCAGTTCAGTCACTCAGTCATGTCCAACTCTTTGTGATCCCGTGAACTGCTGCACCCCAGGCTTCAGTTTCCATCACCAACTCTGGGAGATTGCTCAAACTTATGTCCCTTGAGTCAGTGACGCCATCCAACTCTCTCATCCTCTTTCATCCCCTTCTCCTCCTACCTTCATTCCTTCCCACCATCAGGGTCTTTTCTAATGAGTCAATTCTTCACATCAGGTGGCCAAGTATTGGAGCTTCAGCTTCAGCATCAGTCCTTCCACTAAACATTCGGGACTGATTTTCTTTAGGATTAACTGGTTTGATCTCCTTGTAGTCCAAGGGACTCTCAAGAGTCCTCTCCAACACCACAGTTCAAAAGCACCAATTCTTCGGTTCTCAGCTTTCTGTATAGTCCAGTTCTCACATCCATATATGATTACTGGGAAAACCAGGTTTGACTAGACAGACCTTTGTTGGCCAAGTAATGTCTCTGCTTTTTAATATGATGTCTAGGTTTGTCATAGCTTTTCTACCAAAGAGAAAGTGCCTTTTAATTTCCTGGCTGCAGTCACCAGTTTCAGTGATTTTGGAGACCAAGATAATAAAAGTCTCTCACTGTTTCCATTGTTTCCCCCATCTCTTTGCCATTAAGTGATGGCCAGATGCCATGATCTTACTTTTTTGAGTGGTGAGTTTTAAGCCAGCTTTTTCACTCTCCTCTTTCACTTTCATAAAGAGGCTCTTTAGTTCCTCTTTGCATTCTGCCGTAAAGGTGGTGTCTGCCATAAGGGTGGTGTCATCTGCATGTCTGAAGTTATTACTGTTTCTCCAGGCAATCTTGATTCCAGTCAGTGCTTCATCCAGCCCAGCATTTCAGATGATGTACTCTGCATATAATTTAAATAAGCAAGGTGACAATATACAGCCTTGACATACTCTTTACCCAATTTGGAACCAATCCATTGTTCCATATCCAGTTCTAAGTGTTGCTTCTTGACCTGCATAGAGATTTCTCAGGAGGCAGTTAAGGTGTTCTGATATTCACATCTGTTTAAGAACTTTTCACAGTTTGTTGTCACCCACACAGTCAAAGGCTTTGGCATAGTCAATGAAGCAGAAATAGATGTTTTTTCTGGAATTCTCTTGCTTTTACTATGATCCAACAGATGTTGGCAGTTTGATCTCTGGTTCCTCTGTCTTTTCTAAATCCAGTCTGAATATCTGGAATTCTTGGTTCATGTACTGTTGAAGCCCAGCTTGGAGAATTTTGAGCATTACTTTGCTAGCTGGAGTGGATTGCCATTCCCTTCTCCACAGGATTTTCCTGACCCAGAATTTGAACCCGGGTCTCCTGGTTTCCTGCATTGCACAGAGTCTTTAATGTCTGAGTCACCAGGGAAGCCCATGCTTACATACATATTCAGTGTTTCAGGTAGAGACCGAAAATAATTTGGATTTATCATCAGAGCTTATAAGTTCAGTCCTTTATTTCTGAAATTGTTATCATGTTATTTATTATCAGTGAATTTTACCATTGAGCTTTCTCAACTAGCCTAAACTTGGAAGCAAAGAATTGGAGGCTTAGCATAGGGAGGAGGCAATTCCTTTGTATTAAAATTTTCTTACCAACAGAGTTTTTGTTTATGTTGTTTTATAACAGACTTTAATTTTAGAGCATCTTTAAGTGTACAAAACAATTGAGAAGATATTCCCATGTGGAATATTTCCATTTACCCTAGCATATAGCTTCTCTGATTATGAAAGGCAGACATTAGTATAGTACACTTTTTACAAAATGGAAACCCACTGATAGCCAGTAGTTTATTCTTTATACCTGTGAGTCTGTTTCTTTTTTGTCATATTTATTCCTCTGTTTTATTTTTTAGGTACCACATAAAGATGATAGTGTACAGTATTTGTCTTTAACTGACTTATTTCACTAAGCATAATACCCTCCAGGACACCCATGTTATCACCAAATGGCAAAATTTTATTCTTTATTTCATTCAATATTTATGGTAATACTCAATTACATAAATATACGATATTTATCCATTCATCTGTTGATGACACTTATGCTGCTTTCATATCTTAGCTATTATAAAAGAATGCTGCTATGAACATTGGAGTACATTAATTAATTATAATTTTTGTTTTCTTTAGCTATATACCCAGGAATAGAATTGTTGGAGCATGTGGTAGTTCTATTTATAGCTTTCTGAAGAATCACTATACTGATTTACATAATGGCTACACCAATTGCCTTCCCACCAGCAGTGTAAAAGTGTTCCCTTTTCTCCAAATCCTCCCTAACTTTTGTTTTCAGTCTATTTTATAATAGCCATTCTGACAGATGCAAGATGATATCTCATTGTGGTTTTGATTTGCAGCTCCCTGACAATTTCATCCAGTTTTAATTACTATAGCTTTGCACTGTAGTCTAAGGTCAGGGGATATGATTCTCTTCAGTTTTGTTCTTTTCTATCAAGATCTCTTTGGCTATTTAGGGTCTTTTTTGATTCCATACAGATTTTAGAATTATTTGTTCTAGTTCTATGAAAAATATTCTCCAGGCCAGAATACTGGAGTGGATAGCCTTTCCCTTCTCCAAGGGATCTTCCCAACCCAGGGATCTAACCCAGGTCTCCTGCATTGCAGGTGGATTCTTTACCAGCTGAGCCACGAGGGAAACCAAGAATTCTGGAGAGGGTAGCCTATCCCTTCTCCAGGAGATCTTCCTGACCCAAGAATCAAACCATGGTCTCCCCCATTGCAGGTGGATTCTTTACTAACTGAGCTATCAAGAAAGCACATGAAAAATATTATATGTATTTTAATAGAGATTGCATTAAATATGTAGATTTCTTTGGTTAGTATGGACATTTTAACAATATCAATTCTTCCAATCAGTGAACATGGAATATCTTTCCATTTCTTTGTATCATCTTCAGTTTCCTTCATCCAGTGTTTTACAGTTTTCAGCATATAGGTCTCTCCCCTCCTTGATTAACTTTATTCCTATATATTTTATTCATTTTTATGTGATTTTAAACAAGATTTTTTTTTTCTTTTTTGCATTCTCTTCCTGATAGATCATTATTAGTGTATGGGAAGACAACAGATTTCTTAATATTAACCTTGTAACCTGCAACTTTACTGAATGAATTTATTAGTTCTACTAATTTTTTAGTGGATACTTTCAGATTTTCAATGTATGCTATCATGTCATCTGCAGATAGCAATAGCTTTGCTTCTCTTGCATTTTGAATGCCTTTTTTCCCCTTTCTTGTGTGATTGCTGTGGCTAGGTCTTCCAATACTATGTTAAATAGAAGTGCTTACAGCAAGCATCCTTGTCCTATTTGTGATTATAGGGGAAAAGCTTTTTACTATTCACTATGATTTTAGCTGTGGGTTTGTCATAAATGGCCTTCATTATGTTGAGATATATTCCCTCTACAGCAACTTTGATGATAGTTTTTTTTTTAATTAATTTACTTATTTTAATTTGAGGCTAATTACTTTACAATATTGTGGTGGTTTTTTGCCATACATTGACAAGAATCAGCCATGTTTGTACATGTGTCCCCCGGTCCTGAACCTGCCTCCCATCTCCCTCCCCATCCCATCCCTCTGGGTTGTCCCAGTTCACAGGCTTTGAGTGCCCTGTTTCATGCATAAAACTTGGACTGGTCATCTATTTCACGTATGGTAATATGCATGTTTCAATGCCATTCTCTCAAATCATCCGACCCCCTCCTTCTCCCACAGAGTCCAAAAGTCTGTTCTTTGTATCTGTGTCTTTTGCTGTCTTGCATAAAGGGTCATTGTTACCATCTTTCTAAATTCCATATATATGCTTTAATATACTGTATTGGTGTTTTTCTTTCTGACTTATTTCACTCTGTATAATAGGCTCCAGTTTCATCCACCTCATTAGAACTGACTCAAATGCATTCTTTTGAATAGCTGAGTAATATTCCATTGTGTTATGTACCACAACTTTCTTATCCATTCATTCACTGATGGACATCTAGGTTGCTTCCATGTCCTAGCTATTGTAAACAGTGCTGCAGTGAACATTGGGGTGCACGTGTCTCTTTCAGATCTGGTTTCCTCGGTGTGTATGCCCAGGAGTGGGATTGCTGGGTCATATGGCAGTTCTATTTCCAGTTTTTTTTAAGGAATATCCACACTGTTCTTCATAATGACTGGACTAGTTTGCATTCCCACCAACAGTGTAAGAGGGTTCCCTTTTCTCTACACCCTCTCCAGCATTTATTGTTTGTAGACTTTTTGATAGCAGCCATTATGATCAGTGTGAGATGGTACTTTATTGTGGTTTTGATTTCTATTTCTCTGATAATGTGTGATGTTGAGCATCTTCTAGTGTGTTTCTTAGCCAACTCTATGTCTCCTTTGGAGAAATGTCTGTTTAGTTCTTTGGCGCATTTTTTGACTGTGTTGTTTATTTTTCTGGTATTGAGCTGCATGAGCTGTTTGTATATTTTTAAGATTAATTCTTTATCAGTTGTTTCATTTGCTATTATTTTCTCCCATTCTGAAGTCTGTCTTTTCACCTTGCTTATAGTTTCTTTCATTGTGCAAAAGCATTTAAGTTTAATTATGTCCCATTTGTCTATTTTTTCTTTTATTTCCATTACTCTGGGAGGTAGGTCATAGAGGATCTTGCTGTGATTTATGGCAGAGGGTGTTCTGTCTGTTTTCCTCCAGGAGTTTTATCGTTTCTGGTCTTACATTTATATCTTTAGTCCATTTTGAGTTTATTTTTGTGTATGATGTTCAAAGTGTTCTAGTTTCATTCTTTTACAGGTGGATGACCAGTTTTCCCAGCACCACTTGTTAAAGAAATTATCTTTTCTCCATTCTATATTCTTGCCTCCTTTGTCAAAGACAAGTTGTCCATATGTGTGTGGATTTATCTCTGGGCTTTCTATATTGTTCCATTGATCTATATTTCTGTCTTTGTGCCAGTACCATACTGTCTTGACGACTGTAGCTTTGTAGTATAGTCTGAAGTCGGGCAGGTTGATTCCTTCAGTTCCATGCTTCTTTCTCAAGATTCCTTTGGTTATTCAATGTTTTTTGTGTTTCCATACAAACTATGAAATTATTTGTTCTAGTTCTGTGAAAAATACCGTTGGTTGCTTGATAGGAATTGCACTGAATCTATAGATTGCTTTGGGTAGTATTCTCATTTTTCATTATATTGATTCTTCCAATCCATGAACATGTTATATTTCTCCATCTATTTGTGTTATTTTTTTATTTCTTTCATCAGTGTATAGCTTTCTATATATGGGTCTTTTGTTTCTTTATGTAGAATTATTCCTAAATATTTTATTCTTTTCATTGCAGTGGTGTATGGGATTGTTTCCTTAATTTCTCTGTTTTCTCATTGTTAGTGTAGAGGAATGCAAGGGGCCTCTGTGGGTTAATTTTACATCCTGCAACTTTACTATATTCCCTAGTAACTTTTTAATCTAAAAACAAGACCGGGAGCTGACTGTGACTCAGATCATGAACTCCTTATTGCCAAATTCATACTTAAATGGAAGAAGGTAGGGATAACCACTAGACCATTCAGGTATGACCTGAAACAAATCCCTTATGACTATAAAGTGGAAGTGAGAAATAGACTAAAGGGACTAGATCTGATAAACAGAGAGCCTGATGAACTATGGACGAAGGTTTGTGACATTGTACAGGAGACAGGGATCAAGACCATCCCCATGGAAAAGAAATGCAAAAAGGCAAAATGGTTGTCTGAAGAGGCCTTACAAATAGCTGTGAAACAAAGAGAAGCTAAAAGCAAAGGAGAAAAGGAAAGATATTTCCATTTGAATGCAGAGATCCAAAGAATAGCCAGAAGAGATAAGAAAGCCTTCCTCAGCAATCAATGCAAAGAAATAGAGGAAAACAACAGAATGGGAAAGACTAGAGATCTCTTCAAGAAAATTAGTGATACCAAGGGAATAGTTCATGTAAAAATGGGCTCAATAAAGGGGAGAAATGATATGGACCTAATGGAAGCAGAAGATATTAAGAAGAGGTGGCAAGAATACACAGAAAACTGTACAAAAAAGATCTTCACAGCCCAGATAATCACAATGGTGTGATCACTCACCTAGAGTCAGACATCCTGGAATGTGAAGTCAAGTGGGCCTTAGAAAGCATCACTATGAACAAAGCTAGTGGAGGTGATGGAATTCCAGTTGAGCTATTTCAAATCCTGAAAGATGATGCTCTGAAAGTGCTGCACTCAATATGCCAGCAAATTTGGAAAACTCAGCGGTGGCTACAGGACTGGAAAAGGTCCGTTTTCATCCCAATCCCTAAGAAAGGCAATCCCAAAGAATGCTCAAACTACCACACAATTACACTCATCTCACACGCTAGTAAAGTAATACTCAAAATTCTCCAGCCAGGCTTGAGCAATACGTGAACCGAGAACTTCCAGATGTTCAAGCTGGTTTTAGAAAAGGCAGAGGAACCAGAGATCAAATTACCAATATCTGCTGGATCATCAAAAAAGCAAGAGAGTTCCAGAAAAACATCTATTTCTGCTTCATTGACTATGCCAAAGCCTTCGACTCTGTGGATCACAATAAACTGTGGAAAATTCTGAAAGAGATGGGAATACCAGACCACCTGACCTGCCTCTTGAGAAACCTGTATGCAGGTCAGGAAAAACAGTTAGAACTGGACATGGGACAACAGACTGGTTCCAAATAGGAAAAGGAGTACATCAAGGCTGTATATTGTCACCCTGCTTATTTAACTTAAATGCAGAGTACATCATGAGAAACGCTGGTCTGGAAGAAGCACAAGCTGGAACCAAGATTTCTGGGAGAGATATCAATAACCTCAGATACGCAGACCATACCACCCTTATGGCAGAAAGTGAAGACGAACTAGAAAACCTCTTGATGAAAGTGAAAGAAGAGAGTGAAAAAGTTGGCTTAAAGCTCAACATTCAGAAAACTAAGATCATGGCATCTGGTCCCATCACCTCATGGGAAATAGATGGGGAGACAGTGGAAACAGTGTCAGACTTTATTTTTGGGGGCTCCAAATCACTGCAGATGGTGATTGCAGCCATGAAATTAAAAGAGGCTTACTCCTTGCAAGGAAAGTTATGACCAACCTAGATAGCATATTAAAAAGCAGAGACATTACTTTGCCAACAAAGGTCTGTCTGGTCAAGGCTATGGTTTTTCCAGTGGTCATGTGTGGATGTGAGAGTCGGACTGTGAAGAAAGCTGAGGGCCAAAAAATTGATGCTTTTGAACTGTGGTGTTGGAGAAGACTCTTGAGAGTCCCTTGGACTGCAAGGAGATCCTACCAGTCCATCCTGAAGGAAATAAATCCTGGGTATTCATTGGAAGGACTGATGCTGAAGCTGAAACTTCAATACTTTAGCTACCTGATGCAGAGAGTTGACTCATTGGAAAAGACCCTGACGCTGGGAGGGATTGGGGGAAGGAGGAGAAGGGGATGACAGAGGATGAGATGGCTGAATGGCATCACCGACTCGATGGGCACGAGTTTGAATAAACTCTGGGAGTTTGTGATGGACAGCGAGGCCTGGCGTGCTGCAATTCATGGGATCGCAAAGAGTTGGACACGACTGAGTGACTGAACTTAACTTAACTCGTAACTTTAATAAATTACTAAATTTAGTAACTTTACTAAATTTACTAGTAATTTTCTGGTGGTGTCTTCATGGTTTTCTGTGTAAAGGATCTTGTCATCTTCAAACAGTGAAAGTTTTACTTCTTCTTTTCCAATCTGCATTCTTTTTATTTCTTTTTCTTTTCTGATTGCTGTGGCTAAAACTTCCAAAACTATGTTGAACAGTAGTGGTGAGAGTGGGCACTCTTGTCTTGTTCCTGACTTTAGGGGAAATGCATTCAATTTTTTTACCATTGAGGGTAATGTTTGCTGTGGGTTTATCATATATGGCTTTCATTTTGTTGAGGTATGTTCCTTCTATGCCTGCTTTCTGGAGAATTTTTATCATAAATGGGTGTGAATTTTGTCAAAACTTTTCTCTGCATCTATTGAGATAATCATATCACTTTTATCTTTCAATTTGTTAATGTGGTGTAATCCATTGATTGATTTGCAAATATTGAAGAATCCTTGCATCCCTGGGATGAAGCCCACTTGGTCATGATGTATGATCTTTTTAATATGTTGTTGGATTCTGTTTG
Organism: Cervus canadensis; assembly: GCF_019320065.1. Taxonomy (NCBI): domain Eukaryota; kingdom Metazoa; phylum Chordata; class Mammalia; order Artiodactyla; family Cervidae; genus Cervus; species Cervus canadensis. The sequence continues at coordinate 79,317,913 of NC_057388.1, forward strand.
CTAGAATTTTGTTGAGTATTTTTGCATCTATGTTCATCAGTGTTATTGGCTGTTGTTTCCTTTTTTTGTGGCATCTTTGTCTGTTTTGATATTAGGGAGATGGTGGCTTTATAGAATGAGTTTGGGAGTTTACCTTCCTCTGAAATTTTCTGGAAAAGTTTGCATAGGTTACGTATTAGCACTTCTCTAAATTTTTGGTAGCTGTGAAGCCATCTGGTCCTGGGCTTTTGTTTGTTGTAAGATGTTTGATTAGAGTCTTGATTTCCGTATTTGTAATGGGCCTGTTAAGATCGTCTATTTCTTGCTGGTTCAGTTTTGGAAGGTTATACTTTTCTAAGAATTCATCCATTTCTTCCAAGTTGTCCATTTTATTGGCATATAGTTGCTGATAGTAGTCTCTTATTATCCTTTGTATTCCTGTGTTGTCTGTTGTGATTTCTCCAGTATCATTTCTAATTTTGTTGATTTGATTCTTCTCCCTTATTTTCTTGATGAGTCTGGCCAATGGCTTGTCTATTTTATGTATCTTCTCAAAGAACCAGCTTTTAGTTTTGTTGATTTTTGCTATAGTCTCTCTGTCTCTCTTTTTTTTTCTCTTTCATGTATTTCTGCTCTAATTTTTATGATTTCTTTCCTTCTACTGCCTTTGGGCTTCTTCATTTCTTCTTTTCTGGTCGCTTTGGGTATAAAGTTAGGTTATTTATTTGATTTTTCTCTTCTTTCTTGAGGTAAGCTTGTATTGCTATGAACCTTCCTCTTAACACTGCTTTTACTGAATCCCATAGGTTTGGGGTTGTTGTGTTTTCATTTTCATTTATTTCTATGTAAATTTTTCTTTCCTTTTTTATTTTTTCCATGATCTGTTGTTTATTCAGAAGTGTGTTGTTTAGCCTCCATATGTTTGTATTTTAATAGTTTTTCCCTGTATTTGACATCTAATCTTACCACATTGTTATCAGAAAGATGCTTGAGATTATTTCATTTTTTTTTTTTTTGAATTTATCAAGGCTAGATTTATGGCCCAGGATGTGATCTATCCTGGAGAATGTTCTGTGTGCACTTGAGAAAAAGATGAAATTCATTGTTTTGGGGTGAAATGTCCTATAGATATCAATTATGTCTAACTGGTCCATTGTATCATATAAAGCTTGTGTTTCCTTGCTAATTTCCTATTTGGTTGATCTATCCATAGGTGTGAGTGGGATATTAAAGTCTCCCACTATTATTCTGTTACTTTAATTTCCCCTTTGGTACTTGTTAGCATTTGCCTTATGTACAGAGATGCTTCTATATTGGGTGCATATTTATTTATAATTGTTATATCTTCTTCTTGGATTGATTGTTTGATCATTAGTGTACTTCTTTGTTTCTCTTCATGGTCTTTATTTCAAAGTTTATTTTATCTGATATGAGTATTGCTACTCCTGCTTTCTTTTGGTCTCCATTTGCATGAAATATCTTTTTCCAGCCCTTCACTTTCAGTCTGTATGTGTTCCTTGATTTGAGGTGGATCTCTTGTAGACAGCCTGTATAGGGGTCTTGTTTTTGTATCCATTCAGCCAGTCTTTGTCTTTTGGATGGGGCATTTAACCCATTTACATTTAAGATAATTATTGATAAGTATGATCCCATTGCCATTTACTTTGTTGTTTTGGATTCAAGTTTATAAACCTTTTCTGTGTTTCCTGTCTAGAGAAGATCCTTTAGCATTTGTTGAAGAGCTGGTTTGGTGGCGCTGAATTCTCTCAGCTTTTGCTTGCCTGTAAAGCTTTTGATTTCTCCTTCATATTTGAATGAGATCCTTGCTGGGTACAGTAATTTGGTTGTAGGTTTTTTTGTTTCATCATTTTAAGTGTGTCCTGCCATTCTCTTCTGGCCTGAAGAGTTTCTATTGAAAGATCAGCTGTTATCCTTATGGGAATCCCCTTGTGTGTTATTTGTTGATTTTCCCTTGCTGCCTTTAATATTTGCTCTTAGTGTTGGATCTTTGTTAGTTTGATTAAAATGTGTCCTGGGATGTTTCACCTTGGGTTTATCCTGTTTGGGACTCTCTGGGTTTCTTGGACTTTGGTGGGTATTTCCTTCCCTATTGTAGGGAAGTTTTCAACTATTATCTCCTCAAGTATTTTTTCATGCCCTTTCTTATTGTTTTCTTCTTCTGGGACCCCTATTATTCAAATATTGGGGTGTAACTTTGTCCCAGAAATCTCTGAAGTTGTCCTCATTTTAATTCTTTTCTCTTTACTTCCTCTCTGCCTTATTAATTTCTACCATTCTGTCTTCTACTTCACTTATCCTCTCTTCTTCCCCAGTTATCTACTTTTGGTTCCTTCCAGAGTGCTTTTGACCTCAGTTATTGCATTATTCATTATTGATTGACTCTTCTTTATTTCTTCTAGGTCCTTGTTAAACATTTCTTGCCTCTTCTCAATCCTTGACTCTAGTCTGTTTATCTGTAACTCCATTTTGTTTTCAACATTTTGGATCATCTTTACTATCATTATTCTGAATTCTTTTTCAGGTAAACTCCCTATCTCCTCTTCTTTTGTTTGGTTTGGTGGATATTTATCATGTTCCTTTACCTGCTAAATATTTCTTTGCCTTTTCATTCTGTTTAGATTTATGTGTTTGGGGTGTGCTGTGTTTGGGGTAGGCTGGAAGTTCGTGGTTCTTCTTTATTGTGGAACCTGCTCCCTGTGGCGGGGGTTGGACTAGTGGCTTGTCAAGGTTTCCTGGTTAGGGGAGCTTGTGTTCGTGTTCTGGAGGGTGGAGCTAGATCTCTTCCCTCTGGAGTGCAATGAAGTGACCAGTAGTGACTTTTGGGGTATCTATGGGTTTGGTTAGGCTTTGGGCATCCTGTCTTTTAATTCACAGGTTTGTGTTCCTGCCTTGCTGAAGAATTAGCATGGTATGTCTTGCTCGGGAACTTGTTGGTTCTTGGGTGGAGCTTGGTTTCAGTATAGGTATGGGGGCTTTTGGATGAGCTCTTGTCTATTAATGTTGCCTGAAATCAGGAGTTTTCTGATGTTCTCAAGTTTTGGAGTTAAGCCTCCTGCCTCTGGCTTTCAGTCCTTCTCTTACAGTAGCCTCAATTTCTCCATCCGTACAGCACAGATGTTACAACATCTAGGTTAATGGTGAAACAATTCACAGAGAGGGACACCCAGAGAGATTCACAGAGTTATATAGAGAAGAGAAGAGGGAGGAAGGAGATAGAGGTAACCTGGGGGAGAAAAGGGGGAGTCAGTGGGGAGAGAACAATCAAGCCTTTAATCACCTCCCTAAGTGAAAATGGATATGGAAGATTAGATTCTTAAAGATACAAAATTGATAACAAATACCAAAAAGTGAAGATTAAAAATCTAGAGGTTAGATTCTCAAAAATACAATATAAAAAAATACAAAACAAAGTCAATCACAAAAATTATAAAAAATATAGATATGAAATTTACTTAAAAATAGGGTCTTTTTTTTGCAATGAAAATTAAAGGAGTAATAAAGAACAAATTTTTATAAAATATTAAAACATTATAATAATAAAGATATACTTACAAATTTCTCTGGAGCTGTTATGGGCAGTGTGGGATCAGTTCAGTTTCAGATAGCTCCTTGTTCCAGCTTTCACTTGTTCTCCAGGTCTATGCTGTTGCTGCTGATGCTAAGTTGCTTCAGTCATGTCCAACTCTGTGTGACCCCATAGATGGCAGCCCACCAGGCTCCCCCATCCCTGGGATTCTCCAGGCAAGAACACTGGAGTGGGTTGCCATTTCCTTCTCCAATGCATGAAAGTGAAAAGTGAAAGTGAAGTCGCTCAGCCATGTCCAACTCTTAGTGACTCCATGGACTGCAGCCTACCAGGCTCCTCCATCAGTGAGATTTTCCAGGCAAGAGTACTGGAGTGGGTTGTCATTGCCTTCTCCGCCTCAAGGTCTATAGCCTCCCTCCAATGCACGGTCAATGTTAACTACAGGGTTTTAAACTGTTGCACCTGTCACTTCCAGTGTGGTTCCCTCTTCTTTGTTTATTTTGGCTTCCTCTGTTTGCAAGTCTCTTCGGTGTCTAATTTCCACCCTGACACAAGGGGATGAAGGTGGTCGCTTATTTCCGCTCACTTGTTCAGTTGTGTTATGGGGAGGGAGGGGCACTACAAATATCGCTGGCCTGTGTGGGGAGTGCTTGCAGTGTATGGACCACTCTGGTTTTGCCACAGCTCAAGGCGGTGTATGTTTCCCAGGTCTCCACTGCTTAGGCTCCAGGGTGCTCTGCAGGGCACTGTCCCAAGTGGGCCCTGTGTTTCCTGCATTTCCCAGGTCTAAGCCACTCAGGTTCTCGGGTACTCTGCAAGGGAACAGACCCCACTGGATATGTTTTTTGTGCCCTTCCCAGGTCCAAGCATCTCAGATGACCAGAAGCTTGGTGAATGCACTGTCCTGGGTAGGCTGTGCATCTTAATCACCTCCCTGATCCTTGCCACTCTTTGCCACCTTGCCACTCCTCGCCACTCCTTGCCACCTTGGTTTTCTGGGTGCTCCACGAGAGCAACATCTCAGGTATGCTGTGTGTCTCCTCTGGGGAGCTGATGTCAACCATCTAGCATCCCAGGAAGATGTGGTTAGAAACTGGGAGCCTGCTCACAGTTTGGTGGAAGATGCCATCTCTGGGGCCAGGATTGCAGCGGCCCCTTGCCTTCCGGCTCTGGCTGTCACATGTCTGCCTCTCTGCCTCCAGCAGGGGAGGGACCTACACGCAGCCTGCTTGCTCTCTTTTGGTATTCACTCAATCCCTTGTTCTGCGAGTGGGCCAGGCTGCCAGTTAGAGCCTTTCAAGGCAAAGTTTGTTTGTTTGTTTTTTCCTTTCTCCCTGTCAATCCCACAGTTTGGATTGCTATCTCATGTTACCTCCCTCAGATTGTCCTCAAATCATTCAGACCCAGTCCTCACCCCAAGGATGGATGATGCAGCCTGCACCTCCCTGACCAGCCCTCACTCACTTGTGGCAGCTGCCAGCATCTGGGCTACTTCTCCTCTGGGAGTTGAAGTTAGGTGCATAGTCACGACTCCCTCCCCAGGACAGGTCTCCGTCCCTAAATCTTTTGTCTCTCTTTTTGCCTTTTATATTTTTTCCTACTTCCTTTAGAAGAGAATGGGCTGCCTTTCTGTGTGCCTGGTGTCCTCTGCCAGCGTTCAGAAGTTGTTTTGTGGAAGTTACTCAACATTCAAATGATCTTTTGATGAAGTTTTTGGGGAGAAAGTGGTCTCCATGTCCTATTCCTCTGCCATCTTGGGACTGTCCCATTGATAGGTTTTATCATAAATGAATGTCGAATTTTGTCAGACAATTTTCTGCATGTGTTGAGATAATCATGTGATTTTTAACTTTCTTTTGTTTTTATTTTTTTGATTTTTACCTTTCATTTTGTTAATGTGGTATATCATATTTACTGACTTGTGCACGCTTTTTTATATTGAATTTAAATAACCCTTTTAAAGTTAGGATATATTGAGATTTACAGAAGAAGTTTGCAAAAATAGTCAGGCTTTCCTGATAGCTCAGTTGGTAAAGAATTCGCCTGCAAGGCAGGAGACCCTGGTTCAATTCCTGGGTTGGGAAGATCCGCTGGAGAAGGGATAGGCTACCCATTCCAGTATTCTTGGTCTTCCCTGGTGGCTCAGCTGGTAAAGACCTGGAGAAGGGAAAGGCTACTCACTCCAGTATTCTGGCCTGGAGAATTCCATGGATTGTATAATCCAAGGAGTTGCAAAGAGTCGGACATGAATGACTGACTTCCACTTTCACTTGCAAAAATAGTAGAGAGAGTTCCTGAATACCTCTGATCCAGTTTCCCCTAATATTAGAAAATTACATTACTAAGACATATTTATCAAAACTAAGAAACTGATAATGCTACAGTATTATTAACTGCTGTTTCATTTATTTGAATTTTAACAGCTTTCAGTTAATGTCCTTTTTCTTTTGGCAAATCTAAATCAGGGTAAAATGTGTTTAGTCGCCATATGCTCCCAGTCTCCTCTGGTCCATTATAATTTCTCATTCTTTTTTTTCTTTTTTTATGACTACCTTAAAGCACCCTGACCAAAAAGTCTGCAGAATGCCCACAATCTGAGTATGTCTAAATTTTTTTCAAGATTAGTCTGTTGTTTTAAATTTTTGGATATGACTCTGGAAAGTTAAAACACTGACATATCATTCCATCTACATGACATGTCATAATCATGATATTCATATAACACCAGTGGTTATGTTAGGTTTCATATTAAGGGTCAGTGAAATGGTAATTATGGGGCACATTTTTACCTGAGATATACACTTAAATACACTTAGCATTATAATGAAACTGTATTTAAAATGAAGCTGTGTATCTGCGGTGCTAATTCTTGTAGAATCCCTAATTCTCAAAGTAGTTACATTCTGAGTAACAGAATAGATAAATTAAAGGCTGTTGGAAAGTGTGATGCCTGTAGAACTGAATATTAGGTTTTCTTCCACATAAGACATAAACAAAATGTCCTTATTCTCTGTATTTAGTTAATATTGCCCTTCAAAGTTGGGCCCTGTCTATATGACTGTTTCCTTTAAAGACAGTTAAGCTCTATGACATTTTAAAGAGGAAATTAATAAGGTAAAGTTATAAAAGTGAAAAAAAATCTCAATTTACTAATGAAAACTTGCTAATATATTTCTTCTTCAGATTGTCTTTGAAAGAGGATTTTAAGAAACGATTATAATTAGGTGTAATTAAAACTGTGGGTCACAGCAATCCAACTCCTGAGCATACATACTGAGGAAACCAGAACTGAAAGAGACACGTGTACCCCAATGTTCGTCACAGCACGGTTTATAATAGCCAGGACATGGAAGCAACCTAGATGCCCATCAGCAGACAAATGGATAAGAAAGCTATGGTACATATACACAATGGAATATTACTCAACCATTAAAAAAGGAATACATTAGAATCAGTTCTAATGAGATGGATGAAACTGGAGCCCATTATACATAGTGAAGTAAGCCAGAAAGATAAACACCAATACAGTATACTAACACATATATATGGAATTTAGAAAGATGGTAACGATAACCCTATATGCAAGACAGAAAAAGAGACACAGATATATAGAACAGACTTTTGGACTCTATGGGAGAAGGTGAGGGTGGGATGATATGAGAGAACAGCATTGAAACATATATATTATCAAGTGTGAAACAGATCGCCAGTCCAGGTTGGATGCATGAGACAAGTGCTCAGGGCTGGTGCACTGGGATGACCCAGAGGGATGGGATGGGGAAGCAGGTGGGAGGGGGTGTTCAGAATGGGGAACACATGTAAATCCATGGCTGATTCATGTCAATGTATGGCAAAAACTATTACAATATTGTAAGGTAATTAGCCTCCAACTAATAAAAATAAATGGAAAATAATGGTTTAAAAAAATTAAAAAAATAAAAAATATCATAAAAAAAAAAAAAAGAAAAAACTGTGAGTCAGGTGGTTCAGATTCACCCTGGTTTGATTTGGACTTTTAAAAAATATATCCATTTTTTTTTTCCTACATAGTTGGAATCTATATGAATTTTCATTATGTAGGTTCTTAGGATTTTGGGGGAATTGAGAATAAATGTTCTTTTTACAAATGATCAATTTTAACACAATCTTCTAGTAAATGGACAGCTAAAAGATAAAAACTTCTAAAATTTCAGAAAGTAATTGTGCAGTAAGATGTTTCCCCACTGACCCTTGTAACAACAAAATATTTATCTCAGTTAATCCTCCTGTCTGACTTCTCATGAGAATTTGATACATGGGTGATACTATTCAATTATGTTGTTTTCTAAAATATTAATATATTGAAGTATTTGTAAATATAAAGAAAAATACATAATAAAGAAGTTCAGTTCAGTTCAGTCGCTCACTCGTGTCCAACTCTTTGCGACCCTATGGACTGCAGCACGCCAGGCCTCCCTGTCCATCGCCAACTCCCAGAGTTTACTCAAACTCATGTCCATTGAGTCAGTAATGCCATCTAGCCATCTCCTCCTCTGTCATCCCCTTCTCCTCCTGCCTTCAATCTTTCCCAGCATCAGGATATTTTCCAAGGAGTCAGTTCTTTGCATCAGGTGCCAAAGTATTGGAGTTTGAGCTTCAGCATCAGACCTTCCAATGAATATTCAGGACTGATTTCCTTTAGGATTGACTGTTTTGATCTCCTTGCAGTCCACGGGACCCTCAAGAGTCTTCTCCAACACTACAGTTCAAAAGCATCAATTAAATAAAGAAGAGGGTAGAAGAATTAAGGCTTAGAAAATTAACTAATGATTTCAAATTTATGTTTGAATTCTCATAGTGTTCTAATTCTAGCATTTAAATAAAGTGGCCCATTGACCCAAATTTCTGCCTCAGAAGACTTAAACTAACATTTGTTTAAAACCTCTCATTTTTAAAGTAAGAAGGCCCTTGAAAATAATAAATTATCTTCACTCTCCTAAACTCATTTCATAAAATACAATTTTATTTGTCAATTTTAACTAATATTTAGATTCCTAAATTTATATCTGTTAGTGTTCATTTTTCAGCCCTAATACGTGAAACACCTATATACGGTAAAAATTGTCTGTACCAAAAATCTTACAGTTATTTATGTGATGAATCATGAAGTTACTGAACTGGTTAGGAATCAAAGACTCCTGTTAGGGGGAGGTAATTGAATTTTTTTTTTTTTTTTAAGAAAAAAAGGCAGCCAAGCTGTTAAGTAAACATAATAGATATGTATGATATCCTTTAAAAAATCTGTTTCAGGATATCCTGCTGGGAGAGGAAAAATCAAATTAGATTTAAGTATAAATGTGATGTATTTTAGAATATGAACTATCATTCTAATTGTCAGGGAGGCTTATGTTACTTGTATTCACAGCAATTTTTTTTTTTTTTCATTCAAAGGTAATCTGACAAGTCTGCTCTCTGTGACAAACCTGAATTTTTATATACTGGTTAAAAAAAAAAGTTTGATCTGTAGAACTTTTATTTTATTGGAAAGGAAAGTTTGTCTTCCAATGGAAAAGTATTGATTGCTTTTCTCTCCCAACTTTGGAAGAATGCCAGGTTTAAAATTACTTTTATTACCATTTTTATTTTAACTTTGTCCCCTTGCTAAGGAAAGAATAATAAAAATAAACTGTGGAGTTTGGAAATGTCTGTAAAGGAAAAAGTAGTCAAAAAAAGAGTGACTGACAATGTTCATCTGAAATGCTACATCACATTTTGAAACAAAGGATCGTGTTCTGTCAGATCATCTGGAAGCTGCAGGCAGTATATCTGAGGTAAACTTGATTCTGATGTTGTGGCTGAATGAATATAATCCTCTCATTTCAACATCTGAATTAAATAAATAAACATCTAGCATCATATTCTATCATTAAACATCATTTGAATTCTGAGTTAAAAGGGTCTTAAAATACATTTCACTTAGTCCTCCCATTTTGCAGGCGAACAGACATGAAACGTTAAATGACTTACCATAGCTCACCTAAGTATATTGGGTTAGCTAAGTGGAAAAATCAATGATACTACAATACCCTACCTTCACGTATTAGATAAACATAAATGTGTAAATATGTTTATGAACCTTACAGATATTTGATTTTTATAATATAAATGATATTTAAGTTAAAACTATTTCAGGGTTGATGAAGTAATTTAGATTTCTAAAATTCATGCATTTTCAGTATTTCAGGAGAGAATTTCATTGGCTTGGCATTTTACACTTATTCAAGCTCTGTAAATAAAGAAAGAAAACAAATAAAAAACATAGCATAATTTTATGTTTAGAAATACAATAATTAGAACAGAAAGTATTATTATAAAATAATTTATCATATCACTGCAAGAATTGCATCTAAGCCAGCCTGACTGACTTTATTTCCTTCTTTTTTTAACCTAAACATATCTTGAAGACTATAGAAAATAATAGCATCTGACATCTAATCATCTAATTATCATGATGTTCTTAATGTTAGGCATTTCTCATTGCATATACTGTAACAGATCACTAAAATTTAAGTATTTAGAATGAACCTGCTCATGTTGGTAGCATGGCAGCTGCTACTTAACATCAATACCAACACTGGCAGTTGCCATTTGATTGTCAGTTTCTATTTCTGGGCAATACAGCTGTGGTACTGTTGTAATTAGAACTTTCCTTTTGTTGTTGTTCAGTTGCCCAGCTGTGTCCGACTCTTTGCGACCCCATGTACTGCATCATGCCAGGCCTCTTGTCCCTCACCACCTCCCAGAGTTTTCCCAAGTTCATCTTCATTGCATCAGTGATGCCATCCAGCCATCTCATCCTCTGATGCCCCCTTCTCCTTCTGCCCTCAAACTTTCCCAGTATCAGGGACTTTTCTAGTGAGTCATCTGTTTGTGTCAGATAACCAAAATGTTGAGGTTTCAGCATCAGTCCTTCCAGTGAATATTCAGGGATCTCCCTTAAGATTGACAGGTTTGATCTCCTTGCTATCCAAGGGACTTTCAGGAGTCTTCTCCAGCACTACAGTTCAAAGGCATCGATTCTTTGGTGCTCTGCCTTCTTTACAGTCCAGCTCTTACAACCACATATGACCAATGGGAAGCCCATAGCCTTGACTATATGGACCTTTGTTGGCAGAGTAATGTCTCTGCTTTTCAGCACACTGTCTAGGTTTGTCATTGCTTTCCTGCCAATAAGCAATCATCTTCTGATTTCATGGCTGCAGTTACCATCCACAGTGATTTTGGAGCCCAAGAAGAGGAAATCGGACAGTGCTTCTACCTTTTCCCCTGCTATTTGCCATGCAGTAATGGGGGCGGATACCATGATCTTAGTTTTTTTGTTTTTTGTTTTGGATATTTAGTCTTAACCCAGCTCTTCCACTCTCCTTCTTCACCCCCATCAAAAGGCTCTTTAGTTCCTCTTCACTTTCTTCCAGTAGAATGGTGTTATCTGCATATCTGAGGTTGTTGGTATTTCTCCCGCTTATCTTGATTCCAGCTTGTAACTCCTCCAGCCTGGCATTTGTCATGACGTGCTCAGCATATAGGTTAAGCAAACAGGGTGACAGCAGATACCCCTGTCGTACTCCATGGCAGCCGCTAGTTAATATCAATACCAACACTGGCAGTTTGCCATCTGATTGTCAGTTTTTGTTTTTTAGTTTTTTTCCTGAGCAATGCAGCTGTGGTACTGTTGTAATTAGAACTTTTCTTTAGCATTTTCCATTTGAATCTTCTCTTTCCTCCCTAACGATGCATTTAATATAATTATAAATTTTTATTTTCATTCTGTAAAAGAAATTGAAAGGTGTGTGTACACATGTGTGTATACTTTGAAATTATCTCAGGAATTATAAGAATCAGTTATCCATGAGATAGGTGTTAAAATTATTAAGTGGTAAGATTATTTGATTTTGTGGACTTATAAAGTCAAATATTATATGAAAGAAACATGATTATATTTCAAAAAACTATAAAATTATAAAATATTTGAAGCTTACTTTTTACTAAGACACAAGAACACTTTTTTTTTTTTTTCACATTGGTAAGGTACTCAGTGGGCTTCCCTCCTGGTTCAGTTGGTAAAGAATCCGCCTAAAATGCAGAAGACCCTGGTTTGATTCCTGGGTAGAGAAGATCCTCTGGAGAAGGGATAGGCTACCCACTCCAGTATTCTTGGACTTCCCTGATGGCTCTGCTGGTAAAGAATCTGGCTGCATTGTGGGAGACGTGGATTTGATGCCTGGGTTGGGAAGATTCCCTGGAGAAGGGAAAGACTACCCACTGCAGTATGCTGGCCTGGAGAATTCCATGGACTTCACAGTCTGTGGAGTCACAAAGGGTCGGACACTACTGAGCGACCTTCACTTTCAAGGTACTCAGTTACAGAATTTGCTCATTTCCTTCCTTGGCATTAGGGAGAAATTGTATTGTTCATTGAAATGCTGGCTTTGGCAGAACTCTGAGACCATATGTCAAATCAATTAATGTAGCTTATATTACCTTTAAAAAAATGTATTCTATTTCTGCATCCTTTAAACCTCTGAATGCACACATTCAGAACACCCACACAGATGAATACTATTCACTAGTAATGATCATCAGAAACTGACAGATAATTCCTTAAAAAATAAACTCATGTTTAAACAAATTTTACTCACATTCTCAAGAAGACCTGGGTAAACAGATGGAGCTGGCATAGTGCCTTAAAGGTCAAGACATTCAGACTGGGTAGAGTCAGTGAAGTGGAAGAGGAAGAGTACAGTAGAGCTGAGGGTTGTCTGGAGAAAACCTTTTGGTTATATCCTTGCCTCAGTAATGATCTGAGATTGTCAACAGAAAGTTTCCAACTACATCCACCTTTTATGATGATGTATGATGAGAAAAAGAGCCAAAGTGCACATTGTGAAGAGGATGTACTGTTGATATACCTGCATTATTTATCTTCTTAATTTTATAGCATTATCCTTATAAAACCAGAATAATGGGTTAAAAACAGATTAAATAGTTGATACTGTTATTTAGCGATTTTAACTAACACATGTCATAAACAAATTATTAGTTATTCTAAGTTTATCTTTGCCCAGAAGAAAGCTCTCTCACACACACATACACACACACACACACACACACACACACACACACACACACACACACATGTGTATATGTAGGTATCCATTTGGGGTTGACTGTTTTTGCCAGACTTTCGTGTCTTTTGATACAGAGTTCACAAGCAAGTAAGAAAAGGGAGTTTGGTTCTCAGAATGTAAATACAGAAAACCCTCTTTTTTTTTGCTTTGATGTCTCTTTATGATATATTCTCTTGTACCAAAGATTAAGAGCAAAGCTGTTGGTAAATAAAGCAGAATTGTTTTCACAGAAAATAAAGATATTTTTCCCATAAAGCACATAAGGGAGATTTTTGAGGTCATGCTTGAGTATTTGATTTAAAATACGATGTTGCCAAATCTCCTATTTGATTCAAGCATCACAATAGGACTTGTATTAACACTAAGGTAATTGTGATTCTTCTTCATTTTCATGTAGACAACTAGCAACTGCCTTTTTAGTAGGAGAAAACTGGAGAAGTAAGAAATCATATTTTTAGAACTTAACATTTCAGTATGGTTCATCTCTGAATTGATGATTTACTTCTGGTTCTAATATTATAAACCCATTAAAAAAAGTGACAGTGTGTAAGTTTGTGTTTAAGAAAATAAGAACAATCCTTTATTAAATATCAGTCATTAATTTGAATTTTCTACCTATTTCAGAGTTTACTTTAGTATGCAATTAAGAATCAGAAATATGATACCAATACATGCAACTGTATTTCAGAGGAACTTAACAACAGCAGCTTGATTTGTGGGTTCTCAATCAGTATTTTCTTTTGCTTCTGAAGGTTTTAGAAATATGTCACGGAAAGTAGTGAGGTAGTTTTAGGTCTCCAAATGTGAATAAGATGATATTATGTGGGAGAAATAAACATTTTTTTCTGAACAATGTTTTGCAATCAAAGCCATTTAAAAATCTTTGAATGGGTCTAATTTCCCATAGCACTGTCTACTAATACCTGTTCCTTATCTCCACAGTCTTCAAAAGTCCGTTCTCTAATTTGTCTATTTGTTTAGGAAATCAGTAGGTCTTTCCTCACTGCTCAAGAACTTTGAAAATTATTTATAGTAATTTCATTCACAGTAATTAGACAGGAAAAAATAAAATGTTCAAGGATTGGTGTCTCAACAAAGAGACTAATATAATTTACATGGATAACATCACTACTATTTTGTTTAATTTCCATATGCCATCTGCAAGACTGAATAAATTGGGTGCTGAGTGCAACAAAACACAATTTGATTGTTTTCCTTTCTCTGAAAATGTGTTACCTCTGCCTAGATTGAACACCTGGGATGCCATGACTTCATTGATCAAAAGGTGAAAAGTTCTCTGGTCACATTGGTTCCTAAAATCCTCTCAGTTTGTAATTAATATGATTGCTTTAATGTACTTCTACAAATTAACATTCATTGTTCTAGAGCACTTTGAGCTGTTTCTTGCAATAGGAAAGGTGGAGAAACTTTCTATTCATTTTGTTTTAATTTTACATCAGAAAATTTTACCTTATTACAAAATTACCAATTGCAGGATGCTCTGGGAGGAGCTGGGGAGAATAAGAAAATGGAATTGTAGTCTTAAAAGGCCCTTCTTGAATAGTAACATCCTGAGGAGCATTGACATTCTTTAGGCTCAGCAGGCATTCTGACTGATACATTCTTTCACAAAATGCTTTGGTCAAGTAAAGTGCCAAAGTTTCCTTGGAAACAACCTCTGAGATGATGATCGGCATGCAGGCAGTTTACTGATGAGTGTAACACTACTTGGAACATGACTGTGAGGGAGTGACAGAAGCAGAGTGATACAGCAATCAGTAAAATGGTCATACAGTGATGACAATGATGATGCCAACAGGGGGAGTCAGAGAGCTGTCCTAAGTGCTGAGAATTGTCTAGAATAGAGCTAAGGGGTCTTCTGTCCTCACATTTCCAGTACTGTCCAGTCATTGACAAATTCAAACACAGAGATGGGGTGTAAACTTAGGTGAAAGTGAAAGTCACTCAGGCCTGTCTGACTCTTTGCAACCCCATGGACTCTGCACTCCATGGAATTATCCAGGCCAGAATACTGGAGCCGGTAGCCCTTCCCTTCTCCTGGGGATCTTCCCAACCCAGGGATCGAATCCTGGTCTCCCGCATTGCAGGCAGATTCTTTACCAGCTGAGCCACAAGGGAAGCCGCAAGGGAAGAAGCAGGTGAGGCAGCTCCAACTGGCAAAGGGTAATTTCTAAGAGGGACTCTACTCTGAACTGTCCATAATGACTTTTATGACAGTTGGGAAATGGATATTTGGGTCCTGAAGAGCATAATACAGTATCTGCTATAAGTCATCAATTACACTCTTAAGATGCCTTTGTTCCATAGAGCAAGGTATATAGGAAAACTTTATAACTTGGAAAGGGGATGCATCTTTAGGTTAGTGGGGCTACTTGAAGTCCCTTCACTGAAGTCAGTCTCAAATTCTCAATAAATGTTTATTTTCTCCCTCTTCCATCAAGCATTAAAGATTTCCCTTGCCCTGGGCTATCATTCTTTTAACTTATATGGCTTACATAATGGACTGATTCATACCCTAATCAATTAAGTGTTTGAGTTTCTGATTTCTCCTCAAACTCTGGCTGTGGCACTTGAACATTTCTAGTCAAAATTGACTTGAAATATCTCCTACTTTTAAATACATGCTTATCTTATATACTTAATTGTATTTAGTTTGCTCTTCTAGCTTCAGAGCAAACCTATCAGGACTGAAAAAACAGAATAATCAAAAAAGTAATGTACAGAAGGATCAACATACTGTTTCTGAATTTGTGATAACAGTCAAATGTTAACATATCATAATCTATATATTTTAGTTGCTGGAGAAGGAAATGGCAACCCACCCCAGTATTCTTGCCTGGAAATTTCCATGGACAGAGGAGCCTGGCAGGCTATAGTTCATGGGGTCACAAAGAGTCAGACATGACTGAGTGACCAAGTACACATATATTTTTAGTGTCTGACATTGTTCTGCATGAGAATTCAACATAAGCTAGGGTAATTTAATGTGCTGTTAAACCTGAGAGCAAAGAGCCTAGGAATACCTGATGGAGCAGCAGATACTTCAGCCAAAAAGACACTGGGAAAATCATGGTGGAGAAGGTGACTTTTGTGTTAACTAGAGAAGTGGGAAGTAATTCTGGGGTTAAGGCCAAACACAGCTAAATACAGAAGTAGAGAAGAGAATGGATTCCTTGAGACATGGCAAGCAATTTTTCTTATTAATATCAGATGACAAAGATTATAAGGTTTTTTTTAATGAAAGAACAGAGATGTTTATGAAAGTTAAAGGGATTAAAAAGAAGTGAGAACTTTTTTCTTGATTATAAAGCTCTGTTCAAATATAAACAATTGGAAAAGTTCCAGGGATTACACATTACAAGGAGAAATAGGCAAGAAAATGCATTATAGAAAATGGACAGGAACAAGAGGTTCAAGCATTGGTCATCAAAGGTGAATATAGTTACAAGAAAGTAATAATCAGAATTGTAATATATAACTATTGTGTTTTTAGCCTTCAAGTGGAGAGCCTGAAGCTTCTCTTCTCTAGTGTCTTCACCATATCTCTTGGTAGAAATACAGAAACAGTTCTGCTGAATGTGGCTTAGAAATCTCTTCTCCATTAAAAAAAAAATTAAGTACGAATATAATGTATAATATTAGATCCTTTTGGGCTTCCCCAGTGGCTCAAGTGGTAAAGAAACCACCTGCAATGTGGGAGACCTGGGTTCGATCCCTGGATTGGGAAGATCCCCTGGAGGAGGGCATGGCCACCCACTCCAGTATTCTTGCCTGGAGAATCCCACGGACAGAGGAGCCTGGCAGGCCTACAGTCTGTGGGATCACAAAGAGTCGGACACAAGTGAACATCTAGGTAGAGCACATTAGAACCTTTTCTAGGTTTGATTAAACATACACCTAATTTATAATACCCAACTTGCATATAGTACCAAAACTCCTTCCATTAGTGTTCAATATGCCTTTTTATTAAAATAGGTTCAATATGGGGAACTTACCATAAGGAAAGTATATTATAATGTTGATTGATAGCCTCGCTATTTTATTTCCTTTTCTGATACTGTAAAATAAGAGGGTTTGACTAAATGATTAGTATAGACTTTTCTAGATTTTAAATAATATGAATCAATACATTTTTGTTATTATAAAAGTAAAAATCTAGTAGATATGTAGAAATACCAAATTGATTTTTGAATGCTATAATTAAATGACATCTATTCACATCAAGAGTTTTAATTTATTGTTTTTTTCTTATTTAGCTAAGTGTTATATGGGTAAATGGCTCTAATTTAGTAAGTTATAGGCTAGTGGAATAACACAATGAACTATATTGTATATTTAAATATCTAGCCTTAATGATTTAATGGAAAGTATACATTTTCTCAAGTATTAAAATATGAAAAGAATGCTTTAGAAACTTTGAGCTTAGTCTGAAAAGCACTACCTGACTACCTCTGGTACCCAAGGCTACTGCATGAACTTACTGTCCAATGAAAGTTAGAATATTTGTTTTTTTAAAGAAAATCCAAGCATAAATATATAGATTAAACCACTATCCATCATAATCAGGCAATAGATATACTGGTTAAAAGTATTTTAGTAGTAGTGAGACTCTATGTGTGTGTGTATGTATGAGTTGCTCATTTGTATCTGCCTCTGCAATCCCATGGACTGTAGCCTGCCATAAAATTCTCCAGGCAAGGATACGGGCGTGGGTTGCCATTCCCTTCTCCAGGAGTCTTCCCAACCCAGGGATTGAACCCAAGTCTCCTGCATTGCAGGCAGATTCTTTACCATTTGAGCTACCAGGGAAGGTCAAGGCTCATCTATACATCTCTCGAGTAAATGTTGACATTTCTACCACCTACTCCCCCTATGTACTTTGACGAGTCTAACATCCTAATTTATATCCTCTGCTGTGACCCATGGCCCAGTTGACTATTATTTGTCACTTGGGCAGAAGCATATAACTTACTTTCCTCAGAGGACAAGGGAAACGTAGTATAAAGAAATCATACTTCACTTTACTGACTTCTCTTTTTTCTCCACTACATAATGGAGAAAAAATAAACAAAAAATACCCTACACAATGCTGTGTGACTGAATCAGACAGAAGACTTTTTTAAGTCAAAGGAATTGAAACTTAGCTATGCAGCGCATATATATTCAATAAATATGCCATGGTACAGAAATAAAGACCATACCTGTTTAATTTCTTGAAAACCTGTTTAAGCTTCTCCATGTTCCTACTCTCTAGGCTGCAATACTATTCATTTCCAGTGATAATACTGGATGAAGTGGAGAAAGCATTCTCTTCCTTAGAATATTACATAAGAACCCAAAGGGGAGACTTTCCTTTAATCTATCACTCAAGTCCCAGGTGATGTGCTGGTTGATCCAGGCCACCTTGAATGTGGCTCCTCTGCCATTCTTTCCCTGGGTTAAATCCAGTAATCTTTTCATGGCTGATGGCCAGAGCACCTCACCACTGCCACCGAGGAGGTAGCACAAGGCACTTATTCCCAGGGACTCATGGCCTCTTCCAGTTTTTTATTGATCACTATCTAGATACCCTTCCTCATGCTTCTACAAATTTCAGCCTAAATTTATCTTTTATTGAGACACAAATATCTCTTATGTTAGTTTATTTTTGGGACTAAGTTTATCTCTTATGTCTTATGTTAGTTTATTTTTGGGACTAAGGACATTAATAGGCCCCTTGGGAAAGGAGATTGAAAATCATCTGTTATTCCTTCCATACACCTAGAGCAATGGGGAACAAATAATAGGTTAATTTCTCAGGAGTTACCCCACCATATATGACTTAGCCTCATTGCCTGGAGTGGAAGAAAAGGAAGGCACTATAGATTGAACAGATTATCTTATATATTACACCATTCTCATATGTTAACCAAAATTTCAGAAACGGGGGCCTGCCTGATTGAAAAGGGCATTCATTTGGAGTTTGTTAGAACTGCAGCCCGGGAGACACAAATTAAAGAAGCATTTGAATTGTCTCCTGCCAGACGACAAAATGGAGGAAGTTTATATAGGCAAAAACTGTAAGGCCACAGTTCGTCACATGAATTGTTTTCAAGAATTATAATTGGGGCTAACAAACACATGAAAAGATGCTCAACATCACTCATTATCAGAGAAATGCAAACCAAAATCACAATGAGGTACCATTACACGCCAGTCAGGATGGCTGCTATCCAAAAGTCTACAAGCAATAAATGCTGGAGAGGGTGTGGAGAAAAGGGAACCCTCTTACACTGTTGGTGGAATGCAAACTAGTACAGCCACTATGGACCACAGTGTGGAAGATTTCTTAAAAAAATAGAACTGCCCATATGACCCAGCAATCCCACTTCTGGGCATACACACTGAGGAAACCACATCTGAAAGAGACACGTGCACCCCAATGTTCATTCGCAGCACTGTTTATAATAGCCAGGACATGGAAGCAACCTAGATGCCCATCAGCAGACGAGGATAAGGAAGCTGTGTACATATTACCATGGAATATTACTCAGCTGGTAAAAAGAATTCATTTGAATCAGTTCTAATGAGATGGATGAAACTGGAGCCCATTATACAGAGTGAAAGTAGGCCAGAAAGAATAAAGAACATTACAGCATACTAACACATATATATGAATTTAGAAAGATTGGTAATGATAACCCTATATGCAAAACAGAAAAAGAGACACAGAAGTACAGAACAGACTTTTGAACTCTGTGGGAGAAGGTGAGGGTGGGATGTATATTATCTATGGTGAAACAGATCACCAGCCCAGGTGGGATGCATGAGACAAGTGCCCAGGCCTGGTGCCCTGGGAAGACCCAGAGGAATTGGGTGAAAAGGGAGGTGGGAGGGGGGGATTGGGATGTGGAATACATGTAACTCCATGACTGATTCATGTCAATGTATGACAAAACCCACTGAAATGTTGTGAAGTAATTAGCCTCCAACTAATAAAAAAAAAAAAAAAAAGAATTATTATTGGAACTGTAAAGGAGTAAGGGTGTTTGTTAAGCAACAAAATGTTGGAATCCAAAATGACTGAAAAGTCATAGAGGGAATGACCTTGAGGCCACAAGGCTACAGATAGCAAAAGTTGTTTTAAAAATGGCTAGTGTTCTTGGGTTTAGTATAGCCCACAGAAAATTCAAGTTCTCAAGTGGTAGAGGGACACGTCTGAGAGAGTGGTTACCTGATCCAGTTTTGTATGGCTGAACTATGATTACTCCATTATGACTTTAATTTATCATCACGTTTAACAACAAAAATCACAATGAAATATAAAATTTTAAAGTGATATTTATTATGAAGGAAGGAGCTGAAGAAAGTAGTATACTAAAATTAATATTCTTTTTGAAATTTCAGATGAGAACTGGAAGGTCAAATTAGATGTTTTCTGAAGACATTTCACTTGGCAAGGTGCTTTGTACTTATTTTTTTAATTGAAATATAATTGCCAAATATATTAGTTTTAGGTATACATCACAGTGATCAAATCCTTAAAAACATTTTGAAATGGTCACCACAATAAGGCTAGTTATCTCTATCACCATCAGTTCAGTTCAGTCACTCAGTCGTGTCCGACTCTTTGCGACCCCATGGACTGCATCACACCAGGCCTCCTGTCCATCACCAACTCCCGGACATTACACAAACTCATGTCCATTGAGTTGGTGATGCCATCCACCCATCTCATCCTCTGTCGTTCCCTTCTCCCCTCGCCTTCAATCCTTCCCAGCGTCAGGGTCTTTTCAAATGAGTCAGCTCTTTGCATCAGACGACCAAAATATTGGAGTTTCAGCTTCAGCATCAGTCCTTCCAATGAACATTCAGGACTGATTTATTTTAGGATGGACTGATTGGGTCTCCTTGCAGTCCAAGGGACTCTCAAAAGTCTTCTCCAACACCACAGTTCAAAAGAATCAATTCTGTCACCATACAAAGTTATTAAAATATTATTTACTATATTCTCTATGTTATATATTTAAGTTCCTTTTTTTCCTATTCTGATTGAATGATATCCACTACCCTATCTTCTAGACTGCTGACCTATTCTTCTATTTCATTTAATGTACTGTTGATTCCCTCTAGTGTATTTTTCACTTCAGATATTATAAACTTCATCTCTGATTGGTTCTTTTTTTATATTTTATAACTCTTTGTTGAAGTTCTCATTGTGTTCATTCATTGTTCTCCTGAGTGCAGTAAGGTGATGATCTTTATCATCATCACTTTTGATTTTTTATCAGGTAGATCATTTATCTTTACTGGAGTGGGTTACCATGCCCTCCTCCTGGGGACCTTCCTGACCCAGGGATCGAATCCAGGTCTTCCACATTCCAGGTGGATTCTTTACTATCTGAGCCACCAGGGAAGCCCACATCAATAAGGTCTTTTTTTTCTGAGATTTTGTCTTGTTTTTCCTCTGAAACATATGTCTTTAGTTCCTCATTATTTTTGGCTCTCTGTATTTGTTTCATGTGTTAAACAAAACTGCTACCTCTCTCAGTCTTGAAGGAGTAGCCTTGTTTAGGTGATTATTCTAGTCCTTCCACCTTTTCTTAGCTCTTGGTTGTCTCTCAGATCTTTGTTGCTTTCAATTCCACATGATTTATTCTTGATATGCTCCTTTTGTTAGGAATTTGCCTAGAGGAGTTTCATTTAACACCTAGTTTCAGGCTGATTGGATGCCAGACCTTCAGGAAGCTGCTGTTAACACTTGCAGATACATACAGTCCAGTGAGGCTTCAATCCTAATCCCTGCTGGCCTCCAGGCTAGGAGATAATGGAGGTGTCACCTGGGCAATAGTTGCAAAATAAGGAGGTCTTCTGGCCAAGGTACAAGCTCCTTTCTGGGGGGTCTCTGAGCTGTAACAAGACCAAGGAAGTGCTTAAGGATGGTGTCTTCCTCAGTTTATTCTCTGGAAGCACCTCCTTAGCCTCTACATGTGAGGGAAGCCTGGAGACTACTCTTCAGCATGAGGGTAAATAAACAATCCTTATTCTCTGGAAGACTTGGTTGTGTTTGACTCTGCTGTTTTCACAGTGCCCTGTTGATGGCGGCCTGCCAAGAACTTTTTTTTTTTTAATTGATTGTTATAGTGTCAAAAAGCTCAGGAATTCCAGCCCCCTTGGCCATCAAGGCCAGGTGAACAAGGACTGTCCTCTGTGTGGATTGCATTCCTGCTCTCTTTAGGCTGGTAGCTAGGGAGTGTAAGGTGTAGGGCTTGCTCTCTTGCTTTAGGAAGGCAGCAAGAAAAATGACTTCAGCAGTACAGTATGAGAGTGCCTTTTCTATGCCCAGGTCAGCTTTAGGTTGGGAGCAGAATGACAATACCCTTAGCCAGGGGGTAAAGAAGCATCACAGCTGCCCACACTTGCAGACTTTAGCTAAGGAGCAAGAGAATGCCTCAGCCATTTGTGCTTGCCCACCTCATCAGGGGAGCAGTGGAGTAATGCAACCACTAGAACTTGCTGACTTCAGCAGTGCAGTGGGATGATTGCTTGCCCCTGAGTAAAAGCTTGCCCACCTGGGCTAGCAGCAATGGTTTCTGCCAGTCCCACTATCTCTGCGGAGCATTTCCACCATCCCTTTCCCCTCCAGCCAATGCTTTTAGATATAAAAATACATATAGTTTTGGCACCTTTCAAACTATTATTTCATGAGGTGTCAGAGAGAGACTGAGATTTCATGAACCCTTTAAGAGGAGAGTATCAGTTTCCTATAGCACTTTAGGCATTGCCTTCATTTGTTTTCCAAGTCAGATGTTTTGAGAGTTTCACTCTTTTGTATAGATCCCAGGGACTGAGGTGCCAACATTTCATTCCTCTGAGAGAAATGTCTGTCAGCTGAGATCTCTCCCTATTGTGTGCTACCTTGCTGAGGGTAAGGTTTTTGATAAGATAATTCTCTGCCTCTCCTACCCATCTCCATGTGGTCCTTGTTATCCTCCATTGTGGAGTTAGTTCTCATGTTCTTTCCAGAGAATCAATCCACATTTAGCTGTATATTTGTTGTGTCCATGGGAGAAGGTAAGTTCAGGTTCTTCTTACACTGCCATCTTTAACTACTCCTTCTTTTATATTTCTTATACTTGTTTTATAAATGAGAATGTACTTGTTTGCTAGGGCTGTTGTGGTAATGAAATGCTACAGTCTAAGTGGCTTAAAGACAGACATTTATTTTTCACAATCATAGAGGCTACAAATCCAGGATCAAGGTATCAGAAGGTTAGGTTTCTACTGAGGCTTCCCTCTTCTTATATGGATTAGGACCCACCCTAACGATCCATTTTTAAATTAACTACCTCTTAAGAATACAGTTTCCAAATGTAGTCACATTCTGAGGTGCTGGGGTTTAGAGCTTCAACATCTGAATTTTCACTTCATTTCAGTCCCTCAGTCGTGTCCAACTCTTTGTGACCCAGGGACTGCAGCACACCAGGCTTCCCTGTCAATCACCACTCCCGGAGCTTGCTCAAACTCACATCCGTCAAGTTGTGGTGATGCCATCCAACCATCTCATCCTCTGTCGTCCCCTTCTCCTCCTGCCTTCAATCTTTCCCAGCATCAGAGTCTTTTCCAGTGAGTCCGTTGTTTGCTTTCCCTGGTGGCTCAGATAGTAAATAATCTGCCTGCGATGTGGGAGACCTGGGTTCCATTCCTGGGTTGGGAAGATCCCCTGGAGAAGGGAACGTAGTGAATGAAGCAAGATTCCTAGGATGGGGAAGAGGACCCTGGGAGCTCTGAGGTGTTTGCCTAATGCTGCACCTTGGCCTTGTTTCAGATCCAGCCTTTTCCACTAGTGTGTGAGCCTTATCCGATTAAAAGACTTACTGGTTCATTCAGTCACACACAGGTATCAACTCCCACCTCACACCAGCACATGGTAAAAAATCTGCCTGCAGTGCAGGAGACCCCCGGGTTTGATCCCTGGGTCAGGAAGATCCCGTGGAGAAAAGAATGGTAACCCACTCCAGTGTTCTTGCTTGGAGAATTCCATGGACAGAGGGGCCTGGTCAGCTACAGTCCCTGGGGTCACAAAGAGCTGGACACAGCTGAGTGACTAACACATATTAGCTTATCTGAATTTTAGGGGAACACAGTTCAAGTCATAATGTGATAAGGGCATTTATCACATACAATTTTTGTGATGATTAGGCATAACTGATATGAGTGTAACGTAGCCTGGAATATGTGCTTGAAAAGTCAGGCTTATTAAGATCTTTTGAGTTATTATAATAAATGAAGTGAGATATGATTCTACTGCCCTGATACATTTTTGCTTACCATAGTTAAAGGGAACACACTGACCAGTAAATTATATATTTTCTATGAACCAGACCTCTGATTCTGCAATAATTATTTAAAGAAATGGATTCCCACATAAGGCTCATAAAAGAATCCATAAAGGCACCAGGTGACAAACCTGACATACTTCTTGCAGTGAAATATAAGTGAGTCCTATTGGATAGGAGAGGAGAAAAAGAAAGTAGAAGAAATTTTAAACTTGATCAAGACCATTTATCATTATTTTTTCCTTCACAGATTGGGTTTATGTTCCCTGGTTTAAAATTATTTTAAATTGCCTCATTGAATGTGACAAGTATTAATTTCCCTTTTCTTCTTGAAGTGTAATAGTTTTAGCTTTTATGTTTATGTCAGTAACAATTTTTAAATTCATTTTATTGAGATATAGTTGATATATAATATTATTCTCATTTCTTCTACGCAGCAAATTGATTCTGTTATACACATTATTTTTCAGTCTTTCCATTACAGTTTATCACAGGATGTTTTGGGTTTTTTTTAATTTATTTATTTTTAGTTGAAGAATAATGGCTTTACAGTGTTCTGTTGGTTTCTGACAAACAACAGTATTAGTCAGTCATAAGTATACATATGTCTCCTCCCTCTTAAAACTCCCTCCCACCTTCCTCCCCATTGTACCCCTCTAGGCTGTTACAGAGCACTGATTTGAGTTCCCTGAGTCATACTGCAAGTACTATTGGCTATCTATTTTACATATGTTAATGTATGTTTCCATGTTACTCTCTCCTTACATCTCACTCTCTCCTTTCTCCCACCCCCCAACAAGTCTGTAAGTCTCTTCTCGAAGTCTGTAACACAGGATATTGAATATAGTTCTTATACTATACACTGGGACCTTGTTGTTCATCCACTCTATACATACTAGTTTGCATCTGCTAATCCCAAACTCCAAATCCATTGCTCCCTCACCTCCCTCTCTCTTGGCAACCATAGGTCTCTTCTCTATGTCTGTGCATCTTTTTCCGTTTCATAGATAAGGTCATTTGTGTCATATTTTAGATTCCACATATAAATGATACCATATGGTATTTATCTTTCTCTTTCTGACTTACATCACTTAGTATGATGATCTCTAGTTCCATTCATGTTATTGCATATGGCATGATTTAATTCTTTTTTTATAGCTGAGTAGTATTCCATTCTACATATGAATGGTATCTTTATCTATTCATCTGTTGATGGACATTTAGATTGTTTCTATGTCTTGGTTCTTTATAGTGCTGCTATGAGCAAAGGAGTATGTGTATCTTTCTGAATTACATTTTTTTTTTCTTTTTTTTTTTCTGGATATATACCCAGAAGTGTGATTTCTGGATCATATGAAAACTACTTTTATTTTTTGGAGGAACTTCCATGTTGTTTTCCATAGTGGCTATGCCAGTTTACATTTCTACCAACAGTGTAGGAGGATTTTCTTTTTTCATGCACTCTCCATCATGTGATAGTTTAAGATTTTTAAATTATAGTCATTCTGACCAGGGTGAAGTGGTACTTCATTGTAGTTTTGATTTGGATTTCTCTAATAATGAGTGATGTTGAGCATCATTTCATGTGCCTTTAGGCCATCAGCGTATCATCTTTGGAGAAATGGGTCAGTGACATTTGAGTTAAGTTTTTTTGCATGGTGTGAGGGGAGTCAAGGTTTATTATTTTCCATCCAGTTATCCCACAGAGTGGGCTTACCTGATAGCTCAGCTGGTAAAGAATCCACTTGCAATGCAGGAGATCCCAGTTCGATTCCTGGTTCAGGAAGATCTGCTGGAGAAGGGATAGGCTACCCATTCCAGTATTCTTGGGCTTCTCTTGTGGCTCAGCTGGTAAAGAATCTACCTGCAATGTGGGAGACCTGAGTTCGATCTCTGGGTTGGGAAAATCCCCTGGAGAAAAGAAAGGATACCACTCCAGTGTTCTGGCCAGGAGAATTCCATGAACTGCATAGTCCATGTGATAGCAAAGAGCAGGACAAAACTGAGCAACTTTCACTTACTCAGTCATCCCACAGAGTGTGTGGAAAGACTCTGTTTTCTGAATGAATTTTTATATACCATAACATATATTTACATATACAGCCTTTATATAAATTATAAATGTTGTAAAATAATATAATTTTTAGCAGCTGTATAAAAAGCAGAGACATTGCTTTGCCAACAAAGGTCTATCTAGTCAAAGCTATGTTTTTACCAGTAGTCATATATGGATATGAGAGTTGGACTATAAAGAAAGCTGAGCACCGAAGAATTGATGCTTTTGAATTGTGGTATTGGAGAAGACTCTTGAGAGTCCCTTGGACTGCAAAGAGATCAAACCAATCCATCCTAAAGGAAATCAGTCATGAATATTCATTGAAAGGACTGATGCTGAAGCTGAAAACTTCAATACTTTGGCTACCTGATGAGAAGAACTGACTCATTTGAAAAGACCCTGATGCTGGAAAAGACTGAAGGCAGGAGGAGAAGAGGATGACACAGGATGAGATGGTTAGATGGCATCATCAACTCGATGGACATGAGTTTGAGCAAGCTCCAGAAGATGATGATGGACAGGGAAACCTGGCAACTGCAGTCCATGGGGTTGCAAAGAGTCGAACGTGACTGAGTGACTGAACTGAACTGATGATTATAAAAGAAATAATTATTAGGGGAAAATTTTTGTCAGCAAAAACAAGACCAGGAGTCAACTATGCCTCAGATCATGAACTCCTTATTGCCAAATTCAGACGTTAAGTTGAAGAAAGTGGGCAAAATCACTAAACCATTCAGGAATGACCTAAATCAAATCCTGTATAAGTATACAGTGGAAGTGACAAACAGATTTATGGGACTAGGTCTGATAGGTTGCCTGATGAACTATGGACAGCGGTTTGTGACATTGCACAGGAGACAGGAATCAAGACCATCCCCAGGAAAAATAAATGCAAAAAACAAAATGGCTATCTGAGGAGGCCTTACAAATAGCTGTGAAAAGAAGAGAAGTGAAAAGCAAAGGAGAACAGGAAAAGTATACCCATTTGAGTGCAGAGTTCCAAAGAACAGCAAGGAGAGATAAGAAAGTGTTTCTCAGCAATCAATGCAAAGAACCAGAGGAAAACAATAGAATGGGAAAGACTAGAGATCTCTTCAAGAAAATTAGAGATACCAAAGGAACATTTCATGCAAAGATGGGCTTAATAAAGGACAGAAAATGTTTGGACCTGACAGAAGCAGAAGGTATTAAGAAGAGGTGGCAAGAATACACAGAATTGCACAAAAAAGATCTTCACGACCCAGTTAATTACAATGGTGTGATCACTCACCTAGAGCCACACATCCTGGAATGTGAAGTCAGGTGGGCCTTAGAAAGCATCACTACGAACAAAGCTAGTGGAGGTGATGGAATTCCATTTGAGGTATTTCAAATCCTAAAAGATGATGCTGTGAAAGTACTGCACTCAATATGCCAGCGAATTCGGAAAACTCAGCAGGGGCCACAGGACTGGCAAATGTCAGTTTTCATTCCAGTCCCAAAGAAAGGCAATCCCAAAGAATCCTCAAAGAACCACACAATTGCACTCATCTTACACGCTAGTAGAATAATGCTCAAAATTCTCCAAGCCAGGCTTGAGCAATATGTGAACCGAGAACTTCCAGATGTTCAAGCTTTTATGGTTTTAGAAAAGGAAGAGGAACCAGAGATTAAATTGCCAACATCTGCTGGATCATCAAAAAAGCAAGAGAGTTCCAGAAAAACATCTATTTCTGCTTTATTGACTATGCCAAAGCTTTTGACTGTGTGGATCACAATAAACTGTGGAAAATTCTGAAAGAGATGGGAATACCAGACCAGTTGACCTGCCTCTTGAGAAACCTGTATGCAGGTCAGGAAGAAACAGTTAGAACTGGACGTAGAACAGACTGGTTCCAAATAGGAAAAGGAGTATGTCAAGACTGTATATTGTCACCCTGCTTATTTAACTTCTATGCAGAGTACATCATGAGAAATGCTGGGCTGGAAGAAGCACAAGCTGGAATCCAGATTGCCAGGAGAAATATCAACAACCTCAGATATGCAGATGACACCACCCTTATGACTGAAAAAAAGACGAACTAAAGAGCCTCTTGATGAAAGTGAAAGAGGAGAGTGAAAAAGTTGGCTTAAAGCTCAACATTCATTAAACTAAGATCATGACATCTGGTCCCTTCACTTCATGGCAAATAGATAGGGAGACAGTGGAAACAGTGAGAGACTTATTTTGGGGGGCTTCAAAATCACTGCAGATGGTGATTGCAGCCATGAAATTAAAAGACGCTTACTCCTTGGAAGGAAAGTTATGACCAACCTAGATAGCATATTAAAAAGCAGAGACATTACTTTGCCAACAAAGGTCTTTCTAGTCAAGGCTATGGTTTTTCCAGTGGTCATGTATGGATGTGAGTGTTGAACTATAAAGATAGCTGAGCACCGAAAAATTGATGCTTTTGAACTGTGGTGTTAAAGAAAACTCTTGAGAGTCCCTTGAACTGCAAGCAGATCCAACCAGTCCATCCTAAAGGAGATCAGTCCTGGGTGTTCATTGAAAGGACTGATGCTGAAGCTGAAACTCCAATACTTTGGTCACCTGATGGGAAGAGCTGACTCATTTGAAAAGATCCTCATGCTTTGAAAGTTTGAAGGCAGGAGGAGAAGGGGAAGACAGAAGATGAGATGGATGGATGGCATCACCGACTCAATGGACATGAATTTGGGTAGGCTCCAAGAGTTGGTGTTGGACAAGGAGGCCTGGCATGCTGCAGTTCATGGGGTCGTAAAGAGTCGGACATGATTGAGCAACTGAACTGAACTGAACCGAAAATAAATTATTTTCTGTGTGTACTCAGATATTTATCATTACAAAAATTTATTTTTTATTCTGAAGATTAGAGTTTGTATCTGGCATTGTTTTTCTTGTTCTTCCCTCGTGGCTCAGATGGTAAAGAATCTTCCTGCAAAGTAGGAAACCTGGGTTTGATTCCTGGGTCAGGAAGATCCCCTGGAGAAGAGAATGGCAACCCACTCCATATTCTTTTCTTCAGAATCCCATGGATAAGAGGAGCTTGGCAGGCCTCAGTCCATAGTGTTGCAGAGTCAGACACAACTGAGCAACTAACACATCATTTTTCCTTTGTCCATACAAGGCCTTTTGCATTGTTTCTTTTAGTTCAAGTCTGCTGAAAATTAATTACTTTGTTTTTCTTTATCTGAAAATGTGAATAATAAACCTTCATCCTTAAAATACATTTTTTCTGGATAAAGAATTATGTGCTGACATATCTTTTTAACACATTAACTTGTTTTATGCTTCATGCATTTTGATGAAAAGTTAGCAATTAATCATATTGCTTCCTTCTGTATGTAATGTGTCATTTTTCATTTGTCACTTTTGATGTTTGCTCTTCATCTCTGACTTTCAACATTGTGACTGTGATGTTGCCAAGCTTGAGCTTCATTTTGTTTATTATGATTGATGTTTGTTTTGTATCTTGGATATGGAAATTTCTTGTCAAATTTGGGGAATTTTGTGGCATTTTATCTTAAATTCTTTTCCACGTTTTCTCTCTCTTTTCTTTGTGATATTACATTTACACATCTGTGTAATGACCATGTGTGTATACAATATCCAGTGATCTTTTGCTGTCATCTAACAAGTCCCTAAGACTCTGTTTTTTATTTTTGTATTTTCTGTCTAGTATTTACTTCTGTACTTTCTATTAACCTTCAAAATCTATTTCTCTTTATTATGTCATTTCAATTTTACTGTACAATCACCTACCTTTTAAAAATTTCTCAGTTTTAAGATTCTTATTTGAAATTGCAATTATCAGCTGAAATCCACTCACTCTGTTTTGAGGTTACAATTTACTGAACATGCTTTATTTTCCTACACTGATGATAGTTAAAATAGCTGCTTTTAAATCTTCTGAGTTTACTTAAGCATCTGGTTCATCACACAGTCACACTTTATAGATTATCTTTTTTCTTGAGAATGGATTTTTGGATGTTTTCCCAAACATTATGAATATTAGGCTGAGGAGATGCTGTACTGTGTAGTTCTTCAAAAGTGCTCTTTTCTTTGTTTTAGAAGAAAATTTTCTTGACTGAGCTGAATATTTTCTTCACTGGCCCTTTGTTTTTCAGGATTCCTCTACTCCCTTCAGCATTCATGAGATATTCAAACTTTTCTCTCCCCACTCAAGGAATATTGTACATTTTTTTCATAGGTGCTTCCACTGCTTTTGTGTCTGCCTCATGAAATGCTAGCTACAGGTGAAAACTGTGGAAGGAGAATTTACTTGTGTAGCTCCTCTATCCTATCCTGCATACACTCATTCTTCAATAGGCAGGTTGCTTTTGTTCACTTCTCAGTACATTCAGGTAGTTGCTTTTGTATTGTGTTCCAGTTTTAACAATTGCTTTTCTGCAGAAGGTATTCCAGTCTGACCAGAGTCAAATGTAAAAGTTGTATAAATTTCTTGTTGCACACATGAAGTTGTAGACTGATAAAGTGCAGAACATTATATCAAGTATGCAAATAAACAGGTCTGAACAATGAAATAGTAACTATGCTGAACAAGACTGAACAGAATTGTCTTCCAGCTGTAGTAAGTTATAGAAACATTTGAAAGTGAAAAAAGTAAAAGTGTTAGTCGCTCAGTTATGTCTGACTCTTTCTGACCTCATGGATTGTAGCCCCCCAGGCTCCTCTGTCCATGGAATTCTCCAGGAAGAATACTGGAGTGGGTAGTCATGCCTTTCTCCAGAGGATCTTCCCCTTCAGGGATCAAACCCAGGTTTCCTGCACTGCAGGCAGATTCCTTACCATCAGCTCACATTTATGTGAGCTAAATTTGATCAATAGCAGAAATACTGAGACAGAAATGAAAGGATATTTTCAGACTAAACTTCAAAGTTACTCATATACTGGAAACAAAGCCATGGTGATACCTTTGACTTCTGTATCATTTTATGCATAGAGCCCCAGAATAGGCTGTAATCGTGTTGTTAGACTGTGGGGTAGTGGTGGTGATGGTGGTAACAATGGTGATGATGGGAGTGGCTAACAGTGCTGGTCGTGCTGGTAGCTGTATTAGTTGTTGTGAGAATATTAGTATTGATGGTGCTGGTTGGGTAGGGGTGGAAATAGAGAAAATGGTAATGTTATAGTATTGCAATCTGAGAGAAATGATTTGAATAAATGATTAGAAACACGTTCCACAAAAGGTTGCATTTCACTTATTTCTAACATTGGAAAAGATCAAGTAAAAGTTATGTTGACCTCAACTTAAATTATGAAACTATAATATCTAGTGAGCCTCACTTAACCTATTTGTAATGTTTTCCAAGGCAAATTTGATTGTCTAAGACCAAAGACCTATTCTCTAGACTATATCTGTATTCCCTCTCTCGATGTGTCCCTGTAACATTTGGTTCATATTTTTTAAAATATTTTTTTATCTTGCCATAGCAAACATTCAGATTTTTATGTTATTTATTTGATAATGAAGAGAGGAGTATTCTTTTTATTCCCTGAATTACCTTACATAATGCTTTGAGTGCTGTTCAAATAGATGTGGAAACAATGGAAAGAGTGACAGACTTTATCTTGGGGGGCTCCAAAATCACTGCAGATGGCGACTGTAGCCATGAAATTAAAAGACACTTACTCCTTGGAAGAAAAGCTATGACCAACCTAGACAGCATATTAAAAAGCAGAGACATTACTTTGCCAACAAAGTTCTGTTTAGTCAAAGCTATGGTTTTTTCCAATAGTCATGTATGGATGTGTGGATTGGACTATAAAGAAAACTGAGAGCCAAAAGAATTGATGCTTTTGAACTGTGGTGTTGCAGAAGACTCTTGAGAGTCCCTTGGACTGCAAGGAAATCCAAACAGTCCATCCTAAAGGAAATCAACCCTGAATATTCATTGGAAGGACTGATGCTGAAGCTGAAACTCCAAAACTTTGGCCACCTGATGGGAAGAACCGACTTACTGGTAAAGACCCTGATGTTGGGAAAGAATGAAGGCGGGACGAGAAGGGAAGGACAGAGGATGAGATGGTTGGATGGCATCACCGACTCAATGGACATGAGTGTGAGTAAGCTCCAGGAGTTGGTGATGGACAGGGAGGCCTGGCGTGCTGCAGTCCATGGGGTCACAGAGAGTCGGACATGACTGAGCAACTGAACTGAACCGAACTGATGTTCAAAGGTATGGAGTTTAACCATGGTTTAGAGTATGCAAAAATGTTACATTTTTTCCATTTTTCTGTAAAGTAAAATTAATTTTACTCTGAACTTGCATAATACTGATCAACTAGAAATATTTTATAAAATATTTAATCACCTTCCTTTCTACCTACATTCCCTCAATGTTCATCAGCAATCTGCACAACAGAACAAATATTGATGCCCCTAGATTTGGGCCATATCTCTTGGCTCTCAGAATCCTATGACATTAGCTCACATAAACATTTGAAATGCTAAGACATGAGGTTCCCATGCTGTGCTTCATGGCTGAGGTAAGAAAGTGATGCCCAAGGTCTAGCCGAAATAGGACAACCACTGAGCCATCCATTTGCCTCTGTGATTTCTCCTTACCAAAATCATGCAATACAAAGAAGCATGAAGAGCTGGTAATCATAAGACCTGTCAAACTTTTATTTTTCCCCTTCCCAATATAAAGATAGCTCCTCCCTTTCTTCTGCTTGCTTTTCTTTCCCCACCATCTCCATCTTTTTTAGAATAATCCTACCCTGGGGTCTCAGAACTGGGCATAATGGCTATCTTAGAAGGAGATTGTCCTTTAGAAGCCTTTATTTTTACCTGTTTCTAATCTCCCTTTCATACTGTTTATACTGATGCTGGGAAAGATTGATGGCAGGAGGAGAAGGGGTCGACAGAGGATAAGATGGTTGGATGGCATCACCGACTCAATGGACATGGGTTTGGGTAGACTCCGGCAGTTGGTGATGGACAGGAAGGCCTGGCGTGCTGCGGTTTGTGGGGTTGCAAAGAGTCGGACACGACTGAGCGACTGAACTGAATCTCCCTTTCCTTGAGACAACACAAATCTGGCTACCTGATTGAAGTGG
This sequence comes from Cervus canadensis, assembly GCF_019320065.1. Taxonomy (NCBI): domain Eukaryota; kingdom Metazoa; phylum Chordata; class Mammalia; order Artiodactyla; family Cervidae; genus Cervus; species Cervus canadensis. The sequence continues at coordinate 79,351,085 of NC_057388.1, forward strand.
GGGAATGTAAGGGAAATACATACAGCAACAAATTACTAGTAACACCTTGAGAAATCACTCTGCTGCATACTCAGTGAAAGAGTATTTGTGAAATCAGTGTGAATAAATTTAGTTTAGATGTGAAGAGAAATGCTAATTCTAATTTGAGTGACAAGTAGGAAGAATAAGACTATTAGTTTCATTTTTTTCTCATGTTCTCTAAACTATCAATCATTTGTTATTTTTGTTAAAATGTTTAAGGTCCTTTACGGTTACTATTCTCTAAAACTAAGAGACTGAATTTGTTCAGACTCAGCAAGAAGGGGCAGGTTTGGAAGTACAGTAAATCCACATCTTACTGTGCCAGAGGAATCTGGTGGGAAATTGGGCGGCACTCATTTAGGGGATTAAATCATCCTTGGACTGGTGGAGAAAAGAAAAAAGAAACAAACAAACAAAAAAAAAAAACTAAAGAGAGGCCTTAGGCTGGACAGAGAGTCTTTGGGACTTTGAACTGAAATTTCTAAAGTTGGTGAGTGATTATGTTTGCCCATATTTCATATCTTATTGCACCCTCCTTGCCTCAGTAAAATTTCTTATCTATATTGCTTAATCCAACCCAAAGGGAAATGTATTATTTTTATGGATATTCTTAGTTTATTACAGTAAGTTTGTAAGCAGAACAAAACAATTCCTTTAGCCACTATCTTATTCCAAAGAAAGAACATTGCTTCAGCTCAACTAGTTGGAAGAAAATGCCAAAAGTTTCCCATTAGTTCTGTTCTTTTTCTCCTGATAGTATCCAAAATAAATTAAACCCATGTGCTGATCTGCAGCACACATCAAACTCCTTACTTTGCAGGATTTAAATAACTCCAAATATGTCCCAAGTGTTCATCCCAGTTGAATTAATAGCCAGGTGCTTACCAAAAAAATCTCTCAAAAGGCAGCCCAGTCTTCCCTTGCAAAATGGTTTCTCTGACAAATTTCTGCCTGGCTTCTGCTACTCAACGTTAATGTGCATATAAAACACACAGGGATCTTATTAAAATGCAGATTTTAGGCTGAATGTCCCAGAGATTCTGATTCAATAAGCTTGGAACAAGACCTGGAACTCTGCATTTTTGACAGGCCCTCAGGTGATTCTGAGGCAGCAAACTTCTCTATCTGCCTTATGTGATGCTTATGAGATCTTTCTTCTCTCCACTTCTAATCACAATAAGAAGACAGAAGACATTTTTTTCCGTGTTGGCTTTCCTTTACTGACACTTCTTTCCCTATTTAAAACACAGGTAAATTTGAGAACCTGCTCTGTCCTTTCTCATATACATTTTTTCTCAATAATAAAATGTCAGTTTTTTTTCTGATATATTTCTGTCCTCCTTACTTACCAGTTAGGTTATTTTTCCCCTGTAATTTATTATTATTATTATTATTTTTTTGCTGCTATCAGAAATTTATTATGTCCCTAAATAAGCATGTCCCTAAATAAGCTCATGTCCATTGAGTCAGTGATGCCATCCAACCATCTCATCCTCTGTCGTCCCCTTCTCCTCCCACCTTCAATCTTTCCCAACATCAGGGTCTTTTCAAATGAAAAGAAAAGCCTTAGATAATTTGCATCAGGTGGCCAAGGTATTGAAGTCTCAGCTTCAGCATCAGTCCTTCCAGTGAATATTCAGGACTGATTCCCTTTAGGATTGACTGTTTGAATCTCCTTGAGGTTCAAGAGACTCTCAAGAGTCTTCTCCAACACCATAGTACAAAAGCATCAATTCTTTGAGCTCAGCTTTCTTTATAATCCAACTCTCACATGCATGCATGACGAGTGGAGAAACCATAGCGTTGACTAGACAGATCTTTGTTGGCAAACTAATGTTTCTGCTTTTTAATATGCTGTGTAGGTTGGTCATAGCTTTTCTTCTAAGGAGCAAGTATCTTTTAATTTCATGGCTGCACTCACCATCTACAGTGATTTTGAAGCCCAAATAAATAAAGTTTCTCACTGTTTCCATTGTTTCCCCATCTATTTGCCATGAAGTGATGGGACCAGATGCCATGATCTTAGTTTTCTGAGCACTGAGTTTTAAGTCATCTTTTCACTCTCCTCTTTCACTTTCATCAAGAGGCTCTTTAGTTCCTCTTTGCTTTCTGCCATAAGGGTGGTGTCATCTGCATATCTGATGTTATTGATATTTCCCCCAGCAATCTTGATTCCAGCTTGTGCTTCATCTCGAATGATGTACTCTGCATATAAGTTAAATAAGCAGGGTGACAATACACAGCCTTGACAGTCTCCTTTCCCAATTTGGGACCAGTCTGCTGTTCCATGTCCACTTCTAACTGTTGCTTCTTGACCTGTATACCGATTTTTCAGGAGGCAAGTCAGGTGGTCTGGTATTCCCATTTCTTGAAGAATTTTCCACAGTATGTTGTGATCCACACAATCAAAGACTTTGACATAGTCAATAGAGCAAAAGTAGATGTTTTTCTGGAACTCTCTTATTTTTTCAATGATCCAATGGTTGTTGGCAATTTTATCTCTGGTTTCTCTGCCTTTTCTAAAACCAGCTTGAATATCTGGAAGTTCATAGTTCATGTACAATAGAAGCCTGGCTTGGAGAATTTTGAGCATTACTTTGTTAGTGTGTGAGATGAGTGCAGTTGTGCTATAGTTTGAACATTCTTTGGCATTGCCTTTCTTTGGGATTGGAATGAAAACTGACATTTTCCAGTCCTGTGGCCACTGCTGAGTTTTCCAAATTTGCTGGCGTATTGAGTGCAGCACTTTCACAGCATCATCTTTTAGGATTTGAAATAGCTCAACTGGAATTCTATCACATCCACTAGCTTTGTTTGTACTGATGCTTCCTAAGGCCCACTTTACTTTGCATTCCAGGATGTCTGGCTCTAGGTGAGTGATGACACCATTGTGGTTATGTGGGTCATTCAGATATTTTTTGTATATCTTCTTAATATCTTCTGCTTCCGTTAGGTCCATACCATTTCTGTCCTTTAATGTGCCCATTTTGAATGAAATGTTCCCTTGGTATTTCTAATTTTCTTGAAGAGCTCTCTAGTCTTTCCCATTCTATTGTTTTCCTCTATTTCTTTGCATTGATCATTGAGGAAGGCTTTCTTATCTCTCCTTGCTATTCTTTGGAACTCTGCATTCAAATGAGTACATCTTTCCTTTTCTCCTTTGTGCTTAGCTTCTCTTCTTTGCTCAGCTATTTCATGACCTCCTCAGGCAGCCATTTTGCCTTTTTGCATTTCTTTTTCTTGGGTATGGTCTTGATCACTACCTCCTGTACAATGTCACAAATCTCCCTCCATGATTCTTCAGGCACTCTATCAGATCTAATCATTTGAGTCTTTATATTACTTCCACTCTATAATCATAAGGGATTTGATTTAGGTCATACCTGAATGGTCTAGTGGTTTTCCCTACTTTCTTCAATTTAACTCTGCATTTGGCAATAAGGATTTCATGAGCTGAGCCAGAGTCAACTCCCAGTCTTATTTTTGCTGACTGTATAGAGCTTCTCCATCTTTGGCTGCAAAGAATTTAATCATCTGATTTCAGTAATGACCATATAGTGATGTCCATGTGTAGAGTCTTCTCTTGTGTTGTTGGAAGAGGGTGTTTGCTATGACCAGTGTGTTCCCTTTGCAAAACTCTATTAGCCTTTGTCCTGCTTTGTTTAGTATTCCAAGGCCATACTTGCCTGTTACTCCAGGTATCTCTGAACTTCCTACTTTTGCATTCCGGTCATCTATAATGAAAAGGCATCTTTTTTGGGTGTTAGTTCTAGAAGGTCTTGTAGGTCTTCAGAGAACCATTCAGCTTCTTCAGCTTTACTGGTCAGGGCATAGTCTTGGTTTACTGTAATATTGAATGGTTTGTCTTGAAATGAACAGAGATCATTCTGTCATTTTTGAGATTGCCTCCAAGTATTGTATTTTGGACTCTTTTGTTGACAATGAGGTCTTCTTCATTTCTTCTAAGGGATTCTTGCCTGCAGTAGTAGATATAATGGTCATCTGAGTTAATTTCACCCATTCCAATCCATTTTAGTCCACTGATTCCTAAAATGTTGATCTTCACTCTTGCCATTTCCTGTTTGACCACTTCCAATTTGCCTAGTTTCATGGACCTGATATTCCAGGTTCCTGTGCAATATTGACTTCTTGTAAACAATAAAATCAAGATAAGATGTGGAGTTTGACAGTCTGCTAGACTCTCTAGCTAAATAATTTCTGTAGTATATCCTTTCATTATAATTTATTTCTTGCTTAGAACAATCACAAATTTATAATATATATTATGTGTGTGAAATCAAAGTGCTTATTATATGTTAACATTTCTAGTAATGTTCCCTTTTAATAGTTCCTAAATGACAGCAATAGTAGATCTCTTGGAAATTCTAAGAATTGGGAAATTTTTAAAAGATTTCTAAATGGCACTTGGATCAAACAGGAAGTCTCATGGGGAATTTAGAAATATATATACATATATATATACACACACCCACACATACACATATATATACATAATAAAAGTAAAATACACCAAAATTTATCATTGAAGCAATATTTAGAAATTTGTACAACTACATGGTTTTATTTAAAAAGTAGAATTCAGTTCAGTTCAGTTCAGTCATTCAGTCATGTCTGACTCTTTGTGACCCCATGAATCGCAGCACACCAGGCCTCCCTGTCCATCACCAACTCCCGGAGCTTACTCAAACTCATGTCTATTGAGTCGGTGATGCTATCCAGCCATCTCATCCTCTGTCGTCCCCTTCTCCTCTTGCCCCCAATCCCTAACTTGCTTCATTCTTATAAACTTGAGAAAGAAGATTTACCTCAAAGAAATAGGGGGTGATGGGAAACAATAAAGAAAAATAGAAGCCAATACAATTAATCAGAAAATCAAAGAAATCAAACACTAATTTTTGGAAAAAACAAAATTTCACAACCCCTAGATAGTGTGATAAGGGAAAAAAAGTAAAAGGACCCATGTTACCAAATGTTATTGTTGCTCAGTCAGTAAGCCTTGGGACTTTTGGGACCTCATAGACTGTGGGACAACAGGCTTCCCTGGCCTGCACTATCGACCAAAGTTTGCTCAAAGTTATGTCCATTGAGGCCCTATGTATACATCTCATCCACTGCCACCCACTTCTCCCTTTGCCTTCAATCTTTCCCAGCATCAGAGTCTTTTCCAGTGAGTCAGTTCTTTCTATCAACTGGCTAAAGTATTGGAGCTTCAGCTTCAGCATCAGTCTTTCCAATGAATATTCAGAGTTGATTTCCTTAAAGAATTGACTGGTTTGATCTCCTTGCAGTCCAAAGGACTCTCAAGAGTCTTCTCCAACACCACAGTTCAAAAGCATCATTTTTTTGGTGCTCAGCCTTCTTATGGGTCCAATTCATACATCCACACATGACTACTGGAAAACCCATGGTTTTGACTATATGTCTTTTGCCAGCAAAGTGATATCTCTGCTTTTTAATATGATGTCTAGGTTTGTCATAGCTTTTCTTACAAGGAGCAAGTGTCTTTTAATTTTGTGGCTGTAGTCACTGTCCACAGTGATTTTGGAGCCCAAGAAAAGAAAATCTGTCACTGTTTCCACTTTTTCTTTTCTATTTGCCATGAAGTGATGGGACCGGACACCACGATCTTAGTTTTTTGAATGTTGAGTTTCCAGCCAGCTTTTATACTCTCCTCTTTCACCCTCATCAAGAGGCTTTTTAGTTCCTCTTCACTTTCTGCCTTAAGAATGGTATTACCTGCATATCTGAATCTGTTGATATTTCTTCCAGCAACCTTGAATCCAGCCTGTGTTTCATCTAGCCCAGCATTTCACAGCATATAAGTTAAATAAGGAGGGTGACAGTATACAGCCTTGTCATACTCCTTTTCCAATTTAGAACCAGCCAATTGTTTCATATCCAGTTCTAACTGTTGCTTCTTGACCTGCATACAGGTTTCTTAGGAGACAGGCAAGATGGTCTTATACTCCTAGTCTTTAAGAATTTTCCACAGGTTTCTGATCCACACAGTCCATGAAGCAGATGTAGATGTTTTTCTGGAACTGCCTTGTTTTCTCCGTGATCCAATGAATATTGGCAATTTGATCTCTGGTTCCTCAGCTTTTCCTAAACCTAGCTTTTACACCTGGAAATTCTCCAATATCAGGAGTAAAATATATGGCATTACTACTAATCCCATGCATCTTAATAAATAATAAGGAAAAGGAAATTACATGGACAATGCAATGTCTATAAAATTGATAACAAATGGCAATGAGAAATTTCCTGAAATACAAACTGCAAAATCACTCAAGGAGAAATAGATATCTGAAATATTCTGATAATGCTTAAGACAATTGAATTTGTAGTTAAAACTTTCTCACTCTTACATCCCCCTGCTGTAAACAAACGAAGTGCATGCAAGCCCTGATGGTTTTATAGATGCAGTCTACTGAGTGTCTAAGCAGAAATACTGACAATTCCATCAGTATATTCCAGAAAACAGAAGAAAAATACATGAAATGAAAGCTATAACAGTCTTCAAGAATGTATATATAAAAATTCTCATGACACCATCCAAATCAAATCCAGTAATATTTAAAATGAGGTTCACATACAAATGGAGTTCAGCCTGAGAATTAAATTAATGTTTATCATTCATAAATTAATGCAGTTCATTATACATACATATGCTAAATAAGAAAACATGATAATCTCAATAGATACAGGGAATATTTGAAGAAATTAGTTTCTGAAAACTTCCTATGGAGTAAACGTTAGTAACCTAAAACTACAACTAATACCATGGGGAGAGAATAAATGCCTTCTCTTTAATATTGACAAGAAGGCAAAATGTACTTTTTCAGAATTTCTTTTCAGTATTGTCCTGGAAATTCTGTCCAGCTAAATAACAAGGGAAAAATATATAAAAGACATGCATGTTGACAAAGAAAAAAAATTATTATTCATTCACATAAAAGTGAAAAGTGAAGCTGTTAGTCATTCAGTCATGTCTGATTCTTATGACCCAATAGACTGTTACCTGCCAGGCTCCTCTGTCCATGAAATTCTCCAGGCAAGAATATGGAGTGATTAATCACTCCCTTCTTCAGAGGATCTTCCTGATTCAGGAATTGAACTTGGCTCTTCTGCATTGGAGGCAGATTCTTTATCATCTGAGCCACCATGACATGATTAATTATTTTTATTTAAAGTTTTAACATCTATAAACAAGCTTCCACATAAGTGAATTTTGCAAGGTTACTGGATAAAATATCAACATACCATGCCAGTTATTTTCCTGCATAGAAACATTAAAATATATATATTTATATGGGTATACATAAACAGCATGAATAGGAATATCTGTGTAAATATACCATTGATACTATTACCAAGTAATGAAGTTCAGTTCAGTTCAGTCACTCAGTCATGTCTGACTCTGCTACTCCATGAAACTGCAGTACGCCAGGCCTCCCTGTCCATCACCAACTCCCGGAGTCCACCCAAACCCATGTCCACTGTGTCGGTGATGCCATCCAACCATCTGATCCTCTGTTGTCCCCTTCTCCTCCTGCACTCAATCTTTCCCAGCATCGGGGTCTTTCCCAAAGAGTCTGCTCTCTGCATCAAATGGCCAAAGTATTGGAGTTTCAGCTTCAACATCAATCCTTTCAATGAACACTCAGGACTGATCTCCTTTAGGATGGACTGGTTGGATCTCCTCACAGTCCAAGGGAATATCAAGAGTCTTCTCCAACGCCACAGTTCAAAAGCATCAATTCTTCCATGCTCAGCTTTCTTTACAGTCCACCTCTCACATCCATACATGACTACAGGAAAAAACATAGCCTTGACTAGATAGAACTTGTTGGCAAAGTAATGTCTCTGCTTTTTAATATGCTGTCTATATTGGTCATAATTTTCCTTCAAAGGAGCAAACGTCTTAATTTCATGGCTGCAGTTACCATCTGCAGTGATTTTGGAGACTAGAAAAATAAAGTCAGCCACTGTTTCCACTGTTTCCCCATCTATTTGCCATGATGTAATGGGACCAATGCCATGATCTGAGTTTTCTGAATGTTGAGCTTTAAGCCAGCTTTTTCACTCTCCTCTTTTACTTTCATCAAGAGGATTTTTAGTTCTTCTTTACTTTCTGCCATAAGGGTGGTGTCATCTGCATAGCTGAGGTCATTGATTTTTCTCCTGGCAATCTTGATTCCAGCTTGTGCTTCTTCAAGCCCAGAGTTTCTCATGATGTACTCTGCATAGAAGTTAAATAAGCAGGATGACAATATACAGCCTTGATGTACTCCTTTTCCTATTTGGAACCAGTCTGTTGTTCCATGTCCAGTTCTAACTGTTGCTTCCTGACCTGCATACAGATTTCTCAAGAGGCAGGTCAGGTGGTCTGGTATTCCCATCTCTTTCAGAATTTTCCACAGTTTATTGTGATCCACACAGTCAAAAGCTTTGGCATAGTCAATAAAGCAGAAATAGATGTTTTTCTGGAACTCTCTTGCTTTTTCAATGATCCAGTGGATGTTGGCAATTTGATCTCTGGTTCCTCTGCCTTTTCTAAAACCAGCTTGAACATCTGGAAGTTTTCAGTTCACGTATTGCTGAAGCCTGGCTTGGAGAATTTTGAGCATTACTTGACTAGCGTGTGAGATTACTGCAATTGTGCGGTAGTTTGAGGATTCTTTGGGATTGCTTTTCTTTGGGACTGGAATGAAAACTGACATTTTCCAGTCCTGTGGCCCCTTCTGAGTTTTCCAAATTTGCTGGCATATTGAGTGCAGCACTTTCACAGCATCATCTTTTAGGATTTGAAATAGCTCAAATGGAATTCCATCACCTCCACTAGTTTTGTTCGTAGTGATGCTTTCTAAGGCCCACCTGACTTCACATTCCAGGATGTCTGGCTCTAGGTGAGTGTGAGTGATCATACCTTTGTGATTATCTGGGTCATGAAGATCTTTTTTGTACAGTTCTTCTGTGTATTTTTGCCACCTCTTCTTAATAGCTTCTGCTTCTGTTAGGTCCGTACTATTTCTCTCCTTTATTGAGCCCATCTTTGCATGAAATGTTCCTTTGGTATCTCTAATTTTCTAGAAGAGATCTCTAGTCTTTCCCATTCGATCATTTTTCTCTAATTCTTTGCACTGATCACTGAGAAAGGCTTCCTTATCTCTTCTGGCTATTCTTTGGAACTCTGCATTCAAATGGGTATATCTTTTCCTTTTCTCCTTTGCTTTTCACTTCTCTTCTTTTCACAGCTATTTGAAGGCCTCCTCAGACAGTCATTTTGCTTTTTTGCATTTCTTTTTCTTGGGAATGGTTTTGATTCCTATATAATTCTAACAAAATATGTATAGATGAATGCATACATGGTAAGTCACTTCAGTCATGTCTTTTTGAGACCCCATAGTCTGTAGACCTCCAGGCTCCTCTGTCCATCAGATTCTCCAGGCAAGAATAATGGAGTGGATTTCCATGCTCTCTCCAGAGGATCTTCCCTCAGGGATCGAACCCATGATTATTATAGCTCCTGTACTGGCAGGCAGGATGTTTACCCCAAATGCCACCTGGGAAACCCCGATATGTATAGAATCTATATATAAAACATTGATGAAACTATTGAATATTTAAATGAATGGAGAAAGTAACAATTGTTCATAGACTGGAAGACAATATTTTCAATATGTCAAAGGTTCTCAATCTTCTCTTCAGTTTATTTTACTTTGTTTTATTTTCTTCTCTTCAGTTTAAACAAAACCCTTCATAACCTTAGCAAGCTTTGTTTGTAGAAACTGGAAAGTTAATTTTAAAAAGTATATGAAATGGAAAATAATTAGAATACCTAAATGATTCTTTAATGGAAGAGTATAGTTACAGTATTCAAGTTATCCAATTTCAATACATTAATATCAATCCCCAGTAATAGACTAGTATTAGCAAAAGCATAGACATTAATGGAACAGAGGAGAGACATCAGCTATATGTTCACACTGTATATTCAGCAACTTTTGAGAATATATTAATGGATAAATATTGTTTTCTCATAAACAAAGCAAAACCAAAGGGCCCTCAACAGAAATATCAAATGTAAAACTTCCCAGAAGCCCCTTATAAATTCATCTACCTGGCCTTAGGTTTTCAGTATGGTGATGAATTTTCAGATACATCACTGAAATTGCCAACCATGGAAGGGAAGCTTCAGAAATTAGACTTTATCTAAGTCAAAACCTTTTGCTCTGTTCTGTGAGAGACCCTGAAAAAAAATGAACTGACATGGCACATGCAAGGAGAAAATGTTGCAAATCACATATCTGATAAAAAGGTGTGTATAGTGTGTGTTCTTTGTTTCATAGGTTTCCTTTAGTTTCTTCCAAGTTCATTTTGACTACAATTTTTAAAACTATCAATATTTTACACAGTTTTAAAATTAATATATTTTAATATACCATTGACCATTCATATTCAGAGTTTCTGCATCTGTGGACTCAACTAATCATGGAAAAAATATTCCAAAACATGACAGAAAATTCTGAAAAGCAAAGTCTGAATTTGCCATATGCTGGCAACTATTTACATAGCACCTGCATTGTATTATACAAGTAATCTGCTGTTGCTGCTGCTGCTAAGTCGCTTCAGTCGTGTCCGACTCTGTGTGACCCCATAGACGACAGCCCACCAGGCTCCCCCACCCCTGGGACTCTCCAGGCAAGAACACTGAAGTGGGTTGCCATTTCCTTCTCCAATGATGAAAGCAAAAAGTGAAAGTGAAGTCGCTGAGTTGTGTCCACTCTTCGCGACCCCATGGACTGCAGCCCACCAGGCTCCTCTGTCCATGCGATTTTCCAGGCAAGAGCACTGGAGTAGGTTGCCATTGCCTTCTCCAATATAAGTGATCTAGAGATGATTTAAAGTATATGGGAGGATTATGTATATTAATTGCAAATATTATACCAACTTATATAAGGGATTTAAACATTCAGATTTTGGTATCCACAAGGGGCTCCTCAGTTCAGTTCAGTTCAGTCGCTCAGTCATGTCTGACTCTTTGCGACCCCATGAATCGCAGCACGCCAGGCCTCCCTGTCCATTACCAACTCCCAGAATTTACTCAGACTCATGTCCATCAAGTCGGTGATGCCATCCAGCCTAGAACTGTTCAAAATTGGAAAATGAGGAATCTTAGAGTGCTTATAATATTCTCTCCCCAGACATAAGCTGTATATTTTCCTATAATTTGTGTCTTTATATGCGGTTTTTGCTAGTAGTAGTATAGGTGAACTGCCCATGATAGTAGCATAGATTTATCAAATGGGCACCATATGCAATTTCTTCTTGCCATAAAGACATCAGTGTATCAATACTTTACCCTTGCTATCAGATCTTTCTCACAAATCTAAAAATATGTTTTCTTCATCCTACTATCCTTTTAGGTCCTGCATAACTTATTTTCTTCCTTTAAATAAGTCCACAAATAAGTTATTGATAACTATACTCTCCATTTTGTCTTCTTCTGTCTCCCTACCTCTTACTCTCTCTCTCTTAATTTAATTTTATTAACATATTAATTATGTAAGTTATGTAAAAACAGAAATGTGCATATGTATATGTGTGTGTGTGTGTGTGTGTGTGTGTGTATACAGATGAAATGTGTAAGATGAATCCCTATGTAATTAAATTTTTGATTAACTAACTAAACCTCTTAACCCAGCATAGATCATAAATACAAATGCACCAGTCCTGATATACTTCATATCCCAAATATTCTGTCTCCACGTCTGTCCTTCCACTGTAGGTCGTACTCTGACATTGTGGTAATGATTTTTTTACTTTATTTTTTTAGAAAGTACTTTTATTATTTTCATATGCCTTCCTAGACAATGTATTTTTACTTTTCTGTTTTTGAATTTTAAGTGAACAGAATTATTATTTTCATATTTATATCGCAAATATGTTATCTATTCTTATTTAGTTAGATACTTGAATTGTTTTTTGTTTGCTAAATAAAATCCTTCCCCACCCCAGTTCTGAATATGAGAATCATGTTTGATCCAAAAAGTTTTTCACTCATTTTATATTTTGTCAGACTGGTGGAAATAAAATAAAACAATATGATATTGACTTATACATTCCTAGGGAAGTTACTTTTTTTAATCTTTGTTGGCAATTGGATTTCTACTTTTTGAAATGCCTGTTGAATACCTTTTTTCCACTGTTACTGTTGATTTGTAGGATATCTTTATGTATTTGGGGTATAAGTATGTTAATGTTTATATGAATTGGAACGTCTTTTACTTTCAGTTGTCTCTCTTTTATACTTAGTTATTTCTATGAATAAAATTTGTAATCTTAGTAGAGTTGAATTTTTCTAATCTTTTCTGTATTTTAGAGCTCTTTTATTAAATAAACTTACCCTTCCCATTATTCTCTGTACTACTATTTGAGACCCTTCTTGTTTTGACATTTACACTTAGATCAATAACCGTGTTTTGTATAGTGTGAGGTAGAGTCTTTTTTTTCCCTAATACAGATTCTTCAAATGCATTATTTGCTATTAATTTTTCACTTCATGTGTCTTACATGTTAAGTGTTCATGTATTTCAGGAATTTGAATTTTGGTTCAGTGATTTATTTATCTCTTCCTTTCCAATGCTGTGCTCCCATAATTACTGTAGCCTTGTAATAGTTTTTGACATTTTATCAGATATCACACTAACTTTATTTTCACTATAGTAATAAATGATCCTAGGAATGGAGGGAGAAAAAAGCAAATCTGTCTGCAGAAAGCCTGTTTATAAAATTGCCTATTAGGCTCTGCTGAATAACAGGAACACATAACAGCACATAATATTATGTGCTCTACAGTTCATAGAGGGCTTTCCAGTGATTAGTATTTGCAAGTCTATTTTATTTCTAAACTCCAAGTAAAAATTTTTTAATGATAATTAGTTTGGGAAAATGTGCAATAGAGGCAATCAGTTATTTTCAATTATTAATCCTCAAAATGAAGCATAAACAGTTATTTCAAAGGGCAAAATTGTTTTAGTGATACATATATATATATAACCTAGTAAATAATATAGTGTATCATGAGAAATGGTTCAAAATGAGGTTTGCAATGTGTTACAGTGAAGTAACATCATTGTTGAAGATATCACTTTGCTATTTCCTGACAACCTCTCAGCCTATAAGTGATCATAAGAGTAAATGAACTGAGAAATCACTGAATTGTGAGTGACTGTTTTATTAGGACATATGATTCTTTAATATAATGTCTGTGTAGAGCTCCTTCTGATTTATCTTTAAGGAATTAAAAGTGTTTGGGGTTTCATAAGTATAATAAACTAATAAGAAAACAAAGTCAGAGGTGATTAAAATGTAGACATTATTGTATAATCTGTATGATGACTTAAGTACAAATATTTTTAAGATTCAGACTTCCCAGGTTGCACTAGTGGTAAAGAAGCCACCTGCTAATGCAGGATGCATAAGAGACCTGGTTTTGATCCCTGGGTTGGGAAGATCCCCTGGAGGAGAGTATGGCAACCCACTCCAGTATTCTTGGAATCAGATGAACAGAGGAGCCTGGTGGACTACTGTCCAAAGGGTCACAAAGACTCAAACACAACTGAGGCGACTTAGTACACATGCATGCATTTTTATAATCAGGATTAAGAAGTAATACATCATGGTTAATATGGGAATTATTTTTCTTTTCAGTCATGTAGCAATAATACATTTTATAATTAATGGTATCTTAGATTTCATGAAATGCAGTGAGTCTGTTGTACTGGAACTTTAGACATTCCTCTAGAAAGACCAGGTTCCTGGCCGCTAATTGTACTGATCATAGTACTGTACACCTTAATTATAAGTATTTAAACATTTGTTAAATAAATATTTGAATTTATAAAGGATGATAGAAATAATGAAGCATAAGGAAGAAATCCATGGAAGTCTCATATGATAAAAATATAACAGTGTTCATGTCACTTTTGACAAAGCTTTTTGGTATTTCAAGACACAGTTTGCCAATTCATAAAATATGTATATATTGAAAGCACACTCACTTGATCACATAAAATTAAATGAAACAAATTAAAACTAAAAATATGATGTGTGTGTTTGTCGCTTAGTCATGTCTGACCCTTTGTGACCTCATGGACTGTAGCCCGCCATGCTCCTCTGTCCATGGGATTTTCCAGGCAAGGATGTTGGAGTGGGTTGCCATTTCCTTCTCCAGGGGATCTTCTCGACCCAGGGATTGAACCTGGGTCTCCTGCGTTGCAGGCAGATGCTTTTCCATCTGAGCTACTAGGGAAAGCCAAAGTGATATAAGATATATATGATATATTTGTCTAATTATAATTAAATCAGTATTGTTTAATTATGTGTTTGAATCAAATAAAATTAAATAATAGCATATTTTGAGTCATAAATGATGTTTTTAAAAATATTCTACTTTTAGAAAAATACATATTTTTATATTACATAAACATTTTTTCCACATAAATGTTTTTTAACATTATCCTGTTAAAAATTCATAGTCATATTAGGTTATCACTAAAGTAAACAAAATGTGTGTAAGCAGCAAAATAGTAAAGCTCATATAACTTATATTAATTAATCAAACTATTTTATGCAATATATTAGGGAATATATATTTTAATTTATACCAAAATAGTTTTTTTCCTAAATGTCCCTAAATATAAAACATTCCTGTTTAAAAATACTGGAGATGAGTAACCAGGTTCTAAATTCCTAGTCACCAAAACTTTTATTTAGTAAACACATCTAAAAGAGGAAAATAAAAAAATTTGAAGCATCTGTTATATGTTTTATTCATAACAAACCAGCTCTAACTCTAAGAGAATTTAAGGAGGCCTATATTTTTTTCATATAACATATAAGAAATCTTATTTAGTCATAGATGATAAAGACATGAAAAGAATGTGAGTATAAAATAAAAACTCTATACTTTTATTTGAGTGTCTTTCTTCTTGAAGACTGTTTAAAAGTGATTCTTGACATTTTCAAGACAGAGCTTGACAATCCATATAATCTTTCTAGAGGTAACTTAGGTTCTAATCTTAGAAAAACTTAATTATGTGTAGCTCTTACAGAGTTGAAAGAATAGTAAAATCGGGATACTAGGGCACTTCACTCACTCTAACGTGTCTTATTTAAACATGAAAAGGCCACTTTCAAGATATTTTAATAAAATAGTAAACTGTATATGATTACTATATAAATCAGTTTTTCATATATTTTCATTTTTAGGAATACATTAAAGTATTAGTATTTGTACATTTTCTATTTGATCATTTATAGCTAACATTATTATTTTACTTATATTTACATATATATGTAAAATTAATATACAAATATTTATTTTTTAAGAGTGCAACTTTAAAATTTTTCTTTCAAGAAAACAATAGATCCATAAGCATTGTCAAAAAATGAATTATCTTTGAAGTTTCGTGAATTTGAAACAGATGTGGCTCATACTGATGATGGTCCCTGATAATAAGCTTGCTCCTGCATAATCTTCAATTCAAGCTAAATGTACCAATTACTGAAAGATTAGATTAATGTATTGAATTGTTTTCACACTAATACAAGCAAGGGAAATGCTTGTAGAATATATGAAGCGGCATTTGTGCCCCATATATATGTATAGCCATCAGGGTAGCCCATAATAACATGTTACTACTTGTCAATAGGTAACCATTTGTATCAAGGAGTTTATTTCTCTGTTGTTTTGTTTTTTCTTCTTAATGGAAGTTTTATAAATAGTAACATTAATTTTCTCCCACCTGTTCTGTACATTCAATGCATACTAAAACCAAGTTGTTTACTTTCTAAAAAAAATCACCACCAATCACCAATCTTTGGTAGTACAAGTGTTTATTAGTGTACGAAGCAATGATCTACAAGGGGATGTCAAATAAATCTTGTTGCTAGTCAGATTCATAGGGGCAGAGTCAACAAGAAAATAAGTCAGCAAGTAGAGATAGTGTTTTAGTTGGAGAAGAAAATTTACAAATCATCCCTTGTCTTTGGAGGTCAATATTGAAACTGTTGGTAAACTCTGCATGCAATTTTGACTGAACTAAACCTATTCATTCAATATCTCTAATCGTGATTTCAATGGACATAATCTGAGAAATGTTATGGTTCCATGATAAAATAATAAGGGGGAATGAAACAATATCAAATAATATTCATTTCTTTGAATGTGATCTCACTCATGTGATTACACATATGTACTTTGGTGCATTTCTTTTGTGGCTGTTGTTTTAAAGTTCTGTTATTTTTCTAAAGATTCTGCAGACAGAACAAAATAACTGATCAACTGAACCAAAAGATGATTCAATTCAGCAGAATTTGGTTAAGTGCTCAAACATAGAGCACTAAAATCATTGTTAATCTGAAACCTTCCTCAAAATTATTACCCTGTTCTGCATATCTCTATATTAGAATGTTTCAAACCATATTTATATGACTCTCTATACAAGGTTCCTTCTTAGTTTACTTTTCTTCACATTTTCAGTATAACTACAACATTAAAGAAAATATTTGAAATAGTGATTATAATTCAGAAAATACTATTGTATTGACAAAACTAACTTTCACTTTAGTAATTCCCTTAAATTATATCTTATTTAATTTATTTATTAATTGGAGGGAAATTGTTTGGCAATTTTGTGTCGGTTTCTGCCATGCAACAACACAAATTAGCCATAATTATACATATAACCCCTCTCTCTTGACCTTCCCTCTGCTCCGCCCAGGTCATCACAGAGCATTAGACTGGGCTCCCTGCATTATACATCAACTCACAACAGCTATCTACTTTACACATGATAGTATATATATGTCAATTCTACTTTCTCCATTTGTTCCACCCACTCCTTCCCCCATTGTGTTCACTAGTCCGTTCTCGTTCTCTACATCTGCATCCCCATTCCTTCCCGTAAGTCAGTGGTAGTGAGGTGGATGAACCTGTTATACAGAGGGATGTAAGTCAGAAAGAGAAAAACAAATATTGTATTTTTAACACATACATATGGAATCTCGAAAAATGGTACTGATAAACCTATTTTCAGGGAAGGAATGGAGACGCAGGTGTAGAAAATATATCTTATTGTCAGAAACATAGTTTGCTTTGGCATTCTGTCTTTTCACTTAAGAGGAGAAAAAAATAGGGAAAACCTAAACTCTCATTATAATTGGCATTGTATATACACACATATTATAATATAAAACAGTTTATATTTAAAATGACTTTCCTAATTATGCATTTGTGATTTACTTTAAAATGTGCAGCTTGAGTAGTGCAATATGTGTATATGTACACATATATATGTACACATATGTATGCGTATGTGTGTACAAAAACTTAATCTAAATGAATAATATAAGTATGGCTAATTAACATGAATATTATATTCTCAAACTAGATTGTTGCCAAATTAACTTAATGAATTTTAAAACAAAATTTTGACTTGGAAATGCTTGATGGTTTCATATATACTTGTACATATGTGTATATGTATACTTGCATATATATATATATATATATACACACATATATACAGTGGAGTAACAAAACCAGTTGTCCTTACATGTAGAATCTAAGAACTCAGCATCTGATCAAACCAAGACTTCTGCAGTGATATCGTGAGTGTATTATAGGGCAGAATAGTGATTTCTCTATCACTGTGTTAGAGTGTAAAAAGGGAATTTTTCCTGCAAGTACAAACAGATTCAATGAGTTGAACAGTGTTGCCCTTTTGCTTGTAAATATCAGTTTTTCTTTTCTTTTTTTTTTCCCTTGAGGAGATTGATTTAGTCTAGTTAAGTGTATATGTATGCTCTTATTAGTATTTGTTTTTAATGCATCAAGCACTCACCTACGTTGGAGCTTTAGCATTAATAGTTCTGTCTGCCCGAAATGCTTTTCTAAGTCTCTGTATAGCTGACTTCCTTCTCCTTCATGTCATTATTCATGTCATTAATTTCCTTGATCACCATTTTCAAAATTGCAACAGCACACTACAGTATCATTCTGTTCTTTAAATTTAACATTTTTACTTAATTAACTATTATTTGATTTTAATTAAAATATTGCTTATTTATATGTCCTATTTTCATGTTTAGTTTAAGTAGAATTTTAAGCTCCAGGACATGGGATCCTCCTCTATTTAGTCTTTGTTATATCTCAAGCTTCTACAACAGGTCTTGTTTTTGCTGACTGTATAGAGCTGACTGTATAGAGCTTCTCCATCTTCAGCTGCAAAGAATATAATCAGGAACTTCCTCGTGGTCCAATGGCTATGTCTCCACACTCCCAACGCAGGGTTCTCAGGTTCAGTCCCTGGTGGGGGAACTAGATCCCACATGCCATAACTAAGACCCAGCAAAGCCAAATAAATAAATATTATATATATATATATATATATATTTATATATTTATAAATTTATAAAATAATTTTATTTATTTATAAATTATTTTATAAATTTATAATATAAAATATATTATATATAAATATATATTTATAATAATATATTAAATATATTATATATAAATATATATATATTTAATTAATCTTATTTTGGTATTGACCATTTGGTGATGTCCACGTGTAGAGTTGTCTCTTGTGTTGTTGGAAAAGTGTGTTTGCTATGACCAGTGTGTTCCCTTGACAAAACTCGGTTAGCCTTTGCCCTGCTTCATTTGGTACTCCAAGGCCAAACTTGTCTGTTATTCTAGGTATCTCCTGACTTTCTACTTTTACATTCCAATCCCCTATCATGAAAAGGACATCTTTTTTGATGTCAGTTCTAGAAGGTCTTGTAGGTCTTCATAGAACTGTTCAACTTCAGCATCTTTGGTGTTAGTGGTGGGGCATAGATTTGGATCACTGTTATGTCAAATGGTTTGCCTTGGAAACAAACTGATATCACATTATCATTTTGGAGATTGCACCCAAGTATTGAATTTCAGACTCTTTATTTGACTAGGAGGGCTACTCCATTTATTCTAAGGGATTTTTGCCCACAGCAGTAGACATAATGGTCATCTGAATTAAATTTGCCCATTCCTGTTCATTTTAGCTCACTGATTCCTAAAACATCAGTGTTCACTTTTGCTATATCCTGCTTGACCATGTCCAATTTACCTTGATTCATGGACCTAATATTCCAGTTTCCCATGCAATATTGTTCTTTACAACATTAAAGTTTACTTTCACCACAAGACAACCACAACTGAGTGTTGTTACCACTTTGGCCCAGCTACTTCTTTCTTTCTGGAGCTATTAGTAATTGTATAATAATAATAATAAAAATAGACTATATTCTTAAAATGAAGTGTGAATGTTGCTGAATAGCCAAGAAATTCCCTATTTAAGTTATACTATGCTTACCTAATAAAGAGAGAATACATATTAAATATTATATACTTTTTCTATCAATGATAATATATAGACTAATGCATAGTTAGATCCTGGCTTATTAGCCCATCCTACTTTTTCTTGAAGAAGAGATTCACTCACAGAACAAGAGGTTCTGCTTCAAGAGAGATTTATCAGAGTTGAAACTATTACTGATGCTACTACTACTACTACAATTAACATTGATAAATACAATGTATACTTATTAGTAAACTGTAGTCTGGCATTCAGAATTAGACTCTATAAATCTCATTGGCAGTTTTCTCAAGAATATATGTCCAGTTTCTCAAATTAATCATGAGGATTCTAATTGAAGTAATAGAGATAAGCACAAAATACATTCTACAAGCAAACATTCTAAAATACATTCTAAAGGAACAAATTTCCCTGGAGCTTCAATTTCAACTTTGCTCCTTATATTAAAAAACAAAAAAAGAGAGTATGCAATGGTTTTGCAAATTATCCAAATTTTTGATCCTCTTAGTAAGGACTTGAGAAGCAAAAAATCTTTTTAAAAAAACAGCAATAATTTCTTAAGTGTATATACCATCAGCTGTTTCTTGGAGATAATGTTTTGATTCAATTATGTCTGCAAGTACCATAATTTCTATTGATGAACATGGATTGACATAGTTGTTTAAGCCTATAATGAACCAAATGTTACACGGAATACAATTTTCCTCTTCATTTACCCTAATTTATTCTAGTTGTAAATGCAATTGACTTCCATGATTACAGAATAAATCTCACTGTAGGATCAATTACTACAGTTTAGAACAAAACTTGAGCTGTTTTGTAATTATATTCATTGGGTATTCCATTTTGATTTAAAATAGCTTTTTCAAAAATACTGTAGCATTAATAAATGATACACAGGATTACATTTGAACTTTTAACATGTAATTATTAAAATTATTATATGTTGTTATATTTATTCATATTTGGTTAACTTCACAATTGTCTCAAATAAACAGATGCTTCCTGAATTTAATATTTAAATTACCTATTTGATGTAAGAAAATATGTTTCTCTAAATAATATATAAATATTATTTTTTATTTTTAAATGATTTTTATTTTTATGAGAAATATTAATAAAATCATTTAATACCTTTTGCTATCATTGTGTGCCTGCATGCTAAGTCACTTCAGTCAGGTCTGACTCTGTGCGACCCTATGGACTTTATCCCACCAGGCTCCTCTGTCTGTGGGATTTTCCAGGTAAGAGGACTGGAGCAGGTTGCCATTTCCTTCTGCAGGGGATCTTCCTGATCAGGGACTAAGCATTGGTCTCCTGCATTGCAAGCAGATTCTTTACCAACTGAGCTACCAGGGAAGCCCTTGCTATTATTAAATATGATCAAAATATCTTATGGTTCCAAATAAAGGTGAAGTAATTTCAGAAGCAAGTCAGTTTTAAAGAAAGAGCACTAAGATTACTTTATTTAATATAAATGTGAATTTACAAATATATACTTCACTAAATCAGTGGTTCTTAAGCTTTTTGGTTTCCATACCATTTTACGTTCTAAAAAAGTTATTGGGGGCCACAAGGAACTTAGTTTATGGGTCTTAAATCTATAAATATTTACCATATTTGAAAATAAAAGTATGAATTTTAAAGAGCAGAAAAATAGCTTGAGAAAGAATTGGGCCAAAGTGGAAACAATACTCAGTTGTGGAGTGTCTTCTTGTGAAAGTAAACTCCAATGCTGTAAAGAACAATATTGCATGGAAACCTGGAATGTTAGGTCCATGAATCAAGGTAAATTGGACATGGTCAGGCAGGATATGCTAAAAGTGAAATCAGCATTTTAGGAATCAGTGAACTAAAATGGATGGGAATGGGTGAATTTAATGGATGAATGTAGGTGACCATTATATCTACTCTGTGGCAAGAATCCCTTAGAAGAAATAGAGTAATCCTCCTAGTCAAATAAAGAGTCTGAAATGCAATACTTGGATGCAATCTCAAAAACAACAGAATGATCTTGGTTCTTTTCCAAGGCAAAACATTCAACATCACAGTAACCCAAATCTATCCCCAAACCATTCAGCATCACAGTAATCTAAGTCTATGCCCAAACCATTAATGCCTAAGAATTTGAGTGGTTCTCGGAAGACCTACAAGATCTTCTAGAACTAACACCAAAAAAAGATCCTTTTCACCATTGGGGATTGGAAAGCAAAAGTAGAAAGTCAAGAGATACTTGGAATTACAGGCAAATTTGGCCTTAGAGTACAAAATGAGGCAAGACCAAGGCTAACAGTGTTTTACCAAGAGAACACTCTAGTAATAGCAAGTACTCTTTTCCAACAACATAAGAGATGACTCTACACATGGACATCACAAAATGGTCAATACTGAAATCAGATTGATTATATTTTTTGAAGCCAAAGATAGAGAAGCTCTATACAGTCAGCAAAAACAAGACCTGGAGCTGACTGTGGCTTACAACATGATCTCTTTATTGTAAAATTCAGGCTTAAATTGATGAAAGTAGGGGAAAAGCTCTAGGCCATTCAGGTATGACCTAAATCAAATCCCGATGATTATACAGTGGAAGTGACAAATAGATTCAAAAGATTAGATCTAGTAGACAGGGTACCTGAAGAATTATGGATGGAGTTTCATTACATTGTACAGGAGGCAGTGACCAAAACCATTCCCAAGAAAAAGAAATGCAAGAAGGCAAAATGGTTGGCTGAGGAGGCCTAAAAAATAGCTGAGACAGAAGAGAAAAGAAAGGCAAAGGAGAAAGGAAAAGGTATATCTGACTGATTGCAGAGTTCCAGACAATAGCAGGGAGAGACAAAAAAGCATTCTTACATGAACAATGTAAAGAAATAGAGTAAAACAATAGAATGGGAAAGACTAGAGATCTCTTCAAAGAAATCAGAGATACCAAGGGAACATTTCATGCAAAGATCGTCACAATAAAGGACAGAAGGAGCAAGGACTTAACAGAAGTAGAAGAAAGTAACAAGAGGTGGCAAGAATACACAGAAGCACTATTAAAAAAGGTCTTAATGACTCAGATAACTGCAGTGGTGTGATCACTCACCTAGAGTCAGAAATTTTGGAATGTGAAATCAAGTAGACCTTAAGAAGCATCACTATGAACAAAGCTAGTGGAGGTGATGGAACCCAGCTGAGCTATTTCAAATCCTAGTGCTGGACTCAGTATGCCAGTAAATTTGGAAAACTCAGCAGTGGCCACAGGACTGGAAAAGGTCAGTTTTCAATCCATCCCCCCAAAAAGAAGTAAATAAGAATGTTAAAAGTACAGTACAGTTGCACTCATTTCCCATGCTAGCAAGGTGATGCTCAAAATCCTTCAAGCTAGGCTTTAGTAGTACTTGAAATCAAGAACTTCCAGATGCCCAAGCTGGGTTTAGAAAAGGCAGAGGAACCAGAGATAAAATTGCCAACATTTGCTGAATCACAGAGAAAGCAAGGGAATTCCAGAAAAATATCTACTTGTTTCATTGACAATGTTAGAGCCTTTGACTCTGTGAATTATAACAAATTGTGGAAAACTCTTAAAGAGATGGAAATACCAGACCATCTTACCTGTCTCCTGAGAAACCAGCATTCAGGCCAAGAAGCAAAAGTTAGAACCTTATATGGAGCAACTGACTGGTTTAAAATTGAGAGAGGAGTGTGGCAAAACTGTATACTGTCACCTTGTTTATTTAACTTATATGCAGAGAACATCATGCAATATGCCAGGCTGGATGAGTTGAAGCTGGAATCAAGATTTCCAGAGAAATATCAACTTCGGATATGCAAGTGATACCACTCTAATGGCAGAAAGTGAAGAGAAACTAAAGAACCTCTTGATGAGGGTGAAAGAGAAGAGTAAAAAACACAAGTTAAAACTCAAATTCAGAAACTAAGATCATGGCATCCAGTCTCATCACTTCATGACAAATAAATGGGAAAAGAGTGGAAACAGTGACAGATTTTATTTTCTTGGACTCCAAGATCACTGAAGACAGTGACTGTAACCACAAAATTAAATGACACTCCTTGGAAGAAAAGCTATGACAAGCTTAGAAAGTGTATAAAAAACCAGAGACATTACTTTGCTGACAAAAGTCTGTATAGTCAAAGCTATAGTTTTTCCTGTAGTCATGTATGGACGTGAGAGATGGACCATAAAGAAGGCTGAGTGCTGAAAACTGATGCTTTCAAATTGTGGTGGTGGTGAAGACTCTAGAGATCCCCTTGGAATACAAGGAGATCAAGCTAGTCAGTCCTTAAGGAAATCAACTCTGAATATTTATTGGGCTGTACAAAACTGAAGCTCCAATGCTTTGGCTGCCTGATGTGAAGAGCTAACTCATTGGAAAAGACTCTAATGCTTGGAAAGATTGATAGCAGGAGGAAAAGGGAGCAAAAAGACAATGAGATGGTTGGATGGATCATTGACTTGATGGACATGAGTTTGAGCAAACCTGGAAGATAGTGAAGGAGAGGGAAGCCTGAAGTGTTTCAATCCATGAGGTACAAAGAGTAGGACACAGCTTAGCAATTGAGCAAAATTTTTAAAGTAAAACAATATACATGTGTGTATTTCAATAGTTTTCATGGCAGTGACCTAGGCACATTGTTGTGTAACTTCTGGAAAACTCTACTGTGCATTCATGAGAAAATGAACTTCAAAAGACTGAAATGTTGCAATGGTGAATGGTATTGTTTCCTTAATTTCTCTTTCTGTTTTTTCATTGTTAGTATATAGGAATTCAAGGCATTTCTGTGTGTTAATTTTATATCCTGCAACTTTACTATATTCGTTGATTAGCTCTAGTAATTTTCTGGTAGTCTTTAGGGTTTTCTATGTAGAGGATCATGTCATCTGCAAACAGCGAGAGTTTCACTTCTTCTTTTCCTATCTGGATTCCTTTTACTTCTTTTTATGCTCTGATTGCTGTGGCCAAAACTTCCAAAACTATGTTGAATAGTAGTGGTGAGAGTGGGCACCCCTGTCTTGTTCCTGATTTTAGGGGAAATGTTTTCAATTTTTCACCATTGAGGGTAATGTTTGCTGTGGGTTTGTCATATATAGCTTTTATTATGTTGAGGTATGTTCCTTCTATTCCTACTTTCTGGAGAGTTTCAGTCATACATGGATGTTGAATTTTGTCAAAGGCTTTCTCTGCATCTATTGAGATAATCATATGGTTTTTATCTTTCAATTTGTTAATGTGGTGTATTACATTGATTGACTTGTGGATATGGTATATCTACCTAAAGAAACAAAAGACCTATACAAAGAAAACTATAAAACACTGATGAAAGAAATCAAAGAAGACACAAACAGATGGAGAAACATACCGTGTTCATGGATTGGAAGAATCAATATTGTCAAAATGACTATACTACCCAAAGCAATCTATAGATTCAACACAATCTCCATCCAGCTACCAATGGTATTTTTCACAGAACTAGAACAAATCATTTCACAATTTGTATGGAAATACAAAAAACCTCGCATAGCCAAAGTAATCTTGAGAAAGAAGAATGGAACTGGAGGAATCAACCTGCCTGACTTCAGACTCTACTACAAAGCCACAGTCATCAAGACAGTATGGTACTGGCACAAAGACAGAAATATAGATCAATGGAACAGAATAGAAAGCCCAGAGATAAATCCATGAACCTATGGACACCTTATCTTCGACAAAGGAGGCAAGGATATACAATGGAAAAAAGACAACCTCTTTAACAAGTGGTGCTGGGAAAACTGGTCAAACACTTTAAAAGAATGAAACTAGAACACTTTCTAACACCATACACAAAAATAAACTCAAAATTGATTAAAGATCTAAATGTAAGACCAGAAAGTATAAAACTCCTAGGGGAAAACATAGGCAACACACTCTCTGACACAAATCACAGCAGGATCCTCTATGACCCACCTCCCAGAATATTGTAAATAAAAGCAAAACTAAACAAATGGGATCTAATTAAACTTAAAAGCTTTTGCACTACAAAGGAAACTATAAGTAAGGTGAAAAGACAGCCCTCAGATTGGGAGAAAATAAAAGCAAATGAAGCAACAGACAAAGGATTAATCTCAAAAATATACAAGCAACTCCTGCAGCTCAATTCCAGAAAAATAAAAGACCCAATCAAAAAATGGGCCAAAGAACTAAACAGACATTTCTCCAAAGAAGACATACAGATGACCAACAAACACATGAAAAGATGCTCAACCTCACTCATTATCAGAGAAATGCAAATCAAAACCACAATGAGGTAACATTACACGCCAGTCAGGATGGCTGCTATCCAAAAGTCTACAAGCAATAAATGCTGGAGAGGGTGTGGAGAGAGGGGAACCCTCTTACACTGTTGGTGGGAATGCAAACTAATACAGCCGCTATGGAGAACAGTGTGGAGATTCCTTTAAAAGCTGGAAATAGAACTACCATATGACCCAGCAATACCACTTCTGGGCATACACACTGAGGAAACCAGATCTGAAAGAGACACGTGCACCCCAATGTTCATCGCAGCACTGTTTATAATAGCCAGGACATGGAAGCAACCTAGATGCCCATCAGCAGATGAATAGATAAGGAAGCTGTGGTACATATATACCATGGAATATTACTGAGCCATTAAAAAGAATTCATTTGAATCAGTTCTAATGAGATGGATGAAACTGGAGCCCATTATACTGAGTGAAGTAGGCCAGAAAGATAAAGACCAATACAGTATACTAATGCATATATATGGAATTTAGAAAGATGGTAATGATAACCCTATATGCAAAACAGAAAAAGAGACACAGATGTACAGAACAGACTTTTGGACTCTGTTGGAGAAGGCGAGGGTGGGATGTTTCGAGAGAACAGCATCGAAACATGTATATTATCTATAGTGAAACAGATCACCAGCCCAGGTGGGATGCATGAGACAAGTGCTTGGGCCTGGTGCACTGGGAAGACCCAGAGGAATCGGATAGAGAGGGAGGAGGGGGGATCGGGATGGGGAATACATGTAAATCTATGGCTGATTCATGTCAATGTATGACAAAAACCACTACAATATTGTAAGGTAATTAGCCTCCAACTAATAAAAATAAATGAAAAAAAAAAAGGACTGAAATGTTTTTGGCATCCCCACACCACAACTTGGAATATCTTTGCTTTACAAAGATGTCCATCAGACTCTAACTTTAAATGTGAATAATCTATTTCTATTGGTAGTGATAGGCTATAGCTTATGAATAATATATCTTATGATATTTTAATTAATATTTTCCCATAATATCTCTTCATTACTTTTAACTTATCTTCTTTGATTAAATGACTGTAATTGAACCAAGATTATGGAAAACAGGTATGTAAGGAAAGGAGTGGCTTTTCTGTAAAAAGGTATAGTTTTATACTTCCCAGAAATTTTATACCTCAGGCCAGGCCCAGATATAAGAATTTTAAATGCTACCATGATTATTGGGTTCTCTATATAGTTCCAGAATTTCAGTTCAGGTCTACAGGTGTATGTTGACAGATAACATCTATATAATCACTTTATAAGCAAACAAAAACATATTTTTAAATGTGAATATTAATTTTATATTTTTTAAAATATATGGAGTACTGTTAATCACTAGCTCACTGGATAAACTGCTAAATAGTTTTTTTGCTAGAAGAAGAGTTAAAGCAGTTTCACAAATAGATGAGATAAATAGATTGATCAGCAGATGGATAGATAGAGAAAAGTATGGATAAAAAGTATGGATAGACAGATCAGAGTTGACATTTTATACTCACATGAGAAAAGAAAATTACATGACTTACTGCATTTAAAAAAAAAACTTTTTTTCTCTTTTATCATTGATATCTTAAGCCATTGCTACTAGATTAAGAATAGAATGCACTAAAGGCTTGGCTCTGCAGTAATCAGAATTGCCAGACTTACTGAGTTTAGGGATTAGAAAGAAAATATACAAAGTGAAGTGCAGGAATTATAAGACCTTTTTTTTTAATTGGAGGCTAATTACTTTACTAGATAGCATATTAAAAAGAAGAGACTTTACTTTGCCAACAAAGGTTCTTCTAGTCAAGACTATGGTTTTTCCAGTGGTCATGTATGGATGTGAGAGTTGGACTATGAAGAAAGCTGAGAGCCAAAAATTTGATGCTTTTGAACTGTGGTGTTGGAGAAGACTCTTGAGAGTCCCTTGGACTGCAAGGAGATCCAACCAGTCCATCCTAAAGGAGATCAGTCCTGGGTGTTCATTGGATGGACTAATGCTGAAGCTGAAACTCCTGTACTTTGGCCACCTCATGCGAAGAGTTGACTTATTGGAAAAGCCCCTGATGCTGGGAGGGATTGGGGGCAGGAGGAGAAGGGGACAACAGAGAATGAGATGGCTGAATGGCATCACCGACTCGATGGACATGAGTTTGAGTAAACTCCGGGAGTTGATGATGGACAGGGAGACCTGGCGTGCTGTGATTCATGGGGTTGCAAAGTGTCAGACACGACTGAGCGACTGAACTGAACTGAATTTCTTTATAATGTTGCAGTGTTTTTTGCCATACATTCACATGAATCAGCCATGGGTGTACATGTGTTCCCCATCCTGAACCTCCCTCCCCATCCCGTCCCTCAGGGTCATCTCAGTGCACCAGCCCTGAGCACCCTGTCTCATGCATAGAACCTGTGCTGGCAATCTATTTCACATATGACAAAATACATGTTTCAATGCTATTCTCTCAAATCATCCCACCCTTGCCTTTTTCCACAGAGTCCAAAAGTCTGTTCTTTACATCTGTGTCTCTTGCTGTCTCGCATATAGGGTCATTGTTACCATCTTTCTAAATTCCATATATGTGCGTTAATATACTGTTTTGGTATTTTCCTTTCTGACTTACTTCACTCTGAATAATAGGCCCCGGTTTCATCCACCTCATTAAAACTGATTCAAATGCATTATTTTTAAAAGCTGAGTAATATTCCATTGTGTATATGTATATATGTACCACAGCTTTCTTATCCATTCATCTGCCGATGGACATCTAAGTTGCTTCCATGTCCTGGCTATTGTAAAGGGTGCTACGATGAACATTGGGGTACACGTGTCTCTTTCAATTCTGTTTTTTTTTCTATAAGACCATTTGAAAAGAGACCTAATGAATTAGTTTGCATGACAATTGGTCAGTAACAGGAAACAGAGTCTAAGAGGTGAATAAGCAATAGCCAGTATACAGGTGGATGGGTCTTTCTGGCAGAGAAAAAAGTTGATATCTGAGAGCATTCACAAAACACAAGTAGATTCACAATATCTAGTGAAGCATTCATTTAGAAAAGGTGATGTGAAATGATGCTGCACAAATTTGCACATACCAGATTCCAAGGGTATGTATATTTCTCTGTATCTCTGTAGTTGAACTATTTAATATAGTTGGCTTTACATGAAAAAAGATTATTTTTTTTAATGTCAAGGAGGATAACATTAACAATTAATTAAAGACATTTAATGCAAGGTAGGATTGACTTGGGCAAACAAATTCATAAGCCTTGTGGCATAAAATCGCTATTGTCAGTATTGTCATGTTTATTATTTTTATTATGTCCATAGTATTAATTCAACTGAAATTAATGAGGATATTTTGGGGATGGATAGGATATTTATTAGGGAATTAGGAAAGAGATATTAGCTGAGATATATAATGTAAATAATATTAAATCCTTGATAGTTTCATCACTTTGTTATTTTTCCAGAAGGTTGATCTCTTTTAAGGCTGGACAAACTAATATAGATTTTACTCATAAAAGGCTAAAATTACATAATTACTGCATTATATTATTTAAATTTTCAGGTATCAGCAAAGAACGATAGCATATACCAAGAAGTAGAAAACCAGCAGTTTACAGGACATAGTATTTATTTTCTAGAAAAATGGAATATTAAAGAAACAAATTATACTCTGCTTCTGATCATAAGGAAATAATTAGTACTGGATTTCTGCTTTCTCTGTAAACAAGTAAAACACTGAAAATAATATATCACAACAGTTTATGAATATTGAATTAAAGGCAGTACAGGCCTGTTACCACTGAGAGAAGTTAAGTAAATGAGGCATAATTCATAATCACAGCTTCTTGCCTGGTAATATTTTATGGACAAAAGTTTAAGGAATGATATCCTGAACTGAACACAATAGTCTCACTGAGTTGAGGAAACAGTAATCATAGTGAAAGATATTAAGGTGTCTGGAGTCCAAGGAATAGAGAACTGGATTCGTAGATTCTTAGGAAAGAAGTCTCAGTAACTTAAGAGAGGGGAAAGAACTACAGAAGTATACATAAGGGTCCTATTGATTCTGTGGCTGAATAATAGTGGCAAATTGAAAGAGCAAAACTATAAGTCTAGACAAAGAATAAGTACTTAATTGTTCACAAAACTACTACTAGATGAGTAAATGGATTTAACAAGGTTCAGGATAAAATATTGATATAAGAAAAGTTTTAGTTATATATGCTAATACTAAAAACTGAAAAATTACACTTAAAATCTTTTGCATTAACATCAAACCCAAACAAAATATGTATAATACCGGAACAAGGAAGACTTTGAAACATTCCTAAGAGAAATTAGAAACACTTACAAAAGTATAAAGTATACCATATTCACGGATTGGAATATTTATTATTGATAAATTGTGTGATCAGTTGCTCAGTAACATCGACTCTTTACCACCCCTTGGACTGTAGCCCACCAGGCTCCTCTGTCCATGGAATTTTCCAGGCAAGAACACTGGAGTGGGTTGCTGTTTCCTCCTCCAGAGGATCTTCCTGACCCAGGGGTTGAACCATCATTTCTAGTGTCTTCTGCATTGGCAGGCGGTTAAACCACCTGGGAAGCCACTATGCCCAAATTGATATATAAGCTTAATACATTCTCAACTTAACAAATCCCTACTCACTTAGTACTCTTTGTAAAAAGTGAAAGTTTTACAGTGAGAGAATAAAGGCTAGAGCTAGAGGTAAAAGTAGATCTAGATATATGATATATACATATAATTCATGTATTACATGCATATACATAATCAAAGGATCTATAATAGAAATAGCTAAGAGGAAAATGTTGGAAAATATCTATATTTAAAGACCTACCTTAAGACTACTATTATCAAGACAGTGTGATTTTGTATTTTGATAAACATGTATGTACATCAGTGGTACAGACTAGACAATCAAGAAATAGACCGATTAGTTTTCCATTATGCCAGAATAAAGCTAAAAAAATAAAATAGACCCGTGTCTTATATGGTCAATTTACTTTAAGTCATCCCAATGTAATTAGGGAAGAAAGAAAGTATTTTCATTACATAATTTTCATCACACAATAAAATAATAATTGGATATTTATTGGGAAAATATGCCTCAATTTTTATGTCACAACATACACAAATTGAATTATCACTTTGATTCTAGGAATGTTAAATGAGACAAAGATCTTGTAACACACGTATCTTGTATAGATGAAAATACACTGCTGTATTACATAGTGATGGTCCTGAGAATTTCTCTTTGAAAAATGAAATGCTTTTATTATCAGTGCTGTCATATTATATTTAGTGCAATTATTTATACAATTGAGCTTTCCTTATAGCTCAGTCGGTAAAGTATCTGCCTGCAGTGCAGGAGACCCGGGTTTGATCCCTGGGTGGGGAAGATCCCCTGGAGAAGGAAATGGCAACCCACTCCAGTATTCTTGCTGGAGAATCCCATGGATGGAGGTGCCTGGTGGGCTGCAGTTCATGGGGTCACAAAGAGTCGGGCAAGACTGAGTGACTAACACATTTATACAATTATGTTTTTATACTTTTTACATATCACAGATGTGATGTGATCTATTGTTTCTTCTTTCCTAGAGATCTTCATTTCCATCTTGTATAATTCTGTTTCATTTTAAAGACTTTTACTTGGCTAGTAGTGTGAGGCTACTGGTACCAAATTCCTTAAGATCTCCTTTATATTAAAGTGTTTTCATTTGCTATAACTTTGAAAGTATTTTTGTGAAAGATAAAATTCTAGGTTAAACTTACATTTTTAAACAATTTAAAGTTATTAACCTTTCATTGTCTTCTTTATCATCACTGGTGGAAAGCAGATATCATTCATATGTTGTGTTTATTGAGTAGTGTCCATTTTCTCTAAGTGCTGTCAAGATTTCATCATATTTGTAATTTTTAGCAGTTTTGTGATATTTGCCTGTTTGTAATTTTTAATATTCTTTTTCTATCTATGATTCCATTTAGACCACATTTATGGCTTGCAAAAATGATGAACTTCATTCTAGTAGGCACAAAATTAAAGATGAAATGCCTTGATCTAGGATACAGTTGCGTTTTAGGTTTTACTGTGGCAAGTTAATTTGAGTTTTAGTCTTAAATTTTACTCCATAATCCTATTCAGTTCAGTTCAGTCGCTCAGTTGTGTCTAACTCTTTGCGACTCCGTGAATTGCAGCACGCCAGGCCTCCCTGTCCATCACCAACTCCCAGAGTCCACTCAAACCCATGTCCATTGCATCGGTGATGCCATGCAACCATCTCTTCCTCTGTCGTCGCCTTCTCCTCCTGCCTTCAATCTTTCCCAGCATCAGGGTCTTTTCCAATGAGTCCTCTCTTCGCATCAGGTGGCCAAAGTATTGGAGTTTCAGCTTCAGCATCAGTCCTTCCAATGAACACCCAGGACTGATCTTCTTTAGGATGGACTGGTTGGATCTCCTTGCAGTCCAAGGGACTCTCAAGAGTCTTCTCCAACACCACAGTACAAAAGCATCAAGTTTTCGGTGCTCAGCTTTCTTCACAGTCCAACTCACATCCATACATGACCACTGGAAAAACCATAGCCTTGACTAGACGGACCTTTTTTTTTTTTTTTTTTAGACGGACCTTTGTTGGCAAAGTAATGTCTCTGCTTTTTAATATGCTCTCTAGGTTGGTCATAACTTTCCTTCCAAGGAGTTAGCGTCTTTTAATTTCATGGCTGCACTCACCATCTGCAGTGATTTGGGGGCCCAGAAAAATAAAGTCAGTCACTGTTTCCACTGTCTCCCCATCTATTTGCCATGAAGTGATGGGACCGGATGCCATGATCTTAGTTTTCTGAATGTTGAGCTTTAAGCCACCTTTTTCACTCTCCTCTGTAATCCTGAAGACATAATTTCTGGGTTTTCACTGACACTGAGGCTCTCACCAAGATCTTTTAACTCAGCAAGTTTTATACTCCTTAACCTATATAGCTCTGGATAGTCGCTTTTATCCCTGTTCAGAAGTCAGCCTTCCTGATGTGGTTTCTGGCTGTGTTCCTGCAGTGCTTGGTCTCAGCCTCCCTTTGCATAGTTTAGAGTTAGCCATAGTTTTGAGATGAATTTGTGTATTTGCTGGTTCACCCTTCTCTTTCTCCATTTTTGTGAATGTTCTCCTCCTTACATGTAGCCACTCTTGTAAACCCAACTTCATGTTCGGATTCCATAATCCAATAAAATGGCTTGTATAAATTGCTATGTTTTCTGTTACCCTGCTAAATAAATAGGATTTTCTTTCTTTTGAGCTTTTTTCCCTCCAGTTTTCTGCCAACTTTTACTTTCACATCAATATCTTCAAACAATTTTACATATATATACATACACAATTATATGTAATACATTTGTAATAATATATGTAACATTATATATAGCCATAGATTACTAATCTATTACTGATATTAGGAGAAAGATTAATTAGATGTAATGTATTTTGTTATCAATAGAAGTTGAATTCCTGAAAAACAATTTTTGTTTTAGTTTTATTTTTTAAATACAAAAATACTGAACATTTTAAAATTAAAAAGTAATTCTAAAAGTTCTTAGTGGGTTTTGAAGACAAAATTCAAAACAGTTACATTAAATTAAAAACTATGAAAATAAATTATGTCAATAATATTCTAAATGCTTCTCTTTAGAGCTTTAAGTTTGTACTTGTCATTTTATTTGATCTAGCCATAATCTTACAAATCAAATATTATAATCTCTTATATACAGAAAGCAAAAAGAGTATCAGAAAGGCACTTAGACAAGTTCTATTATTCGCAGGCAGACCTTTACCTATATTTGTTTTATACCAAATCCAATGTTGGGCTTCCCAGGGTACAGGAGATGGCAAGAAACGGGTTCAATCCCTGCATTGGGAAGATCCCATGGAGGAGGGCATGGCAACCCACTTCAGTATTCTCGCCTACAGAATCTCAGGACAGAGGAGCCTGGCAGACTACAGTCCACGGGGTCGCAATGAGTCAGACATGACTCAAGTGACAGCACGTGCACACACATCCAATGTTGAGGCTCAAATTCCAAGGACATTATCTACAAAGACCTTTTAAGTCTCTTAAAGAAGGGCTGATAAGCTGTGGAATTTAAGATCAATGGCAAAGAGGAATCTCTAGGTTAGGAAATAAGAAAATAGGTCTACCACTTATGATGTCAGGATCTACAGCATTCTAGACCTGCATCATGTAGTTTTTGTAGTGTTAGTGAACATAGAAAATTTTTGCTATTTGCGGTCATTTTTAACATGAGAAAACAGCAATTCAAAATCCTGTTTTCAACCTTTTTTGTATTTTCTATTCTTAAGCACTTGGAACTCGTAGTAAATTCTCAGTTTTACTCCAGATGAAGTCTCTCTCTCAGGGTGGAAGTTAGCCCTATTCCCTGGTCTTAGAGGTCTTTCTTTTCTATTTCTTCTCCTGGTACAGCCACTTATATCCAGGATAATCTATGTATCTGAGATAATCACCCTGTATTACATTCCCTACAGACATAGAGGGACACACACACACACATCCATACATTTAGTTTAGAGAAGAATATGCTTCAAAATAAACATATCAGTGTTAAAATCTCCTGTAGATAAAGTTTCACCTGAATTATCTTCTTCAATAATTCAGATAATATCACTACAGCAGCAAGATCTGCTTATGCAGATTCTCCTGCAAGTTCTGTTATGCAAAGCTTTGTTCTTTTCAAGTTTTTGAACACACCCTCACTTTTTAAAATAAAGCATCTTATGGCTCTGGTGGTAAAGAATCCGCTGTCAGTGCAGGAGATGCAGGAGTTGTGGGTTGGATCCCCTGGGTTGGGAGGATCCCCTGGAGGAGGGCATGGCAACCCACTCCAGTATTCTCGCCTGGAGAATCCCATGGATAGAAGAGCCTGGTGGGCTATAGTCCATAGGGTTGCAAAGAGCTGGACATGACTCAAGTGGCTTAGTATGCAAGCACAAACATCCTTAAAAGAAATGTGCTTTCTTCATAGTTTAATTTTTACATAAATTGATAAAAAGACAAAACTAGTTTTTAGGACTGTTCATTAATTATTTTATGATATAAAAGCTTTCATTTTGAGTCTCATCTTGTCCATTTTCTACAAATAACTTTGAAACTATAATCCTCCTATTTGTGTAGGATTAGGATTATTTTTGTTTCTGTGGTTTTGATTTATAGGAAAAATTAGACCAAATGTTTTGAAAAAGCAAATTTAAAATTTTATGTGCAAATGTAAATCAGTATCATTGTACAGCTATCAAAAGTTGATTTGTATGATATCTGGACTGTTAAACAGACATGTCCACAAATGCATTGTTAATGTATTGAAGATATATATGTATACATTTGAAGATAGCTTAGGAGGATCATAGAATTTAGCTTAAATTAGTTAGCACAGTGTTTGGTGGTCATAAATATATAGAATAAGAGGCAATTCCATTCTTTCCCATTGTAACTGTTTAAAAATACATCTGTTGTGATTGTTGTTAAGTCTCTAAATCATGTCCGGACTCTTTTGGATTTCCCAGGCAAGAATACTGGGGTATGATTGCCATTTCCTCCTCCAGATAATCTTCCTGATCCAGGGACTGAAAACACATTTCCTGCACTGTTACATGGATTCTTTACTCCTGAGCCAGCAGGGAATCTTATACACATATGCACACACACACACACACACATATACATATATATGTGTAGGGCTTCCAAGATGGCACTAGTGGTAAAGAACCCACCTGTCAATGCAGGAGACACAAGACCTGGATTCCATCTCTGTATCAGGAAGATCTCCTGGAGGAGGGCATGGCAACCCACTTCAGTATTCTTCCTAGAGAATCCCACAAGCAGAGGAGCCTGGAGGTTTATGGTCCATAGAGTAACAATGAGTTGGACAAGACTGACAAGACACAGTATAGCATGCACATAATTTATTTAATTGCTCCTCAACCAATAAACACCAAATTGTAACTTCAGTAGTTATATGGCTTATATAGCCTGTGTATTTCATTGGAAATTTTAAATTATATTGAGAACTTTAAATGTGGCCCTCAAAGGGCCCATACATTAACTAGAAAGGAATTGACAACTTACTAACCAAAAACAACAACAACAATCTTGTCCCTTCAAGTGTTTAAAAGCTTTCTTTTCCATTTATGTAGAGCAAAACTGATCATAACAAGTGTTAAAATATTTTTGCTTGTCCTATTAAGAGAAAAATGAAAAAAAATAGGGGTTTATTTGTATTTCTCTGGCTTCTACTGAAGCTAAGCATCTTTCATTTGTTTTTAGCCTTTTGTGTTTCTTTTGTGAACTCACTGTTGATATAAAGTGTCCTTTAATATTTGTAGTTATTTAACTTCAAATATTTAATTCTTTTCTACTGTGGAATCATTTCTTTTTTGGGACCTTCCAAGAAGCCTTTACATCAGACTTTTTATATATGCAATTTTTAAATAGCAAAAATAGAATAAAAAGTGGAAAATAGTTGTTTCCTTAGTATCCTATTATTGATAACTGATCTTACACTTTGTGAAATCAAACAGAAGATGAGTTTCTTCTAGTACCTGTGAAATAAAACCACTAACAGCACCTGGATATTACTGAATACAGATTTCCTTTATATCAAATGTTATTATATAAAGAAAAATTACATAGCAGAACATTAGTGACCTATGTAAATGAACAAATTCTAAATAAGATAATATAATGTACAATTATAATGAGGCCATAGGAACATCCACTCTAATAAGAAAACTTCAATTCATTTCTAGACAGATATTTAGTTATGACTGTGTGGATTGGCAATTCTACTACATTTTGGATTTAAAGTAGATAAAGAATAGAAATGTCATGGTAAGCAGAAGAATTTCCTGGTCTGGTTTATGATTAAAAGCATCAATCTGGCTGCTTGTGGAGAGTAGATCATACAGTAACCATTTTGGTGTTATAGTTACATGTTAAAAAGCTATTGAAATAATGCAGGAGAGAAATGATAGCAACTTGAATAAGAGTAGTGTTAGTGCTAGAAAGTAGCCAAATTCTAGGCAGTTGCTAAAATTTGATTCAAGATTTGAAAATCAACTTGGATGAGAAAATAAGATAAATCAATAGGTTTCTATATTTCTGTCCAATCATAGGAAAAATGGGTTTCCACTTACTCAGTTCAGTTCAGTCGCTCAATGGTGTCCGACTCTTTGCAACCCCGTGGATTGCAGTACGCAGGCCTCCCTGTTCATCACCAACTCCCAGAGTTTACTCCTGTCCATTGAGTCGGTGATGCCATCCAAACTTCTCTTCCTCTGTTGTCCCCTTCTCCTCATGCCTTCAGTCTTTCTGAGCATCAGGGTCTTTTCCAATGAGTGAGTTCTTCACATCAGATGGCCAAAGTATTGGAGTTTGAGCTTCAGCATCAGTCCTTCCAATGAATATTCAGGACTGATTTCCTTTAGGATGGACTGGTGGATCTCCTTGCAGTCCAAGAGACTCTCAAGAGTCTTCTCCAACACCACCACAGTTCAAAAGCATCCATTCTTCAGCACTCAGTTTTCTTTATAGTCCAACTCTCACATCCATACATGACTATTGGAAAAACCATAGCTTTGACTAGATAGACCTTTGTTGGCAAAGTAATGTCTCTGCATTTTAATAAGCTGTTTAGGTTGGTCATAGCTTTTCTTCCAAGGAGCAAGCGTCTTTTAATTTCGTGGCTGCAGTCACCATCTGCAGTGATTTTGGAGTCCCACAAAATAAAGTCTATTACTGTTTCCACTGTTTCCCCATCTATTTCCCATGAAGTGATGGGACCAAATGCCATGATATTGGTATTCTGAATGTTGATTAAAATTAAGGAATACCTTGGAGGAGAAGAATCAGAGTCTAATATAGAATTAGATAGATAGAAGGGAGTTCAGGGGGAGCTAAGGATAATAAATATACATTTGGGAGAGATCAGCATAAAATTTATATTTTACCTATGAGGTTAATGAAGAAGAATGCTTCTAGGATAATTTCTTGGGAAGAACATATATTTGTAGGTCAGGAAAATGATGTGGAAATAAGAAAGAAGAAATAGTATCAATAGCATTCAGTGCAAATTTGATCTGAAAACTTGAAGAATTGATAGATGTGGATTGACTCAAACCACTGTCTACTATTGATTTCTAATTGGACTAGTTCTTTACTAAAGAAAGGAAAAATAAATTAATAACTTATATATTTATGTCAGCTTTATAGCTCATCCTAAATCTGAATGAGTCAAATAACTCTGGAGATATTTTACCTTTTACCACCTAGCTTCACTTATTTTCTTTTCTCTCCCTTGTTTTTCCTTCCAAAAAGCCAAAATGGTATCTAGATGAGGAAAGATAGAAAATGTTTAGGTTCCTAGAGGTTCATTGAACAGAAAGAAACAATACTGTCCGCAATACTCATGTATGTTAACTTCTTTTTGCATTAAGACCATGTCTTCTCTGACTTGGTTATGAAATATATAAGGACTATTTATAAGCAAATATTTATCAAATTATTTCTACTAAGGTATACAGCTTTCAATGTACAGTGGTAGATATAATTTAAGTTTTTACAAAAATTTCAATAAAATTCCAATGTTTTATAGTGATGTAGATGAATAGGATAATAAACATTACAGAATTATCAAGGTCATTGTCTCAATTTTTATTGTAATTTAGAATACATCAATATAGATGTGACATAAATAGATTTGCTATATTAGTAATATATATAAAATGTAATGCATATCATGTGTATTTTACATCCACATGATAAAATGTATATTCACTTTGATGAGTAAGATTTTTCATATTCTGTTAATAATTTAATGGTGGCATGAGCATCTAAGACTTAATGGACTTGTGTGAGATTGAAAAATAATCATTCTGAAGTGGTACTTTAAGAATACATTGTCAAACTTTGTCATTACAGCAAAGATTATTTTTTTTAATATGAAACTTTTTAATCAATTTTAAAACCTCCTCTAAATCTTCATTACCTTCCTTCAGTTCAGTTCAGTCGCTAAGTCGTGTCCGACTCTTTGCGACCCCATGAATTGCAGCACGCTAGGTTTCTCTGTCCATCACCAATTGCCGGAGTTTACTCAAACTCATGTCCATCAAGTCGGTGATGCCATCCAGCCATCTCATCTTCTGTCGCCCCATTCTCCTCTTGCCCCCAATCCCTCCCAGCATCAGGGTCTTTTCCAATGAGTCAACTCTTCGCATGAGGTGGCCAAAGTATTGGAGTTTCAGCTTCAACATCAGTCCTTCCAATGAACACCCAGGACTGATATCCTTTAGGATGGACTGGTTGGATCTCCTTGCAGTCCAAGGGACTCTCAAAAGTCTTCTCCAACACCACAGTTCAAAAGCATCAATTCTTCAGTGCTCAGCTTTCTTCACAATCCAATCTCACATCCATACATGACCACTGGAAAAACCATAGCCTTGACTAGATGGACCTTTGTTGGCAATGTAATGTCTCTGCTTTTAATATGCTGTCTAGGTTGGTCATAACTTTCCTTCCAAGGAGTAAGTGTCTTTTAATTTCATTGCTGCAATCACCATCTGCAGTGATTTTGGAGCCCCCCAAAATAAAGTCTGACACTGTTTCCACTGTCTCCCCATCTATTTCCCATGAAGTGATGGGACCAGATGCCATGATCTTAGTTTTCTGAATGTTGAGCTTTAAGCCAACTTTTTCACTCTCCTCTTTCACTTTCAGCAAGAGGCTTTTTAGTTCCTCTTCACTTTCTGCCATAAGGGTGGTGTCATCTGCATATCTGAGGTTACTGATATTTCTCGCAGCAATATTGGTTCCAGCTTGTGCTTCTTCCAGCCCTTCCATAAATCTGAATTTATTATCTGAAACATTGAGATACATTACTTATCACTTTGAATACAACTGTCTGAATTACTGAGGACTAGAAAATGCGAAGTAAAAAATATGAATTATAAATCTAAATTTTTGGGAAAGTGGTAATAGCACTTTCAGTCAAACATGGAAGAAGTAAATCTAAAATGTAAATTTGTATATAATATTTTTAATTTCATAATATTATATTATATAAATATATATTATATGTATTAATTAATTATTAATATTAATTATAAATAATATATAATATAATAATATAATATATAATATTATAATATTTTAAATTTCATAATATTATATAAATATATATAATATAATATATAAATATATATTATAAAATTTGTATATAATATTTTAAATTTCATAATATTATTTAAGTCTTAGCCTATTATGAATATGTTTGTGTGTTATTTAAATCATATACTATTTTATTTTAAATTGTTTAGTAACCTAGGATCTGTTATGACACAAACCTGCTATACAACTTTAATCCTATATTTAACAATGCTGCATTATACGCTTAGATATTTGCTGAGAGGATTGTTTTATAACACGATAGAAAAAAATAAAAGAGTATTTGAGGTACTCTTGCTGACAAATATGAGAAACTAACTGAAGAAATTCAGAAATGATTTTATTTTTATTGAAAATCATAAATTGCAGAATTCTCTGCTCACTTTGGCCCAAAGTGATCTGGTCCTCAGACAAGGGGAAAACTACTGAGAATTTACTTGTATTTTTAATGCTTAATATATAAAATGATTTTAATTCCATATAACAGAATGTAATCTAAGTGAATGGATTTTTTATAAAATGTACCAATCATATAGAACAAATATAACCCATTTATTTTATGAATGAATGTATTTATCTATATGTTTAAAATGTTTTTATATATAATATATATATGTATGTATATAGACATGAATGCAGGTATACATATTCATTCATACACACACACACACACACTTTTTTACCAATAGTAGTAACAATTCCACATTTATCAAACAAGAAAAAGGTAACACATGACATGAAGAGTTCTTAGAAAGAAGATTGAATATAGAAAGTACATAATTCATATTATTAGAATTTTGTTACAACATTTACATTGAACATTTAAATATTGAGTGAATAAGTGTTTATAGTTAAGAAATTTTAAGCAAATACACCTGTTGAAAAAACACACTATTAAAAAAAGTTTAAATTTTTAAACTTTTCATAAAAAGTTACTAAAATTAGTGTTCTGATTCAGTCTAGTAACAATTTTTTGTATAATTCTTGATTTTCCTGAACATTCTGAGTAGTTCAAACCAGTCTTTTATACCACCTAAAGATTATTAAAAAGGCTTACCTTAAACTCATTTTCACAGAGCTACAAATTCCATATGTATGTGCATATGCAAAATTAGAATGACTTTTTAACTGGATTATTGCTCAATTTAATATAGAAGATAGTCAGTAAAAAATTTTTTATCCAAGCTAGTTGTCTGATTTTTTTTAACTTTTTGCATTGCTATTATTTAGAACAAACTGTAATTTCTTGGCATCCTTCTAAGGAAATTTTAGCAAATGAAAAGATAAAAAACATGAACAGGACTAAGAAATACTGAATATAGTTGTTGAATGGTTAAAATTCAAAAATTAATAAATGAATTTACTTTTTCCTTACAACACTGGAGAAATACTGTTTGTGAAGTAAAGAATCAAAGCATATTAAATACTTGGAATAAATGTCAGTGAACAGTTAAACATCCATTGGCAACTGAGTTAATGACTTCTTCTGATTTCTGAGAAGGCCTTGGGAAAAATGCTAATACTTTATAGCAACAATTTCCAGTGGTCTTGTTAATGTAAGCATGTGTGATGAAAGTTTAAATCTAGTCTCTTCATATTAATTTTTTACATTAATTAAAAGTGAATATATTAAATGCAGAGAACACTGGATACATTATTCATTATTATCCTCTTTCTTAACCTTCTGTAAACAGGTCAACTAAAGTTGTCAAATAAAGAACAGGGTATTTGCTAAATATGTTCTTTATCTGCATTATACAATTGGTTTTGGACTCCAATATCCTGGCTTATATAAATTTCCTTGCTGAGTTTTCAACTAAAATACTTAAAAAACAAAATATAGTGGAGAATGAATTCCCCTATTGACACTGTAAGAATATTTATTGGATACCATGATCTTACCCAGAAAGAGAGACAGAGACAGAGACCATAGCCAACAATGAGATTTAAAGAATTGAGAAATAAGAAATAAAACTAGCATGAATACTGGGCTACTATTAGTTTTCTATTTCTTGATCCAGATGCTGAAATGTATTAATAATTGTGTTAAATTAGTGAAAATTCACAATCATACTTCAACTAAGAGTTTGAAACAAATGCTTGTAGGAATCAGTCTCAAAACTAAAACAAAACTAGTATAAATAATCTATGAAGACTAAGAATAAGATGTAGATTCACGTTTTTATATCTTTTATAAATAGGAACAGTAACATCTGAACAGTTAAATATTTAACTTCTGGAGAATATTGGGGCGGGGGCGGGGGTGGGGAAGCGACCACTGCTGGTGGTTAAATAAAACTGTAGCAGTATCTTCACAGGCCTTTATTATGAATAAAATAGTGGACTGTCTTATTTACTAAATATCAAGTTTTTGTCATATCTAGTTTTTAAGGGTGAAATATATTTTTAGAAAAGAATGAGTTATTAAGAATGAATTTAAATTTATGTCAGAGAGTATTTTGCCTATGTTCTCCTCTAAGAGTTTTATAGTTTCTGGTCTTACATTTAGATCTTTAATCCATTTTGAGTTTATTTTTGTGTATGGTGTTAAAAAGTGTTCTAGTTTCATTCTTTTACAAGTGGTTGACCAGTTTTCCCAGCACCACTTGTTAAAGAGGTTGTCTTTTCTCCATTGTATACTCTTGCTTCCTTTGTCGAAGATAAGGTGTCCATAGGTTTGTGGATTTATCTCTGGGCTTTCTATTCTTTTCCATTGATCTATATTTCTGTCTTTGTACCAGTACCATGCTGTCTTGATGACTGTGGCTTTGTAGTAGAGTCTGAAGTCAGGCAGGTTGATTCCTCCAGTTCCACTCTTCTTTCTCAAGATTACTTTGGCTATTCAAGGTTTTTTGTATTTCCATACAAATTGTGAAATTATTTGTTCTAGTTCTGTGAAAAATACCATTGGTAGCTGGATGGAAATTGTGTTGAATCTATAGATTGCTTTGGGTAGTATAGTCATTTTGACAATATTGATTCTTCCAATCCACGAACACGGTATATTTCTCCATCTATTTGTGTCCTCTTTGATTTCTTTCATCAGTGTTTTATAGTTTTCTATGTATAGGTCTTTTGTTTCCATAGGTAGATATATTCCTAAGTATTTTATTCTTTTCATTGCAATGATGAATGGTATTGTTTCCTTAATTTCTTTTTGTTTTCTCATTGTTAGTGTTTAGGAATGCAAGGGATTTATGTGTGTTAATTTTATATCCTGCAACTTTACTATATTCATTGATTAGCTCTAGTAATTTTCTGGTGGAGTCTTTAGGGTTTTCTATGTAGAGGATCATGTCCTCTGCAAACAGTGAGAGTTTTACTTCTTCTTTTCCAACCTGGATTCATTTCATTTCTTTTTCTGCTCTGATTGCTGTGGCCAAAACTTCCAGAATATTGGAAATAAAAGTAAATAAATGGGACCTAATTAAACTTAAAAGCTTTTGCACAACAAAGGAAACTATAAGCAAGGTGAAAAGACAGCCTTCAGAATGGGAGAAAATAATAGCAAACAAAGCAACAGACAAAGGATTAATCTCAAAAATATACAAGCAACTCCTGCAGCCCAATTCCAGAAAAATAAATGACACAATCAAAAAATGGGCCAAAGAACTAAACAGACATTTCTCCAAAGAAGAAATACAGATGGCTAACAAACACATGAAAAGATGCTCAGCATCACTCATTATTAGAGAAATTCAAGTCAAAACCACAATGAGGTACCATTTCACATCAGTCAGAATGGCTGCCATCCAAAAGTCTACAAGCAATAAATGCTGGAGAGGGTGTGGAGAGAGGGGAACCCTCTTACACTGTTGGTGGGAATGCAAACTAGTACAGCCACTATGGAGAACAGTGTGGAGATTCCTTAAAAAACTGGAAACAGAACTGCCATATGACCGAGCAATCCCACTCCTGGGCATACACACCGAGGAAACCAGAACTGAAAGAGACATGTGTACCCCAATGTTCATCGCAGCACTGTTTATAATAGTCAGGACATGGAAACAACCTAAATGCCCATCAGCAGATGAATGGATAAGAAAGCTATGGTACATATACACAATGGAATGTTACTCAGCCATTAAAAAGAATACATTTGAATCAGTTCTAATGAGATGGATGAAACTGGAGCCCATTATACAGAGTGAAGTAAGCCAGAAAGAAAAACACCAATACAGTATACTAATGCATATATATGGAATTTA
Source organism: Cervus canadensis (assembly GCF_019320065.1). Classification (NCBI taxonomy): domain Eukaryota; kingdom Metazoa; phylum Chordata; class Mammalia; order Artiodactyla; family Cervidae; genus Cervus; species Cervus canadensis. The sequence goes on from NC_057388.1 coordinate 79,395,305, forward strand.
GAAAGATGGTAACGATAACCCTGTATGTGAGACAGCAAGAGAGACATAGATGTATAGAACAGACTTTTGGGCTCTGTGGGAGAAGGCGAGGGTGGGATGATCTGAGAGAATAGCATTGAAGCATATATATTATCTAGGGTGAAACAGATCACCAGCCCAGGTTTGATGCATGAGACAAGTGCTCAGGGCTGGTGCACTAGGATGACCCAGAGGGATGGGATGGGGAGGGAGGTGGGAGAGGGGTTCAGGATGAGGAACACGTGTAAATCCATGGCTGATTCATATCAATATGGCAAAAACCACTACATTACTGTAAAGTAATTAGTCTCCAACTAATATAAATAAATGAAAAAAGAAAAAGAATGAATTTAAGGTTTCCACAAAATAATAATATATTAAAAGAGTAACAAAATGATCACCAAGGGATTTTTGTCCATTAAAACTTTTCCTTACATTCCTTAGATAGTTTAGAATACCAAGATTTTAAAAACTTGTAGTTATTGCTAATTTTGGCCTAAAATCTTCATTACACTTGAATCTATATCCATGAATATGTATTAAGAATATATATTAAATGTATGATATATATGAACTCACACATATTAATATATACCCATTAAATGCTAGTTTTATTAAAGAGCTCCATAAAATGTTAACGGCTCATAAGGACAACTTACACATAAGTTTTCAACCTTGAGATTTGCTCACATAAATGTCTGTCTGCTTCAAGGCAGTATTTCTGCCTACCTGTGTAGTTAATATATTAATAATAAAAATAATTGTAAAAATAACCATAATCAAATGTTTCTACATTGCCAAGTATAAACATAGTTATAAGAAATATTTCAAGGTAACATTTCCCTTATTAAATTTTACATTATCAGATAGAACAATAAGCTATACAATGAATCATATAAATAAGTCATATAAATATGATTAAGAAATATTTTCAGCCCTGTTTACATGGCTTTCAGTACTTTTCTTGTATATTTTGTAACTTTTTCACTATTAAAATTCAGCCTCTTCATGATTCTAAGACAAACACGTTAAGCAATATCTCTTCTTTGTTTCCCTTCTCTACCTGTCCAATTTTTGTCAAATTTTATCTATCCTAAGAAGACCTCTTTACTACCCAAACTGAATTTATGATTTTGAATCTTTAGAATTCTTTGTAATGGCTTAAGGAGATATATTTATTTTTAAATTTATGTATGTATATCCACATACCATAAACACATTCAACATCATTCATACTTGAGACCATGTTGTATTCACATTTAAGTCACCTGAACTTTTGATGAATACCTGAATGCATTTATGGTACTGGATTCATTATTCAGACTCATATACAAATCTAATTTGCTGTGATTTTAATGTTTTATTATGCTTGAAAATAATTAATTTATGTTTCAAGTTCTGTTTTAAAAAAGCTCAGCTTATAATGGAATTGACAGAGTAATCTGAACTACACAGCAGTTCAGAAATAAGTCTTATTAAGTCTTCTTATTCTTGAAGATCCCCTAGAGTATGAAATGACAACCCACTCCAGTATTCTTGCCTGGGAAGTCACATGGTCAGAGAAGCCTGGTGGGCTACAACCCATGGGGTTACAGAGTCGCACATGACTGAGCACAGTGTATGAAGGTTTTGGATCTTTGCTCTTTGTGTCCACTATTAAATCAGTGTGCCGTTAAATATGTTTCCCCTAAATCAGCCACTTTGGCTTTTGAGGAACGAAGAATGAAATTTTTGCAAAAGCATGGCTGCCCATGGCTGCTAAGAGTGCCCTTAAGAAAGGTCATTGACTGTATTATAAATGGATTGCTGAACTTTGCAACCCTGGGTTGTAAAGCTGTAGTGAACCTTCCAGACATCTGGGCCAAATTAACTTTCCTAAAGCATGTTGCTCTCCATGTCTAATCTCACAGAATAGCATGCCAATCTCTGAAAATCTTCAAGCAAAATAATGATAAATATTATTTTAGCATGTTTATCTAGTGTCCAATAGGTAACAGGCAGTGTTCTAAGTGCTTTACATTGCTAATCTCATACAATAATCATAAAAAAACTAAAAAAAACTATGTTTTACTATTATTCCCATTTTATAAACCAACCGAAAGTCATAGTGCTTAAGAAGCATCCAAGATCACACTGTTGGTAGGAGTAGTAGAGAATAGAATCTGAACCAAACTGTTTGATTCAGTGGTATAAGGTAAACCAAGTCTTGATTTTGGTGGGTGGAGAGGAAAGCACTGATTTGTAATATTTGATGAGTTCTGTGATGTAAATATTCCCATTGTTTCCAATTTTAAGCTACCAAGATGATGTCCCTTCAACAAGATTTGGTAAGAGATGTATGTTATGGCTCTTAAGAGCTTTAAATCACTTAGAAAATTAATTATTAAATTAATTATTCTAATCTCCTAAGCAAATCCCATACTTCCCCACCATGGTCTTGCTCCTGTCATTTTCTCTTAAATATTACATTTTTATCCCTGAGAATCAAGGATAATTATATATATATATACATATATATATATATATATATATAAATAAACATGATACACTATATTAATAGAATGAAAGATAAAAATCATATGATCCACATAAAAGTGATATCATACAGTATTGATCTTTCTCTGTCAGACTTATATGTGGAATCTGAAAACTATATAACAAACTAGTAAATACAAGAAGGCAGAAGACTCAAAGCAGTCTAGTGGTCACCAGCAGGGAGAGGGAAGGAGTGATGGGCAATATAAGGGTAGGGGAGTAAAAGATAAAATGCAAGATATAAAATAAGCTATAAGAATATATTGTAGAACATGAGAACTATAGCCAATATTTTGTGTGCATACTCAGTTGTATCTGATTCTTTGCGACCCCATGGACTGTAGCCTGCCCAGCCTCTCAGTTCATGGTATTAGCCCAACAAGAATACTGAAGTGGGTTGCCATTTCCTCCTCCAAGAGACCTTCCTGACCAGGGATCGAACCTGTGTCTCCTGTGGCTCCTGCATTGACAGGAAGATTCTTTACCACTGAGCTAACTGGGAATCTCTAATATTTTATAATAATTATAAATGGGGTATAGTGTTAGTCCCTAGGTCATGCCCAACTCTTTACGATCCCAAGGACTGTAGGATCACGAGGGTCCTCTATACATGGGACTCTCCAGGCCAGAATACTGGAATAGATTGCCATTCCCTTCTCCAGAGGCTCTTCCTGACCCAGGGATTGAACTTGAGTCTCCTACATTGCAGGCAGTTTACTGTTTGAGATACAGGGAAGATCAGTAGCATAAATGGAGTATAACCTTTTAAAATATAGCCAATCTTCTAAAATAACTATAAATGGAGCATAAGCTTTCAGGTGTTAATCACTATATTATACACTTGAAACATATGGTATTATATAGCAATATACGCTATTATATGTCAATTAAAAACTTCATATTATCATCTCAGTAGAGATGGAAAAGGGATATGACAAAATACAGCACCCTTTCATAAAAGAAAACAAAACCTCAACAAATTGGTTTAAGAAGGAATATACCCCAAAATAATAAAGGTCATACATGTATGGCAGGCCTACAGCTAACTGCATACTCAACAGTGCACGACTGGAGGACTTTCTTTCCTCTAAGTTCAGGAGCAAGACAAAAGTGCTCACTCCAACCAAATTTATTCAATATAGTACTGAAAGTTCTAGCAAGAGCCATCAAGCTTGATAAAGAAATAAAGGGGATGGATTTGGGTGGACTCTGGGAGTTGGTAGTGGACAGGGAGGCTTGGTGTGCTGCGGTTCATGGGGTCACAAAGAGTCGGACACCACTGAGCGACTGAACTGAACTGAATTGAAATTGGAAATTAAGGAGTAAAATTGTAATTATTTGCAGATTATATGATCTTACGTATAGGCAGTCCTAAGACTGAACAAAATGATTTTGGAGCTAGCTAGCAAATTCAGTAGATTTTCAAAATTTAAAAGCAACATACAGAAATCAGTTGCATTTTTATACTCTAACAATGACATCTGGGAAAAAAAAGCCACTGCATTCACAATAGCATCAAAAACTTTAAAATACTTACAAATTAATATAACCAAGGAAGTGAAAAATTTGTACAGTGAAAACTGTAATACCTTGAAGGAAAACAAAACAAAACAAAACTGAACACACACAAACAAATGGGGATATATTCCATGATAACAGGGAGAATTATTATTGTTAAAATGGTGAACAGTACCATTAAATGCCATCTATAAGATCAAAATAATTGCTATCAAAACTCCAATGTCATTTTTTACAGAAATAGTAAAAATTTCTAAAATTTGTATGAAAGCACACCTTTGTCCGTGGAATTCTCCATGCAGAGTACTGGAGTTGGTAGTCATTCCCTTCCCTAGGGAATCTTCCCAAGGGTCTCCTACATTGCAGGTAGATTCCTTACAACCTGAGTTACCAAGGAAGCCCTGTATAGAAGCACAAATACCCCAAATAGCCAAAGCAATCCTGAGAAAGAATGAAGCTGGAGGCATCATGCTTCTTGATTTCAAATTATACTACAAAGCTATATTGTAATTAAAACAGTATAGTACTGGCTTAGGCCGATGAAATGGTATAGAGAACCAAGAAATATACCCATGCATACATAATTAACTAATAACTATCTTAAGAGCTATTTTAAATTTATATTTAAATATTGAATTCTCTGATATAATGCTTCCTTTAATGTTCCACATAACTACAAAGCATTGATTTTTTTATGCTTTATTGAACAAAGCAGGTATTTGTTTCATTTCTTTACATATCATGTATTTGTTAGGAAATAATAGACTTTACTGTGTGATATCCAAGTAGTGATGAATGGATACATTAAACTATTCAAATATATGATCATCCTTCTGTCAAGGTAAGCAAAGGAGGTCATTTAGGTGAAATTCTATTTTTAATCATTGTGAGGACATAATTAATTTTCTTGACTCTATCCTTTAAGAAGACAAATACCATCAATCATAAATATTGTGTTTTATTCAAATTAAAACTGTTTTATTCATGCACATGTATAGATAATATAGGTTCTCTCAATGTCATTTGCGGATGCATTAATCAAGTTCTTTATGTGCTACAAGCACTGCAAATTAATATATTCTGCATGTCCTTTCAGGGCAAGAGTTTTCTTATGCCCATTTTAATGAAAAGCTTGCTTTACTGCTTAGGTCCCTCTGTTTGAAACACGGCTTACTAGAGTAAATTTTAGGCTACTTTTAGTTTAAAAAGTTAAAATTTATGAATTTTATTGCACTTTAGATTTTGAAATATATTGGGTATGGTAATTTACTAAAAAGTAGATAGTATTTTTGCAGATTATAAACACTGATTAAGACATTTACAGTGTCTTATTTCAATAAAACGCTATAAAGTTAAACAAAGTAATCTAGAAATGGTAAATAACCTGGCGTGTAAACTACCAGCAATCCCTCTGTTCTGTGGTGGATTTTTGTAGTCAATTAGAATCCTATTTCTGAATGAGCTAATATGCCATCTCCAAGTCCTCATCCATACTGAAATCAAGACAGTCCTTAGCAGTTGTTTGGAACTGCCTTGTAAGATGATAAAAGCTACTTTATATCTATGGTATAGTCTACAGGAAAAATTATCTTAAAGATCAATTATAAGGAATATTATGTTAATTATAATGTTACAAATAACAGGTGTATATCATTCGTTATGGTAGCATAAAAATATGGCATAAAAATGAATCACTTCATTAATTTGTACCAGATTAAATATTATGCCTATAATGGTGTCATAATTCAAATGTACTGTTTAGTGAAGTAGTTAAAATATCATCACAAGTCATATGCCTATGTGTAAATAGAATCTGAAATATCTGTCAAGATTCAGAAACACTGAACTAAAGAAATGGCCTGGGAAGAGGTTATCTCTACAAACACAGGAGAGAACAACCTAGATATGCCTTGGTTTGACAACAAGGAAGTTTTATGACTTTGTATGCAGATACTATATACTTTTCTGCAGATACACACTCTGTTAGATAATGTCACATAAAAGTATTTTGTTTAATCTTTAGACAATCTGAGAAAGTAGAAATTGCTACTTTCAATAGCAATCAATGCAAAGAAATAGAGGAAAATAATAGAATGGGAAAGACTAGAGATCTATTCAAGAAAATTAGAGATACCAAGGTAACATTTCATGCAAAGATGGACACCATACACTATGAGGAACAGTGTGGAGATTCCTTTAAAAAAACTGGAAATAAAACTGCTATATGACCCAGCAATCCCACTGCTGAGCATACACACTGAAGAAACCAGAATCGAAAGAGACACATTTACCCCAATGTTCACTGCAAGATTGTTTACAATAGCTATGACGTGGAAGCAATCTAGGTGTCCATCGGCAGACAAATGGATAAGGAAGTTGTAGTACATACACAAAGTGGATTATTATTCAGCTATAAAAAAAGAATGCGTTTAAGTCAGTTCTAATGAGATGGATGAAACTGGAGCCTATTATACAAAATTAAGTCAAAAGGAGAAACACCAATACAGTACATTAATGCATATATATGGAATTTAGAAAGACGGTAATGGTGACTGTCTATATGCAAGACAGCAAAAGAGACACAGGTGTAAAGAATAGACTTTTGGGGAAAGGCGTGGGTGGGATGATTTGAGAGAATAGCATTGAAACACGTATATTCAGTTCAGTTCAGTTCACTCACTCAGTCGTGTCCAATTTCTTGTGACCCCATGAATCACAGCACACCAGGCCTCCCTGTCCATCACCAACTCCCGGAGTCCACCCAAACTCATGTCCACAGAGTTGGCGATGCCATCTAACCATCTCATCCTCTGTCATTCCTTCTGCTGCCTTCAATCTTTCGCAATATCAAGGTCTTTTCCAATGAGTCAGCTCTTTGCATCAGGTGGCCAAAATATTGGAGTTTCAGCTTCAACAGCAGTCCTTCCAATGAACACCCAGGACTGATATCCTTTAGGATGGACTGGTTTGATCTCCTTGAAATCTAAGGGACTCTCAAGAGTCTTCTCCAACACCACAGTTCAAAAACACCAATTCTTCTGTGCTCAGCTTTCTTCCCCATTCAAATCTCACATCCATACATGACCACTGGAAAAACAATAGCCTTGACTAGACGGACCTTTGTTGGCAAAGTAATGTCTCTGCTTTTAAATATGCTATCTAGGTTGGTCATAAATTTGCTGCAGAGGAGTAAGCGTCTTTTAATGTCATGGCTGCAATCGCCATCTGCAGTTATTTTAGAGCCCCCCAAAAATAAAGTCAGCCACTGTTTACACTGTTTCCCCATCTATTTCCCATGAAGTGATGGGACCAGATGCCATGATCTTAGTTTTCTGAATGTTGAGCTTTAAGCCAACTTTTTCACTCTCCTCTTTCAATTTCATTGAGAGACTTTTTAGATCTTCTTCACTTTCTGCCATAAGGGTGGTGTCATCTGCATATCTGAGGTTATTGATATTTCTCCCGGCAATCTTGATTCCACCTTGTGCTTCCTTCAGCCCAGCATTTCTCATGATGTACACTGCATATAAATTAAATAAGCAGGGTGACAATATACAGCCTTGATGTACTCCTTTTCTTATTTGGAGCCAGTCTGCTGTTCCATGCCCAGTTCTAACTGTTGCTTCCTGACCTGCATACAGGTTTCTCAAGAGGCAGGTCAGGTGGTCTGGCATGCCCATCTCTTTCAGAATTTTCCACAGTTTACTGTGATCCACACAGTTAAAGGCTTTGGCATAGTCAATAAAGCAGAAATAGATGTTTTTCTGGAACACTCTTGCTTTTTCAATGATCCAGCGGATGTTGGCAATTTAATCTCTGGTTCCTCTGCCTTTTCTAAAACCAGCTTGAACATCTGGAAGTTCATGGTTCACGTATTGCTGAAGCCTGGCTTGGAGAATTTTGAGCATTACTTTACTAGCGTGTGAAATGAGTGCAATTGTGTGGTAGTCTGAGCATTCTTTGGGATTGCTTTTCTTTGGGACTGGAATGAAAACTGACATTTTCCAGTCCTGTGGCCCCTTCTGAGTTTTCCAAATTTGCTGGCATATTGAGTGCAGCACTTTCACAGCATCATCTTTTAATATTAAGAAGAGGTGGCAAGAATACACAGCAGAATTATACAAAAAAGATCTTCATGGCCCAGATAACCACGTGGTGTGATCACTCACCTAGAGCCAGACATCCTGGAATGTGAAGTCAAGTGGGCCTTAGGAAACATCGCTGTGAACAAAGCTAGTGGAGGTGATGGAATTCCATTTGAGTTATTTCAAATCCTAAAAGATGATGCTGTTTAATTGCTGCACTTTGTAAGCCAGCAAATTTGGAAAACTCAGCAGCGGCCACAGGACTGGAAAATGTCAATTTTCATCCCGATCCCAAAGAAAGGCAATGCCAAAGAATGCTCAAACTACCATACAATTGCACTTTTCTCCCATGGTAGCAAAGTAATGCTCAAAATTCTCCAAGCCAGGCTTCAGCAATATGTGAACCAAGAATTTCCAGATGTTCAAGCTGGATTTAGAAAAGGCAGAGGAACCAGAGATTAAATTGCCAACATCCACTGGATCATGGAAAAAGCAAGAGAGTTCCAGAAAAACATCTATTTCTGCCTTATTGACTATGCCAAAGCCTTTCTGTGGATTATAATAAACTGGAAAATTCTTCAAGAGATGAGAATTCCAGACGACCTTACCTGCCTCCTGAAAAATCTGAATGCAGTTCAAGAAGCAACAGTTAGAACTGTACATGGAACAATGGATTGGTTTCAAACTGGGAAAGAAGTACATCATGGCTGTATACTGTCACCTTGCTTATTTAACTTATATGCATCATTCAAAATGCCAGGCTGGATGAAGCACAAGCTGGAATCAAGATTGCGGGGAGAAATATCAATAACCTCAGATATGCAGATGACAACATACTTATGGCAGAAAGTGAAGAGGAGCTAAAGAGCCTCTTGATGAAAGTGAAAGAGGAGAGTGAAAAAGCTGGCTTAAAACTCAACATCATAAAGTAAAATAAATAAATTAATTAATTTAAAAAAAAACCCTCAGCATTCAAAGCACTAAGATCATGGCATCTGGCCCCATCACTTCATGGAAAATACATGGGGAAACAATGGGAAAGAGTGACAGACTTTATTTTCTTGGGCTCCAAAATCACTGCAGATTGTGACTGCAGCCACGAAATCAAAATACGCTTGCTGCTTGGAAGAAAAGCTATGACAAACCTAGACAGCATACTAAAAAGCAGAGACATTACTTTGCTGACAAAGGTCCATCTAGTCAAGGTTATGGTTTTTCCAGTAGTCACATATTGATGTGAGAGTTGGACTATAAAGAAAGCTGTGTGCCAAAGAATTGATGCTTTTGAACTGTGGTGTTGGAGAAGACTCTTGCAAATCTCTTGGACTGCAAGAAGATCAAACCCGTCAATTCCTTTAATTGAGGGTTTAGGAAAACCTTCATTGGAAGGACTGATGCTGAAGCTGAAGCTCCAATACTTTGGCTATCTGATGTGAAGAACTGACTCATTGGAAAAGACCCTGATACTCAGAAAGATTGAAGGCAGAGGAATGAAGGGAATAACAGAGGATGAGATGGTTGGATGGCATCACCGACTTAATGGACGTGAGTTTCAGCAAGCTCCAGGAGTTGGTGATGGACAGGGAAGCCTGGTCTGCTGCAGTCCATGGGATTGCAGATTCAGGCATGACTGAGCACCTGAACTGAACTGAACTGAACTGAGAAACTGCTATCCTCACTTTAAATATGAAAAAAAATTATTATGAGGTTACTGATTTGTCATAAATTATAAAAGTAAGATGCTGTGTTAAAATTAAGCACTTTCATTGTCAGTAATACGTATAATTCAGAATTCCCAGAAACACGTACAAAGTCTCTGCTTTATACCAATGTACATATTCATGGATAATTAAAATAAAATCTCTGTGACAGATTATTAATTCAATTTATGTTTATTTGGCACTTTTCTTGTTGGATCATGGTTTATCCAAAGAATGTTATGGGTAGTGGCATTTCATACAGAGAATGGATTATACTATCCCTTTCTATCTCATCGGTATCAGCCTCTTAAATTAGATTTACCCCATATCCACACCCATCCCCTCCAGGCAGCCTCCCAGCTCTGATCTCATGTATACAGACTCACATTCCTTACATGGTAAAAAGCAGGTACAAAAACAGTGTCTCCACTCAGACCACAACTGTTTTCTTACTGAGCCTTCAACTACAGTAGTAATACTAGGTGAAAAGTAAGGAGCTCAAGGAACTTGAAGTTGTTGATTAAGTAGTCAGGAATAAACCAAGCAGTCTTAGGCAGAGGTGTGCACAGAAATGAAATGTCAAAAAGGGAACTTACTGAAATTTTTGTTCTCTATTTTAGGTCTTGACTTTGCTATTAGATTCTCTTTTAATTCCACCTTAATAAGTACAATTTGAATCACTTCATGTTCTCACTCTACAATTTCAGAGCTTCTCAAAGTGTCAGGAATAGTATCATCAACCCCTTTGGGATTCTCTATTAATGTCCTTTTCCTTCCTTATAGTATAATCTTTTCTCTTTATTTGGTCATAAATCTCTCTTCTAAGTATGTATTTATGATTTTGTAGCAATGCAAAATACTTTATTGTTCCATATTGCATGACAAGTGCCATAATAAATTTGAGTTCCATTTCAAACCTCCAAGCCTAGGGTTTCCCAAGTGGCTCAGTGGTAAAGAATATGCCCTAAATGCAGGAGCCACAGGAGACTCTGGTTCAATCCCTGGGTCAGAAAGATCCCCTGGAGAAGGAAATGGCAATCCACTCTAGTATTCTTGCCAGGAGAATTCCATGGACCGAAGAGCTTGGCAGGCTACAATCTGTGGAGTCAGAAAGAGTTGGACACGACTGAGAGCATACACACACATTTCAGACTTCCAAGACTAGACACTCTACACAGTCATAAAGCTCTATGAGATTCACACAATGCTGATAATGAGTTAGCAAAGCGTAATTCCACTAGAAAAGTAAGTCAGAGGTGTTTTCTAAGTTTTCTCCTATTCATCATCACACTGGGAAATACAGTGAAGAAAATAATCTTTCTGGAAACAAGTTTCAGCATTTATTTCTCTTATGTCTCCAATTTTGTCACTTCTCTCTATGTGGTTTAATTGACTCTGGTTCTTCAAGGTATAAAGTTAAATTATTGATTTCAATTTTTATGCATCTTATATTTGTGATGTGCTGTATTTTTGTTTTCATTCATATCCGAGTATTTCTTAATTTAATTTGTGATATCCTGTGGCCCCTTGGTCAATTAATACTGTATTGTATTGATCTCCACATATTAGTGAATTTTCCATTACTCTTATTAATGATGCCTAGGTTCATTCCATTGTAGTTATAAAGGATACTTAATTTGATTTCAAACTTTGAAAATTTATTGCAGCTTGTTGTGTGGCCTAAATATATCTTAGAGAATGTCCTATATGCACTTAAAAAAATGTGTACTTGCTGTCTTGGAGTGGGTTGTTGTATATGCCTGTTAAGTCTAGTTGGTATACAGTGTTGTTCAAGTCTTATATTTACTTTCTGATCTTTTGACTAAATGCTTTACCCATTATTAAAAGTGGTGTGTTGATATCTCCATCTACTATTGTTGTTCAGTCGCTAAGTCATGTGTGGCTCTTTGCGAACCCATGGACTGCATCATACCAGGCTCTTCTGTCCTTCACTATCTCCTGGAGTTTGCTCAAACTCATTTCCATTGAGTTGGTGATACCATCCGGCCATCTCATTCTTTTTTGCCACCTTATCCTCCTGCTCTCAATCTTTCCCTGCATCATCTTTTCTTCATTCAATTTTGTCAGTATTTTCTTCGTGTATTTTGAGACTCTGCTTTTTGGTGCATGTATACACTCATCTTCTTGTTTAAATTGCCTTTTTTTAAATCAGTATAATATATATATATATATATATACATATATATATATATTTTTTTTCTCTTATAAAATTGTTAATATAAAGTCTAATTTGTTTGATATTACTATAGCCATCCCAGGTCTCTTTTCCAAAAAGATTCATGGAATATATTTTTTCATTCTTTCATCTTCAATCTATCTGGGTCTTCATATCTTGAGTGCATCTCTTGTAGATGTTATGTTATTGAAAATTTTAAAAATATTTTCCCAGTATTTACTTTGTGATTGGAGAATTTGATCTACTAAATTTAAAGCAATTTCTAATAATGAAGGACTTACATGTAACATTTTGCTATTTTCTCTTTTTGTTGTAAGATACAACTTTTTCTTTCACTCGCTTCCCCTGTCACCAACTTCTTTCGTGTTGATTTTTTTTATGTTGATTTTTTTTTGTAGTGAATCATTTGGGTTACCTTTTCCTTGCCTTCTCTGTATATTTTTAATATATTTTCTTTGTGGTTAACATGGAGATTGCACTGAAAAATCGTAAATTGATGACAATCTAGTTCAGTTAATATCAACTGAACTTCAATAACATTTAAAAACAGCTCCTATACAGCTCCATTTCCTGCTCATCTTATGATTACAAACTAATAAATCACATTTTGTGCCCAATAACATATATTTGGGTTTCCCAGGTGGTGCCAGTTGGTATATAGTGTGTTAGTAGCTCAGTCATGTCTGACTTTTTGCTATCCCATGGACTATAGATCACCAAGATCCTCTGTCCATGGGATTCTCCAGGAAAGAATACCGGAATTGTTGCCATTTCCTTCTCCAAGTGGCAGAGAATCTGCCTGCTAATGCAGGAATTGTAAGAGAGGAAGGTTTGATCCCTGTGTTGGGAAGATCCCCTGGTGGAAGGTTGGCAACCCACTCCAGTATTCTTGCCTGGAGAATCACATAGACAGAGGAGCTTGGCTGGCTATACCCTATAAAGTCACAAAGAGTCAGACACAACTGAAGTGACTTAGCCTGCACACAACATTTATAATTGTTTTTGTGCATTTTTGTTTTAAATCCATTAGGAACTATAAAGTGGAATCACAAAGCAAAAATGCAATAATAACTACTTTTATATTTCCGTTTGTATTTATCTTCCCAGAGATGTTTATTTCTTCATATGCCTTTGTGTTATTGTCTAGTGACTTTTTATTTCAGCCTGGAAGACTCCCTTTAACATTTCTTGCAGAAAATAGCTTATCTATTAATGAAAGGCAGATTTTTATAAGTGAAAATTGCTACTCAATGTTATCTTTGACCAACTTACATTATTGAATACCTACGAATGGAATTTTATGTACTACTTGTCTTATACCTGATTGGGCCACTTACTAATGCAACTGTATTATAAAAGAAATCACAAACCTGACATGCAGAAGTCAGTGATTGATAAATCTCAAAGGCAACCTGAAGAAACCACCAAACTGAAGCATTGAGAGTACAGAATGAGGAGCTACAAAATTGGCTAATCAAGGCACATAAGGACAGGAAGAGGGCTATTTACAGTTTTCATGGAACAGTGATTGTTTTGTTTAGAGTTTTTGTTTTGTTTTGTTTTGGTCAAAGAATGTTGTAGACCATATCAGGAAAAGGCAAAACGTTTTAGAAATCATGTGTCTGTGTGTGGGTGTCTGCACATCTCTGTGTGGTTACATTATTAGTATCTCAAATTATTATTCTGACAATAACACAGTCATTTCTATACTATTTGAACAACTGACTTAAAACTTAATGTGTATTACAGTTTCATTTCCTGTCATACTAGTGAATCAGTGAAGTTGCTCAGTCGTGTCCGACTCTTTGTGATCCCATGGACTGTGGCCTAACAGGCTCCTCCCTCCATGGAATTTTCCAGGCAAGAGTACTGGAGTGGATTGCCATTTCCTTCTCCAGGTGATCTTCCTGACCCGGGGATCAAACCCAGGTCTCCCGCATTTCAGGCAGACGCTTTACCATCTGAGCTACCAGGGAAGCCCCCTGTCATACTACAAATGGAATATTACTCTCAACTGCTATATTTATGCTTAAACATATATTATTTGTAAGAATCTATTCCTTTTTGATGTAGTTATCTAAAAGTTCTTTTTTATTTCTCCTGTCAACTATTTTAATGAATTAAAATATTATTTCAAACTTTTCCCATCATTTTTGCAACTTCTAATCATTATCATTTCTTTCACATTCACCTCATAGAGAACAATTGCAGATATTATGTGCAAATTACATCAACTTTTCACTATACAAGCCTATAACCCAACCATTCTCTCCTCTATAAATCATATTTCAGTGGAGAAAGTAATTCTTTCCCGACCTGAAGCCAATCAACCCAGTTATACTTTAAATCTTCCCACATTCCTCTGGGAGGTTATTTTTAAATTATCTTATGTGTGCCTTGTCTATTTTACTAGTTCTGTTTAACTGAATTTATTCCATTATTATTTAAATATAACTTAAAAAAATTCCTTTTCTTGAAACTATATATCTCTCTTTCTATGGATTTACATTTTGTCTTTTAAATACATTCAAATTTCTGAAAATATTTTATTAATAAATCTATTTTGTCAGTTTGCACTTCAAAACAGCGAGATGAGCAATGACTTTCATGTTGCTACACCCAAAGAACAATTTCTTAAATTCTTTCTTTCTTTTCTTCCTTCTTTCTTTGTTTCATTCTTGTTTTTAAAATATTCTCATTGGCTTATGTGATTGCTCTTTCTCTTGTTATTTTTCTTTTTTTTTCCTTGTTTTTTTAAAAATACTTATTTTAATTTGAGGCTCTTTACTTTACAGTATTATAGTGGTTTTGCCATATATTGATATGAATCAGCCATGGGTGTACATATGTCCCCCATTCTGAACCCCTCCCCCACCTCCCTCCCCATCCCATCCCTCAGGGTCATCCCAGTGCACCAGCCCTGAGCTCCCTGTCTCATGCATCAAACCTGGACTGGCAATCTGTTTCACATATGATAATATACATGTTTCAATGCTGTTCTCTCAAATCATCCCTCCCTTGCCTTCTCCCACAGAATCCAAAAGACTGTTCTATAAATCTGTGTCTCTTTTGCTGTCTTGCATCATCTGGACAATCTTTCTTTTTTTCTCTAAGGGATTTTCTTTATCCTTGAACCATAGAATGTGGGATTTCTTCAGTAATCTGAAATTGACTCTTTTCTGACTTCACTACCCTATCATTTATATTCACAGTGCCAGTTACAGTAATTAATATAGAATTTAATTGACTGTTCCAAACCTCTCCTGTAAGCCTTGTCAAGTCTTAGTTTTAAATATTTCTCACACGTGTCAAATACTCTCTTCTTCCACATTAATCCAAACCATTGCTATTTCTCATCTGAGCTAGAGTCAGACCAACAGTTGATTTTCCCCTAGACATATTGGCAACCCTGGATTGTTTTTTCTCCAGTGAGTATCAGAAGTACATAAATTCATTTGTATTTCCTGTTCAATAATATTAAGTGGCTTACCTTCAGGCGTAGAACAAAGATGAAGATATTAATATGTCTTAAGTCTTATAGCCATATATGGAATATTTCAGCTCTTTTCTCTGGTACATCTTATACTATTTTTCCCTTTAATGCCCATGATCTGAAATTTCTGGTCAATTTTCAGTTCTTCAAAGGTGCTTTCTTTATAGCACCACATGGTTTCCATCTGCATGGGGAGTCACTACTCATTCTCTACAATATATCTCAAGGTCTCTACCTCAAGGGAATCAATCTTTGAACCAGTCCTCTCTGACTTTAGGATTTCTTTATTGTAGTCTCTCACACAATAGTACTCCCTACATTTAGGTGAATAGCTTCATTCTTAGTGCTCCTCTATTTTTATAATAATTTGGTTCACAACTGTGTATGATGAATAATAAGCATTCATTAGTGTTTGATGAAGAGATATCTTTCTTAAGCAAGGTTTACTAGTTCAAAAGCAAATGAAGGAATTAATCCCTAATTACTGAAAAATATATTCTACTTTTCTCAAAATTATTTATTACAAATATAAATATTTTAAATTTCCTCATGACTCACACTTCTTTTCCCAAATTTGTATTGAGAAAATTATAACAGTATTAAGAAATCCCTTCTCTATTGACATGTTATACTATGGAATTTCTATTTGATGTAGTTTCTTCCTTCTGGAATTTATATTCTTCTTAAAATAACAGAGGTAAGACATAAATGTTAAAGAATTTACAATAAAACATGATATCCAGTGAGCAATACAGTTCTATTAAACAAAACATGCACTTATTTTCTACTGTGTGCTTAGAACTATAATAGGCCGTGACATACTTCTTGTCCTGGAGTACCTCACAGTTGCAGTAGTTTATAGGTTATTATAGAAGCTGTACAGAAGAGTCTTAGAGTTTATTACAGAAGGTCATAACATGATATTTCATATATTGTAGTAGAGTAATATAGAAAGTGTTGGTGAGACACAAATAAGAGAAGAAATGAGAGAGAGAATAAATACTCTGAGTTCAGTCATAAACAAGAGTAAATTGGGGAATTTTCATGAAAAATAATAGGGATTAGCTCTCATATGACAGAATTTGAATACAAAATGAATATTTTTCTCAAAAAGAAGACATGTAATTTATAAAAAGATGGTAAATGTTAAGGCATATTCAGGGAATAGAGGACAATCAAATTGTTGATTGCAAAGGAACTGTGTAAACAAACTCACAGGAAGTAATATGAGAATATTAAATAGTGCTCACCTTAATGCTATACAAAAAAAATTGAAACTATCTTATGTTAGTGTCAAAGCAGAATTTAGGCCAGCTGACAAAGAAAAATATAGTTTTCCTGTGATATCCTATATATACTCCAATCATATTGCTATATTATGTTACAAACATTTGTCTTCATATTATATGAGAATGGTATAATATTACAATCAGTCAGAATAGTGTTTGTTACATGTAAATACTTAATAAATGTTTAATAAGTAAACATGCAGTTTGCTCTGCAATAGATAAGCAAGCCAATATAAATTTTGAGTCATACAGGAAACTAAAATTAAAACAAATTATCAATGCCACCTGAAACTACTTAGATTTTAGATTGTCAAAAATGTTTTCTTTATCACTTATCCAGAATGACAGCAATAATTTTAAGAACATTCTTCATAAGAATAAAGCTCAATTCATTAAGACCTCATCCACTAGAATTTTCTGAATAAAACATGGAGAAACTTTTAAGGCAGAATCTGAGTCTTTTTTTTTTTCTCAAAAAATTTAAGAAAATATGCCTATTGAAATCATGTTATTGTATTGTATGTGTGTGTGTATGTGTATATATATGTACACATATACATATATATATATACATACATATGTATATGTATATGCACAGCCAGATTATCCTGACCTGAGACCAAGAATGAATATCTAGGTAGATGTCTGGGTTTTAGTGCGGGTTGATCTATGGAAGAAGTATAGGCAGTGGTGCACAACCAGGGTAACAATAACCTAGGAAGGAGTAAATGGAAACATATTAAATCCAGATATTAAACCAGAAATAAATGATAACTAAAATGCAGCTACTTAAATAAAATAGAATGGTATGATAATATTCTGGTCATCAAACTGAGTGGGACATGTAAGTCCTCAGAATTTAAATACCAGTCATCAGAACTATTATCAAATCTAGAATTATGGCAATATTCTTAAAGGAAATAAACTTAGTAACCCATGTGTGTGTGTGCACTCAGTTCCTCAGTCGTGTCTGACGCTTTGAAACCCTTTGGACTGTAGCCCACCAGGTTCCTCTGTCTGTGGAATTTTCCAGAGAAGAATACTGGAATGGGTTGCCATTTCCTGTTCCAGGGGATCTTCCTGACACAGGGATGAAACCAGTGTCTCCTGAGTCTCCTGCATGGCAGGTGGATTCTTTACCACTATGCCATCAGAGAAGCCCTGGAACTGTTGATTAAAGGTTAGGATACCATTGTATATTCTTGCCTCCTTTGTCAAAGATAGGTGTCCATAGATACGTGGATTTATCTCTGGGCTTTCTATTCTGTTCCATCGATCTATATTTCTGTCTTTGTGCCAGTACCATACTGTCTTGATGACTGTGGCTTTGTAGTGGAGCCTGAAGTCAGGCAGGTTGATTCCTCCAGTTCCATTCTTCTTTCTCAAGATTGCTTTGGCTATTCAAGGTTTTTTGTATTTCCATACAAATTGTGAAATTATTTGTTCTAGTTCTGTGAAGAACACCGTGGGTAGCTTGATAGGGATTGCATTGAATCTATAGATTGCTTTGGGTAGTATAGTCATTTTCACAATATTGATTCTTCCTATCCATGAACACAGTATATTTCTCCATCTATTTGTGTCCTCTTTGATTTCTTTCATTAGTGTTTTACAGTTTTTTATGTATAGGTCTTTTGTTTCTTTAGGTCAATATACTCCTATGTATTTTGTTCTTTTTGTTGCAATGGTGAATGGAATTGTTTCCTTAATTTATCTTTCTGTTTTTTCATTGTTAGTGTATAGGAATGCAAGGGATTTCAGTGTGTTAATTTTATATCCTGCAACTTTACTATATTCATTGACTAGCTCTAGTAATTTTCTGGTAGAGTCTTTAGGGTATTCTATGTAGAGGATCATGTCATCTGCAAACAGCGAGAGTTTCACTTCTTCTTTTCCTATCTGGATTCCTTTTACTTCTTTTTCTGCTCTGATTGCTGTGGCCAAAACTTCCAAAACTACGTTGAACAGTAGTGGTGAGAGTGGGCACCCTTGTCTTGTTCCTGATTTTAGGGGAAATGCTTTCAATATTTCACCATTGAGGATAATGTTTGCTGAGGGTTTGTCATATATAGCTTTTATTATGTTGAGATATGTTCCTTCTATTCCTGCTTTCTGGAGAGTTTTTATCATAAATTGATGTTGAATATTGTCAAAGGCTGTTTCTGCATCTATTGAGATAATCATATGGTTTTTATCTTTCAATTTGTTAAAATGGCATATTCCATTGATTGATTTGTGGATATTAAAGAATCCTTGCATTCCTGGGATAAAGCCCACTTGGTCATTATGTATGATCTTATGGACACCTTATCTTTGACAAAGGAGGCAAGGATATACAATGGAAAAAAGACAACCTCTTTAACAAGTGGTGCTGGGAAAACTGGTCAACCACTTGTAAAAGAATGAAACTAGAACACTTTCTAACACCATACACAAAAATAAACTCAAAATGAATTAAAGATCTAAATGTAAGACCAGAAACTATAAAACTCCTAGAGGAGAACATAAGCAAAATACTCTCTGACATAAATCACAGCAAGATCCTCTATGACCCACCTCCCAGAATATTGGAAATAAAAGCAAAAATAAACAAATGGGACCTAATTAAACTTAAAAGCTTTTGCACAACAAAGGAAACCATAAGCAAGGTGAAAAGACAGCTTTCAGAATGGGAGAAAATAATAGCAAATGAAGAAACAGACAAAGGATTAATCTCAAAAATATACAAGCAACTCCTGCAGCTCAATTCCAGAAAAATAAATGACCCAACCAAGAAATGGGCCAAAGAGCTAAACAGACATTTCTCCAAAGAAGAAATACAGATGGCTAACAAACACATGAAAAGTAGCTCAGCATCACTCATTATCAGAGAAATGCAAATCAAAACCTCATGAGGTACCACTACATGCCAGTCAAAATGGCTGCTATCCAAAAGTCTACAAGCAATAAATGCTGGAGAGGGTGTGGAGAGAAGGGAACCCTCTTACACTATTGGTGGGAATGCAAACTAGTACAGCCGCTATGGAGAACAGTGTGGAGATTCCTTTAAAAACTGGAAATAGAACTGCCATATGACCCAGCAATCCCACTCCTGGGCATACACATTGAGGAAACCAGATCTGAAAGAGACACGTGCACCCCAATGTTCATCGCAGCACTGTTTATAATAGCCAGGACATGGAAGTAAACTAGATGCCCATCAGCAGACAAATGGATAAGGAAGCTGTGATACATATACACAATGGAATATTACTCAGCCATTAAAAAGAATTCATTTGAATCAGTTCTAATGAGATGGATGAAACTGGAGCCCATTATACAGAGTGAAGTAAGCCATAAAGATAAAGACAAATACAGTACACTAATGCATATATATGGAATTTAAAAAGATGGTAATGATAACCCTATATGCAAAACAGAAAAAGAGACACAGATGTACAGAACAGACTTTTAGACTCTGTGGGAGAAGGCAAGGATGGGATGTTCAGAGAGAACAGCACTGAAACAAGTATACTATCAAGGGTGAAACAGATCACCAGCCCAGGTTGGATGCATGAGACAAGTGCTCAGGGCTGGTGCACTGGGAAGACCCAGAGGGATGGGATGGTGAGGGAGGCGGGAGGTGGGATCGGGATGGGGAACACATGTAAATCCATGGCTGATTCATGTCAATGTATGGCAAAAACTATTACAATATTGTAAGGTAATTAGCCTCCAACTAATAAAAATAATGGAAATAAATAAATAAATTGGGAAAAAATGAAATAAAGGTTAGGATACAGTTTCTGGGAAAATAGGTTCAAGGTCAGAGAAATGCCTACAACACCACAAACTCAGAGATGGACTAGGCAATCATTGAGGTAGAGCATCTTTTATTGCTGATAACTGAGATTAGTTAAACTAGTAGTCTTATCATAACATTAACATAAAAATACCACCTTATTAATATACCTTTTCAAGGAGAGTTGCTGTTATAAATTTTAGTTACTATACTCTATAATAATTAGTCCTCAGGAAATATGACTGTTATAGTCTGGGAAACAATACCTCTGTTATGTTGTAAAGTACAAAGAATGTAACTCTGAGAGTAAGTAAGTTACTGAAAGAACTAAACAAAATGGGATATGAGACAACCCAGAGATTAGAAACTGTGAAACATTACTCTCTCCCTTGAACTAGAGGGATTATAGAAAGAGGTGGTAGCCATGTAGGGAGAAGACTGTCTATTGTTAACTGGAGTCACGGAAAAAGACAATGCTGATTTTGTTGACAGTACTCCATGCCAGTACTGCCCTCACATCTGGCAAAAAGCATAATTAGGGGAGTTTGAACAATATTATGCAATTTTGTAAAAATACTCAATTTATGTTTAAAATGATGTGACATGGATGAATTTCAATGATATAAAGTAATTATTTAATGTGAAAATAATACACAAAATACTCAAATAAAAATTAATATAGCATGAAGGAATCCACATCATACATTTTTCACTGAGCAAATTTATTAGTCAAATTTATTTACCTGGGTAAGACTAAAAATACACCAGCTAAGCATTAGTTTCAAAGAAATAATCAATAATTATTTTGGGGAGGCATTGACATTGATTGGTGGTAGTCATCAATTGACATTGATGGCTACTGATGGTAGTCATCAGGGCTAGATTAAATTCAGCATGGGAAATAAGTCTGGAAGTTTTGACCTTTACCATACAGTCTCCAGCCTTTCCAAGATATGCATGGTTATTTTTGTTGTTGTTGTTACTTGGATTTTTGTTTTTTAGAATTATAGATGAAACATATAGCATCATCTTTTTCCATGATTAAATTCATTTTTCTACTTTATATTGGAACTTCTAAAATTGTCCATTTATAAACCTATACCTGTATCTCTTAATAATTGTGTTTGATATTTTGAGTGTTGCCATGAGGAAGAAAAGTTCTGTGCTTCCCATGGCAGACAAATATCTTCTGTGGCACATGGCATTCCATGAAACAAAGATATAAGTTTCAGAGGTGTTCCATTATTAGAAAGCAACAGCATTACTGACTCAATGGACATGAATCTGAGCAAATTCAGGGAGATAGTGAAGGACGGGAGAGCCTGGCGTGTTGCAGTCCATGGGGTCTCAAAGAGTCGGACACGATTTAGTGACTGAAAAGCAACAACATGCTTTCTAGCATTTGTTTCAGTTTGCAGCAGAAAGGGAAAAAAAGGATTTTATAATGTAAGTACCACAAAAATCTACATGTTAGCATTCTACTATGACAACACTAGAGAGTAACTGTATATAACTACATATAAGCAGAAAAGATTCAATGAAATAGCATATGTTGTAAACTGACATGCATTATCCCTAGTTCTCATGATTAAAGGGATGTTTGTAAATGAAATATACAGAGTACTCAGACATGAAAAGACTTAAAGCTTAACAGTTAATAGAAACACACACACGCACACACACGCGCGCACACACTTTCCATTGGACTTCTTCACAAATACTTCTTCCAAGTGGAGTGCAGTGTTCCAAAACACTGCCAGCACCAAATGTTAGCAAGGAGAAACAGGAACTATGAGTTATTAATGGTGGGAATGCAAAATTATACAGCCATGTGGAAAAATATTTGGCAGTTTCTTCCAAAATTATATAGATTCTTATCATATGATCTAGTAATTATCTGCTGTGGTATTTACACAAATGTGATATTTATAGAAACTTACATCCACACAAAAAATCTGTGCACAGATGTTTATAGCAGCTGTATTCATAATGGTCAAATTGGAAGCAACAAAGATGTCCTTCAGTAGATGTATGGAAAAATAAACTATAGTTCTTGTAGTATAGTGTATGGGCACTGTCAAGTCATGAGATCCTAAACTAGATAAACTGTAGATCAAAAAGAACTGATGTTGTAGTACCAGTCTGAAGGCTGGCAGCTTTGAACTCAGGAAGAAGAGATGTTTCAGTTTGAGACAGAAGACAGAAAATAACATAACATCCCAACTGCAAACAAACAGGCAGAAGGAGTTTTGACCTACTCATGGGAGGGTTAGTCTTTTACTTCTACTCAGGCCTTCAGTTGATTGAATGAGACCCACCCACATTAGTGAGTATGCTTTGCTCAGTCTACTAATTTAAATGTTAATCTCATCCAGTAACATTTTTACAGACATACCCAGAATAATGTTTGACCATATATTGGGGCATCCCATGGCCCAGTCAACTTGACATAAAATTAACTATCAGAGGGAGTATCAGGAAAAAGTAATCTATAGAAGGGTAGCTGCCAACCTGTAAATGTGAGATACGTACCATGTTCTAGAGGTGCACAGGTATGCTGGCACATGGGTCATGGAGATAGAAAATCTCTACATATTGTGTAAGAAAGTAATCCATGTTGTCTCAAGATAGAGGGTGCATATTATTTTCTTTTTTTTTTTTTTTTTAATTTTTTTATTAGTTGGAGGCTAATTACTTCACAACATTTCAGTGGGTTTTGTCATACATTGATATGAATCAGCCATAGATTTACACGTATTCCCCATCCCGATTCCCCCCTCCCACCTCCCTCTCCACCCGATTCCTCTGGGTCTTCCCAGTGCACCAGGCCCGAGCACTTGTCTCATGCATCCCACCTGGGCTGGTGATCTGTTTCACCATAGATAGTATACATGCTGTTCTTTTGAAACATCCCACCCTCACCTTCTCCCACAGAGTTCAAAAGTCTGTTCTGTATTTCTGTGTCTCTTTTTCTGTTTTGCATATAGGGTTATCGTTACCATCTTTCTAAATTCCATATATATGTGTTAGTATGCTGTAATGTTCTTTATCTTTCTGGCTTACTTCACTCTGTATAAGGGGCTCCAGTTTCATCCATCTCATTAGGACTGGTTCAAATGAATTCTTTTTGACGGCTGAGTAATATTCCATGGTGTATATGTACCACAGCTTCCTTATCCATTCATCTGCTGATGGGCATCTAGGTTGCTTCCATGTCCTGGCTATTATAAACAGTGCTGCGATGAACATTGGGGTGCACGTGTCTCTTTCAGATCTGGTTTCCTCAGTGTGTATGCCCAGGAGTGGGATTGCTGGGTCATATGGCAGTTCTATTTCCAGTTTTTTAAGGAATCTCCACACTGTTTTCCATAGTGGCTGTACTAGTTTGCATTCCCACCAACAGTGTAAGAGGGTTCCCTTTTCTCCACACCCTCTCCAGCATTTATTGCTTGTAGACTTTTGGATAGCAGCCATCCTGACTGGCATGTAATGGTACCTCACTGTGGTTTTGATTTGCATTTCTCTAATAATGAGTGATGTTGAGCACCTTTTCATGTGTTTGTTAGCCATCTGTATGTCTTCTTTGGAGAAATGTCTGTTTAGTTCTTTGGCCCATTTTTTGTTTGGGTCATTTATTTTTCTGGAATTGAGCTTCAGGAGTTGCTTGTATATTTTTGAGATTAATCCTTTGTCTGTTTCTTCATTTGCTATTATTTTCTCCCAATCTGACGGCTGTCTTTTCACCTTACTTATCGTTTCCTTTGTAGTGCAAAAGCTTTTAAGTTTCATTAGATCCCATTTGTTTAGTTTTGCTTTTATTTCCAATATTCTGGGAGGTGGGTCATAGAGGATCTTGCTGTGATTTATGTCGGAGAGTGTGTTGCCTATGTTCTCCTCTAGGAGTTTTATAGTTTCTGGTCTTACATTTAGATCTTTAATCCATTTTGAGTTTATTTTTGTGTATGGTGTTAGAAAGTGTTCTAGTTTCATTCTTTTACAAGTGGTTGACCAGTTTTCCCAGCACCACTTGTTAAAGAGGTTGTCTTTTTTCCATTGTATATCCTTGCCTCCTTTGTCAAAGATAAGGTGTCCATAGGTTCGTGGATTTATCTCTGGGCTTTCTATTCTGTTCCATTGATCTATATTTCTGTCTTTGTGCCAGTACCATCCTGTCTTGATGACTGTGGCTTTGTAGTAGAGTCTGAAGTCAGGCAGGTTGATTCCTCCAGTTCCATTCTTCTTTCTCAAGATTACTTTGGCTATTCGAGGTTTTTTGTATTTCCATACAAATTGGTAAAAGAATTAACCACATTTCTAAGTCATTAACAATTTTTAAAAGGCAGTTGTTATACATATAACTGTATATATACATATACATATGTATATATGCAGTTCTTTAAAATAACTAAAAGTGAATATTTCCTTTGGATCTCTTCATTTTCTCTTGTCTTAGTATTCAAATAAGAAAAAAATTCAGAACTCAGATAATGATAATCTTCCATTTTTCCTCTTTTTAAACCTTGAATTATTTAATGTACTTAATTCTACTTCATTCTAATCTGTACTGCTATATACAAGAACAGATAATCAACATTGAATTATTCACACCAGAAAATCATTTAATTTAGCTGTAAATGTGAACATAAAAGGAAAGGGCACAATATAAAGGGAAGAACAAAGGCTATTGTGCTTGTGTACAACTGCTTCATTACTAAATCATACTATTTCAATTTATCTAAAGTAATTTGCTAAACTGATTAATTGCCAATGTCATTTGATCCTGGTTTAAATTGTCTTCATGAACTTGAATATGATTTATACCCTCAATTTTCTTTTCCTACTTTGAAATTTTTGTCTAATTAGTGTTCTCTGGAGCTGCTCTGATGAGACCTCTAAAAAACATCTAGGACATATAATATATAATAAAATCATCTCTACCTTTTAATAAGAAAGATTTAAATAATTTAAAAAATTTGAGGTGATTAAAAATGTAGACACTATTTCCTGCTCAATGATAAGCCTGAAAACTAATTATCAATTTCTCTCAATTGGAAGAGGCATTCTGTGTCACTTATAGACATGTTGGACCCTAATAGATATTTCTCCTTTGCTCTTTGGCTCACAATGATCATTACAAAAGAGAGATGTCAGAGAAGATGGATGGACTGCAGCATTAGAATTAGTTCCTACTTGTACCTAAACTAACCAGTAATTGTACCTAAACTAACCAGTAATTTTATTGCTGCTCATCTAATTTACAGTTCACTCTATTTTCTGACTTTACTTCCCCTCATGCAATATTCAACCTATGCTTTCAGATCCAAAATTGTTGTTTCATGTGCCCAGTTTCAACCAACTAAATTCCTCCTGACGCTATATCTCCAAACAGTGTTTTCAGATCTTTACTGACAATGTCTTATTCCCCACATCCCAAAATTTATGCCACTATTGTGGTAGTCAGGATAACTTGGAAAGTTCTAGGTTCAGGAAATAAGTTAGGTCCCACACATTTTTAAAGAAAACAATTTTTGTTTTCCCTTCAAGTAACCTCACGTGATATTTTGCAGCCATCGCAACTGAGCCTTGATAATGATTGCATGACCCTATGTCTGGCAGAAATAATTCACCTACATATAGGAAAGATACACTTGCACAGAAACTATAATAGTCACCTAAACCCAAAAAAACAACTAAGGAAGATAATAACGTTTTGCTCTTTAAAGATTTTTAATAATCCCAATTTTTAAGGACATGTGTGTTTGAAATATGTTGGGATTTTTCTTCGGCAGTATAAAGCACTAAGCACTCCGCACAGTGGCGTTCAATAAAACATTGTTATTCTTTGTTGTTCTTAACAGAACTGCACATACAACTAGAATGAAAAAGCTGTGATGTCAATTTATGTGATATATTTGTTACTTACATGTCCAGAGCTAGACTTTGTAGGTATATTAATATGAACTACCTTATGACCGACTATCTATTAGAGGAACTAGCAGAAGGAAAACACTAACTGAAGCCAAGCAATCACATTTGTGGTGCATTGGCTCCAAGCAACTGATTTTTACTAGAGAAATGTGTTCATCCATCCATTCATCTGTTCATTCATGCCCTAATACATTAGTTCAATAAAGGCTTATTGAACACTTACCTGTATTCTAGGGGAATACTGAAGGAAAGAAGAAAGACATGATATCTTCCTTTTTGTTATTCTTTATAATCAAATAAAAAACACATAATTGTTTTTAGTAGACTATTGAATCAGGGGATTTTATCCTCAAACTCAGAAATAATCATTAATATTTCACAATTATCAAATCTGTATAAAGACAAAGTAAGAATTAACAAGCAAGAAGATAAGAGAGGTATGGAAGTATTACAGGCCAAAAAAGAAAAAAAAATGTACATGTTGAAAGACCCTGAGCTAAAAAAGAACATTATATTATTGAGAAATGCCAAAAAACTGGGATGTACCTAGAGAAGAAGGTGTAGAGCAGTGTGAGATGAAAGCAGTTAAAAAAAGGGGGGCCAGATCCTTCATGTTCCAATAGGCTATGTTAAAGATAGGAAGGATGAAAGATGAAATTGAAAGATGAAAATAGGTATTCATCTATGTTTGTTCAAAGAAGAGCCCTTCAGCTGCAAGTACAAAGAATGCACTAGTGATTGGCAAGATCAGAAGTTGGGAAACATGTCAGGGAATGTTAGTTCAGATGAGATACCAAGTATCTTGGATTAACATGGTATACATATGTGCTGTCACTCAGTTGTGTCTGACTCTTTGCAACTCCATGGACTGTAGCCCACCAGGCTCCTTGTCCGTGGAATTTTCCAAGCAAGAAATCCTGGAGGTTCCCATTTCCTTCTCCAGGGGATCTTCCCCACCCAGGGACTGAACCTGCATCTCCTCCTTCTCCTGCATTGGCAGGCGGATTCTTTACCACTGAGCCACCTAGGAAGCCCTAATGTGGTATAAATGAACATGTTGAAGAGATAGTTAAGAGGTTACATCAGTAAGAGCTGATGAGGGAGAAGCTGGCACTAAGCAGTATGGTTAAGTAGAGATCAATTTCATAACTTCCTATTTAGTCTCCATATTTGCAGTCTTGTCCCATTATAATGCCATGTTCCCTAAGTAGACAGATATTGAAGTATCTTAAACATATACCCTTAAAACAATTCTCTCTGTTTTAAAATAAAATTAAAATTCTAATTTGACCTCTAATTATCTATTTCTTCATCTTCCAGACTTGCTTCTCCCTACACTTCCCTGTTACATTGGGTTTCTGTGAATGTTTTAGTGTTAAGTGTCTTCCAGAATTTAAGATCTCTCGCCTCTCTCCCTTTGTTTGTCAAACTCCTAGAAATCCCTCACATTATTCTGAAAAGTTACTGCCTCAGGAATCTCTCCTCAGACAAAGTGATTCTTCTGTTATGCATTTTAAAAGCATTTTATAAATTCACACACTCCTTAAGAAGGTGTGTTTTATTAACAAAATGATATTAATTTTGCCTTGAAATTTCTTAATGTTCCCTTTATTCAGAAAAGATATATATCCTATAATAATCATTATATTGTTCTTTTATATGTGTCATATTTATATAAAATACACTTAGTCACTTAAGTGCTTTTCATATAGGCTTGATATATGAAATTCTTTCTTATTTCATTCTTCTAATCCCATGATATTTCATATAATTGTAGTAATCATATTTCATAAGTTTTTCTGGGCCTGGTCAAAATTGGCCTGTGATTTTCATTTCTTTATTTAGTGTTTGAGGGCTTTCCTGATAGCTCATTGGGTAAAGAATCCACCTGTGGTGAATAAGACATGGATTCAATCCCTGGGTCACGAATACTCCCTGGAGGAGGAAGTGGCAAACAATTCCAGTATTCTTGCTCGAAGAATCACATGAAAAGAGGAGCCTGGTGGGCTATAGTCCAAAGGGTCGCAAAGACCCAGACAAGACTGAACATGAGCACAAGATAGTGTTTAATTATGCCACTAATGGCCTCTGGGGGTTTTAAAGTACTGGCCATTCAAAAAGATAAAATTTCTATCATTTCCTAATATGCTAAATCCCAGTTATATTTATTATTGACAGTTTATAGTATAAGGATTATTGAGGAGGTAGGAAAAATAATCCTCAAGACTGCCGGTTAATGTTTTATAATAATTTGTCCTTAACTAACCTATTTCAATATGCCAGCATATTTGGAAAACTCAGCAGTGGCGACAGGACTGGAAAAGGTCATTTTCATTCCAATCCCTATGAAAGGCAATCCCAAAGAATGCTCAAACTACCACAAAATTGCACTCATCTCACACGCTAGTAAAGTAATGCTCAAAATTCTCCAAGCCAGGCTTCAGCAATACGTGAACCATGAACTTACAGATGTTCAAGCTGGTTTTCAAAAAGGCAGAGGAACCAAAGATCAAACTGCTAACATCCTCTGGATCATTGAAAAAGCAAGAAAGTTCCAGAAAAACATCTATTTCTCCTTTATTGACTATGCCAAAGCCTTTGACTGTGTGGATCACAATAAACTATGGAAAATTCTGAAAGAGATGGGAATACCAGACCACCTGACCTGCCTCTTGAGAAACCTGTATGCAGGTCAGGAAGCAACAGTTAGAACTGGACATGGAACAACAGACTAGTTCCAAATAGGAAAAGGAGTACGTCAAGGCAGTATATCGTCACCCTGTTTATTTAACTTATATGCAGAGTACATCATGAGAAATGCTGGGCTGGAGGAAGCACAAACTGGAATCATGATTGCCAGGAGAAATATCAATAACCTCAGATATTCAGATGACACCACCCTTATGGCAGAAAGTGAAGAGGAACTGAAAAGCCTCTTGATGAAAGTGAAAGAGGACAGTGAAAAAGTTGGCTTAAAGCTCAACATTCAGAAAGCTAAGATCATGGCATCTGGTCCCATCATTTCATGGGAAATAAATGGGGAGACAGTGGAAACAGTGTCAGACTTTATTTTGGGGGGCTCCAACATCACTGCAGATGGTGATTGCAGCCATGAAATTAAAAGACACTTACTCCTTGGAAGGAAAGTTATGACCAACCCAGATAGCATATTAAAAAGCAGAGACATTACTTTGTCAACAAAGGTCCGTCTAGTCAAGGCTATGGTTTTTCCAGTGGTCATGTATGGATGTGAGAGTTGGACTGTGAAGAAAGCTGAGCGCTGAAAAATTGATGCTTTTGAACTGTGGTGTTGGAGAAGACTCTTGAGAGTCCCTTGGACTGCAAGGAGATCCAACCAGTCCATCCTAAAGGAGATCAGTCCTGGGTGTTCATTGGAAGGACTGAGGCTGAAGCTGAAACTCCAATTCTTTGGTCACCTCACGCGAAGAGTTGACTCATTGGAAAAGACCCTGATGCTGGGAGGGATTAGGGGCAGGAGGAGAAGGGGACAATAGAGGATGAGATGGTTGGATAGCATCACCGACTCGATGGACATGAGTTTGAGTAAACTCCGGGAATTGGTGATGGACAGGGAGACCTGGCATGCTGTGATTCATGGGGTCTCAAGAGGTGGACATGACTGAGTGACTGAAGTAAATGGACTGAACCTATTTCAACCTATTCTAAAACACAATGCCTGCTATTCTTCTATCGATTTGTCTTTGTGAAGTGTATCAGTGGCGAACCATAGATTCAGGGTTAGTTATCAGACCTGTGAAAGCCCAAGGAAACTAAGAATGAAAGACAGAATGAAGGGCAGAACAGCTAGTAATAGGGTGACATATGTCTTACAGTATTGTGTAGGTGTTTTATATGAGCTATTTTATCTCTTATTGCATATCATATTTCTAAGTATTTTCAATTGTACCACACCTGCCCATCCTTGACTTAAGTATTTTGTTATACCTTAGGTAAAATTAAATTAAAATGCATCTTCCTCTAAAACTTGAATTTGAAAGTAAGTTCTACAGTAAGTTCTTAGAGTTATAAGAAAATCTCAGGAATCTATTTCTCTTTTGATTCTATTTAAAATATGTAAGCTAAATTTAACTATATTCAAAAGCACATAGAGAAGTTCAAAGAGCCAAGTTGAATGTTTCTCTTAGATTCTTTTTACATTTCCATTTCAAGGTTATATAGAACACAAAATTGAAGAAATAGCTTTTAGTTCTGTCAATATCAGCCAAACCATTTCTGTTTCTTGTTAGGGTTCAGGAAGATGTTAAGGAACAACTCTTGCCCCCTTAACAGTGAAAACAATTTAAATAGCATATCAAGTAATTTTAATACCCATTTCTTCATAGGAGAGAAGAGACCCATGATTATTTTCTCCTGTAGTGGAATGGTAAGGAAAGGAGGGATCTTTCTCAGAAGGGTTGAAAACTTTCCATCATTCAGTGAGCACACAGTGACATCATGTGAGCTAGAAAGATCCAAGCCACATGACAAGTCAGTATCCATCCATCAATTGTCTCACACAGGCTTTCACTGAATGCCTAGGACTAATACACCTAAGGCTGGGGTCAGGCAAAAGAAATGAGATAAACTTTCTCCAAATCTTTCTGGCCTTCACTAACATACAGTGCAATGGTCATCCAAAAGTAGATGTCAGAAAAATGAGCTATGAAAAATATTTGTAAAATATCTCAAGCCTTCAGAAGCATAGAGCAGTAATGATTACTGCTGGGGTCAGAGAGGGCTTGCTGTGAGAAATATGCCTAAGGCACTTGAACATTCAACATTCAACCAATCCAATATAGTTCCAGTCCTGTCAGACTGAAGAAAGACATCACCTGAGGTACAGGGGGCAGAATCGGAAAGCACAGAGAATTTTGGTCTGATCTCCTAAGATCGGGAGATGGGTTTCTGTAAAGCTGAGTGATAAAATTTGAAAAGGTGATCCCTGATTTGAAAGCACAAAGACAAGCCTGGAGCTTTTGTAGGGCTAAGATCTCAAATCATATTGAAGGGAAAGTTCCAATTCTGTGCTCAATATATCTGAAGTCATTGATGAAGTGAATCTAAATAAATGGCAACAAAACCAAAGTCTACTTCATCTACAGATCAGATTGACTTAATAATCCTTTTCTTCACCATAAGAAGGTTCTATGGACTGAATGCGTATCCTCTTAAAATTCATGTATTGAAGAGCAAACCCTCTCAAGGGAGCTCTTTTTGAGATGAGGGCCCTTAGGAATTAATAAACGTTAAGTGGAATCATAAAGATTGGTGTCCTACTATGAAGAGACACTGGCTCACTTTCTCTCTCTCCACTCACACACACAGAGGGAATGTCAAGTGAGGACATAGCTAGAAAGTGATTGGGGGAAACCAGAGAAAGAGAT
Organism: Cervus canadensis; assembly: GCF_019320065.1. Taxonomy (NCBI): domain Eukaryota; kingdom Metazoa; phylum Chordata; class Mammalia; order Artiodactyla; family Cervidae; genus Cervus; species Cervus canadensis. The sequence continues at coordinate 79,427,254 of NC_057388.1, forward strand.
ACCAAAAAACTGATTTGATTGAGCCTTAATATGAGTAATCTAACATCCGAACTGTGAGAAAATATATTTCATTTCTTTAAGCCACCTGGTCTATAGTATTTTGTTATAGCAGCCCACATTGATAAATACAGAAATCTGTGTCCTTTTTGCAGGCAAATATCATAAACTTCATCTCTGTTCTCCTTCCAGAGACAATGCTCCACTAATTGGGTATCATGCCAGAAAACTTTAGTAGGCTTCAGATGATAATATACATAAACATGGAGACAAAAGGAGAGAGAAAGCTAGAGATGGGCCATGAAATGTACCATTTGGAGCTTTCATTCAGCTACTTAAATAACTTAACACATCCTCCACACATCTGCTCTAAACATTTTAGGCAGATTTGGTAAATGCTACAGTCCACTCAAAATGACAGAATGATTTCCATTCATTTCCAAGGGAAACCACTCAGCATCACAGTAATCCAAGTCTATGACAAAAACACTAATGCTGAAGAAGCTGAAGTTGAACAGTTCTAAGATGACCTACAAGACTTTCTAGAACTAACACCAAAAAGAGATGTCCTTTTCATCAAAGGGGACTGGAATGTGAAAGTAGGAAGTCAAGAGATACCAGCAAGTTTGGCCTTGGAGTACAAAGTGAAGCAGGGCAAAGCAAAACAGAGTTTCTCCTAGAGGGTACACTGGTCATAGCAACACCCTCTTTCAAAACACAAGAGACAACTCTATACAGGCACATCACCAGATGGTAAATACTGAAATCAGATTGATTACATTCTTTGATACCAAAGATGGAGAAGCTATATAGAGTCAGCAGAAAAAAGACCTTGAGCTGACTGTGGCTCAGATCATGAACTCCTTATTGCAAAATTCAGACTTAAATTGAAGAAAGTAGGGAAAACCACTAGACCATTTAGGTATGACCTAAATCAAATTACTCACAGTTATACAGTGAAAGTCACAAATAGATTCAAGAATTTAAATCTGATAGACAAAGTGCCTGAAGAACTATGGACAGAGGTTCGTCACATTGTACAGAAGATGATGAACAAAACCATCCCCAAGAAAAACAAATACAAAAGGTCAAAATGATTCTCTGAGGAGGCCTTACAAATAACTGAGAAAAGAAGTGAAAGGCAAAGGAGAAAAGGAAGACATACCCAACTGAATGCAGCATTCCAAAGAAGAGCAAGGAGAGATAAGAAAGCCTTCCTCAGTGATCAATGCAAAGAAAGAGAGGAAAATAATAGAATGAGAAAGACTAGAGATCTCTTCAAGAAAATTAGAGATACCAAGGGAACATTTCATACAAATATGAGCACAAAAGAGACACGGTGTGGACCTAATAGAAGTAGAAGATATGAAGAAGAGGTGGCAAGAATACCCAAAGAACTACACAAAAATATTCTTAATGACCCAGATAACCACGATGGTGTGTGTGATCACTCACTTAGAGCCAGACATCCTGGAGTGTGAACTGGGTCTTAGGAAGCATTACTAGGGCCAAAGCTAATGGAGATGATGGAATTCCAACTGAGCTATTTCAAATCCTAAGAGATGATGCTGTTAAAGTGCTGCACTCATTATGCCAGCAATTTGGAAAACTCAGCAGTGACCACAGGACTGGAAAAGACCAATTTTCATTCCAATCCCAAACAATGGCAGTACCAAAGAATATTCAAACTACTGCACAATTGCACTCACCTCATATGCTAGCAAAGTAATGCTCAAAATTCTCCAAGTGAGGCTTCAATAGTACGTGAACCATGAACTTCTAGATCTTCAAGCTGGATTTAGAAAAGGCAGAGGAACCAGAATTGCCAACATCCATTGGATCATCAAAAAAGCAAGAGAGTTCAAGAAAAACATCTACTTCTGCTTTGTTGATTATGGCAAATTATTTGACTGTGTGGATTGCAAAATACTGTGGAAAATTCATAAAGAGATGGGAATACGAGACCACCTGACCTGCCTCCTGAGAAATCTGTATGTAGGTCAAGAAGCAACAGTTAGAACCAGACATGGAAAAATGGGCTAATTCCAAATTGGGAAAGGAGTACGTTGGGGCTATATATTGTCACCCTATTTATTTAACTTATATGTAGAGTACATCATGCAAAATGCAGGGCTGGATGAAGCTCAAGCTAGAATCAAAATTGCCAGGAGAAATATCAACAACCTCAGATATGCAGATGATATCATCCGAATGGCAGAAAGAAAAGAGAAACTAAACAGCCTCTTGATGAAAGTGAAAGAGGAGAGTGAAAAAGCTGGCTTAAAACTCAGAATTCAAAAAACTAAGATCATGGCATCTGGTACCATCACTTCATGACAAATAAATGGGGAAACAATGGAAACAGTGACAGATTTTTTTCTTGTGCTCCAAAATCAAGGTGGACAGTACTGCAGCTATGAAATTAAAAGATGCTTGCTCCTTAGGAAAAAAGCTATGACAAGCCTAGACAGTGTATTAAAAAGCAGAGACATCACTTTGCTGACAAATGTCCATCAAGTCAAAGCCATGGTTTTTCCAATCATCATGTACGGGTGAAAGTTGGACCATAAAGAAGTCTGAGTGATGAAGAATTGATGCTTTCCAATTGTAGTGCTGGAAAAGACTCTTGAGAGTCCCTTGGACAGCAAGAAGATCAAACCAGTCAACCCTAAAGAAATCAATCCTGAATATTCATTAGAAGGACTGTTACTGAAGCTGAAGCTCCAATACTTTGGCCACCTGATGCAAAAAGCCAACTCATTGGGAAAGACCCTGATGGTGGGAAAGATTGAGGGCAGGAGGAGAAGTAGCGACAGAAGATGAGATGGTTGAATGGCATCACTGATTCAATGGACTTGAGTTTGAGCAAACTTCAGGAGATAGTGAAGGACAGGGAAGACTGGCGTGTTGCATTCCATGGGGTCACAAAAAGTTAGACTGAACTTCTGAACAACAAAAACAATCTATTTCCTTTTTTATTTCTGTTGAAGACTCTATTCCTAAAAGAATTTGCTTTCCTTGGTATTTGATTTTGTTTGATATCAGATGATCTCTCCATTTTGACACTCTGTCTGGTCTTTCCTGGCACATCTGTTTAATGGAGAAGTCTAACTCATCTATTTTTATAAGTCCAAAGTTTTAAAAAAGAATTGAAACAGTTGTTCACACTTAAATTCTTTGATGAAAAAGATTTCAAAATGGAAACTCTGATGTTTGTGGATGTGAGGTTCTCCCATCTATAAATGCAAGTAGGCAAACTCTCCATATTCTGGTGCTCCAATCTCCTGTTTCTAGATAGTTGTTTAGTTCTAGGATTGTGAGTAAAGTTTATGTGTTGCAGAAATATGACAATGAAAGCTTGAAAGGAGAGAAAGTCAAGAACACCTGTAATAAATCAGTAAATACCATAAAGGCAAAATACCATAAATAAATACCATCAAGGCAAAGGTAGAGATCTAGAGAGATATAAAAGCAAGAATAGATGAAAGATTTGAATACTTAAAAGCAATGCAGTGTTCTAATTATTTTAAGTCAGTTATGTGCCACACCATCCTTTATGGTTAGCTCTCTTTCTGCTCTCAGCTTCTGGAAGAGGCAGTTTTAGTTAGTATATTCCTATTTTCCCTCTAGCAGAATATGATTGACTCTGCCATCATTAACAAAACTAAAGATCACTATCTGGGCAGGAATCAATCTTTCTGACTTTCTTGTTAGTCTTACTCTTCCACATTCACTTCCTCCCATCCCCCTGCTTCCCCCTCCCCTCCTCCTCTCCTTTTCCTTTCCCCTCCCCTTCTTTCTCTCCTTTTCCATTTTATTTTTCTCTCTCTCTGTGTCTCACACACACACACACACATACACACACACACACCACACACACACACACACACACACACATACACACAATCTCTCTCTCTCTCAAACTCTCCTCCTTCCACTGTTTTCCTCAAATTTTTAAATTAAGTTATGGGGCCATATGTGGCAGTGCACAGTGGAACTAAACGTGATGTTAAATAGGAACTGGAAATTCACAGTGAACTATTCACAAGATGAGGAAATTGAAAAAGCTAGTACAAACACCCCACTCCAGTACTCTTGCCTGGAAAATCCCATGGACGGAGGAGCCTGGTAGGCTGCAGTCCATGGGGTCGCTAAGAGTCGGACACTACTGAGCGACTTCACTTTCACTTTTCACTTTCATGCATTGGAGAAGGAAATGGCAACCCACTCCAGTGTTCTTGCCTGGAGAATCCTAGGGACGGTGGAGCCTGGCGGGCTTCCGTCTATGGGGTCGCACAGAGTCGGATGCGACTGAAGCGACTTAGCAGCAGCAGCAGCAGCAGTACAAACAGGCAAGAAAGAAATGGATAGCAGATGGATTTTGAAAGAAGCAGGAGAGAGATTGAGCTTAAATTACCCGGCCTTAGGCCTTTGTGAGACAGGAACTTTACCACATTAGTTTCTACTCCTGTTTGCATAATGCAAGACTTGGCTGTATTCATTCCTGAGACCTATTTTTTCTCATCTTTCTCTTTTTATATGAGCCAATTTAATTGAAGTTGTTTTCTTGCAACCAGAAGATTTTTGATTAAAAAAAAATCAGATTCTCACTGGATTTATCACCAGAATTTTTCATTTTTAAAGTCAAATGTTGTATTTCTCCAATATTTCTGCAAGATGGTTTCTGCTTTTTGCTCATATTCTTTCACTTTCATTTTCAGAGCACTATAAAGGGAGTATTATAGACCAGATTTTGCATTTCATTCTCCTTTAAGAAAGGCATATTTTTCTGTTTGTATACTAAAGTAGTGAGACTGAGAAAATTGAATGTAGTTTGATAACACAGGAGAATCATATTTCTGATTTTACAGTAGCCTTAAATCATTTGAGAATGTTATTTAAATGGAAAAAAGGAGCTGAAATCCAAGGTTTCATACAGAATGAAAATAAAGTTGAATACATTAAATACATTTATTTTAAGAGATACTTAGAAACCTGTATGTCAGATAATTTTGCATAGTACTATGCAGCCATTCTAAACCTGGTGAGCACACTAAAATTGCCTACACTTTTTCTATTCTCTTTGAAAAATACGTATTTGAACACCACTATAAAAGTTCTGAATCAGAATCTCTGGGGATTATTTGTAGTTATGATTGTGATTGCATGTGTTCTTTTGAGAAAAGAGCAAAAAAAACAGCAGACAATTTTAAACCTCCCCTCCCAATTTTCAGTGAATAATTAAGTGACCTCAAGAATATTCTCAACCTCCCGGGACCACACAATTCTCACAAAATAAAATATGAATATCAATTTGGTGTACACAAAAATTCCAACCTTCTTTCCTAAACCTTCCCTGCTTCTTAAAGCTTATCTTACTGAATTGCATTATTTCCCAGTTATTCAGTGGGAAAACAAAAACAAAATCTTAGGTGCCATCTTTAATTCTCAGTTCTGCCACATTTTTGTTACATATATTTTTGTCATATAATAAGTACTAGGTAATATAAGGAGACTTACTATTAAAATATATCAGTTTGGTGAATTTTAAATTATTTATCTGAAGAATAAAATAAACTTGCAAGTTAATGCTCATAGATCTAATATTTTTGCAGATATATTTTTTAATTAATTTTAATTGGAGTATAGTCATTTTACAATGTTGTGTTAGTTTCTGCTGTAGTGACCTAAATGGGAAGGAAATCATAAATATAATCTTGAAACTCCAATGTTCTCGGCTCTTAAAACAGGCCTTAGATTTCAAGAGAAACAGATTAAGATGATGAATTATAGACTTTCAGTAGACATTGATTTATTTTACTAAGAGATGGAACTTAGTCTCCAAACACATTCCCTACGCTAGCCAAACATGACAAACACATAAGCTCAAGTCAGGGTTGCAGAGGGACAATTAGAAAGAAATTTAATGCAGATCTATTTTTGCAGCTGTTTGCAGAACCAGATGCATTGCTTTTACCAAGAAAAAATTTAATGATTATTTATATAATCTCTCGTCCTTGGTACTGTCATGTGTATAATACATCAAATGGAGGTTTTAGTATCTCTGTTCATTCTTCTCTATGACATTTAAATGTCTAAATATAAACATATGTATATATATGAATAAGTATATATATATATCTGTTATAAAATATTTGATATGCAAAATAAACAAATGACTACTTGGATAAACTTGTAAGAATATCAGTATACCATTGTAATCTAAAAAAAACAACTATTCTATAAAAGTTGTAGGATGAAAGTAATAAAGATGTCAAAATTCACAAAATTCAGGTGGTTTGTTTTTTATGCTTAGTCCTTCAATTTTTAAAATGAACTTTATTGAGAAATGATTTTCTTAAAACTCACACATTTTTAAGTGGATAAGTCAATGACTTTGACAAATATACACACTCATATAATTACCACCTCAATCAATATAAGGATATTTTATTTCCTCAAAAAAATTCTTTTGATCTATTAAGTCATTACTCTGCTGCTGCTGCTGCTAAGTCACTTCAGTCGTGTCCGACTCTGTGAGACTCCATAGCTGGCAGCCCACCAGGCTCCCCCTTCCTTGGGATTCTCCAGGCAAGAACACTGGAGTGGGTAGTCATTACTCTATACCTATCCAAAACCAACCTCAGGCAACCAAAAACCTTATTTCTATCATTACAGAATAGTTTTGCCATTTCTAAACTTTCAAGTAAATAGAGGCATATTGAACATACATTCCAAGCCTGTTTTGTTATTTCAACCTGCAAAAGTTTGTAGCATTCTTTTGTCTTGTTACCTATACCAATACTTTGTTTCTTTTGTATTTCTGAGTAGGGTTCCTTTTTATGAATATAACACAAATCGATGTGTTTATCCTTATTAATATCTGTGTCCATCCTTCCAAGTTTAGGGCCTATAATTTCAAAGAAGCTTTTGATTGTTAGAGCCCATGTTTTAACATTACAAATGCACCAGGCTCATCTTGTACCATCCCTTTCAAATACCTAAAATTAGCCATATCTCCAAAGAGCCCTTTTTGAAGAAAATAACATTAGAAATCCAGATCTGGACATGAGATGTGCTCATTGCCACTGGGGTTTCATGTCTTAGGCCCTCTCTGCTAAAGGAAAGGATATATGTGGTACATCAGCCCATGTATAGATATACAAATATAGATGTATTTCATATGATTATTTGCTAGTTTTTAATCTTCTTTCATGAGATGCCTGTTCAGATCGTTTTCCCATTTTAATTGAGTTGTTTTCTCATTGTTGAGTTTTAAGCATTATTTCTACATTTTGTATATAATTCCTTTATCAGATATGTATTTTACAAATAGTTTCTCCTGCTCTGCAACTTGTCTTATTATTCTCTTAAACGTTTCTTCCACACAGTAGATTGCTAAAATTTTAGTAGCCTAATTTATCAATTCTTTTTTTATGGGTCATGTTTTTGCTATTGTTTCTAAAAACTTATCACCAAACCCAAAGTCACATAGATTTTTCTTTTTGCTCTTTGCTAGATGTTTTATCACACTAACATTATTTTTAGATGAAAGATTCATTTTTAGTTACTTTTTACGAAAGATGTAAGGAAGGTCTGTTTGCCTTCCAAACAGATCCCCGAGGGATAGGGAGTCCTGGTATGCTGCAGTCCACGGGGTCACAAAGAGTCAGACACGACTGAGCGACTGAACAACAACAGCAAGGAAGATCTGTATTTAGATTTATTTTTGCATTTAAATGTTCAATTATTCTATCTTTGCTTGTTTAAAAAAAATTACCCTTTCTTCATTAAATGGCCCTTGCTGTTTTGTCAAAGATCATTTGACTATATTTGTATAGGTCTATTTCTGGGCTCAGTATTCTGTTGCAGAGGTATCTGATCTGCTGTGTCACTTCAGTTGTGTCTGATTCTTTGCGCCCCACAGACTGTAGCCCACCAGCCTCCTCTGTCCATGGGATTCTCTAAGCAAGAATACTGGAGTGGGTTGCCATTTCCTCCTCCAGGTGATCTTCCCCACCCAGGGATGAAACCCGTGTCTCTTGTTTCTTCTGTATTGGCATGCGTGTTCTTTACCTCTTGCGCCACCTGGGAAACCATAGAGGTATATGTCTATATTTTTGCTAATGACATGTGTCCTTCATTTTGTAGATTTAAAGTAAATCTGGAAGTTGGAAAGTCTGCTTTCCAATTTTGTTCCTCTTCCTCAGTATTGTGTTGGCTATTCTGAGTCTTTTGCCTTTCCATACAGATTTAGAATCAGTTCTTCGGTATCCAAAAGGTAGCTTGCTAGGATTTTCATCAGGGTTGTGTTGAATCAATAGGTAAAATTAAGAATAATTGACCAGTTTATCACTATATAATAGGGCGTCTCTGGCTATACCACCCTGAAGATGCCCGATTTCATCTGATCTTGGAAGCTAAGCAGAGTTGGGCCTGGTTAGTACTTGGACTAAGGCTTCCCTGATAGCTCAGTTGGTAAAGAATCTGCCTTCAGGAGACCCCAGTTCAGTTCCTGGGTTGGGAAGATTCCCTGGAGGGGATAGGCTACTCACTCCTGTATTCTGGCCTGGAGAATTCCATGGTCCATGGGGTTGCAAAGAGTTGGACACGACTGAGTGACTTTTACTTTATCAATATTGAGCCTTCTATTCAATGAATATAAAATATATTTCCAATTAATCTGTACTTTAAAAATTTCTTATAGCAGCATTTCTACTTTTCTATAAACAGATCCTGCATATATGTTATTAGAGTAATACTTAAGTAATTTTTGGTGTTATTCTAAGGAATATTTTGTTTTTAAGTTCTAATTCCAATTTTTTACTGCTAGTGTTTAGGATAATAATTGATTTTTTTATATATCAATTATGTATCCTGAGATTTTGCTGTAGCCAGTTATTAGTGGCAAGAGGGTTTTATGTAATCTTTCATATGTTTTACATAGAGGGTCATACAATCTATACAGTGAAACAATTTTATGTCTTCCTTTCCAGTATGAATAAATTCTGTTTTATTTTGTCTTAAAGCCCTGGCAAAGTCTTTTTCAATGCTGAGGAACCCCTATTATGGAGAACACTCTGAGCGTATTTAAATGGGGTTAATTTTCCTCTCCCCCTGACAGAAATAAAGTTTTTTGTTTTGTTTTGTTTTTCAATGTGAGATCCTCCTGTGGTTCCTGACATTGTGCTTCTCTAAAAATAAGCCCCCTGTGAGTTTCTCACCCTCAAACAATTGGTAATTCATCAAATTTACCATTTACTTTATTGCTTTACTGGTTTTTGCTTCAGGTAAGCAGATCTCAACTATGACTTTCTGAATTCAGCTGTCTCTCCAGATTTATTGCAAGGATGGGAGTGACAGCTTGCAAGCACTTTACATTTTAAAGCCAAATTTGGAAGTACATTGGAACATATTTTCATGGACTTATTGACCATTTGTGTATCTACATTTCTTAGTGTCTTTTCAAGTTTTCTGCATATTTTAATGGCTTTTAAGTTTCTAATTTTCAACTGTGTTTTCACATAAGCTATATACACTTGTGAATAATTTCTCCAAGCACATGGCCTACATGTTCATGTTCTAAACAGTGTCTATAACTAAATAAACTTTCTAATTTATATAGTCAGTTTTATCAAACATTTTGTTTGTTTTTTGATTATAGTTTTTTAACCTAAGAAAAAGTTTTCAACCCCCAATTGCTACAATTTTTTCCTATATTTGCTTCTAGAAATATTACAGGATTTTATACTTAGATCTGTAATCCACTTCAAGTCAATTTGATGCAAAGTGTGACAGTGATGTAAACACTAAGGTTTATTATTTTTTCATAACGTACTCAGTGGTTCTAACACAGTTTATTAAAAAGATTATCTTTTCCTGACTGAAATATGTCAATGCCTCTGTCAAAAATCAATTAATCATATGAGTATGCAGTCCTTGTAGGAATAATTACCATCATTTTCTTATGCATTTAAGAATAAATAAATATGGTTTATATAATTAAAGAAAAATTATCCAGATGAATACATATCACCAATTGGATATGTGATAGATGTTCATCCAATCCCCAAATTTTCAAATAATGGTCAATTTTTCTTATCAGATTGTACATACATTTTAAATAATGGTCAATTTTCATAATACAGTAAGAAAAATTAGAAGTATTTTTTAAAGGGTAGATTTTTGTTTATTTTCTGCTTGTTCTTTATTTAATTATCTTCTAAGACTATTTGTTTCATTCATGGAAAGCACAGTCACTGGAAACATCAATCCTTCTCCTTTTTTGATTTGCTAAGAATTTTCAAAATTGTTCATGGAGTTCTCAAGGCAAGAATACTGAAGTGTTTTGCATTCTCTTCTCAGTGGACCATGTTTTGTCAGAACTGTCCACTATGACCTGTCCATCTTGGGTGGCCCTACGTGGCATGACTCATAGTTTCATTGAGTTAGACAAGGCTGTGGTCCACTTGATCAGTTTTGTTAGTTTTCTGTGATTTTGGTTTTCATTCTGTCTACCCTCTGAGGAAGAAGGATAAGAGGCTTATGGAACCTTCCTGATAGGAAAGACTAACCAAGGGGGAAACTGGGTCTTGTTCTGATGGGCAGGGCCATACTCAGTAAATCTTTAATCCACTTTTCTGTTGATTTGGGGCTGTGTTCCCTCCCTGTTGTTTGACCTGAGGCCAAATTATGGTGGAGGTAATGAAGATAATGGTGACCTCCTTCAAAAGGTGCCATGCAGGTACTGCCCCGCTCAGTGGCCCCAACCATGCAGCAGGCCACCATTGACCGATGCCTCTGCCAGAGACTCCTGGACACTCACGGGCAAGTCTGGGTCAGTCTCTTGTGGGGCCACTGCTCCTTTCTCCTGGGTCCTGGTGCACACAAGGTTCTGTTTGTGCCCTCCAGGAGTCTGTTTCCCCAGTCCTGTGTAAGATCTTGTGGGGCTATTGGTGACCTCCTCCAAGAGGGCTTATGCCATACCCAGGTCTGCTGCATCCAGAGCCCCTGCCCCTGCAGCAGGCCACTGCTGACCCGTACCTTCGCAGAAGACACTCAAACATTGATGCTTTTGAACTGTGGTGTTGGAGAAGACTCTTGAGAGTCCTTTGGACTGCAAGGAGATCCAACCAGTCCATCCTAAAGAAATTCAGTCCTGAATATTCATTGGAAGGACTGATGCTGAAGCTGAAACTCCAATATTTTGGCCACCTGATGTGAAGAAATGACTCACTGGAAAAGATCCTGATGCTCGGAAAGATTGAAGGCAGGAGGAGAAAGGGACGACAGAGTATGAGATGGTTGGATGGCATCCCTGACTTGATGGACATGAGTTTGAGTAAGCTCTGGGGGTTGCTGATGGACAGGGAAGCCTGGCATGCTGCAGTCCATGGGGTCACAAAGAGTTGGATGTAACTGAGTGACTGAACTGAACTGAAGAATTTTGGTGGACTAAAAATAATAATAATAAATCAATACTATACTCATGAAGGAGAGTCTTTGAAGTCATTGATGACTTAAAATACTACTTATTTTTCAAAATTATTTTGTCCAACGTAAAAACAATCTGTAATAACATATTGCTTAACTCACTCTCTTTCTAACAATTTGAAATGCAATACAAATCTACTCACTGTATCAATGAATATATATTTTTTTACTTTTGTTTCTAAAAAGTTTAACTTTTACCATTTAGAGGATAATATAATAATATTCTCTGTATGGATAAGTACAGGTTTAACAATTATTACCATTCTTCCATTCTTTGCATTCTGTACCTCCACATATTATTATCTATAAATTTTGACAAATTTATATAATTATGAAACACATATCCCTATCTTGGTATGGAATATTTAGTTCAACCTAAAATTTCTCATCTGTCACCTTTTACTCAACCCCCAACATACCATGAAAATTCACTGTTTCAGTTGTAATGCATTACTTTTGCTGTTAGAGTGTCACATAAATTGAATCAAAAGTATGTATTCTACTGTGTTTTCCTTTTTGTAAGTAAAATGTCTATGAGATATATCCATGTCATGTGTCATTTTCTTTTATTGATGTATCTATAAAATTGTGATATATTCTATTATGTGAATTTATTGCTACTTATTTATCCATGATTCTGATAATAGACATTTTATATTTTGCCTTTTGGGGGATCCTCACTTGGAACAAGTGTTGTTAGTGTTTTAACATTTTTATTTTAGCCATTTCAGTGTCTATGTAATGGTATTACATTGTGAATACACTTTTTATTCCCTGATATCATGATATCATGATTTTCATGTGCTTATTGATCATTGGTATATCTTCCCTTCTAAAGTGTATTTTCGAGTATGAAGTAGTTTTCTCAATTTTAATTAGTTTTTATATCTATTTATATTTAATTTTAGAATATACAATTTCTCCTTAAAATATATATTTTGGAGTATACTCTTCCCCAGTAAGTGACTATCCTGCTAACTTTTTCATGGTGTCTTTTTATAGGCAGATCTTTTAAAATATAATCAAATCTAATTTGCCTTTGCTTGTGAAGATTTTTAATGTACCCTACCAAAGAAATACTTAATTTCTCCTTGGTTCTGTTGATATTCTTTAGGTTTTTCCAAAATTTATAATTTAAAATTTACTTTACAACTCTGATTAACTTTGAATATTTTTTTGAAGGATGAAGGTTTTGGTCCTGAGAATCCTGTGCAAATTGGGAGGGGCTAACAGGTACAAAGTGTTTCAGTTCTATTTAAGAGTAGATGCCTGTTTCCTTTCTCTCTGCTTTGAGTGATGCTATAGTGCCTTTGAGGAGTTTCAGTTTAATATTTATCCACATTGTTCAGTGGTTTTTATGTCAATAAATTAGTGCAAATAAATGACTACATCATTACTAGAAATCAAAGTAAATAAAATTTTAGTATGTATTAGTATAATATAGATTTCATATAGACATTGAAAGAATCTGTTCTGTTTTCTCTCTTTTTGCAGTAGTTTCTAATATAGTATAATAAACTTCCCCGTATCCATAGTCAGATTCAAAAAGTTAACAAACTTTATCATTTTCTCACCAACAAATATGCACTTGTCTCAGCTTTCATATTTCTAGCACATTAGAACTTCTCTAAAATTCAGAAAATCTTAGAAGTCAGAAATTTCCTTCTAGCTTTCACTAATGTCAGTATCTTACATTCTTGGTGGCTCTGCTTCTTTCTTACTAGAATTAGTATTTTGTTGCTATCTACATTTTTTTTTAAGAATATCATGATTTCTTCCTTTTCATTCATTTATTATGTCCTCTTTAGAGGACTATTCTGAGGTTAACAGACATTTTTGTATCTTCCAGTACATTCACCAAGTTAGTCTTGGATGGAATCTTGCTTTCTGTCTGAGATGGAAGCTGATAATTCTGCCATTTTTTAATTGACATCAACGTCTGAAAAGTAAGTCCTATTTATTCTGTTGTGCTAATGATATATCTTTCAGGCCACTCTTATCTATTCATTTTCATTTATTGATGTCTTTGCCATTGGCTTGTATTCTTCCTATTCTCTTCTAAATACTTTAGTGTAATTAACTTGCATGTATTCAGAATCCTTATAAGTGATTCATTTCAATAACCTAAGCTCTGAAGTCAAATTATTGCCTTCTTAAGTCCCAAGACCTCAGATTTTGCTTATTATTATTTTTTTATTGACACTGAAATTAATACACCACTGAAATGAGAAATTTATATATTTAAAATTCTGACCTTACCTATTTATCCTTACAGTTCTTACAACTCAGTTATTCACAATACTTTTTGTTGTTGTTGTTGTTTACCATTATTTGAAAACCACAGCCTCAACACAACTCCAGGGTGTTTCCTCCATTTAATACTATACTTTCTGTGGTACATTATTTAAACCATTATCTCCTTAATAGCTTCCAAGATGGCTTTGCAACTAAACAATCTGCCTGCAATGCAGAAGACACAAGAAATGACACAGGTTTGATCTCTGGGTCAGAAGATACCCTGTAGGAGGAAATGACAACCCTCTACAGTATTCTTGCCTGAAAAATCCCATGGACAGGGTTGCCTGGCAAGCTACAGTCCGTGGGGTCACAAAGAGTCAGCCATGATTGAACATGTATTCAACAACAACAAATAAAGCTACAGTTAATGATGCCAGAAGAAAGAAAATTTGCTAAAGTATGTCAAGTACCAAAAATAAAAGTTTCCTTAGAATCCTAACAGACTTTCCAGCCAGTCCATTCTCTTTTCTTCTTCTCGTTTCTTTGATGCTAGTGTTTTACTTGAGGATCTTAAAACCTCTGTTAATTATTTCCTCTATGTTATTTTCCTTCTTTCTCTCCTATGATCCCTTCTACATTTACCAAACCTCTACTCTCTACTTTCTGCAGTTTGTCTCCTCCTCTTCCCATTCCCCTCCAATTTACCTAGTATATATTTTGCAGATACCAAGAACTAAAGATACATTTACTGAAAAATGAATGAGTCTGTTTAAGACTGTAAGTTAAACTTAAACCCCCAAATTAAATGTAAACCTTAATGACATAGATTTGATTTAGACCTACATATTAGACTTAGGATTTCCTTTATACACAGCACCTTTTAGTAGATTATTGATCAGAGTATCCATGTGCATATTCATAAATAATTTCCAAGATGATATCCAAATCTTAGCAAGCATGCAGTCCTAAACTGTATTTTGGATGCATGGAATCATTTGCATTTTTCATCTCCAAGTGGAATTTGAACATTATTGTATTGATTTTAATAATTTTTAAAACAGTGTCAAGCATTTATAATTACTGATGTTTTAGAAATTATGTTGTTAATTAAACATATTAATTTAGACATTTAGCTTAGTATCTAGTGTTGAAGAAAGCATAAAACTCTGATTCAGACTCTTAGCCTGTGTGATTCTAAGCCCTTTTTTGTTCATTTATCAAGTTGGTGAAATTGAGATAGTTTTTCTTTCTTTGTTTAACAACTTTGTTATCTTAGGTAATTAGGTATTTACTTGGAATTTTCAATAAAAGATGCGCATGTGCTGTGCTGTGCTTAGTCGCTCAGTTATATCTGACTCTTTGCAACCCGTGGACTGTAGCCCGCCAGGCTCCTCTTGTCCATGGGGATTTTCCAGGCAAGAATACTGGAGTGGGTTGCATGCCCTCCTTCAGAAGATCTTCCCAACCCAGAGATCGAAGACAGGTCTCCTTCATTGCCAGTGGATTCTTTACTGTCTGAGCCATCAGTGAAGCCCAAGAATACTGGAATGGGTAGCCTATCCCTTCTCCAGCAGATCTTCCCAACCCAGGAATTGAACTGGTATCTCCTGCATTGCAGGCAGATTCTTTACTGGCTGAGCTACCAGGGAAGCCCAAAAGATATGCACAGTGATATCTAATTATGCCTGGTACTTTGATTTCCAAACCCCACCCAATGAAATAAAGCTACATTAAAATTACAACTTCTTAAAAAAAATAAAATAAAATAAAATTACAACTTCTAGAAAGCAAGAATGGATCCCTTCCTGTATATGTATTTAGTCATAAAAAGATTGGTTTCCTGTGTGGCTTAGATGGTAAAGAATCTGCCTGCAATGCAGGAAACCCAGGTTTGATACCTAGGTCTGGAGTATCCCCTGGAGAAGGAAATGGCTAAACGTTCCAGTACTCTTGCCTGGAGAATCCCATGGACAGAGGAGTCTCTGGTGGACTACATTTCACGGGATCTCAAAGAGTCAGACACGACTGAGCAACTTTCACTTCATAAAAATTTATTCATAAAACACACAAAAAATATTAAATATCTTGATCCGTAACTGCTCACAAATGAGTTTCATTTAATAACTATTAGAAATGTTGAGAGTGGGTAGAATCCTACGATGGCACCAAGATCCCTGCCTTCTGATATACATACCATGTATATATCTCTGATAATTGTGGGTGTGATAAACAGACAGCCCATAACTAGATTACATTATACAACATAGTTAATGTTTTAAAAAGGTAGACTCTAGTTGGACCTGAGCTGACTAAACAAACCCTTAAAAGTGATGGAGATATTCCTGGTGAAAGACATTTTAAGTTATTAGATAAATTTGGCATGAAGTTTCTCCACTGCTGCCTTTAAGGATGAAACATCCAGGTAGCTAGAATGTGGGAGGAGTTTTAGAGTTCAGAGAGTCCCCTGGCTTACAGCCAGAAATAAAATTAGGACTTTAGTCCAACAACCAAAAGGTTAAATTAGCCAAAATCAAAAAGCCTAGAAGATACTGAGTTCTAAATGAGTTTGCAACCTGACTGATGTCTGGAATTTATCGTTGTGAGACTTTATAAAGGCTTAATTCTGTGAGGCTGAGCCTGGGCTTCTTTCCACTGACAGCTGTGAGTTAATGTGTGGATGTTGTTTAAGAAGAAGAAACAAATAGATTCAAGGGATTAGACAAGATAGAAAGAGTGCCTGAAGAGCTATGGACAGAGTTTCATGACTTTGTACAGGAGGCAGTGATCAAGACCATCCCCAAGAAAAAGAAATGCAAAAAGGCAAACTGGTTGTCTCAGGAGGGCTTACAAATAGCTGAGAAAAAAAGAGAAGTGAAAGGCAAAGGAGAACAGAAGGATATCCCCTAGTGAATGCAGAATTCCAAAGAATAGCAAGAAGAGATTTAAAAAAAAAAAATCCTTCCTCAGGGATCAATGCAAGGAAAAGGAAAGCAATAGTATGGAAAGACTAGAGATCGCCAAGAAAATTAGAGATACCCAGGGAACATTTATGCAAGGATGGGTTCAATAAAGGACAGAAATGGTATGGACCTAACAGAAGCAGAAGATATTAAGAAGAGGTAGCAAGAATACACAGAACTATACAAAAAAGATCTTCATGACCCAGATAACCACAACAGTGTGATCACTCACCTAGAGCCAGACATCCTGGAATGTGAAGTCAAGTGGGCCTTAAGAAGCATTACTAAGAACAAAGCTAGTGGAAGTGATGGAATTCCAGGTGAGGTATTTCAGATCCTAAAAGACGATGCTGTGAAAGTGCTGCACTCAATATACCAGCAAGTTTGGAAAAATCAGCAGTGGTCACAGGAATGGAAAATGTCAGTTTTCATTGTAATCCCAAAGAAGAGCAATGCCAAAGAATGCTCAAACTACCACACAATTGCATTCATCTCACACGTTAGCAAAGTAATACTCAAAATACTCCAAGTCAGGCTTCAACAATACACGAACCATGATATTCATGTACCAGATGTTCCAGCTGGGTTTAGAAAAGGCATAGGAACCAGAGATCAAATTGCCAACATCCGTTGGATCATAGAAAAAGCAAGACAATTAAAAAAAATCTACTTCTGATTTATTGACTGTTCCAAAGCCTTTGACTGTGAGGATCACAACAAACTGTGGAAAATTCTGAAAGAGATGGGAATACCAGACCACCTGACCTGCCTCCTGAGAAATCATGAAGGTCAAGAAGAATCAGTTGGAACTGGACATGGAACAAGAGACTGGTTCCAAATAGGGAAAGGGGTACATCAAGGCTGTATATTGTCACTCTGCTTATTTAACTTATATGCAGAGTACATCATGAGAAATGCTGGGCTGGAAGATCCATGCATGCCATCCTAAAGGAAATATTCAGCCCTGAATATTCATTGGAAGGATTGATGTTGAACCTGAAACTCCAATACTTTGTCCACCTGATGCAAAGAACTGACTCATTTGAAAAGACCCTGATGCTGGGAAAGATTGAAGGCAGGAAAGGAAGGGGATGATGGAGAATGAGATGTTTTGATAGCATCACCATCTTGATGGACATGAGTTTGAGAAAGCGTCAGGAGCTGGTGATGGACAGGGAAGCCTTTCATGCTGCAATCTGTAGGGTCACAGAATCAGACACAATTGAGTGACTGAAGTGAACTGAACTGTTTAATCAGCCAAGTTTATTGAAATTTCTTGCACAGCGATAGATGTCAAATACATATGAAGACTATTGATATTATCTAGAACAATCACTGAAAGTAAAAGTGAGTAATTAAAGAGTTCAGTTCAGTTCAATCACTCAGTCGTGTCCGACTCTTTGCGACCCCATGAATCGCAGCACGCCAGGCCTCGCTGTCCATCACCAACTCCTGGTGTCCACCTAAACCCATGTCCATTGAGTCGATGATGCCATCCAATTGTCTCATCCTCTGTCATCCCCTTCTCCTACCCTCAATCTTTCCCAGCATCAGGGTCTTTTCCAGTGAGTCAGCTCTCCTCATCAGGTGGCCAAAGTATTGGAGTTTCAGCTTCAACATCAGTCCTTCCAGTGAACACCCAGGACTGATCTCCTTTAGGATGGACTGGTTGGATCTCCTTGCAGTCCAAGGGACTCTCAAGAGTCTTCTCCAACACCACAGTTAAAAAGAATCAATTCTTCTGAGCTAAGCTTTTTTATAGTCCAACTCTCACATCCATAAGTAATACAATCATATAAATACAAAGAGACGACTGTATACCTGCAAAAATGGATTAATGTGAGATAACAAATACACCAACCAAATAAATGATATAATTTTCACCAAGCAACTAAGTATATCATGAAATTGGGCCAAATTGAAGATTCAGGCTCAACAACAAAAATATATATTGGAAAATCACTAGATATTTTATTTAGTCATTTTGCATGTATCTTAAAATATGTGAAAGTCCTAATTATCTTGGAGGAAAAAAAAATGATACCTAAATGGATGATACACGATTTATAAAGCAAACATAGTTTCAGAGGGACAAAATAAATCTGTGTTATTCATCAAGAACCAGGAGATAGTGAGGAGAGAGAAGCTTGGTGTGTTATAGTCCATGGGATTGCAAAGAGTCAGACATGACTTAATAACTGAACAACAACAGCAAATGTTTTATAACTGGAAAAAAATGCTAACTGAGCTAGAAAGCAACTAATGATCAATTTCTCCTTGTATATTTCTTCTTTTACTGCCTGTATCTGTTGTTACCACTGTATTTTCCCCTCCAGATGTGGAGAGGAAAAAACAGTCTTCTAATTCAAATAGCATAACTGGGAGAGTTTGCAAAATCTTAATCATGGTCATAATTAGAAAACATAAAAGCATGTAATTTTGTCTATTTTGTTTTTGGTGAATTTACAGTTTCTAGAGTAGAGTCTTATATGTAAGATGATGGAATTAATATATTTATGACTGAATGAATAACTGCCGGGAGAAATATCAATAACCTCAGATATGCAGATGACACCACCCTTATGGCAGAAAGTGAAGAACAAAAAAGCCTCTGGATGAAAGTGAAAGAGGAGAGTGAAAAAGTTGGCTTAACAACAGAGGATGAGATGGTTGGATGGCATCACCAACTCAATGGACATGAGTTTAGATAAACTCCAGGAGTTGGTGATGCTCAAGGAGGCCTGGTGTGCTGTGGTTCATGGGGTCACAAACAGTTGGATACGACTGCACAACTGAACTGAATAAGTGCAGAGGAAAATTAAACTGTAGAATCTTAAAAATATAGACATGCTATTTTGCCATATCTACTTATTTTCTGGGACTGTAATGTCTGTCTCTTCCATATGTTGCCCAACACATTTTCAGCCAATTCCTCAGTGTGCTAGCACAATCATGTAAATACATTTTATGTGTATATATTTTCCTAAATCTTGGCTTTTCTCCTGATGTAAATCGTCTTTTTAGCATCTAGCCTATATTACGTATCTTCTAGAGACATTTGACACTTTTGTTCAAGATAGATGGAGGTTGACTTTCTGTGAGCATCATGTCTAGACATCCCTACCCATATATACTTCCTATTCTCAAGAAAAAAACTTTCCCTCAGATGAATTTCAAATTAAAATACCAATATTTTTTATATTAATGTTTGGATTACTTCTTGCAGATTCAGTCATAAAGCATCTTAATCCAATATGAAATATACCATTCATGTAGTTGAGTAGCATACATGTAGCAAAAATGAGTTATTGAGAAAAATCAATGAAATTCAATGGATGATACATTTTTTCAAAGATGGAAACTCAGAATATATTCCCTCTACCAGGAAATATGGATCTCTTCCTATGATTCCTCAATTAGAAATTTCAAAATGATTTCCTAACATAAAAAGATGTTTAAATATATCAACAACTTCCACCTACCAAACATTGATTTACTAATAAGAATAGGGATACTTTTAGTACCTACAAAGAATTACTCTAAAGATAAAATTTCAGCAACAAGAATATCTTTTCTTAATATTAAAAACATTACAAAACATAAGCTGCTGATACTTCATTTCCCACAAATTCTGTCAGTAACAGCAAACAAACCAAACTGTGAAGGCTTACACTGGTAATTTCAACACTAAGCAATCATGCACATGACTCATAAATCATTTCCAAAATCCACTGAAAACAAGAAACACAGAAAACAAGACAGGAAATCCTAAACTTAAACTAACCATACTGTCAACATCTCTCCCCACCTGCTGTTGCAATATATATGCATGTGAGTATATGCCTCAGGAAATAAAACAAGAGCATTAAGTACTCTAATGAACACAGCAAGATTTCATTTTTACTGAGCCATAGCTGAGCTTCAGTTTCAGGAATAACTTGAACATTTCATGTGAACTTAGAAAATAAAACAATGGAAATTCCATTACCTGCATACAAACTACAAATCTTATTTTTATCCAAGAAAGAGAACTGTAGTATTAATATAAAGAGATATATTTGTATTAAGAATTGAGAAAATTATGTTAGCTAGTATGTTTAATATAACAGCTTTATTTAAAATATGGAATTTGCTCCTGCTTGAAAATTTCAGATAAAATTTGTCAATTATTTTTTTATTTTGTTTTAATCTCAGATTGTTAATGATTATTATACTATTTGCTATAACAGATGCTCAACTTGGAGCACAGTAGTTTTCTATAGCCCTGAGTAGCTCAGATGTAAATGTGTGTCTTTCTTCACTGGTCCTTGTAACCATCTGAAATGATATCAGTGATGAAAACATGTTATCAAATGTAAAGCACATTTATTGATATGAAAGGTAAAGCAAAAGCGTAATGAGAACTATCCCTATAACAATCAAAACAATGTTTAGTTGCTGCTTACTCTGTTGGGGTGCTTCAGAATAATTTCATGAGGTCAAATATCCAGGTCTATAGACAGACACATGATGTTTGCCTTTTCATTCAAAGTCATCTCATGTGAAATGTGGAGAACCATCTGGGCAATCAAAGAATTTGCTTCCACCAGGCAGAATGGGTGTGAGAAACAAAATGGTATTCTAAATCTACAATCATTTCCCTACTCTGGAAGATTTATGTCTACTGTGTTTTATTGATACAAACATATTCTGTTTAATAGCTACAATTAATAATATATATTTTAACAATATTTTAGCATTGGTGATGAACTAAATTTGATTCTTACTATATGACAGTTATAAATACTTATATTTTATTTCCAGATATAAAAGTCAAATCACACCAATCATATTTCTAGTATTAGTCAAGTGAAAACACTCTGAATTGTCATTTAAATTGGAGTCCAGCATGTCTGGTCACCTAAAACAAAATGTTAGTGACCAATGTCTACTATGTAGATCTCTAAAACTCAACCATGAAAAAAATATACTATTACAATGAATACCAATATGAAATCATTTTTATTGCAATATTTTGCACAAATTAGAGATTAAAGACAAAGAAGGAGGTTTAATAGAGAGTTTCTAAATAGAGATACAAGTAATTCATGACTTTGTGAAAGTAGTGAGAAAAGGAGATATGAAAATGGATAAAAAGAGCAAAGCCTAGGTTTTATACACACACACAAATATGTGATATTTGGGAGACAATAATGGTATATTAGGGCTTCCTTGGTGATTCAGCTAGGAAAGAATCTGCCTGCAATGTGGGAGACCTGGGTTTGATCCCTGGGTTGGGAAGATCACCTGGAGAAGGGAACAGCTATCCTCTCCAGTATTCTGGCTTGGAGAATTCCATGGACTCTATAGTCCATGAGGTAGCAAAGAGTCAGACACACCTGAGCAGCTTTCACTCACTCACTCACAATTGTATATAATCAGAGATTTCATAATGGAATATTGGACTTTATGAAATTCACAGTTTCTTGAATACAAATGGGTTCTTTTGTATCAAACCATAAGATGGATATATTTCAATCATTACAATAAGAGATTTATTTTTTAAATAACATCTTTCAACTTATATATTAATTTTTGTTTTCTAATTCATTATCGTTATCAGAAGTAAAATAGACTACACAGTGGGAAGTCATTCTGAGCAACCTCAATCAGAGCCCCATGTTTCTCCTAGAGAAAACAAAGTATATGTACTTGTTTCTTTATTCCCTGACACATCTGATAAAAAGTGAGAATAGTAGCACACCTGTGAACACATTATTGGAAATGTATAAATAGGAAGGAAAGGCCGCTTCATAGAAACCCAACCAGAATTATTGAGTATGTATATATCTATCGCTATATCTACCCTTATCCATCTGTCTATCTAATCTATATGCCTATGATTCTTACACTATTTGTCCTGGAATTACCTAAACAAACACTAGTACATGATTATGGTTTAAATCAGAATTACATCTTTAGGCAATTTCCACATCTGAAAATGTTCATATGAATACCTGTCAAAATAACTGTATAGCACTCTCAAAACCCATGAATGTGTTTTGCTACTGTTACTGGGCTGTGAATTTTTCAGAACGACATGCACCAGCTATTTATCTTTTGTTGTTGTTTTGTAATTGAAGTACAGTTGATTTGCAAGGTTTTGTAGTTTTAAGAGTACAGAAAAGTAATTCTCTGTGCTATTCAGTAGGTAGGACCTTGCTCTTTGTATATTTTATGTAAGAGTTTGTGTCTGCTAATCCCAAACTCCTAATTTATCCCTCCCTCACCTTTTCCCTTTAGTAACCATAAGTTTGTTTTCTTTGTCTGTGAGTCTATTTCTGTTCCAATAAGTAAGTTCATATGTATCATATTTTAGATTCCACATGTAAGTTATGTTATGTGGTATTTGTCTTTCTCTGACTTAGTTCACTCATAATGATAATCTCTAGGTCCATCCATGCTGTTTCAAATGGCATTATTTCATTTATTTTTGTAGCCAAATAATATTCCATTGTGTGTGTGTACCACATCTTCCATTAATCTGTCAGTGAATATTTAGGTTACTTTCATGTCATGGCTATTGTAAATAATGCTGCTATTATGATGTATGTATCTTTTCTAATTAGAGTTTTTGCTTTTGAGGGATATATGCCTAGGAGTGGGATTGCTAGATCACATGGCAATTCTATTTTTAGCTTCTTATTAAGAAGAGGTGGCAAGAATACACAGAAGAACTGTCAAAAGAGATCTTCACAACCCAGATAATCATGATGGTGTGATCACTCACACTCACCTAGAGCCAGACATCCTGGAATGTGAAGTCAAGTGGGCCTTAGGAAGCATCACTACGAACAAAACTAGTGGAGGTGATGGAATTACAGTTGAGCTATTTCAAATCCTGAAACATGATGCTGTGAAAGTGCTGCACTCAATATGTCAGAAACTTTGGAAAACTCAGCAACGGCCACAGGACTGGAATAGGTCAGTTTTCCTTCCAATCCTAAAGAAAGGCAATGCCAAAGAATGCTCAAACTACCACACGATTGCACTAATCTCACATGCTAGTAAACTAATGCTCAAAATCCTTCAAGCTAGTCTTCAGCAGTATGTGAACCAAGAACTTCCAGATGTACAAGTTGGGTTTAGAAAAGGCAGGGGAACCAGAGAGCAAATTGCCAACATTCATTGGATCATAGAGAAAGCAAAGGAATTCCTGAAAAATGTCTACTTCTGCTTCATTGACTATGCTAAAGCCTTTGACTGTGTGGATCACAGCAAACTGTTTAAAATTCATAAAGAGATGTGAATACCAGACCACCTTACCTGTTTCCTGAGAAACCTATATGCAAATCAAGAAGAAAGAGTTAGAACTGAACATGGAACAATGGACTGGTTTAAAATTGGGGAAGGAATAGGAAAAGGCTATATTTATCACACTGTTTATTTAACTTATATGCAGAGTACATCATGGGAAATGCCAGGCTGGATGAATCACAAACAGGAATCAAGAGTGGCAGGAGAAATATCAACAGTCTCAGATATGCAAATGATAACCACTCAAAAAGGCAGAAAGTGAAGGGGAACTCAAGAGCCTCTTCCTAAGAATGAAAGAGGAGAGTGAAAAGTCTGGTTTAAAGCTCAACATTCAAAAAATGAAGATCATGACATACAGTCCCATTACTTCATAGGAAATAGATTGGAGAAAAGTAGAAATAGTGACAGGTTTTGTTTTCTTGGCCTCCAGAAAGCACTGCAGATGGCAACTGCAGCCATGAAATTAAAAGATGCTTACTGCTTGGAAGAAAAGCTATAACCATCCTAGACAGCATATTAAAAAGCAGAGACATCACTTTGTTGACATAGTTCTGTATTGTCAAAGCTATGGTTTTTCCAGTAGTCATGTATGGATTTGAGAGTTGTACCATAAAGAAGACTGAGCCACAAAAATTGATGCTTTTGAACTGTGGTGCTGGAGAAGACTCTTTAGAGTCCCTTGGACAGCAAGGGGATCAAACCAGACAATCCTAAATATAATTAACTTTGAATATTCATTGGAAGGGCTAAAGCACCAATACTTTGGTCATCTAATTGAAAGAGCCAACTCATTAGAAAAGACTCTGATGTTGGGAAAGATTGGGGGCAGGAAGAGAAGTGGGCAACAGAGGATGAGATTGCCGGATGTCATCACTGACTCCATGGACATGAATTTGAACAAACTCTGGGAGGCAATGAGGGACAAGGAAGCCTGGAATATTGAAGTCCTTGGGGTCACAAAGAATTGGACACAACTTAGTCACTCTACAACAACAGCAGTTAGATGTAATAATGGCAAAGAATAATGAACAAAGAACTGTCAATACCAAGATTTTCAACTCATTAATCTCCTAAACTTACTCATTTTTAAATTAACTCTATCTAATCCATAAAAAAATGAAACATGCTTAAACCATTTTTTTGATGAAGGGTTAAATAAAATGGTACATTTTAGTACTTTTATGATTTTATTGATATTAAATTTACATAAAATAAAATTTACCATTTTAACCATGTGACATTGTATACTCACAGTGTTTTACAATTATCACCACTGTATCCAAAACATTTCCATTACCCAAGAAAAAAACCTGTAGGCTTTGTTTCTCCTTCCCCAACCGTCTCTATGGATTTGCTTATTCTTGACATTTCATATAAATGTGATCATAAAATATGCCTTTTACATCTGGCCTTTTTCATTTAACATAATGTTTTCATAATTTATCCATGTTGTCACATGTATCAGTACTTCATTTTTTGTGGCTGAATAATAAACTGTTGTATTAATTTGCCATATTTTGTTTATCCATTTATCAAATGATAGGCACGGGTCATTTCCACCTTCTGGCTATTATGAATGATGCTGCTTTGAATATTTATGCACAAGTTTTTGTGTGAATTATGGCTTCAATTATCTTGTGTACATAACTAGAAGTAGAAATGCCATGTCACAAGGAAACTCCATGTTGACTTCCTTAACAATTTACATTCCCACCAGCAATGTAGGACGATTCCAGTCTATAACGTCACCAACAGCGCCAACTTTTACCATTTTGTTTTTCATTAAAACTATTCTAATGGATTTAAAACTATTCTAGTCGGTTTAAAGTGGTACCTCACTGTGTTTTAGTTTGATTTTCCCTATGACTAACATTGAGCATCTTTCCATGTGTACCATATTGGCTAATTTTCAAATTTTCTTTAGAGAAATATCTGTTCAAATCCTTTGCTCATGTTTAAACTAAGTTCCCTATCTTTTTATTGCTGAGTTAAATTTTAATATTCATTATAAATATTTTGATAAATATTGATACTAATTAAAAAGTAAATATAACAGGATGAACAATTATAAGAATAGGCCTCACAGTAGGTATTCTTTATGTTCTTTCTCATGTTCTAGAATTGATCATAGGAACTTTCATGAGAAAATATCCTAGAAAGTCCGTAAGTCTTGATTTTAATCAACCTTCTGAGTCATAAGGACACTTCTTGCTCCTAAGAATAGGATAGCAAACAAAATTCTTTTAATATAATATGTTTTGTTAACAGTCTTCTTCAAGTTAGAGGCTTTTATTCTGATGCTAAGTTTTCATGTAAATTGATCAGTATTCAAAAACACAAATGTTGCCTACAATTCCATATTGTTTCCTTGTTCCTATGTTCTTTCCCAGAACTGTTTTCCTTTTTCTCCTCTGTTCCTCATCATAGAAAAATATCTGTGAAGAGTTAAAGTATTATCTCTCCATTCTAGTCCTATTTCTTCTGTTTACCCACTCTATTAAGACTTTTATTCCCATCATTCAAAAGATATTCCCCAAAGTCATTAACAAATTCTCCCTTTTAGAATCATATAGTAGTTATCTGACTTCATATTATATGAAACTGTGGCAGGGATGGTCACTCTCTTACATTAGAAGGTTATCCTTTTTATGTTTCTGTGATAACTTACTCTCCCATTTTTGTCCTACCTCCAAGGCCAGTCCATTTAAGTATCCTCTATTGAGTTCTCCCTTAAACTAATATTGTATTTTGTTTCTTTATAAAACTTATTTTATGTGAAATTACTTTATCTATATGAATTATTTATCCATGTCAGCTTTCACTAATGATTTAGGAGAATGCATGTAAATATTTCTGTACAATTTGTTTATATCCTTAGATGATAGCACTGTGGAGCTTGCTGTTTAGTATCCCTTCCAATAGTCATTTATAAAATTACTAGATCTGGATAAAGTCTCAAAATGACATTGAATCTAAATTTCTTAAGAGTTGGCTCAGAAACTTAGGTGACTGAATTTACCTTACTTGCAAACTAATGAGTTAGCCTGACACAGTTTTATGTACTCATACTGACAGAAGACACAATATCCCTGGGTCAGAGACATAGGCCATTATTTTACTCACAGTACAAATAACAGCCAGGGTAATATCTTAGCTCTGCTTCCCTATATCCCAGTCCTATCTATCCATGTGATTCCACATTTTAGGAGTGTCAGAGTTTTTGTAAGCTGCTAACACATACCCTTATTCTCGCTTCTAGACAACAAGAGAGATTACTCACTAAGCACATTTCCTCTGGATTAGAGGAGAAACATGTCTCTTGATTTACTAACTTGACATCTAAACAAAAGTATCCAGGAGGAGGAAGGAGAGATTTGCATGATTCCAAGTCTTCCCAGAACTGTTTAACCTTACAGAAAAGCTGCTTCAATCTTCTAAAGC
Source organism: Cervus canadensis (assembly GCF_019320065.1). Lineage (NCBI taxonomy): Eukaryota > Metazoa > Chordata > Mammalia > Artiodactyla > Cervidae > Cervus > Cervus canadensis. The sequence goes on from NC_057388.1 coordinate 79,454,679, forward strand.
ATGTTTTCTGTTCACGAGTGTCTTTTCATGTCAAAGATCAGGACCATGAAGAAAATTGAAAACATTCAAGGTGAATTGTCTCCCAGCAGATCCACTCCAGATGTCTGTGAATTTTTTTCATACAAATACCACTCCATCAGCCTCTCTGATGGCACTAACACTAGTATAAAATCCATTGATTGTCTCTGTAGCACTTAAAGCTACTGTCAGCAGAAATCTGGGCATCAGAATGAGGTAAACCTCTGATGATGACCTCAGTCATGATCCCTAGGGTCATGGATCTAACCAAATGAAGCATGTCAAGCTTCCCTGTCGATCACCAACTCCTGGAGTTTGCTCAAATTAATGTCCATCAAGTCGGTGATGCCATCCAACCATCTCATTCTCTGTCATCTCCTTCCCCTCCTGCCTTCAATCTTACCCAGCATCAGGGTCTTTTCCAATGCGTCAGTTCTTCTCATCAGGTGGCCAAAGTACTGGAGTTTCAGCTTTAGCATCAGTCCTTCCAATGAATATTCAGGACTTATTTCCTTTAGGATTGACTGGTTTGATCTTCATGCAGTCCAAGGGACTCTCAAGAGTCTTCTCCAACACCACTGTTCAAAAAAAAAAAAAAAAATTTACTTAGAGATGGTTGTAAGAGTGTTTTTCCTTACAGTATGAAAAGGCAAAAACACTCTTATACTATCTCTAAGAAGTAACTCATTATGTTTTTGAGAGGAAAGAAGATAATACCTGGCCTCTAAAAAATAAATATGATCCAAAGGGCACACATGTTGTATTAATATTTAGCAACAATTACTGTTTATATGGTTGGGACCCCTTTGTGAGACATATAACAATAAGGGATATAGGCTGACAGTACCTCCAACCTAGCATCTTATGGGGCCTCCTCTGGGACTTCCTAGCTAGTTGGTAAACCTAGGGTTCCCAATTAAGTCTGAGTATTGAGTCCAATTTCTTGTTTTGGGAAGGAACTGCCTGGGGGGAAGACAGTGCAACTGGTACTGTTTGTGTACACTATCAATTATGTGGTGTAGCATTCTTCATTATTTATAAATCAATATGAGGAAGCACCTCAAGGTGTTATACTTAGGACTTGGAGAAACTGGAGTTGTTAACGTGTGGTCTCACGGTCAGAGATGACTTGAAGGAGGTAGCTGACTCAGCATTCACTTAAACTCAAAGGCATTCATGACAGTTGGAGAAAGTTGCACTAAGGCATTTTATTTGGATGAAGCCTTCAAGCCCAGGTTTGAAACATAATGTATATTAATGCTACCTCCTGACCACACACACACTTACATACATCTCCCTCCCAGGACCTAAGACACTCCCACTCATGTTTGTATTCTCTCTTGGTTTCTATTCTCTCCCCAGCTGTATAAAATCTGAATACTCTTTTCCAGAAGATAAAACTTCATCTTTTATCAATCATCTCTACTCTCATCAAGATCATGCATATGGAAAAGTAAGGTGCAAGAGGGAAGCAAAAAGAACATCTACACAAAACCTAATCAGAATGAAGGTAACATCCGTGAGTACCCCTCTTATCCAGAACAGCATCCAGAGGGTGTGCCACCCATTGGGGATGGTTGAAGTTAAAAAATAAAGAATTATACTCAGGAATGGCAGGGGGAATCCTCAAATTATAGTGCTGGTCCTCATAACTCCCTTAATTCTTCAAATTTTTGTCTTAATTGTTTTTCTTAAAGAAGCTTACATGAGATAATCCTTTTTGGGGAACACCTGCTAAAAAACAGATCTGCCTACTTAGCTGCATGTCCCTGAAAAAGTAAGGGGGGGTAGAGTCAGATTTTAGCCCATTGTTTATAAACCTTTTCCATAAAATACAAATGGTTTTCAAAGCTGAACATATAGCAGAGGTTTTTTCTGAGGGGTCACAGTGGTATGGCCATGATTAACTAATCAGTATTTTGAAAGAGTCAAAAGTCAATACTGGTGAAGTACCACAATAGCCTTGCCATGTTACTGTTAAGACTTCAGTTGTGTCCGACTCTGTGCGACCCCACAGACGTTAGCCCACCAGGCTCCCCCATTCCTGGGATTCTCCAGGCAAGAACACTGGAGTGGGTTGCCATTTCCTTCTCCAATGTGTGAAAGTGAAAAGTGAAAGTGAAGTCGCTCAGTCGTGTCCAACTCAGCATCCCCATGGACCACAGCCTACCAGGCTCCTCCATCCATGGGATTTTCCAGGCAAGAGTACTAGAGTGGGGTGCCATTGCCTTCTCCGAGCCTTGCCATGGGGGTAAGCTCTTGATTTAGTCAGTCTGTCAGAGTTAGCAGGGACCACCCTCTATATGATATGAATTCCCCCACCAATTGTTCAGTAGCTAAACAGGTCCCTTTGGCAGGAGTCACAAGATTGGCATGCAGTTTATTATACGCCTCAGAAATATAGAGCCATTTTCTTGTGCTCAGTCTATTATAGGTGGAGGTATATTGCCATGTCCAACTACTGACGTAGTGATGAATTCATACAGTGATTGTAGCAATTTGGACATTGCAGGTTTGATAGCATTTAGTCTCATCAGAGACTGGGCCCTTACCATGAGCATCTAAATTAACAGTCTAGATAATTTGGCCAGCAACCATATCTGTTAACACAGTTCTTGTTCTTAAATAAGATGCCTGGAGTCTCTCTTTAATCTGCAATAGTCTAAAGTGTTGAGTTCTCCCCACTGAGTGCAGCAATCATGTCCAATTTCGTTTCTGCACAGCTGCTGGTGTTGACTGAACAGCCACAGCAGACATCATCAGTTTTCCGCTGAGCTGAACCGTCTATAAACCAGGCCTAAGCATTAAAGAGAGACTGTGAATCTGGGGCACCAAAAAACAAAAAACCAGTGACTCTAATTTGACTTAGGCAGCACAGTGGGAAATCATGTTTTCCTGCATAGGGATAGCTGTCACTTTTTCACTGAAAGCCAGTGGACTGCTGGGGCCAGCCTGGCTGCATTTGTCAATATAATACATTCATTTGACAAGGGAGACTCATCCCACTGTGCCATTCATACAATGTAAGTTGGCCAACCTCCAGAATAGGCCTATCAAGCTGAAAAATCCCCAAACTCTGTGAATCAGGCATTCAGTTTCAGTAAGAACTCAGTAGGAAAATCAACAGTTCCTTTTCAAAAGTGGTATTATCTAGTAGCCATGCCAAAACCCAAAGTCCAAAATTGCAAAGACAGGCTTCCAGGAAGAGACTGCCTCCTGTTGATTTCTGCCTCCCTTCCAAAGGCTTTAAGTGGAAGTAATCATTATTTTCAGAGTCTTAAACTGTCTCCAATTAGAAGAGTTTAATGCAGTGAGAAGTAGTCACGATAAATCCTGACTCACTGGAAAAACGGCAAGGTGATTTGTGTCAGTCACGTGTCAGTTTGTGGCAGTCAGAACAAGCAAACTTCTCAGTTTGCTGCTCTCCCCCAGTCAGGATGGTGATTCCCTCTGGCAGTTGTGAGGTAGGAAGTATGGCATGAATATAGGCTGCTGCTGCTGCTAAGTCACTTCAGTCGTGTCCGACTCTGTGCGACCCCATAGACGGCAGCCCACCAGGCTCCCCCGTCCCTGGGATTCTCCAGGCAAGAACACTGGAGTGGGTTGCCATTTCCTTCTCCAATGCATGAAAGTGAAAAATGAAAGTGAAATCGCTCAGTCATGTCCGACCCTTAGCGACCCCATGGACTGCAGCGTACCAGGCTCCTCCGTGTTTGGGATTTTCCAAGCAAAATTACTGGAGTAGGTTGCCATTGCATTCTCACTACAAATTCTTAAATACATCCAGATGTAGACACAGTGAAAACACGACATAGAGCAAAGGACTCCACCTATAGTCATCCAATAGTCATTGCAGCCTTTTTCTTTTTTCCACTGTACGTTCCTAGAGTTTCCTTTCTCAACTGTACTCTCCCCAGAATCGAAAAACTATCTGGGCTGAACTCTTTCATCTTTCATTATATCCCTTTACATGTTCATTTCAGTTTAGTTCAGTCATTCAGTCGTGTCCGACTATTTGTGACCCCATGGACTGCAACACGTCAAACTTCCCTGTCCATCAGCAACTCCCAGAGCTTGCTCAAACTCATGTCCACCGAGTCGATGATGCCATCCAACCATCTCATCCTCTGTCATCCCCTTCTCCTCCCACCTTCAATATTTTCTAGCATTGGGGTCTTTTCCAATGAATCAGTTCTTAACATCAGGTGGCCAAGGTATTGGAGTTTCAGCTTCAGTATCAGTCCTTCCAATGAATATTCAGGACTAATTTCCTTTAGGATGGACTGGTTGGATCGCCATGCAGTCCAAGGGACTCTCAAGAATCTTCTCCAACACCACAGTTCAAAGCATCAATTCTTCAACACTCAGCTTTCTTTATAGTCCAACTCTCACATCCATACATGACTACTGGAAAAACCATAGCTTTGACTAGATGGACCTTTGTTGGCAAAGTAATGTCTCTGCTTTTTAATATGCTGTCTACGTTGGTCATAACTTTCCTTCCAAGGAGCAAGCGTCTTTTAATTTCATGGCTGCAATGACCATCTGCAGTGATTTTGGAGCCCAAGAAAATAAAGTCTGTCAGTGTTTGCATTGTTTCCCCATCTATTTGCCATGAAGTGATGGGACCAGATGCCATGATCTTAGTTTTCTAAATGTTGATTTTTAAGCCAACTTTTTCACTCTCCTCTTTCACTTTCATCAAAAGGCTCTTTAATTCGTCTTGATTTCTGCCATAAGGGTGATGTCATCTGTACATCTGAGGTTATTGATATTTCTCCCGGCAATCTTGATTCTAGTTTGTTCTTCATCCAGCCCAGCATTTCACATAATGTACTCTGCATATAAGTTAAATAAGCTGGTGAGGCTTAAGTGTATATTCCTTGGTATATTCAGTCAGTTCTGGGCCCAGGATCCCTTCTCCTAACAAGACCTTTTATAGCATCCAACAGAGCTATGAAAGTATGAGATTCTCCCCTCCTTGGAGTTAGTTCCACCAGCATATTCAAATGATTTGTAGGACCTTATGTCCTCCTTGAGGGTAAGGAGATCTTGATTCCACCCCTTATCTTAAAGTAGCTAAGGTCAGCATACAGAAATAACAAACAATCTGGGATTCTCTGAGAAAGTTTCCCTATGTCAGTCAGCAAAACATATTTGCTCTCAGGTCTGCCTGAAATTGCTGAATCTTTTCTCCTCCTACCTGGAGGAGAGAGAAAAAAACAAATGCACTAGTTGGACTGCTTATAACCAACATTATTTCCTTCACTGTAATTAAACTTTAGGTAGGTTGCTTCCTGATTATAGCCTCCTGACCCTCCTTTTCTTAGAACCTTTACTTTGAGAACTCTTGAAATTGCAAGGTTTATCTCTGTCATTTTGTAATGTAGATACATTGTCTCTCAGCTTCTTACCAGTTTTCCTACCTAGGAATTTCTTACTCAAGTCTGGGAGCAAACTCTTTGAGATATAATTATCAAGGAATTTAGTGCCTCTATCTCCCAGGGTCTGTGGGGTTGCAATAAATGCTAACTGGCAAACACAAAAGACCTAATCACATTGACCAAATTCCAACTCAGTAGCCTCCTGCACTTTCCCACTCGTTCCCCCACGGCTTATAAACCTTCTATGTTTTGCTTCAGTGTAGTTAAGTTCAATTCCTATTTCTTATTGCAATAGTCTTGAATAGACTCCCTTGCCTGTTTAACTTCGTAGAGTGCAATTTTTGTTTGACATTTATTTCAAAATACCTCTCAGTACTGTTTGTAAGCACTTCTGTAAGTTATTGTCATTAAAATACAACAAAGCAGAGGACTACATATTGTCTAATGCACCATACCAGTTGGTCAACATGTCATTGATTGACAGGAACTGCCTGAGTCAATGGATCCACAGATTCATCCTTGTCACCAGGTTGAAAAGTGTGAAATTGTAGAGAATCTGAGATTATGTTGCTGCATTCTAGCTGGCAAATTAGGTTGACAAAAGAGCTTCTTGATGAAGGTGAAAAATGAGAGTGAAAAAGTTGGTTTAAAATTCATCATTCAAAAAATTAAGATATGGCATCTTTCCCATCACTTCATGGCAAATCGATGGGAAAAGAGTGGAAGCAATGACAGATTTTCTTTTCTTGGGCTCCAAAATCACTGTGGATGGTGACTGCAGCCTTGAAATTAAAAGACACTGGCTCCTTGGAAAGAAAGTTACGACAAACCCAGGCAGTGCATTAAAAAGCAGAGACATCAATTTGCTGACAAAGGTCCATATAGTCAAACCTATAGTTTTCTAGTAGTCATGTACAGATGTGAGAGTTGGACCATAAAGAAGGCTAAGCACTGAAGAACTGGTGTTTTCAAACTGTGGTGCTAGAGAAGACTTGTGAGAGGCCCTTGGGCAGCAAGGAGATCAAACCAGTCAATCCTAAAGGAAATCAACCCTGAATGTTCATTGGAAAGACAGGTGCTGAAGCTCCAATACTTTGGCCACCTGGTGAGAAGAGATGACTCATTTGAAAAGACCCTGATGCTGGGAAAGATTAAAGGCAGGAGCAGAAGGGGACAACAGAGGATTAAATGGTTGGCTGGCATCACTGACTCAATGGACATGAATTTGAGCAAACTCCAGGAGATGGTGAAGGACTGGGAACCCTGGCATGCTGCAGTCCATGGGTTCACAAAGAGTCAGACATGGCTTAGTGACTGAAGAACAACATTTTATATACATATGTTTACAAGGACAGAGGCAATTTTATTTCTCATGGAAAAAAATTGTTAGAATAGCATTTTAGCACCCATTTCCCACAGAATAACACAAATGTAGACTGGATATTTCCTGTATACACAGTGAAATTACATCACAAAAGAGGAACTGCAAAATTTAAGAAACTCAGTTTTTTAATAGATTGCAAGAATATTGCCTTTCCTGTGAAAAAGAAGGGAGGGATGGAAGAAGAGGGAGATAGGGAGAAAAACAGATTACTCATTAAGTAAATATCTTCTTCCAAGTGACAGAGGGAAAATATCTGTTGCTTTAGTAATCAATGTAAGAATATAGGCATTGTGTCTCCATTCAGAGAAGGAAGGAGAAGGCTTCAGATCTCTCTGGAGTTCTTTGTCTTTAAGAAAATTTGTCTCTAGATTGCAATGTACATTGGCTGTTCAGACATGCTCATTGCTCTGAAACAAAGTGAAACTATCCAGTAAGACTGATCATGTAATACCAAAACTGTTAAAATTTACTTTTATTCTTCAAAATGTCATTGTTCATTGACTGAAAGGTCATAAATTATAGTCTTCATGTTTAAATATTCAAATCATTGATGTATTTATTGATACATTATGGCATAGGTATACCATGTCTAATGCATTTGGCTAATCTCTGAGGAAGGTACAAAAGCAATTATTTGCAAATCTTAATTTAAAATGTCATTCAGAAATATATGTATCAAATGTATAAATATGATTAAAATGAACTGAAGAAAGTAGAGAATAGAAGATATCTGAGGGCCATTTAATAGAAATAATTTTTGAGATATGCCTTTAAAGTAAGCAAGGATTATCATTCACAGATTGTGTAATGAGAAAATGTTTTTAAAAATCAAAATTGGTGTACTATAGATGATGCTGTTTTGAATGCCACATTTATATAACAAAAAATATGTGAGCAGATTACATTAATTTAAAACACACATTTATTAATGGTATAAAATTAGATTTATATTACTAATGACTTTTTACATTTGATTATATTAATGAAGTCTAATAAGAATTACATTTTATAGGTTTAGATAACTTTTACAGTTATTAAATGTAATATTTTTAACAGTTCTCATTTAGCAAACTACTAAGAAATCTTTGGAAAATAATTTCAATTCAAGTTATTGGAGTTGCACTCAAAGTCTTATTTTTTTAATACATGTGTCTGTATGCAGTTGCTCAGCTATGTCCCACTCTGCAACTCCATGGATGGTAGCCTACCAGAGTCCTTTGTGTATGGGATTTTTCTGACAAGAATACTGGAGCAGGTTGCCATTTCCTACTCCAGGGGATCTTCCTGACCCAGGGATCCAAGCTGCATCTCTTTCAGCTTCTGCATTGGCAGGCAGATTCTTCACTACTGAGCCACCTGGAAGGCCCATTTACTTTTATACAATATTCAAAAACCATCTTTGAATCTCATTTCTTCTGAGTATAGTTTTCAAAATATTTAAAATTTCTCCCCTGCCTGCCAATGCAGGAGATGTAAGAGATGTGGATTTGATCCCTGGGTGGAAAAGATCCCTTGGAGGAGGAAAAGGCGACCCACTCTAGTATTCTTGCCTGGAGAATCCCATGAAGAGAGGAGTGTGGCGGGCTACTGTCCATGGGTTGGACATAACTGAAGCATGCATGCAGCACATACGCCATCTTCTGTGTTTCCTTCTTTTTTCTTCAGAGTCTATTTATACTGTATCTACTTACCTGGAACTTTGCTACAGTTTTTTTGTTTGTTTGTCTGCTTTTCATATTTTCTATCACTACCAAAAGTTTGAATTTTATTTCCTCATTGTCCATTGCCCAGATCTCAGAGTCAGCATGGGAGGGATACTACCCAGTTTCATACTGTTTTCTCAGGAAAGGAAATTAGACAACTCTCTGCCATTTTCAATCTTATTCATTCACAAAGCACACACTTTTATAATAATGTATTCTTATTTCTTTCTCCCATTTAAACTCCTTAATGGCATGGTCCTTAACCTTATACATCTTTGAAATCCTACTTTAATGAGTATATATTGGGAGCTCAACATTCATAAATTAGACTCCAGTGTTTCAATAAATTAGAAATTAGATAAATTTATGTTAAGTAATAAATATAGAAATGCATAGGCTTATAAGTTTATGACAAACTGAAATAGACCCCCAAATAAAATTTCAGACTCATTACATTCTATAAACTAAACAATTAGCCAAGGACAAATAATCCTTGCAAAGGAATTTGTTATTGATTTGTTGATTTCAAAGGCATTCTTCCCAATTAAATGATCTTTCTTTAGACATTATCTCTGTGTATAAAACCTTTACACTGTATGTAAAACCTGCAAACTTCTATATTTGCTGATGCATCTATGGTACACACAATTTAAGCAAATGAATAAAATGTGTTTCAATCTGAGAAATAATTAATATTAATTATTATTAAAATCCTATATCTGAAGTAATTTAAACAGGGAATCCCATTGTGCAGGATAAGTATATTATTACTAAGCATACTTTATATACATTGTTGGATATCCATAACTGAAACTGATGTTTTTGCAGATGAATTATGATGCTTCTACCATTATGTGAAAGACTTTTGTAGTCTGAAACAGGCATCAATCTTGTTTTTCATGCCATTTACTGTATTATATGTAGTCTTACTCAAATGTAGATAAGGCTGCTCCTTAAGTACTTGACCACACAAAATGAAAACTTCAAGGCAATTGCAGTGCTTCAAAATGAGCAAGCTACACCCAAGACATCTCCCAAAGATCATCTCTCCAGCTACTGACTGTTTTAAAAATCACACCTGACTCACGTCCTCTGGTTGACATTACTATAAATATGAACACATAGTGAAGGCAAATTATTATGTGTCATATACAACTGTAAGAACAAGGGATGAAGAAAATAGGAAAAGCAAATCATTCAGAGTTTAACTTTAGAGAGATAAAAATTACTTATTTACATAGCACTGTTTTAAAATTTATACACCCATCCTGATCTGGGTTATATTTATGCAAATATAGATACCTAGCAAAGAATTGAGAAAAATAATTAAAACATACTTAATTTTCCCAGTCATTTAGATTTTATTTTTCATTAAACACAATGGAGAGTGCCACTGATACTCTGAGAATGATATTGATCTAATATTCTTAATAAAGTGAACTGTCTTAGACATTCAAACTGATATGTAAATTAACAAGGATTCACGAAGATAAATTATCCTTTTGATGTAACCATTTTCAAATGTGTTCATTTTACAAAATTCCATTTCTTTCCAGGCATTTAAAATTGAGAAACAATATTCTGGGAGGTGGGTCATAGAGGATCCTGCTGTGATTTATGTTGGAGAGTGTTTTGCCTATGTTTTCCTCTAGGAGTTTAATAGTTTCTGGTCTCACATTTAGATCTTTAATCCACTTTGAGTTTATTTTTGTGTATGGTGTTAGAAAGTGTTCTAGTTTCATTCTTTTACAAGTGGTTGACCAGTTTTCCCAGCACCACTTGTTAAAGAGATTGTCTTTTTTCCATTGTATATTCTTGCCTCCTTTGCCAAAGATAAGGTGTCCATAGGTTCGTGGATTTATCTCTGGGCTTTCTATTCTGTTCCATTGATCTATATTTCTGCCTTTGTGCCATTACCATACTGTCTTGATGACTGTGGCTTTGTAGTAGAGACTGAAGTCAGGCAGGTTGATTCCTCCAGTTCCATTCTTCTTTCTCAAGATTGCTTTGGCTATTCAAGGTTTTTTTGTATTTCCATACAAATTGTGAATTATTTGTTTTAGTTCTCTGAAAAAACCACTGGTAGCTTGATAGGGATTGCACTGAATCTATAGATTGCTTTGAGTAGTATACTCATTTTCACTATATTGATTCTTCCAATCCATGGACATAGTACATTTCTCCATCTATTTGTGTCCTCTTTGATTTCTATCACCAGTGTTTTATAGTTTTCTACATATATATAGGTCTTTTGTTTTTTTAGGTAGATATATTCCTAAGTATTTTATTCTTTTTGTTGCAATGGTGCCTGGAATTGTTTCCTTAATTTATATTTCTGTTTTCTCATTGTTAGTGTATAGGAATGCAAGGGATTTTTGTGTGTTAATTTTATATCCTGCAACCTTACTATATTCATTGATTAGCTCTAGTAATTTTCTGGTGGAATTTTTAGGGCTTTCTATGTAAAGGATCATGTCATCTGCAAACAGTGAGAGTTTTACTTCTTCTTTTCTAATCTGGGTTCCTTTTATTTCTTTTTCTGCTCTGATTGCTGTGGTCAAAACTTCCAAAACTATGTTGAATAGTAGTGGTGAGAGTGGGCACCCTTGTCTTGTTCCTGATTTTAGGGGAAATGCTTTCAATATTTCACCATTGAGGATAATGTTTGCTGAGGGTTTGTCATATATAACTTTTATTATGTTGAGGTATGTTCCTTCTATTCCTGCCTTCTGGAGGGTTTTTTTTGTCATAAATGGATGTTGAATATTGTCAAAGGCTTTCTCTGCATCTCTTGACATAATTGAAAAGACAGCCTTCAGAATGGGAGAAAATAATAGCAAACAAAGCAACGGACAAAGAATTAATCTCAAAAATATACAAGCAACTCCTGCAGCTCAATTCCAGAAAAATAAAAGACCCAATCAAAAAATGGGCCAAAAACTAAACAGACATTTCTCCAAAGAAGAAATACAGATGGCTAACAAACACATGAAAAGATGCTCAACATCACTTATTATCAAAGAAATGCAAATCAAAACCACAGTGAGGTACCATTACACGCCAGTCAGGATGGCTGCTATCCAAAAGTCTACAAGCAATAAATGCTGGAGAGGGTGTGGAGAGAGGGGAACCCTCTTACACTGTTGGTAGGAGTGCAAACTAGTACAGCCACTATGGAGAACAGTGTGGAGATTCCTTTAAAAGCTGAAAACAGAACTGCCATATGACCCAGCAATCCCACTGCTGGGCATACACACTGAGGAAACCAGAACTGAAAGAGACACGTGTACCCCAATGTTCATTGCAGCACTGTTTATAATAGCCAGGACATGGAAGCAACCTAGATGCCCATCAGCAGATGAATGGATTGTGTATATGGTACATATACACAATGGAATATTACTCAGCCATTAAAAAGAATACATTTGAATCAGTTCTAATGAGATGGTTGAAACTGGAGCCCATTATACAGAGTGAAGTAAGCTAGAAAGAAAAACACCAATACAGTATACTAACACATATGTATGGAATTTAGAAATATGGTAACAATAACCCTGTATGTGAGACAGCAAAAGAGATACAGATGTATTGAACAGTCTTTTGGATTCTGTGGGAGAGGGTGAGGGCAGGATGATATGGGAGAATGGCATTGAAACATGTAAATTATCATATGTGAAATGAATTGTCAGTCCAGATTTGATGCATGATACAGGGTGCTTGGGACTTGTGCACTGGGATGACCCAGAGGATTGTGATGGGGAGGGAAGTGGGAGGGGGGTTCATGATGGGGAACACATGTACACCCATGGTGGATTCAAGTCAATGTATGGCAAAACCATTACAATATTGTACAGTAAAATTGATTAATTAATTAATTAAAAAAACACAAATGAGCAAATGCAGCTGCAAAAAATAATAATAAAATTGAGAAACAAATTATTTCATTGTTCTAATCTGTCATTTTCTTTTTCTCTTAGTGTGCTGTTGTTCAGTCGCTCAGTCGTGTCTGACTATTTGTGAACACACGAGGCTTCCCTGTCCTTCACCATCTCCCAGAACTTGCTCAAACTAATATCCATTGAGTCATTGATGCCATCCAACCATCCTCTGTTGTCCCCTTCTCTTTCTGCCTTTAATCTTTTCCAGTGTTAGGGGTTTTTTGAATGTATCGGCTCTCCATATCAGGTACTAAAGTACTGGAGCTTCAGCTTCAGCATCAGTCCATCTAATGAATATTCAGTATTGATTTCCTTTAGGATTCACTGGTTTGATCTCCTTGCAGTCCAAGGGTTTCTCAAGGGCCTTCTCCAACACCACAGTTCAAAGCATAAATTCTTCAGCATTCAGCCTTCTCTATGGTTCAATACTCACATCCATATCTGACTACTGGAAAAGACATAGCTTTGTCTATATGAACCTTTGTCAGCAAAAGTTATGTCTCTGCTTTTCAATACACTATCTAGGTTTCACATAGGTTTTCTTCTCTTAGGCGAGCGTCTAAGGCTCAGCAGTCTAGGTAGTCACCGTCTGCAGTGATTTTGGAGCCCAAGAAAATAAAATCTGTCACTTTTTCCATTGTTTCCCCATTTATTTGCCATGAAGTGATGAGATTGGATGCCATGATGTTAGCGTCTTGAATGCTGAGTTTCAAGCCAGCTTTTTCACTCTCCTTTTTCACCTTCATCAAGAGACTCTTTAGTTCCTCTTAGCTTTCTGCCTAAGGGTAGCATCATCTGCATATCTAGGGCTAGTGATATTTCTCCCTGCAATCTTGATTCCAGCTTGCGCTTCATCCAGCCTGTCATTTTGCATGATGTACCCTGCATATTAATTAAATAAGCAGGTTGACAATATACAGCCTTGACATACTCCTTTTCCAATTTGGAGCCAATCCTTTGTTCCATGTCTGATTCTAACTGTTGCTTCTTGATCTGCATATAGGTTTCTCAGGAGGCAGGTAAGATGGTCCAGTATTCTCATCTCTTTCAGAATTTTCCACAGTTTGTTGTGATCCACACAGTCAAACTCTTTGGTGTAGTCAATGAAGAAGAAGAGGATGTTTTTCTGGAATTCTCTTGCTTTTTCTATGATCCAATGAATGTTGGCAATTTAATCTCTGGTTTCTTATATTTTCTAAATCCAGTTTGAACATCTGGAAGTTCTTGGTTCACATAGTGTTGAAGCCTTGCTTGGAGAATTTTGAGCATTACTTTGATAGCATGTAAAATGAGTCCAATTGTGTGGTAGTTTGGGCATTCTTTGGCATTGCCCTTCTTTGGCATTAGAATGAAAACATATTTTCCAGTCCTGTGGCCACTGCTGAGTTTTCCAAATTTGCTGACATATTGAGTGCAGCACTTTCACACGTCATCTTTTAGGATTTGAATATACATATATATTATTGAAGTATAGTAACTAACAATGTTCTGGGTGCACATTATGGTGATTCAGTTATACATATATATCTAAATTTTCTTCAGATTATTTTCCATTATAGGTTATTACAAGATATTGACTATAGTTCCCTGTGCTGTAGAATAAACATTTGGTGCTTGTTGCATATTTTTTAATTGAAAATCTAGGATTATATTCATACTACATCAAGCAAATGGAATCAAAATGTCATAAATTTTTTAGTAAGGAAAAAATACACAAGTTTCAGTTCAGTTCAGTTTGGTTTAGTTGCTCAGTCGTGTTCAACTCTTTGTGACCCCATAAACTGCAGCACGCCAGGCCTCCCTGTCCATCACCAACTCCCAGAGTTTAACCAACTCATGTCCATTGAGTCAGTGATGCCATCCAAACATCTCATCCTCTGTCGTCCCCTTCTCCTACCGCCCTCAATTTTTCCCAGCATCAGATTCTTTTCAAAAGAGTCAGCTCTTTGCATCAGGTGGCCAAAATACTGCAGTTTCAGCTTCAGCATCATCCTTCCAATGAACACCCAGGACTGATCTCCTTTAGGATGGACTAGTTGGATCTCCTTGCAGTCCAAGGGACTCTCAAGACTCTTCTCCAACACCACAGTTCAAAAGCATCAATTCTTTGGTGCTCAGCTTTCTTTATAGTCCAACTTTCACATCTATACATGACTCCTGGAAAAACCATAGTCTTAACTAAATGGACCAACTTTGTTGGCAAAGTAATGTCTCTGCTTTTTAATATGCTGTCTACATTGGTCATAACTTTCCTTCCAAGGAGTAAGCTTCTTTTAATTTCATGGCTGCAGTCACCATCTGCAGTGATTTGGGAGCCCAAAAGCAACAAAGTCAGATACTGTTTCCACAGTTTCCCCATCTATCTGCCATGAAGTGATGGGACCAATGCCATGATCTTAGTTTTCTGAACGTTGAGCGTTAAGCCAACTTTTTCAGTCTCCTCTTTCACTTTCATCAAGAGGCTCTTTAGTTTTCCACTTTCTTCCATAAGGGTGTTGTCATCTGCATATTTGAGGTTATGGATATTTCTCCTGGCAATCTTGATTCCAGCTTATGTTTCATCCAACCCAGCGTTTCTCATGATGTACTCTGCATAGAAGTTAAATAAGCAGGGTGACAATATACAGCCTTGATGTACTCCTTTTCCTATTTGGAACTAGTCTGTTGCTCCATGTCCAGTTCTAACTGTTGCTTCCTGACCTGCATACAGGTTTCTCAAGAGGCAGGTCAAGTGGTCTGGTATTCCCATCTCTTTCAGAATTTTCCACAGCTTATTGTGATCCACACAGCCAAAGGCTTTGGCATAGTCAACAAAGCAGAAATAGATGGTTTTCTGGAACTCTCTTGCTTTTTTCAATGATCCAGCGGATGTTGGCAATTTGATCTCTGGTTCCTCTGCCTTTTCTAAAGCCAACTTGAACATCGGGAAGTTCACGATTTACCTATTGCTGAAGCCTGGCTTAGAGTTTTGAGTATTACTTTGCTGGCGTGTGAGATGAGCACAATTGTCCAGTAGTTTGTGCATTCTTTGGCATTGCCTTTCTTTGGGGTTGGAAGGAAAACTGACCTTTTCCTGTCCTGTGGCCACTGCTGAGTTTTTCATAAGTTTTCTAAAATATATATCTGATACATAATATATGTGTATATATATATATATATATATATAATATATATATATATATATATATATATATATATCTTGTTGTTGTTCAGTCACTTGGTCATGTCCAATTCTTTGTGAGCCCATGGAATGCAACATTCCATGCTTCCCTATCCTTCACCATCTCCCAGAGTTTGCGAGAATTCATGTCCATTGAGTTCGTGATGCCATCCAACATTTATTCCTTTGTCACTTTCTCCACCTGGTTTCAATATTTTCCAGCATCAGAGTCTTTTCCAGTGTGTCAGTTTTTCACATCAGATGGCCAGAGTTTGTGTGTGTGTGTGTGTGTGTGTGTGTGTATACACACACAAAAAAAAGCTTTTCTACTATGCTTGTTAAAAGATTGAGAAAGAACATCAAAGAAAATGAAGAGATGGAGAAACTGGAAAACATAAACTAAATGAAAAAATGAAATAGGAACACTGGATATGAAATAGAAAAAGTGAAACAAACCAGATAAAAGTAAAAGATGCATGGCTGCTCATTAGAAACATATCTGGAGCTTTGGATATAAAAAAGCATTACCAAGGCGCTTGTATTTTTCAAAATGTTCCATGATAATTCTGAGATGCATCTTTATGACATGGGGAGAGGGGAGGAGAGGGTGAGATGTATGGAAAGAGTAACATGGAAACTTACATTACCATATGTAAAATAAGTAGCCAATGGGATTTGCTATATGGCTCAGGAAACTCAAACAGGAGATCTGTAACAGCCTAGAGGGTGAGATGGAGAGGAAGATGCAAGGGAGTTTCAAAAGGGAGGGAATATATGTATACCTATGGCTGATTCATGTTGAACTTTGGCAGAAAACAGCAAAATTCTGTAAAGCAATTATCCTTCAATAAAATATAAATTAATTAAAAAACTAAACACAGAGGGGGGGAGTGATTACAGGTTTTTCTATGAAACGGTGATTTTGGTGATATAGAATTTTATTATTTTTCTGTTGACCAGTCGTGGTACAATGGTATTGAGTAATAATTGCATAACCATAATAGTAGAAGATGTTTGGCAGTTTTCAAGTTTTCTCAATCAATAACCAGACAAAAAACAAAAGATAATTACAATTGCAAGCCATAATGCGAACATGATTAACCTAACAAAATAATTACGTACAATTGGGGTTCAAGCAGAGTGATATCTTAAGAGGAAGTACATAGGTTCACGTGGTTTCATCTGCCCAGCCAGTCTATGTCTTTTAGTTGATGCATTTAACCCATTTATATTTAAGGCAATTGATATGTGTGATCCTATTACCATTTTCTTAATTGTTTTGTGCTTATTTTGTGTACATCTTTTCCTTTGCTTGTGTTTCCTGCTTAAAGAAGTTCCTTTAGCATGTTGTAAAGCTGGTTTGGTGGTGCTGAATTATCTTAACTTTTGATTGTCTGGAAAACTTTTGATTTTTCCATCAAATCTGAATGAGAGTCTTGTGGGGTAGAATATTCTTGGTTGTAGGTTCTTCCCTTTCATCACTTTAAATATATTATGCCATTCCCTTCTGACTTGTAGAGTTTCTGTTGAGAAATAAGCTGATAACCTAATTGGATTTCCCTTGTATGTTATTTGTCCTTTTTCCCTTGTTGATTTTAATATTTTATCTCTGTCTTTAATTTTTCTCTGTTTGATTGCAGTGTGTCTCGGTGAGTTCCTTCTTGGGTTTATCCAGCCTGGTACTCTCAGTGCTTCCTGGACTTGGTTGACTTTTTCCTTTCCCACGTTCAGGAAGTGTTCAGCTATTATTTCTTCAAATAGTTTCTCAGGTCCTTTCTCCCTTTCTTCTCCTTCTGGGACCCCTATAATGTGAATGTTGGTGCATTTAATATTGTCCCGGAGGTCTCAAACTTCATTTTTTAAAATTCTTTTTTCTATGTTGTGTTCTGTGGCAGTGATTTCCACCATCCTGTCCTCTAGGTCATTTATCTGTCCTTCTGTCTTGGTTATTCTGCTATTGATTTCTCCTAATGTATTGTTCATCTCTGTTCTTTAACTCTTCTAGGTCTTTGGTATATTTTTCTTGCATCTTCTCAAGTGTATTCCTGAGATCCTAGTTCATCTTCACTATCATTATTCTAAATTCTTCTTCTGGAATGTTGCCTATCCCCACTTCATTTAGTTGTTTTTCTGGGATTTTATCTTGTCCCTCATTTGGGATATAACTTTCTTCGTTTTCATGCTGCTTAACTTTCTGTAAATTGGCTTTTGTTCTAGCCACTATGGGATTGTTGTTCTTCTTGCTTCTTCTGTCTGCCCTCTGATGAAGGAGGCTAAGCAGCTTGTATAAGCTTCCTGATGGGAAAGACAGGCAGTGGCAAAATCTAGGACTTGCTCTGGTGGGCAGAGCCTTGCTCAGTAAAGCCTTAATCCAGTTATCTGCTGCTGCACTCCCTCCCTGCTAGTTGTTTGGGCTGAGGCAACCCCACTCTATGGTAAAATTAATGGCAACCTCCAACAGGGCTTACACCAAGGGACGTGTGTTTTAAGTCCTTATAAGGCTGCTGCTGCCAGTGCCCCCATCTCTGTGGTGAGCCCCTGTCAACCCACTCCTCCACAGGAGACCCTCCAACACTAGCAAGTAGTTTCAGTTCAGTCTCTTGTGGGGTTATTGCAACTTTCCTCTGGGTTCTGGTGCACACAAGATTTTGTTTGTGCCAAGACTAGAGTCTCTGTTTCCCCTAGTTCTATGCAAGTCCTGTAATCAAATCCCGATGGCCTTCGTCAGGAATCCATCAGATTCACTGGGGATTCCCAGTCCCCAGTCAGATGACTGATGTGGCATTCAGAACCTTCACAAGACTGGGAGAACTTCTTTGGTATTACTGATCTCCAGTTTGTGGGTCACCCACCCGGCAGGTATGGGATTTGATTTTATCGTGATTGTGCCCCTCCTACAGTTTCGCTGCAGCTTCTTCTTTGTCTTTGGACATGGAGTGTCTTTTCTTGGTGAGTCCCAGCATTCTCCTGTCGATGGTTGTCCAACAGCTAGTTGTGATTTTGGTGCTCTTGCAGGAGGAGATAAACACATGTCCTTCTCTACTCCATCATCTTGAACTGGAAGCTCTGTCATTTTCAATTATTAAAAATTTACTACTTAGATTTCCTATCTAGTAAAGTAACATATTCTTCAATGGAACACTAGTATTTAAAAGACTACAAGAAAAAATCACATACTAAAACCATCTGTCTGAATTATAAATGAAAACAGTATGTTACAAGATAATGGACCTAATATAAGACAGCACAGAAAGTAAGATAACATGAACAAAGTACTATAACTAGAAAAAAACTATCATGAATTGTAAAAACAAGACTACAGATACAATTCCATTGCATGGAATATATTTTAATGTAATTAGTAGAGAATACACCATAAAACAGTAGAACTGCATGTATCATTACAGAAATTAATACCCTTGCAATGAAAAACTAATTTCTAGACAGCCAAAAGTTTGGGACTTTGAAGGGTTTTTTTGTTTGTTTTTCCCCAGTATAGGTATACACAGCCCACATTTAAGAAAATTGAGTGATTTTCTAGAAAGAGTGTGTGTAGAATATAAAAATCTGGGAAATGCTATTCACTTGTTAAATTTTAGAAGGAAAAAAATCTCACGTGGCCTTTTAGGTCACATGATATTATATATGAGCCTTTCTTATAGGAATATGTCAATGCTTTCTTATGTTTATTTTTAGTTCTATACAATTTAATTTGTATGATTATACAGAGTATTAAATCTTCAATTTCTTCATATGTAGTTTGAAACCTTGCTTCAAACATATGTTGCTGGAGGAGCTGTGAGACCTGACTATTAATGACCTTTTGATTTACAAATCTCGACAATTTCAATGGGGCTTTAGAGCATTACTTTGTTAGATCTCATTAAACTGCCTTTTCTCCAATGCAATTTCAGAAGTACCCAATTTGAGTGTAAAGATGTTCCTAACGAAATTATTCATTTTGCTTGGTTATCATTTACATTCAATGGTTATTCAGTTATTCATTATTATGATGGGTTATGATGCAACTGTTAAGTGAACATGGCAGTTAATCTAGTTTTTAAATAGTCATGCACTGCATCATAATTTAATGTATAAAATCTTTACAAAGAAAGCCAAAATAAGGAATGAGAATACTTGAGTTGACTCTGAATTTCAATGTTACAAGAATATTATTATTCAAAATTAACCCTAGCTAGAATTTTTAATTGATTTTGGTATAAGCTACTCTAAATTTCTAGGAAGTAACTATCTATCAATATAATTTATGATATATTAGGTACCCTAAAATACACACAAGCACAAAAGGCTTTTGAATCTTTCTGTTAAAGACTGATTTTTTTCTGATACATGATGAGAAATAATATTTTAGGTAAATTTGAGATTTTCAATAATAGTTGTACATATTAAAACATGCAAAAAAGTGGTGCATAAAAACTATATTAAAACATCATAAAAAGATGTCTACTAAATACAATATTAAGCATCATTTACATAGTAAGATGTAAATATGAAACAATAATAAATCAATACTATTTTGATACATATTTCATTTTTACTTCTTTTCCTCTTGTTCTGAACAATTGATCAATAGAAATCACATTTGGGTTTTTAGACATATTCAATCAGCCAGAACTTTTATCTTTGCAATACACCTATATTTATTGTTGTTCCTTGACCTCTATTCTTATCCAGTGATGCTTTTCAAAGAGGCTTTAAAGTTGTGGCTTATTTTGTAGCATGTGGAATTCATTGTCAATATTAATTTCGTGTCACGAATGGAAGGCAGCACAGTTGCACAATGTGAAAAATCAGTACTTCCTCAGATCCCACTTTCAGAGCTCATCAGTATGTCATATTTGGATTTCTGCCTCTAAGAAAGTATAGCATTTTCATTTTCAACTCAGCTGCTCATTTCTCAATTTGTGCATTCCAGCTCAGTCAGGCATCTTGTGACCCTGTCTGCTGTTGACAGCTGGGTTACACTTCCACAGAATTTATTTCAGTGAGTTTGAATCTTTACTCATATCTGACTTGCTGATTTCAGATAAACATAAAATCTGATGCCAAATGCCCAGATGTCAGTATTTAAGAATTCACTTATAACTCTATTGTTATTGACACATAGATTTGGCACCATATAGCTTTTTGTGTAGAAGTTGAAAGAAACATCAAAAGCATTTATGTATCATGAAACCTGTAGTTTTTTGATTCAGACCTAGTAGGATTGTGAACTCAAATGAAAAGTAAAACTAAAATACATAACTTGTACTTTCAAAACAGTTTTAAATGTGAGGCAAAGTAACTCTTAAATCATGTAGTTGTTAGTAATCATTATTAAGAGTAAAAATATATACATATAACATATTTTAAAAGCTATGGGAGAATTTAGTTCTCAATAGGCCACTTTATTTTAGTTCATATATTTCTCAACTTCTACTGGTCAGCAATTCAATTCTTACAATTGGTTTAATTACAGTATTTCCAGTATAATTATGTCAAATAAATTAAGCTAGAATTTAGATGAGAAAGTGCCACCACCCAATATTCATCAAATGAAACGATTTTACAAATCACTTACTTTTCCCTTAAGACCAAAACCAAAATATCATCATTAGTATATCACAATCATTTTGCTTAATGTGTCCTACTTTAACTATTTTATCTATAATTCTTATAGCTAGAAATTTATTGAGTAATCATACTAATTGCATCACTCAAAGTATTCATATTCTAGGGGCTAGGAGTTCATTTTCTCACCATTATTGGATAGAATATCTTATTATCTCTACAGACTAGTTTGTAAGTATGATAAGAAAGAGTTTTTAAAATGTTTTTTTCTTTCTTCTCAATTGACATCTTATTCTGCATTCATGACTTTAAAAACAATGGTAAGTACTATTTGGATACATAAGTAGATAAGAGTGCAAAAGCACATTTCTATCATTATTACATAAATGTGAATGGACATTAGTTGAGCATGAATGAGGGAATGTAAATGTATAAGCCCAGTAAAACTGGTTGTGGAGGAGAAGTTTATAAAACTTAATAGAAAGGTTGATATTTTAGTTATATGTTGATGAATAATGAAAAGTGTGTTTGTAATGAATAGCTGCTTATAAGAGAACATGTTAGGCATTTTTCAGAATTGTTACTGAAGTGAGCTGAGTAAGGTTCAAATTACAGGGATGTGTATGCTATACTAATTAAGACATTTGAAATATTACCTGTAATGAAGTAAACCACTGAACAGTTTTAAGTAGATAGTATCTTAAGTTTTATTGCAAGGAGATCAAACCAGTCAATCCTAAAGGAAATCAACCCTGAATATTCACTGGAAGGACTGATGCTGAAGCTGAAGCTCCAATACTTTGGCCACCTGATGCGAACAGAAAGCTCACTGGAAAAGACACTGATGCTGGGAAAGGTTGAAGGCAAGTGGAAAAGGGGGTGGCAGGGTGTTTAGATAGCATCCGACTCAATGGACATGAATTTGAGAAAACTCTGAGAGATAGTGAAGCACAGGGAAGCCTGGCATGCTACATTCCATGGCATTCCATGGGGTCACAAGGAGTTGGACATGATTTAGTGAATGAGCAACAACAAAAACTCTTAAGTTTTTTAAAGATATGTACAATGGCAGATGAAAGATGGAAATGTAGATGTAAAATTTTGCACTAGACAGAGATAACTGTTAAAAGACTAGAATACCATTGCTAATGTCCAGGACATAATGGTGATGGTGACATGTAGTTCTTTGGCTTGGGCACTCAGGCCAATGGTGATTTTCAGAGTTCACCTATCTCTGGCATGAATACGTATGCAACAAAAGATTTTTTTTTTTTTTGAGGTAAATGTGAGATACCCATTTCACATAGATAATCAACGATTAATTCTGATGTACAGATATTGGACTTACGGGTGAAGACAGAGCTTGACAAGGGAGCATTTGAATTGACTGAACCCCCTAAACATTTTATATATATATACGAGTATATATATGTGTATATATATATTTACTTATTTATTATTATTATTGAGATAAAATGAAATGAGAAAAATATGTGAGACAAAAATTTAGGTTATGATTAAAGGATGAAATCTCAAAGTAAGTAAGTAAGAATGTTACATTCAATATCACAATTATCCAAGTCTATGCCCCAACCAGTAAAGCTGAAGAAGCTGATGTTGAACAGTTCTGTGAAGACCTACAAGACCTAGAATTAACACCCTAAAAAGATGCCCTTTAAGTTATAGGGGACTGGAATGCAAAAGTAGGAAGACAAGAAGTACCTGGAGTAACAGGAAAATTTGGCCTTGGAGTACAGAATGAAGCAGGGCAAAGGCTAATAGAGTTCTGCCAAGAGAATGCATTGGTCAGAGCAAACACCCTTTTGCAACAGCACAAGAGAAAACTCTACACATGGACATCACCAGATGGTCAATACCAAAATCATGTTGATTATATTTTTTGCAGCCAAAGATGGAGAAGTATATAGCCAGTAAAAACAA
The DNA here is from genome assembly GCF_019320065.1 of Cervus canadensis. NCBI lineage: Eukaryota > Metazoa > Chordata > Mammalia > Artiodactyla > Cervidae > Cervus > Cervus canadensis. Next base: position 79,477,778 of record NC_057388.1, read on the forward strand.
GACCAGGAGCTAACTCTGGCTCAGCTTGTGAACTCCTTATTGCCAAATTCAGACTTAAATTGAAGAAAGTAGGGAAAACCACTAGAATTTTCAGGTATGACCTAAATCAAATCCCTTACGATAATACAGTGAAAATGACAAATAGATTCAAGGGATTAGATATGATAGGCAGAGTGCCTGAAAACTATATACAGAGGTTCATGACATTGTACAGGAGGCAGGGATCAAGACCATCCCCAAGAAAAAGAAAGGCAAAAAGGTATAATGGTTGTCTGAGGAGGCCTTACAAATAGTTGTGAAAAGAAGAGAAGTGAAAGGCAAAGGAGAAATGGAAAGATATATCCATTTGAATGAAGAGTTCCAAAGAATAGCAAGGAGAGATGAGAAAGCCTTCTTCAGTGATCAATGCAAAGAAATAGAGGAAAACAATAGAATGGCAAAGACTAGGGACCTCTTCAAGAAAATTAGAGATACCAAGGGAACATTGTATGCAAAGATGGGCACAATGAAGGACAGAAATGATATGGACCTAATGGAAGAAGACGATGTTAAGATGAGGTGGCAAGAATACACAGAAGAACCTATACAAAAAGATCTTCATGACCCAGATAGTCGTGATGGGTGATTACTCACCTAGAGTCAGACATCCTGGAAAGTGAAGTCAAGTGGGCCTTAGGAAGCATCACTATGAACAAAGCTAGTGGAGGTGATGGAATTCAAGGTGAGCTATTTCAAATCCTAAAAGATGATGCTGTGAAAATGCTGCACTCAATATGCCAGCAAATTTGGAAAACTCAGCAGTGGACACAGGACTGGAAAAGCCCAGTTTTCATTCCAATCCCAAAGAAACCCAATGCCAAAGAATGCTCGAACTACTGAACAATTGCAGTCATCTCACATGCTAGCAAAGTAATACTCAAAATACTCCAAGTCAGGCTTCAACAGTACATGAACCATGAACTTCCAGATGTTCAAGCTGGTTTTAGAAAAGGCAGAGGAACCAAAGATCAGATTGCTAACATCCACTGTATCATCAAAAAAGCAAGAGTTCCAGGAAAATACCTACTTCTGCTTTATTGACTATGCCAAAGTCTTTGACTGTTTGTATCACAACAAACTGTGGAAAATTCCAAAAGAGATGGGAATACCAGACCCCCTGACCTGCCTCTTGAGAAATCTGTATGCAGGTCAGGAAGCAACAACTAGAGCTGGACATGGAGCAACAGACTGGTTCCAAATGTACGTCAAGGCTGTATATTGTCACCCTGCTTATTTAACTTATATGCAGAGATCATCATGAGAAACGCTGGACTGGATGAAGCTCAAGCTGGAATCAAGATTGCTGAGAGAAATATCAATAACCTCAGATATGCAGATGGCACCACCCTTATGGCTGAAAGTGAAGAACTAAAGAGCCTCTTGATGAAAGTGAAAGAGGAGAGTGAAAAAGTTGGCTTGAAACTCCACATTCAGATAACTAAGATCATGGAATCTGGTCCCATCACTTCATGGCAAATAGAAGGGGAAACAATGGAAACAGTGACAGACTATGTTTTGGGGCTTGCAAATCACTGCAGATGGTGACTGCAGCCATGAAATTAAAAGACTCTTGCTCTTTGGGGGAAAAGTTATGACCAACCTAGACAGCATGTTAAAAAGCAGAGACATTACTTTGACAATAAAGGTCCGTCTAGTCAAAGCTGTGGTTTTTCAAGTGGTCATGTATGGATGTGAGAGTTGGACTATAAAGAAAGTTGAGCACCAAGGATTGATATTTTTGAGCTGTGGTGTTTGATAAAACTCTTGAGAGCCCCTTGTCCAAGAAGGAGATCCAACCAGTCTATCCTAGAAATCAGTCCTGAATATTCATTGGAAGGACTGATGCTGAAACAGAAACTCCAGTACCTTGGCCACCTTATGCAAAGAACTGACTCATTGGGAAAGACCCTGATGCTGGGAAAGATCGAAGGCAGGAGGAAAAGGGGATGACAGAGGATGAGATGGTTGGATGGCATCACTGACTCGATGGACATGAGTTTGAGCAAGCTGGCAGTTGGTGATGGACAGGGAGGCCTGACCCAGATCAGTCCATGGGGTTCGCAAAGAGTCAGACAGGACTGAGAAGCTGAACTGAAGAATGTTAAGGAAAATAAAGGAAGGTAGTTCAAAAACTTGTAAAAATATCATGGAAGTTAAAAAAACTTTTAAAGAAAACCATGGTCACTAATTCCCAGTTTAGCAGAGAATTTAGTTACTTTGACCATGGAACACATTAATTATTCTTAACAGGAAGCTATTAATAGCTTTTATGTCTGTGATTCTAGTGTATTGGAATCTAAAGCTAAACTAGAGCAATTGAAGAACTAATTGTAGGTAAGTAATTAAAAATGCTAGTGTAGCCTATTCTATCAGTTTACTTGTCAGTGGATGCTAAGAGTGTTAACTAAGTGAAAATATAATGTAAGGAAAGAATATTTTTGTGATACAAATATCTTAACATGTTTTAAGGGTGCAGTGAAGAGTAGTTTGAAATAATGAGCTCTGCATTAGATACAAAATAGATAATGGGGAAACTGTCAATTTTGGATAAGAATATTGATGAAAAGTGCAACAGCACAGTAGTTGGTATTACTCCTTTTGCCTTAAACATAAAGAAAAATGAATTTTTTGCTGAAATTGTAGGAAGAAGGTAGAATATTATACATATGGGAGAACAGTGATAAAAGAATTCATCATGAATTACCTCCTAATTCACTGGCAAATTTCATTACCTGAGAGAAAGGATAATAGACAGTGAAATAAAATATTGAGGGTAGTGGTCAAAGTTTTAAAAAGAGTTGTTGTGAAAAATTGGATAGAGAGTTGACTAGGACCATGTGAAATATTTCCTGTGTGAATCTGGAGACCCAGCTGTGTATATGGATCATGATATGTTTTTATAAGCAACTATATATATATATGCACACACACACACACACATATGGACTTCCCTGGTGGCCTAGATGGTAAAGAATCTGCCTGCAATGTGGGAGACCTGGGTTTGATCCTTGGATTGGGAAGATCCCCTGGAGGAGGGCGACATGGCAATCAACTCCAGTATTCTTGCCTGGAGAATCCCATGGACAGAGGAGCCTGGCGGTCTACAGTCTATGGGGTCACAAAAAGTCAGACACGACTGAATGACTAAGCACACACTTTCTTATATTTGTGTGTTTTTCTCCTGTAGCTCTCAGCAGAGAGTGCTGGAGCAGAAACACAATTTGATCAGTACTTCTGTGGATGGGGGAGGGGAGAAGATGATAGTAATGTTGCCACTGACTTTAAATGAGTAGTTGCAAAGTTGTGTTATGTCATCTGCTCTGGATGGGTAAGAAAAGGTCATGGTATACAAAGGTGATGGTATACTAGAAATAGACAAGAGCTTAGAAATGATTATTTGTAATAATAATAGAATTATTAAAATAAAAATGAAATAGTGAGAGCAAGAACTGTTTGTAATTCAAGGCAAATATTATGATGCTGGACTTTATAAATTTGAAGTTGGTACACCTTCAACTATAGACAAGTTTCAAGATGAGGTATTGAAATGGAGCAGTAGAATTAGAATAGAAATTAAGAACATTGGAAGTTAAAATTGTAAAAGTACCAAGCATAATTTTTGCATTTTACTTTATAATTAGCATGACTTTTGATGTTGTCTTGGATGATGGTAATGGTAGAAGTTTAGGTACTATGAGCCACATGCGAAAGTTTTCAATAGATGATGGAAAATACATGGACAGATGTTAGATGGCAATAGCTCCATGTCAAAAACAAAAGAAAAACACACAACAAAGGAGTTAATTAGAAAATCAAAGAAGTCATTAGATTTAGATTGGCTTGGCTTTAAGTCTTACCTCTACCACTTGCTGACTATAAAATCTTTGAGACATGGTAATTTTCTCTCCGAAAATGTATGTTAATCCATCTGCAAACTCAAACAAATTTCTATACAAACAAAATAACATATTTACCTAGAGGCCGTAAAAAGATAATAACAAAGACAAAGAAACTTTCAAAACATAAAATTTCAATTTCTAGTATCCATTTGTCATATAGTAGCATGCATACATATAAAATCTGGTAAGAACAATATCCTTCCCTGTGGAATTGTATACACTGATATTCACATCTACAGAATGACTAATAAGAAAATTATATACAACTAACACATTTTGCTCATTTTCATTCTTGTTAGGACATTTTAGTCTTAAAATCTGTCGTTCTTTTATTCCAAGGTAAGCAGTATACTAACTGCCTGAAATTTTAAACAAAAATAATTGAAGAGGTTTTCAGCTTCTAATTGTGAAATGGTGTTTTGGAATAAGACTAGTATCCTCACTGAAAACAAATCCAAAGAAAGTAGAAGGAAAAAATAATGTAAAAGCAGAAATCAAGGAAAAGAAAAATTATAGTAATTGTCCATTAGAAAAAAATGATCAAAAGCACATTTGTTGATTAAACTGATTCATCATATGTAAACAATATTTATAATTCAATATATTAAAAAGTTGAAGATTTAAATGATCTAACTTGTTGCAGAACAAATCTTTGATAAAATTCTACCAAATAATAATAATAATATTTTCACAAAATAATAATAGAAAAGAGCTCCCCTAAACTGATAAAGAATAGCTAAAAAATTTGTGCAAATATCACAGTTAAATTGAAATATTGGAAGATTTGTTCTGGTGGTTGGGCATAATTAAATGATAATCACCTGTTTTGTTCATCAATATTCTGGCTGTTTTAGTGAGTACAATAATACGTGAAGAAATGACAAATATTGGAAGTGAAAAAATACAAATATTAATTTACAAATTACAAGCTCATGAATTTAGAATATCAAAATGATCTACAAATATGTCAATATGGAAAGCTAACAGGAATGAGGAAATTTAAAAAGAAACTTTCTATATGTAGACACCACATTTTTAGAATGTATAACCTATACATTTTGAAGATGATATGTCAGAAGATATTAAGAAGAGGTTGCAAGAATACACAGAACTATACAAAAAAGATCTTTATGACCCAGATAATCACAATGATGTGATCGCTCACCTAGAGCCAGATATCCTGAAATGTGAAGTCAGAGGGCTTAAGAAGCATATGAACAAAGCTAGTGGAGGTGATGGAATTCCAGGTGAGCTATTTCAAATCCTGAAAGATGATGCTGTGAAAGTGCTGCATTCAATATGCCAGCAAATTTAAAAAACTCAGCAGTGGCCACAGGACTGGAAAAGGTCAGTTTTCATTCCAATCCCAAAGTAAGGAAATGCCAAAGAATGCTCAAACTACCTCACAATTGCACTCATTGCACACGCTAGTGAAGTGATGCTCAAAATTCTCCAAGCCAGGCTTCAGCAATACGTGAACCATGAAATTCCAGTTGTTCAAGCTGGTTTTAGAAAAGGCAGAGGAACCAGAGATCAAATTGCCAACATCCACTGGATCATTGAAAAAGCAAGAGAGTTCGAGAAAAACATCTATTTCTGTTTTATTGACTATGCCAGTCTTTGACTGCATGGATCACAACAAACTGTGGAAAGTTCTAGAAAAGATGGGAATACCAGACCAGTTGACCTGCCTCTTGAGAAGCCTGTGCGCAGGTCAGGAAGCAACAGTTAGAACTGGACATGGAACAACAGACTTGTTTCAAATAGGAAAGGGAGTACGCCAAGGCTGTATATCGTCACCCTGTTTATTTAATTTATATGCAGATTACATCATGAGAAACCCTAGGCTGGTTGAAGCACAAGCTGGAATCAAGATTGCCGGGAGAAATATCAATAACCTCAGATATGCAGATGACACCACATATGGCAAAAAGTGAAGAAGAACTAAAGTAAAGAGCCTTTTCATGAAAGTGAAAGAGGAGAATGAAAAAGTTGGCTTAAAGCTCAACATTCAGAAAACTAAGATCATGGCATCCAGTCCCATCACTTCATGCAAATAGATGGCAAAACAGTGTAAACAGTGGCAGACTTCATTTTTGGGGGGCTAGCAAATCACTGCAGATGGTGACTGCTGCCATGAAATTAAAAGACGCTTCCTCCTTGGAAGAAAAGCCATGACCAATGTAGACAGCCTGTTAAAAAGGAGAGACATTACTTTGCCAACCAAGGTCTGTCTAGTCAAGGCTATGGTTTTGCCAGTGGTCATGTATGGATGTGAGTGTTGGACTATAAAGAAAGTTGAGCACCAAAGAATTGATGGTTTTGAACCGTGGTGTTGGAGAAGACTCTTGAGAGTCCCTTGGACTGCAAGGAGATCCATCCAGTCCATCCTAAAGGAGATCAGTCCTGAGTGGTCATTGGAAGGACTGGTGTTGAAGCTGGAACTAATACTTTGGCCACTTGATGCAAAGAGCTGACTCATTGAAAAAGACCCAGATGCTGGGAAAGATTGAAGGCTGGAGGAGAAGGGGATAACAGAGAGTGAGATGGTTGGATGGCATCACCAACTCAATGGAGATGAGTTTGGGTAAGCTCTTGGAGCTGGTGAAGCACAGGGAGGCCTGGCGTGCTGCAGTCCATGGGGTCGCAAAGAGTTGGACACGACTGAGCAACTGAACTGAACTGTCAGGAGGATCATCTACCTTTGTTAAGTTAGAGTGTGATGGTTTTCCATTGCTTAAATGCTTAATAAATCCCTAGAATTAACTTCTTCCTAAGAAAACAGTTTCTCTAGTTGCTATTTATCTTGCTTGTTTAACTATAAAACACTTTGCCCATATAGTATTTTCCTGTTTTGATCTGTTTTGACAATGTGTTAATAGTTGCATTCTGCCACAGAACAGGAAGAATTTCTGCTGATGATGTCTTACCAGGAACATATAAAAAAGAAAAGAAAAAGACTCACTGCCTTAAACTACAAATGACTTTTTCTGTCCCATATTTTAACATCCTCAGAGGCAGAGCAGCATAATTAACAAAGGCTAGTGAATAACACTCACAGCCGGCATTTTTCGATGCAGTACTGAATAAGTAAAGATTATAATCATAATATTCCCCTACTTGCTTTTTTGTGTTGATATTCAATTATAGTGGTGTTTTAAAAGTTAAATGAAAAATCAAATAAAAAACTCAAGAAAGATCTTTGAGAAAAAAAATCTTTGAGATCTTTGAGATGGTTGGATGGTACCACTGACTCAATGGACATGAGTTTGAGTAAACTCGTGGAGTTGGTGATGAACAGGGAGGCCTGGCGTTCTGCAGTCCATGGGGTCACAAAGAGTCAGACACGACTGAGCGACTGGACTGAACTGAACTGATTATTGCTGTATTTGTCTGATATATCATAGAGTGTACATGAACATATAGACATTACTAGAGAACATCAAGGCAATCAGCTGAGTACAGAAAAGTAATTAAATAGAAAATGTGAAAAGATATATATGTATTGTTTCTCTGTTAAAGTATCATGTGATCCTTTTTCACTGGTGCTTTTTTTCCCCTGAATTCCCCTTTGGGCTTACCAAAATTTATGAAGACTGCTTTGAGAAATCAAATGTTTTTGGGTTGTAAATGACTGTATTTGAATAAGTTTAATCTGAATATTTATTTAATTTATGTCACTTGTTATTTATGTTCTTGAAATTTTCCTGTCCATGGCATTAAAATTTCTATTTACTATTATGTTTCTAATTTCTTCCATTTGTTATTTACCTCTCTTATTCTACCTACTAAAATGGTCAGTGAGCAATTTGTTCCCTTTTCTCTATAGTCACTCTGTCACTTGATAATCTTTACCAATTCAGTAATTACATTTATTCTAAAAATTATATCTGATGACAAATTCCTTTGTAAAAATCTAAATATACTTTAGGTGTGCATGCTCAGTCGCTTCAGCCATGTGACTCTTTGTGACCCTGTGGACCATGGCCCACCAGGTGGGATTCTGTCTGTGGGATTCTCCAGGCAAGAATACTGGAATGGGTTGCCTGCCCTCCTCCAGGGGATCTTCCTAACCCAGGGATCGAACCCATGTCTCTTGCATTGCAGGTGGATTCTTAATGTGCTAAGACATTGAGGAAGCCCCAAATATATTGTGTATTCATGAGATATTGTTTTTGTTCTCACTTCAAACTCCATATGTTTAAAGCTGTGCTCATTATCTCTTATACCAAACTGACTTCCCTTCCTCCCTATATATATATATATATATTTTATCATAGTACTATGATAATACTAGTTCCCAAACTAACCGTTTTTGGAACAGATATGTTCGATTCCTTCTTCATTTCATTAGTTTTATGATGATAATCTAGGAAATAGACTAGTGAAAGGCACTAAGCAGGTTTCTAGATCAAAGTTAGCTATGATTAGGTGGTTGATGTTGACAAATCAGTTAACATTATAGCTCTTAATATTATTATATCTGAAACAATGACAGTAGAGTAAGCTGCTCTTCAAAGAGCTGAGTTAACTTAAATTTTCAATCTTTAATATTTTAATAAAAATAATGGCTTAGTTTTTATTTAGTTTAGTTCATCAGAGTTCTTATTTATGGTTAGTATTTGTGTGTGTGTGTGTGTTCTGTTTAATATTTATCCACTTCAAGGTAGATAGAGTACATGCCTAAGATTTCTCCTCCATATATATGCCTTGCCAGAATGGGCAAGATATACTACTAAGTTTACTTTTAGTAGTTTCTAGAACATTTAAACCCATTTAGAATAGTTTTTTTATGTATGGAACATGATCAAGATTTATTTTTAATAATTATATACTTAAATACTTGTATTTAAAACACTCTAGTCACTCCATTGTACTCCAGTGATGCTTTACTATAAAGTCAGTCTGTTCTGTTGGTCTATTTTCTACCCTTGACAGCAGTACATTGTCATAATCTTTCATCTTACACAAAGTTAGCTAACTTATACAAAATGAGATAGTAGAAGTCCAACTTTATCCTTCCTCAGGATTGTCGTGGCTAATCTTAGTCCTTTGACTTTATATATTCATTTCAAGATCAGAGTTTGGAATTTAAAAAAAAAAAAAAACAGTCAAAAAATAAAAATGCTTTGCACAATTCCTGATAGGATTTCATTGAAGTTGTGGTAAGGTTGGGGAAAATCGACATTTTAAAAATAATGAAACTTCCATTAAATTATATGGTATAAAACTTTATCTTTTCAAATATTTTTTAAGTTGTTTTTAGTAATATTTTGTGTTTCTGCAGATACATCTTGCCCATTGTTTAATTAACTTTGCTTCATACTTCTCTCACTACTATCCTCAAACCTACTGGGATCACCTTTTCCCTGTCTTGGGTTATATCAGCCAAAGAGTCTATACTTTTTCCCATTAGTTTTGAAATACTGTAACAGCTTTATCTTTCAGTATTAAAAATTAATTATTATTATTATTATAAATCAAATAATTCATTTCAAAAATTTTCTTTTAGCTAAATTCCAGACCTGACTCTTGGTTTAAAATTACTCAATGAAGAAAAAAGTTTCCCTCTTTTCTTTTAGTAACCTTAATCTAGGCCCTCTTTTCTCAGCTATTCCTTGATGTACACATTATTCCTCATAGTTGTACTCTTGTAACTCTAACTTTGCTTTTGACCAGAGTCTATGACCTTAGGTTCCTTACTTCATCAGCCAGCCCTGTTTGGTGGGATATTTTGCAGATAAATTAAGCCTGACAACCTTCTTCATTGTGTATATGGTTTACTGAAAAGAAAAAAATATCACAATCTGGAAGAGCAAACCATACACATTTATGTACTCATTTCTTTCCATGCATTGAAAGCTGATACAGCCTGTCCGTGCCTTGTCAGGGAATGTTTGACGGGAGGATTCCTACGTGCTGTCTCTCATGAGTCCTTTGTCCCTCTTCAAGCGGAACAGCACGCTGCTCCCAGGGACTGAGGTCATTGTGTGGGGCAAGCATGAGTCTCCTTTAGTAAACATTCTCCTTAGGACAAAACAGCTTAGTCTCCTTCCCCTTTCTTGAGATAAAGATTGTCTTCTGACCTTGTGACTACTTTTAGCCCATGTTTCCTTGGTAACGTTTGCTGTACATTTGGTTTTCTGATCTCTATCATTCCCGAAAGAAGTTTCTTGTACTGCAGCCTATATATACTCATAGAAAAATCATTAAAGCACCTTTGCTCCATCAGAGCTTGGGTCCCCGGGTCTTTTTTTGTCTCTCTCTCTCTCTCCTTTTCTGGCTGACTCTCTGGAGCGTGGAGACCCGTCGTGCTCACTTTTCTGCCCGGGCTTCTAAGACCCCCTCGAGAGGGCGCCTGGTGCCTTCGTGAGCGATGCAAGTCCTGTGTCAAGGACTTTATTGGTCCTCTGCGTAAACCAAGGGACATCGGCCTCTTTCTCTCTTTCACTTTCTTATCGTCGACTCCGTACCTCCAGATTCCGGTCCATTAAGGGACCCCAACAGTGCCTTTTGAATTTTCCAGAAGAGAGTCAGACAGCAGTTTCTAGGCCTTCAAATTTCAAGGACATATGCCAGTTTTTATTGATAATTCCCTTCTATTCTATGCAAGGAGCAGCTTGGAATCAATGTAAGAGTTTCTGAAGTTTATCAGGCATTCACCCAGGGATAACATGCAGATTTCCCTCTTGGATATCATCATTCCCAAAATCTCAAGGACTTCTCTTGATGCTATTTTACTTGGCTTGGAGGTAGATGTGAGTGCAGGAATGGAACGGGAAGGGAAATTGTTCAGCATTCTCTGCTCACATTAGTCAATTAATAAGGCTTCTTTTAGCTCTTTAGCCTTCTCTCATATGGACTAGATTTGGGTGATGATTGTTTAATCAATTTGCTTACCATTTAGCATATCTTGCATAAAAGTTATTAGCAAATTCTTGTTAGATAAAATATAAAAATTCACACTTGATATCATCTTGTATATCAAAATACATAGCTCACATTAAATGCTCAATAAATATAGATGTGATAATCTTATTATTAACACTGAGCTAAAAATAAGTAATGATGTGTATTAAAAAGAAGATGGAATTTAAATTATTTTTACTTATAAAACTTGATGTTGATCAGGTCAGTTGACTTCTGCTTATCTTAGTTTATGTATATAAATACACCCACATTATGCATAACGTGTGTGGTAAACACTGAACTTCTGTCCACCTATAATGACCTATAATTCCACCCACAATTCAATCAATACAAAATAATTGTTGAGTTTAATTTACCATAACTATATGGTCAAACAGAAATATAAAAAGAGCTTTGTTTTAGTCTTTATCATCTCAAATAAGGATATACTTTCCACTGATGAATGCAGATTCAAATCCCATGAAATCCCATTCAAATCCCAGATTCAAATCCTTAGATAATATACTAAGGGAATCCCAAGCTTATTAACTCATCTCAATTAGGTCTAGGTTTGTTGAGCATGAGAAATCACTTAGATACACACCAAAGAATAATATACTTAAGTTTAATTGCACATAATACCAAGCCTAGAATGTTTTATTCTAAGACTTGGATATCATTCTTCAGAGTTCCACAGTTAAAGGGGAGTGTCACATTAGGAGATAAGAAACCAAAACAAAAAAAAGAAAGAAAGAAAGAAACTAGAAATGAAGTGAGATAAGACCCATTTCCACCTTTGTCTCATTTAAATTAAAGGGGTTTCATACATCTTTCACAATATTTCATAAGCATTAAACCTTGACAATAATTGGACTTCTGCATCCTTTGAAGAGAGAGATAAAGCTGAAAGCTGAAATCCATTAACCTAAGCCTCTTGCATGTCTAAAAAGCAACACAATTAGAGTTTCCCTAGGATGGCTGATCAAATGAAAACAATTGTTGAATCCATTAAACACACAGGCCTAAACTGTAGTTAGCCACATGTTCACTCTACTAAATGTGTCAGGTATGATGTTTATAGATCACAGATTTTGATATAACCCAAAGGAAAAAGCCTGTTTCTCTTTGTAACTCAATGTCACTTCTGAAAAAGTCATTTGTCTTTCTATTGTGCATAAAAATTTAGGGCATTACTAGGAAGCACAATCATATTTTCTTTAGTGTAAGATGAAATACTTTCCCAAAGTAGGACAGTAATTCAAGTAAAACTCCAAGAAATAATGCATGTGTACATCTCTTTAAAAAATCTATAGCCCCACATATCTTTAAAAAAATATCTGATCTACTGAAATGATCTATTCAGAGAAAAGAGTACCCAGATAAAAATCTGACTTCTTATTCCGTTTAACAAAAATTCTCTCAAAACCAAAATCAAAATACCATGAGATACATGTCTTATTAAGATTTAATATAAAATTCCAGACAAGCTATTTTTAATTTCATTCAAAATGTCATAATGTCATCGTGAGAATTGAATTTGAGACACAGTTTGAACATAAGAAAGTCTTAGCTTTCAGAAGTCCTGGGAGAAGGAGGTCTGTCGGGTGACCTCATTATTCAGTTTTAAATTTAGCAAAGGAAGAACTGACAGAGTAACAAAGACTATGGGCAGAAATGGCAGCAGTGGAAAGCAGAGGCTTTGGGAAAGAATAGACTCTGTCATCAGAGCGAAGAGCTCAAAACTAGAGGACCATAGCTGAAATTTGGAGAAATCCAGGGGTTTTGTATATTTTGTCCAGAAATGACCACATCCACAATCTTCTGCTTTCCTTAGAGATTGGTTTTTTAAAAATGTATCCAACTTAAACATGCTGATTACAATGATGGAAGAGAATTTGTTAAAATAAAGAAAACATGTTTTTAAAACAAAATTTAAATTCAAATCATGTCATTGGAGTACTTTTCTTTTTTAGATGTTTTTAATGTTTTAAATTTGAAAACAGTACATGATATAAAATCTTCTGGGGTGGCTTAGACAGTAGAGAATCTGCTTGTGATGCAGGAGACCAAGGTTTGATCCCTGGGTCGGGAAGATCCCCAGGAGAAGGGAATGGCTTTCCCCTCCAGTATTCTTGCCTAGAGAATTCCATGGACAGAGGAGCCTGGCGGGGGTCACAAAGAGTCGGAAATGACTGAGTGACTAATGTACACAAACACACATATGGTACAAAAACATCCAGATAAAAAGAAAAATCCAAATTGATATGCTGTCTTCATACTTATGAATTTTGAAAAAAGATTTTATTCCCTCAAATTTACTCTTGGAAGAGCATAATGCACACAACTCTATTTTACCAATATAAAACCTAACAATTAGAGTATTTAAATGATTTCATTTAAAAAATTGTTGGACAAATACCACAAGTAGGATCTTCTTACAGATCTTCTCAAATTTAATAGGTATTGTTATCTTCTCTAATGGAATTATTCATCATGGAATCAAATTTGTATATTTATAGTTCTATGTCTACATATGAACTTCTTCTTGGACGGCCTTAAAACTTATAATTTTTTTCTTTTTCAATGCTTGCATTAAAATTGAAACTGATAACCAATTGTACTTAAGAATTTTAGGCAGATAATAGATGTACATTAGAATTTCATAGCATAAAATGGAGTGTGTATATTTAATGAAAAGTGCTTCAGGTTTCTAGAAATCAGCTGTTTTTTTTTTACTATAGCTATGCATGCAGGAGGAGTAGTTACTTATCAATAGGCCCCCTGAGCATAGCACCTCGCTGGATACATGGTATGTACTTAGTAATATTCCTCAATGAAATAGAAACAAATGCATGAATGAAAAGGTTTGCCAATGAAAAATGCCTTCTAAAGTGTTTTTTTTTTTTCTTTTTCCACACTCAGGGGGAATTTAAAAAGTGATTAAAAAGTAAAAGATTATAATCAACCAAATGAAGGGTGGCATGTATTTGAAACCAAGTTTACATGAAGGTGTTCATGAAGTGGTTACATGGAAAAATTCTGATTATATGTCAACCAATAGGAGTGTTGCACCCCATAAAAAACACTGAAACAAAGAAACTTTAGATTTTTTTTTAATGTGAATGTTTCTTTCTGGTTATAGGTAATCTCAAAACTACTTGTTTCCTGATTTTAAAAAGAAATTGGTCCACTCCAACACAAATCAGAGAGACAATACTGATAAAAGTCAGATGAAAAATTAGGAAGCATGACTGGTATAGCATCAATTCTTGTTAAGTAGATGCAACTTGGCATTTTGCAAAAAAAAAGAAAAGAAACAAAATTATTTAAATTTAGCATTTTGTAAATCTGTGCAAAACAGAATAGCAGTATGTAGATCTAAAAAGGATTTAAATAACAGAACACTCTGCAGAGATGGAAACTGAGAATTCTTTGAAAGTGATATTATAAGTCTAAATACAAAGAATTTATCATCACAACATATATTCCTTATAACATCCTCAAGGAGAATCAATGAAAACAAAGGAAAATAAGTTCATTTGTCTGAGACTCCTATTATTTCCAAATCTGAGGAGGTTTAGTGTATTACTATCAATACCATAAAGTAGGAGATCTTAACAAATAATCAAATTTTAAGACAAAAATATCATTGGGGATAAAAGACATTTTAGAATATGAAAGGGTTAATTTATATCAGGAAGATATAAAACTTACGAATATATGTGCATCTAACAAAAGAGCCCCAAAATGTATGAAACAGAACCTGTCAGAACAGGTTGAAATAACAGGTAATTCAACAATACTACTAAAAGACACAAATAATTCCATTCTAAAAATAAGTAGAAGCAGGTAGACCAAAAAATCTGTAAGTGTAAATACTGTTGTTGTTGTTCAGTCTCTCGGTCCTGTCTGACTCTTTGAGACCCCATGGACTGCAGCATGCCAGGCTTCCCTGTCCTTCACCATCTCCCAAAGTTTGCTCAAATTCATGTCGATTTGACTTGGTGATGACATCCAACCATTTCATCCTCTGTTGCCCACTTCTCCTCCTTCCTTCAATCTTTCCCAGCATCAGGCTCTTTTCTAATGAGTAAGCTGTTCACCTCAGGTGGCCAAAGTATTGGAGTTTCATCTTCACATCAGTCCTTCTAATGAATATTCAAGACTGATTTTCTTAGGATCGACTGGTTTGATCTCCTTGCAATTCAAGGGACTCTCAAGAGTCTTCTACAACGTCACAGTTCAAAAGTATCAATTCTTTAGCTTTCAGCCTTCTTTATGGTCCAACTCTCACGTCCATACATGACTCCTGGAGAAAGCATATCTTTGACTATATGGACCTTTGTCAGCAAAGCAATGTCTCAGCTTTTTTAGTATGCTGTCTAGGTTTGCCATAGCTTCTCTTCCAAGGAGCAAGCACCTTTTAATTTCATGGCTGCAGTCACCATCTGCAGTGATTTTGGAACCCAAGAAAATAAAACATCTGTCACTGTTTCCCTTTTTCCCCATCTATTTGCCATGAAATGATGGGACTGGATGCCATGATCTTAGTTTTTGAATGTTGAGCTTTAAGTCAGCTTTTTTCACTCTCCCCTTTCACTTTCATCAAGAGGCTCTTTAGTTCTTCACTTTCTGCCATATGGGTGGTGTCATGTGTATATCTGAGGTTATTGATATTTCTCCCTGCATCCTTGACTCCAGTTTTTGCTTGATCCAGTCTGACATTTCACATGATGATCTCTGCATATCAGTTAAATAAGCAGGGTGATAGTATGCAGCCTTGACTTACTCCTTTCCTGATTTGAAACCAGTCCATTGTTCCATTGTTCCAGTCTGGTTCTAACTGGTGCTTCTTGACTTGTACACAGGTTTCTCAGGAGACAGGTAAGGTGGTCTGGTATTCCCATCTGTTGAAGAATTTTCCACAGTTTGTTGTGATCCACATGGACAAAGGCTTTCACATAGTCAATGAAGCAGAAGTGGATGTTTTTCTAGAATTCTCTTGCTTTTTTGATGATCCAATGGATGTTGGCCATTTGACCTCTGGTTCTTCTGTCTTTTCTATATCCAGCTTAAACATCTGGAGTTTCTTGGTTCACATACTGTTGAGGTCTCACTTGGAGAATTTTGAGCATTACTTTGATAGCACATAAATTGAGTGCAATTGGTGGTAGTTTGAACATCCTTTGGCATTGCCCTTCTTTAGCATTGGAATGAAAACTGACGTTTTCCAGTCCTGTGGCCACTGCTGAGTTTTCCAAATTTGCTGGCATATTGTGCATAGCACTTTCACAGAATCATCTTTTAGTATTTGAAATAGCTCACCTGGAATTCCACCATCTCTCCTAGCTTTGCTTAGTGAAAGGTAAAACACTATCAACCTAAAGGACCTAACTCACCTGTATAGAACTCTCTACCCAACAGTAGCAGAAAGCACATTCTTCTAAAGTTGATAAAGAACTCTCCATATAAATAATATGGCAAGCCAAAAAACAAACCTCAATAAATAGAAAATCATTGAAATCATACAAAGTATGTCCTTTGACTAAATTGATGTTAAATTGGAAAGCAACAACAGAAGGAAACTGGGAAAATCGACATGTAAATATGAAAAATAAACAACAGATTTAAAAATAATTTATAGGTTAAGAAGGAAATCATGGAGAATTTAGAAACTGTTTTGAGCTAAATGAAAACACAACCACAACATATTACAATTTGTGGGATTCAGCTAAATGTAAGGTTATAGCTAAAATGTAGAGCTTTGAATTAGTCTTCTGGGACTGCATACAAAATACCACAAAATGGGTGGCTTAAACACCACAGGTTTATTTTCTCACAGCTCTGGAGACTGAAAATATAACTGTTGGAAGATTTGTTTTCTTTTGAGGTCTCTCTCTTTGGTACATATGGTTATCTTCTTGCTGTGTCCTCAAAGGGCATTTCCTCATGCATGTTATATCTCTGTTGTCTCTTCCTTATCTTAAAGGACACCAGTTCTTTTGGATTAAGTTAAGGCTCCATCCTTACACTCTCATTTAACCTCAACTAGGCCATTCTGGTATGACCTAAATCAAATCCCTTATGATTATACGGTGGAAGTGACAAATAGATGCAAGGGATTAACTCTGATAGAGTCCCAGAACCATGGACAGAGTTTCATAACATTGTACAAGAGGCAGTGAACAAAACCATCCTCAAGAAAAAGAATGCAGGAAGGCAAAATGGTTGTCTGAGGAGACTTTACATATAGTGGAGAGAAGGAGAAAAGAAGAAAATTGAAAGACAAAGGAGAAAGGGAAATATATACCCAACTGAATGCAGATTTCGAAAGAATAGCGAGGAGAAATAAGAAAACCATCTTAAGTCAGCATTGCAAAGAAATAGAAGAAAACAATAGAATGGGAAAGACTAGAGATATTGTCAAGAAAATTAGACAAACCAAGGAAACATTTCATGCAAAAATGGGCACAGTAAAGAACAGAAAGAGTAAGGACCTAGCAGAAGCAGAGGAGATTAAGAAGTGGCAGGACTTGGTGACTGAACACCAACAATAATAACCTCTTTAAAAGCCCTATCTCTAAATACAGCCACATTTGGGATTAGGGTTTCAACATACGGGTTTTTACGGGATACATATTTGAGTTCTTAATAAGCTCTAAATGCCTATGGTTAAAACAACTAAATAAATAGATAATCTCAGTAGCAGTCTTGAGATAACTGGTAAAAGAAGAACAAACTAAATTAAATATAAGCAGGAAAAGAAATATTAAAGATCAGAATAGAAATCAATGGACAACAGAAAACAATAAAGAATATAAATGAAGTTCGTACTTTGTAAACATCAAATAAGTAAATTGAATTACTAATTTAAAATCTCTTCATAAACTCTGCCAGGTCCAAATGAGTTTGTTGCTGAAATACAGAAGATATTTAATGATAAAATAACATCAATCCTTAAAAAATTTAGAGAAAATGGAGAAAGAGGAAATATTTCTGTATTATTCTACTAAGTCAGTATTACCATTATAACAGTGCCAAACCAAGACATCACAAGAAAAATAAAAGTGACAGATATCCCTGATAATTATAGACAGGGTCAGAAAAATATAGACACAATATTGTAAAAATATAATAAAATATTAGCAAACCAAATATGGCAATATATTAAAAGATTTTTAAAATTATTGCTACATGATATTTATCTCAAGAAGGCAAAGATGGTTTAATAAACAAAATAATTTCATGTTACATATCATAGTGCTTGAATGAATGACAAAAGCCACATGGTCATCTCAAAAGAGGAAGAAGCATTTGACAAACTCTATTGAAGGCAAAGACAAAGTTCTCAACAAATTGGAAAAGAAAAGGACCTTCTTAGTCAACATAAAAACCATATGGAAAACAAACAAACAAAAAACTAGAGCTAATGTCATACTTGCCAATGAATATTTTCCAAGAGAACAAGGAGGTCCACTGCCTCACCAACTCTACTGATATTGCACTAAAGGTTCTAGTCAGTGCAAAGAGGCAAAAAGAGAGAGAAAGAAAACAAAAAGAAACAAACACCATAGAAAGGAAAAAATAAAACTGACTTATTTCACAAATGTGTTTACATGAGTACTTCTGTAAGATAGAAGATTAATATGCAAAGAAGTCTTCCTATGTACTAGCAATGAGTCATTTGCAAATAAAAATTAAGAAAATATTTTATTCACAATAGCACCTAAAAAAAAAGTCTTGAGAATGAAATTAACAGAAGAAATACAGAGTTGTACACTGAAAACTACAAAACAATGATGGCAGAAATTGAAATTCTATGTATAAAATATTTTAAATTAAAAGTTAAAAATTAAACTACTGTACAACCTAGTAATTTCCACTCCTAGGAATATAACCAAGTAAAATGAAAACACATTTCTATATGAAGACATGTATGTCTCCAGAATCAGGAAGAACAGAGAATAGGAACAGAGACTTGCTAAGCATGAGAGCCAGGAAGAGACTTCTGCTCATCTACAGATATGTTTTGTAACTGTTAGGCTATTGGTCTTACCAGATTAATAAACCTTATCCATGCATGTTCACTGGAGCCCAGAAAATCTTTCTAAATAACTATACATCTGTAATTGAATGCCTGTAACTTCAACAATTAAATATCTGTAACTTCCTTAATAAAATTATTTCTTAAATTATTTGTTAATGAACTCTTATGTAAACATATATTTAATATTTTAATAATTTGCCATTATCCATCTCTAAAATTTTGAATCCTATTCAGTATATGTAAACACTAACTACTGTTAAATTAATTAAACAAGGACGCTATTAGATGAGGAAGCTCTGATATCATGGAGACCTACTAAGCAAACTGAAATCTAAATCTGTAAATGCCTCAGGGTTAAAAGATGGAGACCTAAAGACAATCAGGCTCAGACAACAAGGCTTTTAAGCCATAGGCCATCAGATAACATCCCCTCTTTGTTTCCACAGGGCTGCGGAAGTGTTGCAGTGGTAAAGAATCTGGCTAACACTGTAGAAGATGCAAGAAATGTGGGTTCCATCCTTGGGTGGGGAAGATACCCTGGAGTAGGAAATGGCAACCCACTCCAGTATTCTTAAGCTGGAAAATCCATGGACAGAGGAGCCTGGATGGCTACACCCCATGGGGTAGCAAAGAGTCAAATACCACTGAGCATACATTCACTACTTTTGCTTCCATTACTTCTCTGATCATCGCTCTAGCTCCTGTGGGAAAAGTGCTCCTAAACATGCCCGGTTTGATGCTCCCCAGTTCCAATGGATTTTTATTCAAATAAACCCCTCAAATTTTTAATAGGGCTCAGTATATCTTTTAACACTACTTAACAAGTAAACAATAATATATATACATATATCACACTCTCTATATGCAGTATTTCAAAGTAAATTATCATATAGGAAATTTAAACACAAGCACTATGGAAGGTTCCCATATTAATAAAATGTTTAATGATATGTAATTCAATAATCTGGGAAATAAAATGAAACATCCCATATATCTTGATTCTCTTTACTAGTGACAAATTAGGTTATTGACTATGTGCTTGTCCTTGGTGAAATTTTGGCCTTGAACATTCTTCACAATTGATTATAAGATGCATCAAATACGGAAGACTGGGTAAAAAACAGTTGAAATTTAGAACATCAGTCAATAATCCATATTATTTGCTCCACCACTTTCCCTTTCCTTTTCCCCTTTCATCCTCTTCCCCCTCCTCTCCCTGTCTCTCTCTGACAGACAGACAGACAGACAGACAGACACACACACACACACACACACACACACACACACACACACACACACAGAGTATAACATCACATGATCAGAGGCTCAGTTAAATGAACTTCTACTTAATTCTTGCAATTTTAAATGTTCTTAATTGTAGCCGAAGAACTATATCATTTCCAAACTACCAGTAAGTATTTCTAAAATGTCTTTTTTTAAATGCCAAATAGATTACTACAACATTTGGTTGTATTTCTAAAGCTTGAAATGAAATTACATTTAAAAGTCCAAGAAATATTACTATAGCTGACATTAATTCATAAGTATGTACACTTTTATGACTAAACATAGTGATAGTGAGCTATGATTTAAAATACAAGGCCATAACTTGATAAAATATATATTTAGTTTAAAAACCTAAAAAAACCAAATTGCTATTGCAGAACTTCCTGTAATTTTGCCTGGCCTTATTTGTAAAAGAAAATTGGAAGCTATGATATTAGTTGTTCAGATCCATGATTATATAATATGCTTGTTTTTGCCATAAAAAGATTCAAAACCACAATATTTGAAACAAGTTCAACTATGTTTAATTATTCATTATTTATCTGAGTCAACATTAGCTTTCTACTGGGCTCAGAAGTGATAAGTGATATTGAATAGTAGCTACAGAGATATTTCAAGACCAACTTTATTCTTTGAAGATCAGGCTCTTACATATAGCCCACTTCCTGAAAGAGAAGGTGATGTTAATAGATAAGCAGAAATGGAATGACGTTGAGATAATAAAGCAAATGATGAAGTGCTGAAAGAAAACCTGAAGCTTAAATAAAATATACATAAAAACAAACTACAAAGAGAGAAATGGAAGAATAGCTATTTGGCATTGATTTGCAAATTATTATGACATTTCCATTTTAACAGATTTTTCAATGATATAAAACATAAAGCTTTACTTAAAAAGAAGTTTAAATTTTGGTTGAAAATAGCAGATACTCTTAACTGCTATTAATAAAACAAAAACAAAATCAAAGTCATAAAGGAACTTAGCCTGAAACAGTGTTTTAAAACATATGATGTGATGTAAGGTAATATTTTTATCCATCATTTTAAAAAGTGGCTATTTTATGGTACAAAGGAATTTCATAAAAAGTGCTCAAGTGCAATCCCTGTTTGTAGTAATGGGAACATTATGTTTATTACTATTTAAGTTGGAATGATATTTGTGAGGTATTCAGAAAAATAATTTCCATGGACTCAATTAAGAAAATAGGTAAACACCTTTAATGGGGAAGGAAATAGCAACCTACTCCAGTATTCCTAGGGATGGTTATAGACTTCCCTGGTGGCTCAGATGGTAAAGGGTCTGCCTACAATGTGGAAGACCCGGGTTCAATCCCTGGGTTGGGAAGATATCCTGGGGAAGGAAATGGCAATATACTCCAGCATCTTGCCTGGAAAATCCCATGGATGACAGAGGAACCTGGCAGGCTACAGTCCATGAGGTCGCAAAGAGTCAGACACGACTGAGCGGGTTGACTTTCAAGTTCTTCCAGTATTCCTGCTGGGAAAATCCCACTGACAGAGGAGCCTGGCCGGCTATGGTGTCCCAAAAGAGTCAGACACGACTGAGCATGCACACACGCAAACATCTTTAAAATGAATATATAATGTGTGAAACATTGGAAATGCACAAGGAAATTAAATATTGGACACTGCAGGAAAAAAAAAAAAAAACAAAACAGAGTAGATGGAATGAATTCAGCATTCCCATGAAAATGTTGAGGTTATCTGGTAATAAACTGGGCACTTCGAGTATTAACTTTCTTCCCTTCCTCCTTTTCTCCTTCCTCTCCTTCCTTCCTTCCTTATTAAAGTAACATTGGCTTATAGCATTATGTAAGTTGTATGTGTACAACATATTATATTTCTACTTCTGTATACCCTAAAATGCTCACCACAGATAAATGGTTTCCTTCCACCACCATAGAGTTGATTCTATTTACCATTTTACCCTCCAACCTCCTGGCCCCCTCCCCTCTGCTAGTCACTTCTCTGCTTTCTGTATCTAAGTGTTAGACCATTTATTTTTATTTTTTGTTTTTTATTAATAAATGTATTGTCTATAACTTTTTTCTAAATATTAAATAAACTGTAATGTAAAATGCTGTATTAATTTGAATTTTTTATTTCTATATATGTTATAATTAGCATCAAAATTTCCCTGTTGACCCAAAGATTAGAGATTTTATTTTATGTAATATATTTTAGTTTTCTCTTTGTTTCTGAGCATTACGATTTTGGCAATATATTTAGAGTTTTATTATCTAATAAGTTATTTTTTTCTACATTTTTAAAAATTAATTTTATTGCCAGGAATTTGGTCAAATGTGTAAATATTTTATGTCTATTTGAGTTAAATCTAATGGACCCTGCACCCAAAACTGAATAGTGCATTTGGCATTTTGATCAAGTTGGCGTGAGTGCTGTCATTTCAGTCGTGTCTGACTCTGCGGCCCCATGGATCATAGCCCGCCAGGCTCCTCAGACCATGGGATTCTCCCAGACAAGAATACTGGAGTGGGCTGCCATGCCCTCCTCCAGCGGATCTTCCTCACCCGGGGACCCAACTGGTATCTCTGCATCTTCTGTATTGCCGACAGATTCTTTACCACTGAGCCAGCCACTGGGGAAGACTTTGGTCAAGTTTATGTTTTTGTTATTCAAACAGTACATATACTTCATCTTTTACTATCGATATTTTGGTGTTAGATGTATATACGTTTAGAAAACTTATATGTTTCCAGTCATTTTAATCACTTGTCAAATATATGTGATCATTATCCTTTATTTCTGGCATGATTTTTTTCACTTTAATTCTATTTTGTCTGTTATTAATGTACTAACTGTCATTTTGTTAATTTTTACCTAGTACACTGCTTTCTTCCTATCCTTTTATTATTACTTTTCTGAACTTTATGTTTTAGAAGTGACTGGAATATAGCAGATTTTTTAAATATACAGTCGACCCAGAGGAATCGGGTGGAGAGGGAGGTGGGAGCGGGGATCGGGATGGGGAATACGTGTAAATCCATGGCTGATTCATATCAATGTATGACAAAACCCACTGAAATGTTGTGAAGTGATTGGCCTCCAACTAATAAAAAATAAATAAATAAATAAAATAAAATAAATAAATAAATATACAGTCGATTTTTGGCATTTCTCTTCAGTTATCTATAAGAATTATTATTCCTGGTATATATAGATTTATTTCTTAAAATTTGCTCTTGTCTTTGTCTTGCTTCATTTTTATTTAATTGCTTTTCCAGATTTATATAGTATTTGCTCAAGATTTTAGTTTTATTTTACTTCTTGATTTATAAACCTACCAAAAAAGAGAA
Organism: Cervus canadensis; assembly: GCF_019320065.1. Classification (NCBI taxonomy): domain Eukaryota; kingdom Metazoa; phylum Chordata; class Mammalia; order Artiodactyla; family Cervidae; genus Cervus; species Cervus canadensis. The sequence goes on from NC_057388.1 coordinate 79,501,297, forward strand.
TTGTTTTCAAAGTTGCACTAAGTTTTCTCGGTTTATGTTTGTCTGAAAATGTCTTATTTTTACCCTCATTATAAAATCATATTAATTTATATAAAATGTAATTATAATGAATAAAGAGTATAGGAAGACATTTTTGGTGGTGATGTATATGTTTATGTGTTTATGACATAGATTGTGGTGATGGTTTTACGGACATAAAACTAAACACAAACTCGTTAAGTTGTATAAATTAAATATGTGGGTCAATCATAACGCACTAAAACAGCTTAAAAATAAATTCTAAGAATATCATCCTTTATTGTGTAATCATTCTTTTCTTTCTAGAAGCTTTTACTTTTTTTCTTTGTTTTCATTTTGACTCAATGGTTTTCTTATAATTAAGTGTGTGTGGAGATCTTATTCTTACTAATAATTAGGAGGATTTGGCTTTTTAAAATGAGAAAAGGTATTTTATATTTCTAGAAAAAACTCATCTTTCAAATATTCTCTACTCAATTATTTCTAGTTACTTTAAAAAAAATTATATATATGTAATGCCATCTAACTTAGTTCTCCATGCTTTGCAATCTTTTTCATGCATTCTTCTTTGTCTCTGTGCTACATTTTTAATATTTTATATTGATTTGTCAGGCTTCCCTTGATGACTCAGCAGTAAAGATTCTGCCTGCAGTGCAGGAGACAAAGAAGATGTAGGTTCGATTCCTGGGTCAGCAAGATCCCCTGGAGGAGGAAATGACAATCCACTCCAGTATTCTTGCCTGAAAAATCCCATGGACAGAGGAGCCTGGCAGACTATAGTCTGAAGGGACACAAAGAGTCAGATGTGACAGGACACACAGAGTACATTGATTTGTCAGTTTACATATGCACACACACACACACACACACACACACGCTCTTCAGCTGTGTCTAACCTTTCATACACACACACACACACACACATATAAGTGCATTGTATGTTAGATGTGGGAGAGGTGTGTGTATATGTGTTTTACTTTGCCCATTTGTGAATTTTCCTCAGAAATTTTCAATATTCCATTATGGAAATAAAATCCTATTAACAATTTAAGTGGGGACTAGTTAACAATACTCACTTTCAGCAGTTTGCATAGGAAACATCTCATACTGCATATTTTATCCTAATACTTATATATTCATTTTAATTGTTGCTACAAAGACTTGCATATCCCCCCTAGCAGCCTGTAGCCTTAACAAGAAGGTGTTTGCCGGCCTTGTATTCCAGGATATTGAAGTCAGCTGTGTCTAGTTCTAGCTGAACTGGTTAAGACTGGATAGGATGAACCACCCTCCCACAGAGAATGTGGTGCAGAGCCTGTAGCTAGTTATACCTATGAGCAGAATGACCATTACCTCATCTGTTTCCAATTACCTTCCCCCATGTTTTCCATGGTCCTCACGCTTCTACACTTCCCAGACCCCAGATCCACTGGTTTCTTTACTCTTTATCTCACAAATACCCAGAGTCCCTTGACTTAGAGGAGGTGGATCTGAGTGTTCTTCAATTTCCTTGCTTGACTGTCTAGTGAATAAATCTCTTAGCTTCAAACCTTGGCATCTTGGCAGTCTGGCTTGCTCCATATCAAGCAAATCAAACCTGCTTCGCTAATACTATGATTCATTTATTTTGCAACTGGCAGTTTGTACCTTTTAATCTTTCTCAACTATTTTTTTTTTCCTCTCCCCACCCTGACCCTTGGCAACTACTTATTTCTTCTCTGTATCTGTAACTCTGTTTCTGTTCTGTTTTTTCATTTGTTTTTCTTTCTAGATTCCATATATAAGTTAGATCACAGAGCCACAACATCAAAAATGCAAGCAGCTCCAATAGAAAATGGGTAGAGGATCTGCATAGACATTGTTTCCGAAGAAAATATACAGATGGCCAACAGGTACATGAAAAAAGCCTCAGCATCATTAATTATCAGGGAAATGCAAATCACAGCCACAGTGAGATATCACCTCACACATGTCAGAATGACTGTTATCTAAAAAACAGTAATAACTGTGATTAGGATGTGGAGAAAAGGGAACCCTTGAGCACTGTTGGTGGGAATATAAATTGGTGCAGCTGCTATGGAAAACAGTATGGGTTTTGTTCAAAAACCCAAAGTTGAACTAGCACTGTTTTTGTTGTTTAGTCACTAAGTTTAGTGACTCTTTCGCAATCCAGTGGATTATAGCCCACCAGTCTCCTCTGTCAATGGGATTTTCCAGGCAAGAATACCGGAGTGGGTTGCCATTTCCTTCTCCAGGGGATCTTCCTGACCCAGGAATCAAACCCACATCTCCTGTGTTGGGAGGCGGATTCTTTACCACTGAGCCACCAGAGAAGCCCTGAATTAGCATGTTATCCATCAATTCACTTCTGGGTATTTATCCAAAGTAAACAAAAATAATAATTGGAAAAGATATCTGCACCTGTCTGTTCATTGCTGCATTGTTTACAATAGAGAAGATACAAAACCAATCTGCCATTAATAGATGAATGGGTAAGGAAGATGTGTGTATTTATATATGTATGTATATATAATGAATATAATACTTACATATGTAATGAAATATTACTCAGCTTTAAAAAGAATGAAATAATACCATTTGCAACAACATGGATGGACCTAGATTTTACCTTATGTAGGTAATAAGTCTGACAAAGAATGAAAAGTCCTTTGTGAGTTCACTTCCATGTGGAATCCTAGATAACTTTCATGCCCCTGCAAATGCCCCACTTCACTGGAAATGCAGTGTATTCAGTCAGCAAATCCTCAAACTCTAAGCTCACTGTGGGTTCTATACTTATTTCCTTGTTCCTTCTTTTATCCTAAACAAGGCTGACTGTGTAGCCCCAGCAAATCAGATGTTTTCTATTTTCCTCTTCCTTGTTCTTTATTCTTTATCCTGTAAAAGCTTCCTGCCTTCCATCCCATTTTGAAGTTCTCTGAAAGGAGACTTTTCACTTCATGAAGTATTAAATAAAATATGTTTGTATCACTGAAGTTATTTTCTTTAATCTTTTTCCAACAGTCGTTGGTGATGAAGGTGGAATCTGAAGCTGACTACTAAAGGGCTATGGGATGAGGAGATGCGTAGGGAAGGTGACCATTAAACTCTTTGTGCTGTGTTTCCTCTCATTGTTCCCATGGACTGTGGGTAAGTCATTCTCAGATTTGAGTTCTCCTTCCTTGTGTGCAGCAATATGATCCAAACAAACTGTATTTTAAAAACGTATTTAGCTAGGTCCTAGGATGTTTTCAGAGTTTGTTAAAACTTCCAGGGTCCTGGAAAGGTTCTGGGGTAGTTAAATTGGGAGTCTGCAACTGGTGCTGTGAACAGGTGCTCGCCATTAGGGAACTCGAAAAGCTTTGAGGTAAATCAGCAGCATAATTAGTTGGGGGATTTGGGAAAATAAAGACAAGAAATTCAGACACACTTGATTATCAGAATCAAAATACAGTCACAAGTCAAACTATTAAAATCCATTAGGGCATCCACAGCTATAAAGAAATCCTCCAGTGAAAGAAGTAACAGAGCCGTTGCTGGTGGTAATCTCTGAAGCCAAAGCAGCAAAATTGGTGAGTACAGATTAAACACTTAAAAGATGTTAGAACCCTTGCCTCCTAACTCTAAGGATCCTGTGCCAGGAAAAGCTGGTCATGGAATGGGTTGAGTGACTAGGTCACTCGTCAACCTCAACATTTCAGTGCAATAAAGGACATTGTAAAACACCACAAAATCCCCAAACTAGTGATACATCCAGCTTAGACATTCATTTGGCTCCAGAAGATGCAAGGCTTGGCCGAGGATATGGATCCTCAAGTTTCAAAGAATTGTGTGTGCCAGCTTCCAGAAGACCTGCTTATTTTATGTCTAGAAATATGAAAAGTAGTAGTCTTTGCCTTGCCATTCTGGTGGTGGATACCGGGGCTAGAGTGTCTACTTTGAACCCCTCTTAGTTGGGAATCTGCAGATAAAACCCTGGAAAACCTGGCAGAAGCCAGCAAAAAGTGAGCATTCTTATCAAAGTTAGCTCCCCTGGATCTCTGAATGTAAAATTTCTCCTTATCCCTCCCTTTCTAACCCAGACTCTTGTGAATTTGGTTTTGGGGTTCTCATTGGTTATCAATCTTTTCTCTCCCAAGGATAGCTTTTGAAGTCTTAATTGTCTGATTTTATGTCCTGAGAATTTGGCTTGGCTTTCTGCCTGCCTGGGGCACACAGGTTGTTGGCTCTTGCATATGCAGCCAACAAAACTATCAGCTAGCAAGTTGAAAACTGCAAAAGTAGTAGACAACCTTTTGGCCAGACAAAAATGTGAGCTGTGCTTGTTTTGTGGCTAGGGTCCTACTGAGTGTTGCCAGTCTTTAGGGGAATTGTCTTTGTCTTTAGGGTGGCTCTGGATCTTCGGAGGAAGGTATCTTTTGTTACCTCTATTTCAGAATTTGTCAGCAACAAAGTTAAGATGATGGTTAGCTTTTTAATGTCTCATCAAATTTTCATAAGCATTTAAACATAATTGTTAATGACAAGTAAATGCTTACAAATAGTTTATAAATGAACTTTCAACAATAATTATGTTTGATAGTATATTTATTTTAAAAGATTCCAAAATCCTTTTGATAACCTTAAAAGTACAAGGCTAAGCTAATTGATGGATATTTATTAAACATTTAGATCATTTCCAACTGAGATAAAATACTGAAAATTAATTACTGAGCATAGTTTTATCCACTTTTGGCTTCACACGATATTTTCGTGTTTTAGCAAACATATTTTGTGTGACATTGAAAGTTTTGCAGGGAGGAAGAATATACTTCTAGAAATTATGAAATATACTTATAAATTTGCCAAGTCTATAAAATTCTAGTGTAACAGACAATCCACAATTGCTTACTACTCAGTTTTCACTATAGGTAAATAATTCTAATTCTATTTAGAAATAATAAGGTTAAAATGAGACAATTGTGTGTGAAAAGTAGATAAGAAAAGTAAAATGACCTCGTTGTTTCAGAATGAGAAAAATAGGACAAAATCTGAATGGATATAAAAAAAACTGTAGAAGGTTTCTGGAAAAGGACTCATGGGAAGGAAATTTTATGTGTGGTCAAGCTGACTAAGATTGGATTGGATTGAAGTTTTTAAAAAAATGAGTTTTAATATCTAACTATGCTGGTGCAAAATTGAAATTGCCTTTTTTCTCTGTTAGAAGGCCAGTTTTCTTAGGTTATTGGTCTATTATTAATAAAAATGTATATAAAAAGAAACTTTCCTTTACCTTTTAAGTAATCTCCCTGAAGAGCAAAGATTTTATGTCTTACCAAAATAATTTACTGTGCTTCACATTGAATTTATCAAATCTTTGATTACTTACTTTCTTGTCAGTATTAAAAGAGCTAAGTTTTGTTCACAACTATGTAACTTTCTGTATTTGCCTTTGAGATATTTGCCACTTTGCTTTTCTGGATGTTTTTGGCAAACTCCACCCCCACCCCACCCGCCAAAAAAAAAAATCAAGCATTAAAGGAAGACTTTTTGACCTTGAAATAAATATGCAATTTTGTACAGGTCCTCTAGGGCATCTCACAGGATTTCTGTCTTGTGTCCTTAAAATGGCCTAAAATTATCTACATATTCTGGCTTTGCATTAACTCTGTGATATTTTCTCCCACTGTTCTCCCTTTTAAGCACACCTTTTAAGCTACCCTGATTTCCGCGGAAAACATGGCAAGTGGCAGCTTTGTCCTAATTGTCCTCTTAGCGTGTTGTTCTTGCCTGAAAGAACTGATAAACTATCTCTGCAAGAGCTTTCAAATCTGCTTTGTCATTTGACATTCTCTATGGAGGCTTACCCTGAACACTCAATAATTTAACCTGGTTTCTGTAGGTGTTTCAGTTGGAAACCTCAGGTTGTAAGATTTATCAGTACTTCATTCCTTTTTACAGATGTAAGATACTTCATCATGGGTTTATTCAACAATTTGTTTATCAGTTCATCAGATTATGGACATTAGGGCTGCTTCCACCTTTTGGCTATTGTAAATACTGCTGCCATGAACTTGTGTACACTTGAATTTGAGTATGTACTTTTAGTATTTAATATTTCAAAATGGAATTGCTGGGTATATATAATTCCATGTTAACTTCATTGAAAAAACTCCAAGCTGCTTTCTTCACAGCTGAACCATTTTTCATTCCCAATAGTAATGCATTATGCTTCCATTTTCTCCACTCCCTTGCCAACACTTGTAAGATTCCATGTATTTTTAAATTTTGTTTGTTTCAGTCATCCTAGGCTTGAAGTAGTAGTTAACTGTTATTTTGATTTGTGTTTCCTTAATAATTAAAACTGAGCATCTTGTCAAATGTTGGCCACTTGGATCTCTTATTTGGAGAAATATATTCAAGTTATTTGCCCATATTTAGATTGAGTTGGTAGCTTTTTACTACTCAATGATAAAAGGTTTATGTATGAATATTAGACCCTTATGCTTTTCAAATATTTTCTCCTATTTTATAGGATGTTTTACATTTTCTTGATAGTATCCTTTGATATACAAAAGCTTGATTTTGTTTTCTTGTTTTTTTTTTCTACAAAAGCTTGATTTTGATAAAGCACAGTTTATCTACTCTTGTTACTTGTACTTTTTGTTCCATAACTAAGAATTCATTGCCCAACCCTAGTGCTAGTAATTGATACAGAATTTATTATAATATTCTTATGGATTTATGTCTTGCACTTATATTGTTAATCCACCATAGTTAAGTTTTACATGATATGAGGTAGAGGTCCAATTTTATTCTTTTGCATGCTGATATCCAGTTGCCCCACTACAATTTGTTGAGTATAATATTCTTTCCTCAGTGAATGATCTTGGTATCCTCTTGGAAAGTAAATTAACCATATATGTATTATTTTTTGACTCTCAATTCTATTCCATGTTTATGTCAGTACCACATTGTTTTGACTATTGTAGCTTTGTATAAAGTTTTGAAATTAAAAAAAAAATAAGTCCTCCAAATTTGATCTTCATAAAGTCTTGTTTTGACTATTTGGTGTCCCTGTAAATTCCATATGAATTTGATAATTGGGTTTTCCATTTCTACAGAAAGATTGTTGAAATTTGGATAGGGATTAAGAGTATTTGGGGCATATTACCTTCTAAACAATATTATGTATTTCAATACATGAACATGGGTTGCCTTCATTTATTTAGGCCTTTAATTTCTTTCAGCTATATTTGTAGTATTTAGTGTACAATTACTTCATTTCATTGACTAAATTTATTCCTAGGTATTTTGTTCACTTGGATGCTATTAATGAAATTGCTTTCATAATTTTCTTCTCAGATTGCTCACTGCATGTTTTCAGAAATATAGTAGATTTTTGTGTGTTTGTTGTTCTTTTACCCTGATACTTTGCTGAATTTTTTTTATTAGCTCTAGTGCTATTTTTTTGCATTCATTGCATTTCCTGTATTTAGGAATATGTCATCTGTGAATAGAGATTATTTTTCTTCTTCTTTCTCATTTTGGATGTCTTTTATTTCTTTCTGTTTTCTAATTGTTCTGGCTAGGAGTTCCAGTACAATATTGAATAAATTGTACAATATTAAGTTCAGCAGTATGTAGAATGCATGCTAAGTCGCTTCAGTCATGTCCAACTCTTTGTGACCCTATGGACTGTAGCCTGCCAGGCTTCTCTCTCCGTGGGATGTAGATTAGTAACAGTTATTATTTTATTTTTAAAAGTAATAAACAGTTCTGATGCTCATCTGTTTTTCCCTGCCTGGCTTTTGCTGATGACTTACCACAGTTATTTGTGTGATAGCTTCTAGACAAATCAGGAAAGAGTCATATGTTCTTATCTCCTTGTCCAAACTCATTAACTAAAGATAATTTCTACTTGATCCTCTTTAATTATGTGACTAATCAAAATTAATAAAATGTGACATTTTATCCCTCAAAATTACTAAGCTACATTTCCATAGGACTCTAAACTCATGGGTCAGGGGAGAACAATGTGTACAATTCAGTAAGGCAACTGCATGGGTTCTTCAACTTAAGTATTAATAAGCTACAGAAAGAGAGATGACTAGGAATGTATATGATTTTGGCAGACTTTTTTTTTTTTTGTCAATTAAAGAAATACTGGTTAATTTTGGCTCTATTTTTTTTTTTTAATTATGTTCCCAGTTAAAATATCAAAGATCTCTGGTATTATTTGCTTTGTATCTTATTTTACTTGGCATAAAGCAAAACTGATTAAATTAGTCTTTTTTATGAATTTTATATATATTTCAATATATTGCAACTTATTGAACATTTTCAGTCTAAAACTGTTAGTGACTATAAAGATAAGATCTTGCTCTGCTCCAAATATATCTAGGAATAGTAAACTCTTGTCCTATAAGCATGCTTCTTTCTTGTCCATTCAGATATATATGTGTATATATATAAAAAGAGAGAGAGTGCAGTATTTATATATATACATATATACATGCACATATATATGTATTGCACTAGAATCTTGCATATAGTCTCCTCCTTGCATATAGTCTCTCACCAGTCCATGTCATAAAAATATACAAGGTTACTATGAAAATATGGAGAAGGCAATGGCAACCCACTCCGGTGCTTTTGCCTGGAAAATCCCATGGACAGGGGAGCCTGGTAGGCTGCAGTCCATGGGGTCACAAAGAGTCGGACACGACTGAGCGACTTCACTTCATTCGCTTCACTGACTTCATACTTTATCACTGGAGAAGGAAATGGCAACCCACTCCAGTACTCTTGCCTGGAGAACCCCATGGACATAGGACCCTGGCGGGCCATGGTCCATGGGGTCGCAGAGAGTCAGACATGACTGAAGTGACTGAGCATGCATACACTATGAAAATATAGAGTATTTTTACTGTTGCTCCCAACACAAGGATACTTAATTCTCAGAATTCAAGGAGGCAGTATATTGTCATAACCTTACGGTCATTTTTGAATTGTAATTACTCATTGCCAACCATATAGACAGAACTCTACAGAAATCACATGCCTCAGGCACATTGTAGACCTACTTAATCAGAAAAATCCTGGGGCAATTATAGCATGTGCATGTTGAAAAGAGGTTCTTCAGATGTTTTGGAGTGATTAAGAAAACTCTCGAGCTGGTATTTAATAATATTCTCAGGAGAGGAAATAGGATTAGAAGGTGCAACAAAGCATGGAGATGGGGATAGATGATAAAACAAAAAGAGGATAAATCAATGACTATACAATAAGGAAAGAAAAGAAGAAACACATAAAGTAGTTTGACATGAAGTGAAGCTGAAAGTAGTATGATATAGTGACTGAATTACCAGACCAGAAGTAGGCCTGATAAAGAAAACATCAAAGTGGATTTAAATGTAAAGCTGGACAAAGCATTCATCTTAAATTAGAATAGTACTTGCAGAGGTCAGGATTCCTGTCTGTATTCAACTTCTTCACCACAACATTGTTCCACATATTTGATACTCAGTACATATTTCCAGTGTGGAAAAATGCTCTGTAACTAGTAAAGTATAAGTAGATTCTTGCAGAAGTAGAGAAGGTACTGATTGTACTTGCGTCACTGTTCCAGGTATACACAGAGCCCATCTGTTGTACCAGATGCCTGGTGGGTGATTGGACAGCAAATGTGTGGGAGGCAAAATGTATCTCTTTCCAAGAGGGCCACCAGGAAAGAGTCCAATGCAACTGTGCCAGGACTACTCCTAACTTCCATCAATAGCCTCACAATCATATTGAGTTCCCTAATTTAACCAGAAAGCTTCTGCAAATTGGTAGAAAGATAATTGGCTGCATCTTACAGTTTAAAATAAACAATCCTTGAACATTCTTTATAAAAGTTAATTTACTTGTGCTCTAAGCAAACACTCTGTGTTTGTTATGCCTTCCTTTAAACATACTAAGACATTAGTTGTTTCTATAAATATTTCAGTATGCAGTATTTCTAAATTAACCCTTAATTTTCAAGTGTTTGATGTGGGTAGTTTATATATTCTCCAAAGTTTAAATATAGTTCATTTAGCCATAATTATAAAAGTCTATGGGTTGTAGAATAACAATCTAATGCTTTAGTTTTCTATTTCAGATTACCATTTCTAACCTGTAAATAACAGGATTCTGAAAAAAATGTAAATAATTGCACTAAATTTAGCTATATGTTCTCTAGATTATTAAATAAATGTCATTATTGCAAACATATTTTTGCTTTAATAGAAAAACAAACATATGTTATCCTGAAGAGTTATTTATATGTGCTTTTTTCTCCCTTTAACTTACTTTTCATAAGGACTGATGACTTACAATAAAGTAATATAACCCTTATGATGTAAGTTCAGTCAGTTTTCTGACTTTAATGCTGGGTTTTTTCCTTTGTTTTCTTTAGAAAGGGAAAGGGAATCGCCTCCTATGTGTTTCGAGTCACACCATGGTCTCATCCTCATGCAGTTATGAATGTTGGCGTTTTTGACCAAAGTAGGAAAAATAGTGTCAGTTCAGTACAGTTCAGTTGCTCAGTCCTGTCTGACTCTTTGTGACCCCATGGAATGCAGGATGCCAGGCTTCTCTGTCCATCACCAACTCCTGGAAATGACTCAAACTCATGTCATTTGAGTTAGTGATGCAATCCAATCATCTCATCCTCTGTCGACCCCTTCTCCTCCTGCCTTCAATCTTTCTCAGCACCAGGGTCTTTTCCAATGAGTCAGTTCTTCACATCAGGTGGTCAAAGTATTGGAGTTTGAGCTTCAGCATCAGTCCTTCCAATGAATATTCAGAACTGATTTCCCTTAGGGTTGACTGGTTGGATCTCCTTGCAGTCGAAGGGGTTCTCAAGAGTCTTCTCCAATACCACAGTTCAAAAGCATCAATTCTTTGGTGCTCAGCTTTCTTTATAGTCCAACTCTCACATCCGTATGTGACTACTGGAAAAACCATAGCTTTGACGAGATGGACCTTGTTGGCAAAGTGATGTCTGTGCTTTTTAATATGCTGTCTAGGTTGGTCATAGCTTTTTTTCCAAAGAATAAGCATCTTTTAATTTCATGGCTGCAGTCACCATCTGCAGTGATTTTGGAGCCCTACCCCCCCCAAAAAAAAGTCTGCCACTGTTTCCATTGTTTCCCCATCTATTTGCCATGAAGAGATGAGACCGGATGCCATGATCTTAGTTATCTGAATGTTGAGTTTTAAGCCAACTTTTTCACTCTCCTCTTTTACTTTCATTAAGAAACTCTTTAGTTCTTATTTGCTTTCTGCCATAAACGTGGTGTCAACTGCATATCTAAGTTATTATTTCTCCTTTCAATGTTGATTCCAACTTGTGCTTGATCCAGCCCAGCATTTTGCGTGATATACTCTGCATAAAAGTTAAATAAGCAGGGTGACAAATTACAACTTGACGTACTCCTATCCCGATTTGGAACCAGTCTGTTGTTCCATGTCCGGTTCTAACTGTTGCTGATCTGCATACAGGTTTCTCAAGAGGCAGGTAACATGGTCTGGTATTCCCATCTGTTTAAGAATTTTCCACAGTTGGTTGTGATCCACACAGTCAAAGGCTTTGGCATAGTCAATAAAGCAAGAGTAGATATTTTCCTGGAACTCTCTTGCTTTTTCAAAGATCCAGCTGATGTTGGCAATTTGCTCTCTGGTTCTTCTGCCTTTTCTAAATCCAGCTTGAACATCTGGAAGTTCACGGTTCATCTATTTTTGAAGTCTGGCATGGAGAATTTTGAGCATTACTTTACTAGCGTGCGAGATGAGTGCAATTGTGCAATACTTTGAACATTCTTTGGCATTGCCTTTCTTTGGGATTGGAATGAAAACTGATCTGTTCCAGTCCTGTGGCCACTACTGAGTTTTCCAAATTTGGTGACATATTGAATGCAGCACTTTCACAGTGTCATCTATTAGGATTTGAAAAGCTCAACTGGAATTCTATCACCTCCACTACCTTTGTTCGTAGTGATGCTTCCTAAGGCCCGCTTAACTTCACATTTCGGAATGTCTGACTCTAGGTGAGTGATCACACCATCATGATTATCTGGGTCATGAAGACCCTTTCTCTGTAGATTCTTGCCACCTCTTCTTAATATCTTCTGCTTCTGTTAGATCCATACCATTTCTGTCCTTTATTGTGCCCATCTTTGCATGAAATATTCCCCTGGTATCTCTAATTTTCTTGTAGAGATCTTTATACTTTCCATTCTACTCTTTTCCTCTATTTCTTTGCATTGATCATTAAGGAAGGCTTTCTTATCCCTCCTTGCTATTCTTTGAAATTCTGCATTCAAATGGTATCTCTTTCCTTTTGTTCTTTGCCTTTCATTTCTCTTCCTTTCACAGCTATTTGTAAGGCCTCCTCAGACAACCATTATGCCTTTTTGCATTTCTTTTTCTTGGAGATGGTCTTGACTGCTGCCTCCTGTACAATGTCACGAAGCTCTGTCCATAGTTCTCCAGGCACTCTGTCTGTGAATCTGATCCCTTGAATCTATTTGTCACTTTCACTGCATAATCATAAGGGATTTGATTTAGGTCATACCTGAATGGTCTAGTGGTTTGCCCTACTTTCAATTTAAGTCTGTATTTGGCAATAAGGAGTTCATGATCTGTGCCACATCATCTCCCACTTTTGTTTTTGCTGACTGTATAGAGCCTCTCCATCTTTGGCTACAAAGAATATAATCAGTCTGATTTCAGTATTGACCATCTGGTGATGTGCATATATGGAGTCTTCTCTTGTGTTGTTGGAAGAGGGTATTTGCTATGACCAATGCATTCTCTTGTCAAAACTCTGTTAGCCTTTGCCCTGCTCCATTTTGTACTCCAAGGCCAAACTTGCCTGTTACTCCAGGCTAAGTTATCTCTTGACTTCCTACTTTTGCGTTCCAGTACTTGGATGCAATCTCAAAACGACAGAATGATCTCTGTTGGTTTCCAAGGGAAAGCATTCAGTATCACATTAGTCCCAGTCTATGTCCCAACCAATAATGCTGAAGAAGCTGAAGTTGAATGGTTCTATGAGGACCTACAAGACCTTCTAGAACTAACAGCCAAAAATGATATACCTTTCATTATAGGGAACTGGAATGCAGAAGTTGAAAATAGTGTCATCCACAACTACAGGGATGGTTAGCATTGTCTACTGGGCATCACTTACCCTAGAATCTTTCTGTGCACTAGGAGGTTAGGATTTTTTTCTTCATGTTTTGTTTTACTTCAGTCAAAACATAGTATCTCATCTATTCTATGGTAGTAAAACAGACACAGTATAAATTTGTTTTTTTAGAAGTATTTTATTTTTATAGGCCCTTTATAAGTATTTCACAGGTTAACTTACACAGTATCAGTATTGAAGTCTAAGAAATTTAAGTAGTGGTCTGAAACAAAATGAGACATACCGGTCACAGTCTTTGCTTGGAAGTAGAATAGTGCCTTAGAAGGGGCTATTACAGGAATGTGCTATTTGGAGAGTTTAAACCGGAAAACCTATTGTTTCTCACAATAGGAAAAGTATTTAAATTGCATTTTAAATGAAGCAATATCAAAATAATTTTCTAAGAACTGTTTTTAAAATGTCTAGAGATATTTTAAAAGAAAATGGCGTTATTCTATTCAGAATGGTTTAGAGATAATTAACCTAAGATGTTTGAAAGATGTATTTAATGGGATATTTTTGTATTAGTTTTATAAAAAGTTAATTTTTTCTACTAAATTTATATAATTATATAGCATAAATTTTAAAATAAACCTAGAAAATAATAGTAACAGCAGGCAATATACATTTTTTGCTTGAGTTCATTTTGCTTTTTATTTTTTATTTGGGGGGGGCAAAAGCATGTGCAGGGGTACTGCATTGAAATATGATCAGTTATATGGACATTGAAACATTCAGATCTGTGTTGAAATGGCTTCTTCTAACAATATGTGACCTTGGTTAGGACACTTCATATAGACAAAGCTCAGTCTCCTGAGAAGTGAATGATCTATGTAAGGAGACTGGTGGGCTACAGTCCATGGGGTTGCAAAGAGTTGGACATGACTCATATATAGATACATATACACATATATATACGCATACACACACACGCACACACACTATGTATATATATTAGATGGACCCATCTGGAGCTAAATTATTATTATCCTGAATGATACTTTGCCTATGTTCATTTTTTCCCTCCAAATTTATTGGGATTTAATTGACATATGACAGTCTGTAACTTAAGGTGCACAATGTGATGGTTTGATACACAGACATTATGAACTGATCTCTACAATAAGGCTAATTAATACATCCTTCACCTTGCGTAATTTTACCATTTTGCTGTTATTTTTAATAATGAGAACACAAAGTTGTACTCTTCTAGCAACTCTCAAGTATACAGTGCAATGTTATTAACTGTAATCACTGTGCTATGCTTTAGATCCTGGGATTTATTCATATTATAACTTGTAGTTGTACCCTTTGAACAGTATCCTCCCATCTTCTGCACCCACTAGCTATTGGCAATCACTATGCTTCTTGTTTGTATGAATTTGATATTTTTTAGATTCTGTGTGTAAGTGAGATGATAAAATATTTGTATTTCTCTGTCTGACTTATTTCACTTACCATAATGTTCCTGACCTCTGTCTATGTTGCAAATGGTAGGATTTAATTTTTTATGGCTAAATAATATATATCATATTACTCTATTTCATATATATCAATGTATCATATATATTACATTTTATAGATATAAATCGTATAGAATATATACACTGAATGGTAAGAATCTTGGGGGCCATCTTTGAATTCTGTCTACAATAGAGAATTTTAAACTCATTTGTTTTCAAATGTAGCATTCCAGTTCAGAAATGAATTTATTCCTTATTTCTAAAACTCATTTCTTTGTATAAATAAATGAGTATAGATTTGTGACATTTGTTAATATTAGCACTTATCTTCAAACTGATAGATACTATTTATATCACCCAACTATAAAATCAGTTCTAGAGATAAAATCACATGTAAATACAGCATTATCTTATATCCTTAGTTATTGAAGCTGGGCAAAAGGTCTTGCATACATACTATGTTGAAAGATAATATGTATTTTTTGTATTATAGCATCTCAATGGCACAAACACCTGTTACACAGAAATGTAGGTGAAAATCCAACATTATGATAGAAAAAGATAAGGGTTTTGAACCAATACATAGTTTTTAAGTTCTGCTGTTTTACATGTTAAAAGAGAATTAAATTTTATGGTCACTTATTAGTATATAGTACTTCCCAGGTAGCTCAGTTGGTAAAGGCTCCACCTGCAATGCAGAGGCCCTGGTTCAGTTCCTGGGTTGGGAAGTTCCCCTGGAGAAGGGATGGCCTACCTACTCCAGTATGCTTGGGCTTCCCTGGTAGCTCAGACGATAAAGAATCCACATGCAGTAAGGGAGGCCTGGCTTCAATCCCTGGGTTGGAAAGATCCCCTGGAAGAGGTCATGGCAACCCACTCCAGTATTCTTGCCTGGAGAATCCCCATGGACAGAGAAGCCTGGCGGGCTACTTAATAATTTACTTTGAAAATGTCATAGGAACCCATGACTTTGGAACTAAAGTTTACTCATCCTAATACTGGTCACAGATAGTATCACTGTCCTATGGGTGGCAAAGTAATTTACCTCTAGAAGTTTAAGTTTAAACATACTCTCCTGAGTATCTTCTGTTTATTTGTTTATATAACATTTTTAGCACTTACCCTATCACAGGCACTGGGCCAAACACATTAAATGAGTTAACTCATCTAACCCTTACCATACGCCTATGAAATTATCCATATTTTGCCATATCATAATATGATGTTACTGGTATGATTTTCCTTCTTACTATTAAAATAAATAATGTTTCAAAAAATTACATGAGAGAGCCAGATATGTTAATAATTTTTCCTTATTAAAAGTTCTGATTAGATTTTAAGGAAATTAAGTAACCTGCTGGTGGTTACATGCTGACTGAAACTGAGTGAACAATTGGAATTTTGTTCATGTCCTTCTCATTCATTTTCCCTTTTTCCCTCCTTCGCTGTACGATCAACTTCCCCAAAATGAAAGGTAGAAAATAGAGAATGGAAGCCCAAACCTAATATTATGCCCTTTTCCCCTCTGCCTCATGGTCTGCTCTGTATGCCTTTGTCTGGTGTCTACCTTGAATGTTTTTAGTCCAATTTTGGCTCCTTCCTCACAAATAGGCAAAATATTTTTCTGTTTGACACATTATTGATGTGTCCCCTAAAATAACTTTGAAAAATTATATTCTGTTTTATGTTTTAGTTGACTTCTATAATGTTTCATTATTCAAGTTTAAAAGCTTCTAATTCAGGCATATTGTGCATGTGTGCGTGCGCAGCTGCTCAGTCCCACCAGACTCTGCGACCCCGTGGACTGTAGTCTGCCATCTCCTCTGTCATTGGGATTATTCAGGCAAGAATACTGGAGTGGGTTGTCATTTCCTCCCTCGGGGGATTTTCCCCAGCCAGGGGTCAAACCCATGTCTCCTGCAAGTCTCCTGCATTGCAGAGGATTCTTTACCACTGTGCCAACTGGGAAGCCGACACATGTTATAACTGATGATAAATATAAACTGCCACATTCCTTTTTAAAATTGAATAATGATATCAGTAGACTTTTAGACAATTATGTGGTGTTAAGTATTTTATTTCAGAAATCTTCAGGAAAGCATGGTGAAGAACTGGGAAAGTGAGGCAAGCGAAGTGAGGCAATGGTGAGTGTTCATGTGATGAGTTCTTGCTGTGGGTAACAGGAGTAACTGTTTCAGATTCTATTGAAATCATTTGGAGAGACTAACTAGTAAAAATACCATAATTATCTCACTGAAAGGCAAGAAATATGGCTTGTTTACCCCCCTCCTTCCCTCACTGGGAGAGGATTTCTCCTGGAGACAATAATTCTAGGGCATTTTCCCACCTCCCCCATTTTGAGTCAAGAAAGCTGCAATACCCAAAAGAAGCTCTTAGGCAGAGATACAAGTCTTGAGGCAAGAAGCTGTCACTGTGCATGAGATATGTACATCAAAGTGCAGAAGACCCTGAGGTGTGTGAAAGGTCAAGGGTCAGACCCTGGTGGTATCTGATTTGCCTCTCAGTTCAGTTCAGTCTCTCAGTCCTGTCCGACTCCTTGCAACCCCGTGGACTGCGCCACGCCAGGCCTCCCTGTCCGTGACCAACTCCCAGAGTTTACTCAAACTTATGTCCACTGAGTCAGTGATGCCATCCAACCATCTTATCCTCTGTCATCACCTTCTCCTCCTGCCTTCAATCTTTCCCAGCATCAGAGTCTTTTCCAATGAGTCAATTCTTTGCATCAGGTAGCCAAAGTATTGGAGTTTGAGCTTCAGCATCAGTCCTTCTAATGAATATTCAGGACTGATTTCCTTTAGGGTTAACTGGTTGGATCTCCTTGCAAGGGACTCTCAAGAGTCTTCTTCAATACCACAGTTCAAAAGCATCAATTCTTTGGTGTTCAGCTTTGTTTATGGTCCAACTCTCACATCCATCCATACATGACTACTGGAAAAACCATAGATTTGACTTGATGGACCTTAGTTGGCAAAGTAATGTCTCTGCTTTTTAATATGCTGTCTAAGTTGGTCATAGCTTTTCTTCCAAGGAGCAAGTGTCTTTTAATTTCATGGCTGCAGTCACCATCTACAGTGATTTTGGAGCCCCCCCCAAAATAAAGTTTGTCAGTGTTTCTACTGTTTCCCTATCTATCTGCCATGAAGTGATGGGACCAGATCCCATGATCTTAGTTTTCTGAATGTTGAGTTTTAAGCCAACATTTTGCCTCTGATTACAATATTGAATTCAATCAGTTATTTTCTCTGATTATAAATATATGTTTTTTAATTCTTTTTTTAAAATGTATTTATTTTAGTTGGAGGCCAATTTCTTTATAATATTGTAGTAGTTTTTGTCATGCATTGATATGAATCAGCCATGGGTTTACATGTGTTCCCCATCCTGAACCCCCCTCCCACCTCCCTCCCCATCCCATCCCTCAGGGTCATCCCAGTGCATCAGCCCTGAGCACCCTGTCTCATGCATCGAACCTAGACTGGCAATCTGTTTCACATATGATAATATACATGGTTCAATGCTATTCTCTCAGATCACTTTTATAATTTAAATATAACCATAATTGAAATCAGTATAGAAAGAGTAAATTTTTAAAAATCTTCATTTAACATAAAGCAAAAACGTAAAATGTTATGCCAATGCTTCTAATTGAATAAATGTAGCTTTTCTTCAATAAATCATAAATCATGACCAAATATGAAATTCTTGCTAGAAATAGAAAATATGCAGCATTACTCTTATTTTTTCACTTATGTAGTAAGCCTTTTACATATAAGTAAGTATATTTAATAGAGGGAAATCTTAATTGCAATACTATTCAATTATTTAAATTTCTTTTGAGTTATAGAGCAAAATTCTTAAAATGATATTATTAAAAGTTATTTTAATAAAATATCTACTCATTGCTTTATTGTGATATCTTTCAATTTTATTGAAATCAAATTACTGAAAATTACTCAACTTTCAAAATATTTATTACTTCATCTCTAGAGCAATTCACTCTCTTAATTTCTCAGAACTAAACCAAAAATATTTTCATAAGACTTATCAATAAAATGATAATTCTACTTATTATTCTCTACTGAGGCAGAGTACATCATAAGAAATGCTGGGCTGGAGGAAGCACAAACTGGAATCAAGATTGCAGGGAATAATATCAATAACCTCAGATATGCAGATGACACCACCCTTATGGCAGAAAGTGAAGAAGAACTAAAGAGCCTCTTGATGAAAGAGGAGAGTGAAAAAGTTGGCTTAAAGCTCAACATACAGAAAACTAAGATCATGGCATCCGGTCCCATCACTTCATGGCAGAGAGATGGGGAAACAGTGGAAACAGTGGCTGACTTTATTTTTGGGGGGCTCTAAAATCACTGCAGATGGTGATTGCAGCCATGTATAAATTCCAGACTATTCTATAGATCTGAATTGGGGTATCTATGCTAGAGTTGGAAAATATAGGAAGCCATATGTTGTAGTGGTTAAGAACATGGAACTGAACTTAGCTTGTCTGGATTGGAACCTGAGTCCTTTATTAATTGATGTGATCTTGGGAAATGAGTTAATGCTTCTGCATCTTCATATATTAATATGTATAATGGGAATGGTTGTAATAAATAGAGCCAAAGGATTATGAAAATTGAACGCAATCATGTAGGTAAGTGGGCTTCTCTGGTGGCTCAGATGATAAAGAATCACTGCAGTGCAGGAGATCTGGATTTGATCCCTGGGTCAGGAAGATCCCCTGGAGAAGGAAAAGGCTACCCACTCTAGTACACTTGCATGGAGAATTGCATAGACAGAGGAGCCTGGTGGGCTATGGTCCACGGGGTCACAAAGAATTGGACATGACTGAAGCAACTTAGGACACACGCATATATATTACAAATAAATATAGCAACTTCAAAAGAACTTTTAGTTTAGCTAATATTTAGTTTACAGATATTCAATGTCAGCATTTTTAAAGATCAAGAAAAAAATGACAACTATGGTAGCACTGACATAGTTTTTATGTAATGGTAAATAATAAATAGAATGTAATACCCTTGGGAAAATATGATGTAATAGGTAACTCACAGTCAGCAAAAACAAGACAGGAAGCTGACTGTGGCTCAGATCATGAACTCCTTATTGCCAAATTCAGACTTAAATTGAAGAAAGTAGAGAAAACCACTAGACCATTCAAGTATGACCTAAATCAAATCCCTTATGATTATACAGTGGAAGTGACAAATAGATTTAAGGGACTAGACTGATAAACAAAGTGCCTGAGGAACTATGGACAGAGGTTTGTGACATTGTACAGGAGACAGGGAGCAAGACCATCCTCAAGAAAAAGAAATGCAAAAAGCAAAATAGTTGTCTGAGGAGGCCTTACAAACAGCTGTGAAAAGAAGAGAAGTTAAAAGGAAAGTAGAAAAGGAAAGATATACCCATTTGAATGCAGAGTTCCAAAGTACAGCAAGGAGAGATAAGAAAGCCTTCCTCAGACATCAATGCAAACAAATAGAGGGAAAAAACAGAATGGGAAAGACTAGAGATTTCTTAAAGAAAATTAGAGATACCAAGGGAACATTCCATGCAAAGATGGGCTCAATAAAGGACAGAAGGGGTATGGACCTAACAGAAGAAGAAGATATTAAGAAGAGGTGGCAAGAATACACAGAGGGACTGTACAAAAAAGATTTTCATAACCCAGATAATCACAATGGTGTGAGCACTCACCTAGAGCCAGACATCCTGGAATGTGAAGTCAAGTGGGCCTTAGGAATCATCACTACGAACAAAGCTAGTGGAGGTGATGGAATTCCAGTCGAGCTATTTCAAATCCTGAAAGATGATGCTTTGAAAGTGCTGCATGCAATATGCCAGGAAATCTGGAAAACTCAGCAGTGACCACAGGACTGGAAAAAGTCAGTTTTCATTCAATTCCAAAGAAAGGCAATGCCAAAGAATGCTCAAACTACTGCACAATTGCACTCATCTCACACACTAGTAAAGTAATGCTCAAAATTCTCCAAGCCAGGCTTCAGCAATACGTGAACTGTGAACTTCCAGATATTCAGGCTCGATTTAGAAAAAGCAGAGGAACCAGAGATCAAATTGCAACATTTGCTGGATCATCAAAAAAGCAAGAGAATTCCAGAAGAACATCTATTTCTGCTTTATTGACTATGCCAAAGCCTTTGACTCTGTGGATCACAATAAACTGTGGAAAATTCTGAGAGATGTGAATAGCAGACCACCTGACCTGCCTCTTGAGAAACTTGTATGCAGGTCAGGAAGCAACAGTTAGAACTGGACATGGAACAACAGACTGGTTCCAAATAGGAAAAGGAGTACATCAAGGCTGTATATTGTCACCCTGCTTATATAACTCATATGCAGAGTACATCATGAGAAATGCTGGGCTGGAGGAAGACAAGCTGGAATCAAGATTGCCAGGAGAAATATCAATAACCTCAGATATGCAGATGACACCACCCTTATGGCAGAGAGTGAAGAGGAACTAAAGAGCCTCTTGATGAAAGTGAAAGAGGAGAGTGAAAATGTTGGCTTAAAGCTCAACATTCAGAAAACTAAGATCATGGCATCTGGTCCCAGCACTTCATGGCAATTATATGGGGAAACAGTGGAAACAGTGGCTGACTTTATTTTTCTGGGCTCCAAAATCACTGCAGATGGTGATTTTCAGCAATGAAATTAAAAGATGCTTACTCCTTGGAAGGAAAGTTATGACCAACCTAGAAATCATATTAAAAAGCAGAGACATAACTTTGCCAACAAAGGTCCATCTAGTCAAGGCTATGGTTTATCCAGTGGTCATGTATGGATGTGACAGTTGGACTATAAAGAAAGCTGAATTCCAAAGAATTGATGCTTTTGAACTGTGGTGTTGGAGAAGAGTCTTGAGAGTCCCTTGGACTGCAAGGAGATCCAACCAGTCCATCCTAAAGGAGATCAGTCCTGGGTGTTCATTGGAAGGACTGATGCTGAAGCCGAAACTCCAATACTTTGGCCACCTGATGCAAAGAATTGACTCATTGGAAAGGACCCTGATGCTGGGAAAGACTGAGGGCAGGAGGAGAAGGGGATAACAGAGGATGAGATGGTTGGATGGCATCACCAATAAAAGGACATGGGTTTGGGCGGACTCCGGGAGTTGGTGATGGACAGGGAGGCCTGGCATGCTGCGGTTCATGGGATCGCAAAGAGTCGGACACAACTGAGCAACTGAACTGAACTGTAGGTTAATTAGACATATCAGGGGAAATAGTATTTTGCAATCAAGATACTTAAATATATCCTGATTCTTGACAGGGGTAATCCACAACTTTGTACTGCAGCCATTAAGAGTCCTGACTTTCAAAGGCAGTTAAGTTGTGTTGTTGCTATTTCTAAAATATAATAATTTCATCAGTGTAATAGTCTCTCTGAGTAGATTATAATATCTAAATCTTGGATACCTATCAATCAAAAAACAAGCAACTCAACTGGCTCATTTTAAGCAGATTTCAAAACAACCTGGACTTGTCTTTGAGGGTTTCATTTTGACTCAACTACCTATTATGGTTTACCTGTTTATAAGAATGTCCACAAAAAAATAGAAATGATATGAAGAAGCTCAGTCATGATGATTTTTGCCTCTTTTTAATATATTTAATAAAAATGATTACAGAAACAAATAGGTCTCATTTTGTAATTAAATTATTGACAGGAAGTTATATAGACAATATTTCTCTAATACTAGACATTTACATCTGATAGAGAAAAAATGCAACATCAATAATCAGAAAATATGAAGTACTCACCTCACTATATGTTTGGAGATTTTTCTAAAGTTCTTTACCCCCTATAGATCTCAGTCTATCTATAAAATAATAATTTATCAGTCAGAATGACACTTCATTATCCCTTTCCTACCTAATGCATAAGGTCCTGTGATACATATTTAGACATTAAAAATTGATTAACTTATCTAAATTAAATACATGGTGGTATGTGTGATGTATACATGTGCAAATTACAAACTTTCAAGCTACTAAACTAATATTTGCATGCAAAAAATATCTAATAACCCAAGGATTCATAGAATTTCTAATGCTCCTTAGGCTACTTTCTGTTAGAACTACTTTTTAATGATGATATTGTCTGTATTGGCTTTATGAGTATATATTTGTAGAACCAGTTTGCCAGTGTTCTCTTTACTTGACTTCTTGGCCAAGTTTACTCTCAAAGATATGGGAGCCACCTGTCATTTTTCTTCTTAAAAATTAAGTTTTGAATGCCCTCTAACTCTGACTCCTTTGTATCTTGAATAAAAATAAGTCCTGTTCATGTGAATTGGTTGACTCATCGGTTAGCTACTTCACTATTCAGACAGCCATCAGTTCAATTCAGTAGCTCAGTTGTATCTGATTCTTTGCAACCCATAGACTGTAGCACACCAGGCTTCCCTGTCTATCACCAACTCCCAGAGCTTGCTCAAACTCACGTTCATCGAGTCAGTGATGACATCCAACCATCTCATCCTCTGTCATCCCCTTCTCCTCCTGCCTTCAATCTTTCCCAGCATCAGGGTTTTTTCCAAGGAGTCAGTTCTTCACCTCAGGTGGCCAAAGTATTGGAGCTTCAGCTTCAGCATTAGTTCTTCCAATGAATATTCAGGACTGATTTCCATTAGGATTGACTAATTGGATCTCCTTGCAGTCCAAGGGACTCTGAAGAGTCTTTTCCAAAACCACAGTTCGAAAGCAAAATTCTTTGCTGCTCAGCTTTCTTTATAGTCCAACCCTCACATCCATACATGAATACTGGAAAAACCATAGCTTTGACTAGATGGACCTTTGTCAGCAAAGTAGTGTCTGTGCTCAGACACCATAGCTTCATTAAATGAACAGAGACCAACAGGTTTGCACTAACTAGGGACATTCACTGGACTCATCCAATGAGTCCTCAATAATGACTTCTGGTCATCATTGTTTCATGCTTTATCTGACAGGGTTTGGTAGTTGTTTCAAAATCTTTCCTTTTAAGACCTACAGAGTATATTAATATTCATCTTAAAATGGGATAGAGCAAAATCTCAGACTGCATACTTTTGTTGTGGACATAATTTTATTTTGTAAAATATCTCATATCTCATTCAATGAGTATTTTCTGCATAAGGCATATTTTAGTTTATAATTCAGGGATGTTTCTGCTATAATTAAGACCAAATTCATTTCCTTTCTTTTTGAAACATGCACCTGCCATCCCTAAATGAATGGGTCAGAACTAGATGCATTCTGGTTACTGAGGATCAGATAAGTACATGATGGAACTTCCCTGGTGACTCAGCTTTAAAGAATCTCTCTGCAATGTAGGAGTCGCAGGAGATGCGGGTTCGATCCATGGGTTGAGAAGATCCTCTAGAGGAGGTCATGGCAACCCACTCCATTATTCTTGCCTGGAGAACCCCATGGACAGAGGAGTCTGGCAGGCTACAGCCCATGGGGTTGCAAAGAGTCAAACATGATTCAAGTGACTTAGCACAACACAGAACAAATACATGATACCAGACATATGCTACAGGCCTCTCTTTTAGTATACCTCCTATTTATTTTACAAGATTGATGGGATGAATTATTCTCAGCTTAGAAGACTACAGAATTTTTAAAAATAACTGTAATATGAGAACTATTGCAAAACTCTGTTTGCCCTGCAGTATTATTTTATCCCTAATATTCTACTTAGGCTCTTTATTTTCACTAGGGTCCTTTCTTTTGACCAAAAATACCTGGAAGAATTGTAAAATAACAACATAAATGTTCTATTTATATCAGTGTATGGTATATAAAGCAAGCTCTAATTGTTTTACATGAATTCTGATTTTTTCAATTCTCAAAAGAAAAACCCAACAAGATAGATTGAATTTACCATAGACTCAGTTTTACAAATCATTAAAAATAAGCTAAATCCTTCCACAGCCACAAGATGGGGGCTGGAGTTCTGTTCATTGCATCCAAATATCCTTACATGCTTTGCTGCTTCCCTCATAACCATTAATATTGCCTAGCATGGTTTGCACGTGCATATGGGGTTAATCTGCATGACATCATTAGACTATAAATAGATTGATAGAAAAATGGGCAGAAAGAAGAGGAAACTGCCTTTGGAACTCTTCTTTCTCAAACTCAGTTGCTGATCTGTTCATTTTTGCAATTTCTCTTTACTAATGAAACCTCCAAAATAATTATAGAAAAGTGAACCTGCAGTTGTTGTTTAGTTGCTCAGTCATGATGAATTCTTTTGTGACCTCATGGACTGTAGCCCTCCAGGCTCTTCTCCATGGGATTTCCCAGGCAAGATACTGGAGTGGGTTGCCATTTCTCTCTCCAGGGGATCCTCACAACCCAGGGATTGAACCAATGTCTGCTGCATGATCAGGCAGATTCTTTACTATTGAGCTGCCAGGGAAGCCTGAACCTGAAATTACTAAATGGGTAATTATGAAATAGTTCTAGAAGACTCCTTCATATTTCTTTGCAACTAATTAAGCTGTGGTAAATTTGATTCTTTCTCTTAGAATTAATGTGGCATTACATATAGCTACAAATTTGTTACTTAAAGATAAGTTAACATATATTTGAAAGATAACTTAAAAGTTTAGTGGATGAATGAATGGATAAGGAAGCTGTGGTACATATACACCATGGAATATTACTCAGCCATCAAAAAGAATTCATTCGAATCAGTTCTAATGAGATGGATGAAACTGGAGCCCATTATACAGAGTGAAGTAAGCCAGAAAGATAAAGAACATTACAGCATACTAACACATATATATGGAATTTAGAAAGATGGTAACGATAACCCTATATGCAAAACAGAAAAAGAGACACAGAAGTACAGAACAGACTTTTGAACTCTGTGGGAGAAGGTGAGGGTGGGATGTTTCGAAAGAACAGCATGTATATTATCTATGGTGAAACAGATCACCAGCCCAGGTGGGATGCATGAGACAAGTGCTTGGGCCTGGTGCACTGGGAAGACCCAGAGGAATCGGGTGGAGAGGGAGGTGGGAGGGGGGATCGGGATGGGGAATGCGTGTAACTCTATGGCTGATTCATATCAATGTATGACAAAATCCAAAAAAAAAAAAAAAAAGTCATTTGAATAGCAGCTTTAAAAACAAACAAATAAATAAATAAAAGAAAGGAGAAAGCACCCCCCCCCAAAAAAAAAAGTTTAGTGAATGTGTTTCATAATTGTACATATGTATGTACATATTTTGCTCCAGAGTTCTTAACTTCATGCTTAACAGTCCTATTTTTATTTAGCATTTGTCTTGTTGATAAAACAATAGGTCTCATATATAGGTTAAAACCAAAATGTTTACTTTCATGTTAGAGCAAGAAGACACAAATTTATCTATGTTTTTGTGATAACAAATGTTATTAGCTTGCAGTGTTTTTGTTTATTTTTTTAAATAAAGTTTTCTTTGAGAATACTTAAGTTCTTAACATGAAAGGGAATGTTTGACATAAAACAATGAGCTTAGGACAATTTAGGAGTCAGACTGCTTGAGCTTGATTCCTGTTCCATCACATCCCAGCTATGTAATCTTTGACACCTAGTATTTCCGTTTCCTCCTGTAAACTGGGGAAATAATATTACCCAATTCATGATATCCTTGTGAAAACTACAAGAGATAATGCATGTTAATTCAGAGGTAACACATGATAAATATCTAGGAAATCTTAACTGTGTGTTATTATTCCCAATTTTCTGAATAATTTAGAATATTAAGCTTAAATGAAATTATGATTATTCTTTAGACTTTGAGATAAAAACCTGTGATTTTATAAAGCAAACATGATAATAAGACACACTTTCCCTCATACATGAAAGAAAGCATTTTTGAAACCAGTCAATTTTTCTGTTTATAAATATAGTTTCTATATATATATAATATAATATATAAAATTATTGTACATCTCTTGGGCAGAAAAATCTTTCTCGGCTAACTGAATAATGGATCACTAAAATTCTTCATTCACTGAGTTTTCTCTTTGCTCTTAAATAATCAAAAGACCTTATTCTAACTAGAAGCTCTAACTAGAAGCAAAAGGGAAAGAAGAAAATGAATAACTTAATGGAGAAACCATGCAGCTTGCCCTATCCCAGAGACTCTGGGAGAGAGTCATTGCCTGATAGATGCTGGACACTGTCAGCAAACAGCACTGCCCATGGACCGTCAGTGTGCCAGCAGCATGGTCAGGTGGTGGGCAGTGGTGGTTGCTCTTTGCTATTTGCACCTCAGCTGAGCTGGCTTACTCTGCATTTACTTCAAACCCATGAGGTCCACAGTTCTGCTATTATTGCATCAGTTTGGACAGAGACTCAATTTTGTTTTGTTTTTTCTTTCATTATTTATACAGTAAAACCCTTGAGTCTCAAGGCAACACTTTGTCATCAGTAATTGTTTATAAACAATCACAGTCACTCTTCTCAGGGATGTTATGCACTGAGTAGAAAGGGGCGAAAGCAAATGAGGATCAAATCACACATTAATTCCTGTTTATGTTCTGATATGCAGGTGCTTTCTTCCAGTTTACCCTTCATGTAATTCCTCTCAGACTGACATCTTACATGTCTCTAGAAAACTTCCTATAACTAAGAAATCAGCATCACCATAACTAAACTACACACTTTATTTGAATTTGACCACTTTTTCCACTATTACTCTTTTTCTCTTATAGGAGTCAATGGCTAAGTTTTTAATATCAATTTTCAGTACTGTTATACACCTTGTGAAGACTGTTATCACTAATATAATGCTGCTGAAACTGAAGTTCAAAGAGATTAAACAGCTTGCTTATATATCCAGAAGACATTGATCCTATGTCCCTAAGTCCTGGGCTCTCTCCTTTCAGTCAGTTCAGTCGCTCAGACATGTCCAGCTGTTTGCGTCCCCATGGACTGCATGCAGCATGCCAGGCCTCCCTGTCCATCACCAACTCCCCCAGTTTACTCAGACTCATGTCCATCGAGTCGGTGATGCCATCCAACCATCTCATGCTCTGTTGTCCCCTTCTCCTCCCACCTTCAATCTTTCCCTGCATCAGGGTCTTTTCCAATGAGTCAGTTCTTTGCATCAGGTGGCCAAAGTATTGGAGTTTGAGCTTCCGCATCAGTCCTTCCAATGAACACCCAGGACTGATCTCCTTTAGGATTCACTGGTTGCATCTCCTTGCAGTCCAAGAGATTCTCAAGAGTCTTCTCCAACACCACAGTTCAAAAGCATCAATTCTTTGATGCTCAGCTTTCTTTAAAGTCCAGCTCTCATATCCGTACATGACTACTGGAAAAACCAAAGCTTTGAACAGACGGACCTTACTGGCAAAGTAATGCCTGTGCTTTTTAATATGCTGTCTAGGTTGGTCAAGCTTTTCTTCCAAGGAGCAAGTGTCTTTTAATTTCATGGCTGCAGTCACCATCTACAGTGATTTTGGAGCCCAGGAAAATAAAGTCTCTCACTGTTTCCATTGTTTCCCTGTCTATTTTCCATGAAGTGATAGGACCAGATGCAATGATCTTAGTTTTCTGAATTTTCAGTTTTAAGCTAACTTTTTCATTCTTATCTTTCACTTTCATCAAGAAGCTTTTTAGTTCTTCTTCACTTTCTGCCATAAGGGTGGTATCATCTGCATTACTGAGGTTATTGATATTTCTGCTGGCAATCTTGATTCCAGCTTGTGCTTCATGTAGCCCAGCATTTCGCATGATGTACTCTGCATATAGGTTAGATAAGCAGGATAAAAAAATACAGCCTTGACATACTTCTTTCCCAATTTGGAACCAGTCTATTATTCCATGTACAGTTTTAACTGTTATTCTCTCCTTTAAACCGTTCTCTTTTCCAGCATAAAAAATACATTCACAACAGAGTCATTACTGTTTTTAATGCAAACAAAAGAAATGAGCAGTCTTCTTAAAATATCTTTGTATACATAGGTGAGTAATTTACAATTGTTTTGAAAAGCATACATTTACATTCATTTGACAAAAAGCTAGCGATTTATATTAAAAGATGGACAAAAGATTGCTAATTATATCATACCAATACATGTATCTCTTCCTAAAAAACTTATTGTCAAATTTTCACATATAAGCTTTTAATCTGGAAGTCAGTCTTTGCAATGTTAATATTAAAATGTCACGAGTTCCACAAAGAACATTTCAAATTAACTTCTTAATATACTGTTTTACACTATTTATTTTAATGTAAAAGTTACAACAAAATGAATTTTAATGTTAATTCAAATTAAAATTATTTTAAAAGAAAAACAACCATTTTCTTTCCTTTGCTTATCCCAGTTAACCCCAAATTATATCACTGTTAAAGAGTTTCTTAAGAATGCTTCTAGAAAAAAGGAAACAATATTTTTTTCTCCTTTGTACTTTTTCCTCATATATAAACATTTCAATAATTTATACATAGAATTATGTCTTATACTTTCTATTCTATTGACAGCTGTCTTCCATTTATAGACACGCTGTTATTTAGTTTAGAGGTTTTAAGTTCATGGTCCAGTTTTAGTTATTTTCATTTTTTTCAAAGCCATAAATGCTGACAGATTATGCAAGAGATCTGTTAAGAAAAATGTGTAGAGGTTATTTCTAAGAGTTGGGAAAATGATAAGTGCATTTAATTTCAGTTTGTTGTTGTTATTAAGTCTCTAAGTCGTATCTGACTCCTTGCGACCCTGTGGACTGCAACATGCCAGACTCCTCTGTTCCTCACTATCTTCCAGCATTTGCTCAAATTCATGTCCATTGAGTTGGTGATGCTCTATCAAACCATCTCATCCTCTGCTGCCGTCTTCTCCCCTTAGCTTCAGTCATTCCTTCAAAGCATCAGGGCCTTTTCCAATGAGTTTGCTCTTCACAACAAGTGGCCAAAGTATGGAGCTGCAGCCTCAATCCTTCCAATGAATATTCAAGGTTGATTTCCTTTAGGATTGATTGGTTGGATCTCCTGCAGTCCAAGGGACTCTCAAGAGTCTTCTCCAACACCACAGTTCAAAAGCATGAGTTCTTCAGAACTCAGCTTACTTCGTAGTTCAACTCTCACCATCCATCCATGACTATTGGAAAAAGCATAGCTTTGATTATGTAAACCTTTGTGGGCAAAATGATAACTCTGCTTTTTAATATGCTATCTAGGTTTGTCATAGCTTTCCTTCCAAGGAGCAATCATCTTTTAATGTCATGGCTACAAGCAACATCTGCAGTGATTTTGGAGCCCAAGAAAATAAAATCTCTTACTGCTTCCACTTTTTCTCCTTCTATTTGCCATGAAGTGATAGGACTATATGCCATGATCTGAGTTTTTTTATGTCAAGTTTTAAGACAGCTTTTTCACTCTTCTCTTTTATCCTCATCAAGAGGCTCTTTAGTTCCTCTATGCTTTCCACCATTAGAGAGGTTGTTGCTGTTTAGTCACTCGTCATGTCTGACTCTTTGTGGCCCCATGGACTACAGCACACCAGGCTTCCCTGTCCTTTACTATCTCCCTGAGTTTGCTCAAACTCATGTCCATTGAGTTGATGATGCCATTCAACCATCTTATACTCTGTCATTAGCTTCTCCTTATGCCCTCAGTCTTTCCCAGCATCAGAGTCTTTTCCAGTGAGTTGGCTCTTCCCCTCAGGTGGCCAAAGTATTGGAGCTTCAGCCTCAATCCTTCCAATGAAGGGTTGATTTCCTTTAGGATTGATTGGTTTGGTTTCTTTTCTGTCCAAGGGGCTCTCAAGAGTCATGGCTCTAGTCACCTTCAGCAGTGGTTTTAGAGCCCAAGAAAATAAAATCTGTCACTATTTCCATTTTTTCCGCCATCTTTTGGCCATGAAGTGATGGGACGAGATGCCGTGATTTAGTTTTTGAATGTTGCACTTTAAGTTAGCTTTTTCACTCTCCTCTTTCAGTTTCATCAAGAGGCTCTTAGTTCCTCTTCACTCTCTGTCATTAGTGTGGTATCATCTTCATATCTGAGATTATCAATATTTCTCCCAGCAATCTTAATTCCAGCTTGTGATTCATCCGGTCCAGCATTTTGCATGATGTACTCTGCATATACGTTAAATAAGCAGGGGGACAGTGTACAGCCTTGACGTACTCCTTTCCCGATTTTGAGCCAGTCTGTTCTTCCATATCTGCTTCTTGACCTGCTTACAGATTTCTCAGGAGACAGGTGAGGTGGTCTAGTATTCCCATCTCTTCAAGAATTTTCCACAGTTTGTTATGATTCACACAGAAGCTTTTGCATAGTCAATGAAACAGAAGTAGATTTTTCTGGAACTCCCTTGCTTTCTGTATGATCCAAAGAATGTTGACAGTTTGATCTCTGGTTCCACTGCTTCTTAGAAACCCAGCTTGTACATCTGGAAGTTCTTGGTTCATGTATTGCTGAAAGCTAACCTTAAGGATTTGGGGCATAACTTATTAACATGTGAAATGACAGCAATTACATGGTAGTTCTTTGGCATTGTGCTTTTTTGGGACTGGAATGAAAACTGACCTCCAATCCTGTGGCCACTGCTGAGTTTCCGAATTTACTTCTGACTTAGGGGACTCATCTTCCAGTGTTCATGGGGTTCTCCAGGCAAGAATACTGTAGTGGTTTGCTATTTCCTTCTCCAATGGGCCATGTTTTGTCAGAACTCGTCACTATGATCCATCTGTCTTGGGTGTCCTTGCACGGCATGGGGACATAGCATCACTGACTACACCTTCACCAAGACAAAGCTGTGATCCATGAAGGGGTTAATTTTAATAGCTATTGACAAATTGTCCTTCAAAACAATCCCAGAAAACGTTGACCAGAGACATCTGAAATGTCGACTTACTACAGGCTAATAAACCTCAAAAAATTATATTCACCAATGAGGTTACTGTAAAAGGGACCAAGATTTTTGTTTATACAGATTTAATTACAAGGTGACACATCTTTTCAGATCCTTGTTGACCATTTGCATTTCTTGTCATAAAAACATTATTTTTGTGTTTAATTTTTTCCTAATGATTTTGCGACTCTATTTCTTATTGATTGTATTATTAAAGATATAGCTCATTATCTCATAGGTACTTCATTCTCCTCCCCTTCTATGTGACTTTCTATATGTCATGTTCTTCATGCAGAAGAATTTGCTTTTATTTGGTTGTTATTTTAGGGTGTCAAAATAATCAGCTGTTTCCTTTCCAGCTTCTGGACTTGTGGTCAGGCTTAGAAAAATTTTATTCACTTCAAAATATAAAAATGTAAATTGCCAGATGTTGCTTTATGTAAGTGGGTGTCTGGGTATTTGGCAGCTTCATTAAAGTATTGTTCACTTGCTATAAAATTCACTTATTTCAGTAATTGTGCAGTTCAATACCATAATCCAATATGAGAACATTTTTATCACCAATGGAAGGTGTCTTGTGTTCATTTGCAGTCTGTCCCCATCCCCATTCTTAATTTCTGAAGAGAATTATCTTTTCTGGATACTTCATATTGATAGAATCACACAACGTGTGACCTTCTGAATTTCATCCACATAGTATGATATTTTGGAGATTCATCTGTATGGTAACATGTAGTAAGTCTTCCAAACCATGAATATATATGTTTAAATGTTAATTTTGATTTTAAAAGATTTTTCTCAGCAGTATTTTATAGTTCTCAGTGTACACGTTTTGCATTTCTTTTGTTAAGTTTGATCCTAAGTATGTTTTTTAAGATATTGTGAATGGAAATATTTGTTTTCAGATTTTCATTGCCATTATATAGAAATGTAGTTTTTAAAATGTATTGTGGGCCTGATATAAACCATTTAAAATGCTCCAGTAGATAAAGATGGTTTTATTTTGGAAATTACACTGAATTAGCTGTAGCAATAATACATATGTTATTTGAGTTAAAATGTGTGGATTTACATTTAGATGATTCTAGCAAGTTTATGATGTCTGTGAATGTTTGGCAAGTTATTCAAAACTTTGTATGGCAGAGAACATTCATGCTGGATTTGGTAGAATATCTGGTGTCCTTGGTTCTAGTATACCAAGTTCTAGAAGCATCCTCTCAGTAATCTTTATGGAAACCACATAAGACTGTATTATCTTTTTTAATTCTCCATATATTATCATGATTTGCTGCAAATCTCTCTTTGCTGTAATTAATGTCTGAGCTTTTGTGCTCCCAGAGAGGTGGTATGTCTTATTCTTTCCAGTGACTAGCATAGTACATGACATCCAAGCATTCAGTATGTCTTTTAAATTACTGTATTATGAATGAAAAAAACAAAAAAACTTGTCACTTAGGCATGTATGACTCTTTGCGACCCCATGGACTATACAGTCTATGGAATTCTCCAGGCCAGAATACTGGAGTGGGTAGCCTTTCCCTTCTCCAGGGGATCTTCCCAGCCCAGGGATTGAACCCAGGTCTCCCACATTGCAGGTGGATTCTTTATGAGTTGAGCCACAAGGGAAGACCAAGGGAAGCCCAAGAGAAGTCACAAGGGAAGCCCATTATGAATGAAACCTTGGATAAATTTAAATTTAGCATACTGTTGAGATGAGTTAAGGGGCTCATGGACTTCATTTTACAGCTTGAGAAAATGAAGACCAAGGGGTTAAATGGCAGAAATTTTTTTTTTTTTTAGTTGAAAGAGTATCTCAGTTTGAATTTAAATGTCTTTCAATTGGCAGAGATCATGGACATCATTTAGTTTAATTAATCAATTAGAAAATACCCCATCTATAGCATCACTCACTTGGTTATCTGTGCAGCTTAAAAACCTCTACTCATGGTTAATAAACTTAATAGACATGAGTACTTGAGAAGGCAGCCCTTTGTTTTGTTGGGAAGCCATAAATATTTAAATAGTTAATTTAAGTGTGTCTAATTTTATCTAACCATATTTAGTCATATGTTTGCCCTCTAAAGGAGTATAATTTGCTTCCAGTATTGAAATAATAGCTTGTTATATATGCAAACTCAGCTATAATGTTTCCCATGGCATTCTCTTCTTCAGACACAAAAACCCATAACTTTAATTTTCTTAGTTTAATTTTTAATCCTTAATCAGCCTGGTCACCTTCTTCCGAATTGTTTAATATCTCAATAGCTTTCTTAAAATGTGGTACTCAAAATTAAATATGATACTTTAAATATGTTTCTAGTGGAATTCATATAGTCCTTTTTCAAAGCAATAATCACATTTTAGCATATGTTTACTTATCTGGTTATATTTCATTGCAAGACTAGGAGCTCCTTGATGAAAATACTTTATCTTATTACTTTAATATGATTAATTGAATTAAAATCATTGAAATGTGTTAGCATCTTTATATAGTGGCAAATCATGGTTATATATTTAGCTATGATATTAGATTATTGAAGAAGAGGTATTGGTACCCTTTTTAATAATGCAGAATAAAGTTTTTCCCATCATACCCTTTATCATATTGATTGTTTATACCTTTATGATATAATTGGGTACAGAATAACCTGATTCTGAATGTAAATAATATCGTTCTGTTAAGCTTTCCATAAGTAAGAAGCATGAGTAGAGAAGTTTTCTTAGAAGACTCAATCCTTGCAAATAATCATTGTTTTCCCTTTTCTCAGTATCCCTTTAAAAACTATCAATTGAAGTTTTCTATAACATTTGGTTTTGTAGGGAAAAATTATGTAATATCAGTACATTGAACAGATACCAACTTTTTAGATATGTCAAATTTTGTCCATATTTTATTCTTTGTCATCCATTGCTTTCATCCATTGTCAGTTCTAAGACTTCTCCTTTGATCCTTGCAACTTGTGGCAAACTTCCTATGAGTATCTGCTATACTTCCACCCCCTGATCTTTGGAACAATGAGAAACTCTCCTGTTTGTGTCCTTTACTCAGATGATGTTTACTGAAAAAGATCACTCTTATTTTTAACATATCCTCATCTTTTTTAAGAAACTGCCTTTTTCTTGTACTTCCTACATCCAATAGTGACGCTTCCTCCAGAACTTAGCATTTTGTTATTGGGCAGAGGGACTGAGATATTTTCTTTCCATTGACTTTCTGTTCAGTTTTGCATCTCTCTCTCCCAGAGTATCGGTCAACTCAGCTGGCATAGGCAAAGTTATCCCCTTTAGTCGACAATGGTTCTCATGATTGGGGGAAAGCTACCACATTTGTGTGCAGGAGCAAATTAGGGGATCCTAATATTCCTGTGAAACTGAAGATGGGACCAGCACAATCAAGAACAGTTTTGTAAAAAGCTGATGTTATCATTGAACTCTTCTTGTGACTTCGTTAAGCTCATTTTTTTAAGCCAATGGAGATAATGACACTTACTTTCCTAGGAGTTTTGGGTGTTAAAAAGCTTAAGGTGAAGAGGAATTATTTTTCATTAGTGGAGGAAGTGCAAACAGCACAGTCACTTGCAAAGACAGTATTGTATGTAGTGTCTTAAAAATTAAACATATTCTTGCTATATAGCATATGGATTATATTCACAGCAAGCAATTTTTAAAAATTAAAAAATAAGGTAGAGTCTAAAGCCACAGTCATTAAGACAGTATGGTACTGGCACAAAGACAGAAATATAGATCAATGGAACAGAATAGAAAGCCCAGAGATAAATCCACGAACCTATGGACACCTTATCTTCGACAAAGGAGGCAAGGATATACAATGGAAAAAAGACAACTTCTTTAACAAGTGGTGCTGGGAAAACTGGTCAACCACTTGTAAAAGAATGAAACTAGAACACTTTCTAACACCATACACAAAAATAAACTCAAAATGGATTAAAGATCTAAATGTAAGACCAGAAACTATAAAACTCCTAGAGGAGAACATAGGCAAAACACTCTCCGACATAAATCACAGCAGGATCCTCTATGACCCACCTCCCAGAATATTGGAAATAAAAGCAAAACTAAACAAATGGGACCTAATGAAACTTAAAAGCTTTTGCACAACAAAGGAAACTATAAGTAAGGTGAAAAGACAGCCCTCAGATTGGGAGAAAATAATAGCAAATGAAGAAAGACAAAGGATTAATCTCAAAAATATACAAGCAACTCCTGCAGCTCAATTCCAGAAAAATAAATGACCCAATCAAAAAATGGGCCAAAGAACTAAACAGACATTTCTCCAAAGAAGACATACAGATGGCTAACAAACACATGAAAAGATGCTCAACATCACTCATTATTAGAGAAATGCAAATCAAAACCACAATGAGGTACCATTACATGCCAGTCAGGATGGCTGCTATCCAAAAGTCTACAAGCAATAAATGCTGGAGAGGGTGTGGAGAAAAGGGAACCCTCTTACACTGTTGGTGGGAATGCAAACTAGTACAGCCGCTATGGAAAACAGTGTGGAGATTTCTTAAAAAACTGGAAATAGAACTGCCATATGACCCAGCAATACCACTTCTGGGCATACACACTGAGGAAACCAGATCTGAAAGAGACACGTGCACCCCAATGTTCATCGCAGCACTGTTTATAATAGCCAGGACATGGAAGCAACCTAGATGCCCATCAGCAGATGAATGGATAAGGAAGCTGTGGTACATATACACCATGGAATATTACTCAGCCGTTAAAAAGAATTCATTTGAATCAGTTCTAATGAGATGGATGAAACTGGAGCCCATTATACAGAGTGAAGTAAGCCAGAAAGATAAAGAACATTACAGCACACTAACACATATATATGGAATTTAGAAAGATGGTAATGATAACCCTATATGCAAAACAGAAAAAGAGACACAGATGTACAGAACAGACTTTTGGACTCTGTGGGAGAAGGCGAGGGTGGGATGTTTCAAAAGAACAGCATGTATATTATCTATAGTGAAACAGATTACCAGCCCAGGTGGGATGCATGAGACAAGTGCTCAGACCTGGTGCACTGGGAAGACCCAGAGGGATCAGGTGGAGAAGGGGGTGGGAGGGGGGATAGGGATGGGGAATACATGTAACTCCGTGGCTCATTCATGTCAGTGTATGACAAAACCCACTGCAATGTTGTGAAGTAACTAGCCTCCAACTAATAAAAATAAATGAAAAAAAAATAATAAAATTAAAAAAAATAAAATAAAAAAAAAAATAAGGTAAAACAAGGTCTGTCAAAATATTTTATAGCCAATAAATGATGCATAAATGCATCTTATTCTTTTTCCTTACTGGAAGCAACTTTGGTCTCTTGTGAAAATTACTTTTTGGATACTATAGGTAATCCTCATTTAGTCTTCTATTGTATCATTAAGTAATCCTCATTTAGTCTTCTATTGTATCATTTCCTTGTCACATTTTTTGTTTTTGTTTTTTATTCCTCTTCTTGCTACTACTATTCCTACAGAACAGGAAATTAATTTGGTTCTTTCTAATTCATTCAAGTCTGTTACCCATAAAGCCATTTAATAAATCACAGAAAGTTTATTTATTTGATTTTTTGTTTGTGTTTAGAGTTCATTTTTTAATAAAAATAAGTTTTATCTTTTTAATTCCAATATTAGAAATCACTATCAGTTGTAGAAAATTAAATTTGAATTGCAAAGTTCAAACTCTAAAAATGAATTTAAGATATTCAAATTTTGACTAAATTAAGCTCCTATAAATTTAATAGGCAAAAAGTGATTAGGACATAACCAGAAAGACCATCATTATACATACTTAGACTCCTTCCCAATGATCTAGAAGAGCGAATAAGCACCCCAGAAATTAAATGTAAAGTTCATAATAAATAGGCACATTAAAGACACCAATAGAGATAGAAAAGATAAAATTAAGTCAACATCAGTTCAGTTCAGTTCAGTCACTCAGTCGTATCTGACTCTTTGAGACCCTGTGGATCACAGCATGCCAGGTCTCCCTGTCCATCACCAATTCCCGGACTTTACTCAAACTCATGTCCATCAAGTCAGTGATGCCATCCAGCCATCTCATCCTCTGTCATCCCCTTCTCCTCCTGCCCCCAATCCCTCCCAGCATCAGGGTCTTTTCCAATGAGTCGACTCTTCACATGAGGTGGCCAAAGTACTGGAGTTTCAGCTTCAGCATCAATCTGTCCAATGAACACCCAGGACTTATCTCCTTTAGGACGGACTGGTTGGATCTCCTTGCAGTCCAAGGGACTCTCAAGAGTCTTCTCCAACACCACAGTTCAAAAGCATCAATTTTTCGGCGCTCAGCTTTCATCACAGTCCAACTGTCACATCCATACATGACCACTGGAAAAACCATAGCCTTGACTAGATGGAAATTTGTTGGCAAAGTAATGTCTCTGCTTTTCAATATGCTATCTAGGTTGGTCATAGCTTTTCTTCCAAAGAGTAAGCATCTTTTAATTTCATGGTTGCAATCACCATCTGCAGTGATTTTGGAGCCCCCCAAAATAAAGTCTGACACTGTTTCCACTGTCTCTCCATCTATTTCCCCATGAAGTGATGGGACCAGATGCCATGATCTTAGTTTTCTGAGTGTTGAGCTTTAAGCCAACTTTTTCACTCTCCTCTTTCACTTTCATCAAGAGGCTTTTTAGTTCATCTTTGCTTTCTGCCATAAGGGTGGTGTCATCTGCATATCTGAGGTTATTGATATTTCTCCCAGCAATCTTGATTCCAGCTTGTGCTTCTTCCAGCCCAGCGTTTCTCATGATGTACTCTGCATATAAGTTAAATAAGCAGGGTGACAATATATATAAGTCAAAATAAGCCAAATATAAAAATATGCAAATAAAAGTTAAATTGAGTTACATAGTCATTTCTATAAATACCTAAGGAAATGATGTCTATCACTGCTTATACTTCAAAACAGGCTCACTTACCCTTTTTGCAAATACACTAGATTTAGAATAAGCCATAGACTCTCTAAGTTTTGACTTTCTGTTTGTAGCAGATGAGGAAATTTATGAATGAAGTCCTATTTGTTTTCACTTGGAATAGGTTTTTTTGAATAAGCCACTGTTTTCAAATCAGAGTAGCTCCACAGTGATCAGAAATTCTTTTCTGTCTTCTGTCTTTTTTCTTTTGTGGGTCAGTGGACTCTGAGTAAGCAGGGACATTCTTTTTGTTTGATTTGTATTTTCTTGTCTCTCAGGAAATGCGTGAATCCCTATTATATTCTCTTCCTGGGAGAAATAAGACCAACCATGAAAGAAGGGGAAAATGCATAATTGGATCCAGTAAATAAGAACATGTGGCCAAGTGTAAGGTGAAAAAGCATGTGAAATGTATTGGGTCATACATTACATCTATTTTAATGCAAGGGAAATTTAGTCAACCTTTCAATATTTCCTGAGACAATGCTTTGATTATATGAGCTTTATTCATTCTTATTAATATCAGTATTATTTATAGGAGTTGAAGTCAGCATGAATTAGTGTTGACAATGTGTGAGTTCCTGATGTTCAGGAAAGAATGACTCACCTGAGTGTTAAAATTTATGTGAAATAAAGATCATCACACTTTTCCATAGATATCCAAGTTACTGATTATAAGTAAGATTGTCCTTTATTATTAATGCCTATCCATCCAAGTTGTTACTAGTGTTAACAACTAGTTATAATCTGTATAAATGGAACTCTAGCGTTATAGAATGGTGAAGGTTTTTGCTTTTTTCTGTTTTTTTTTTTTTCCTGGTTTTTTGTTTGCTAAGCTCTGACATTGCCTCATTTTTAGAATGGCAAAGTTCGTAAGATTGAGAACAAATAGAGAGCAAAATAATCTTTTGAAAGAAATGGTAGCTGTGTCATCCCAGAGGCAATTAAATCTGATGAACAAGTACATGGTACACTGGGGATTGATCTAATCTTAGCAGGGGATTCAACAGCCTTCATTAGATGACAATAATTTGATTATTTTCTTTAAAGAGCTGGCTCTTAAATTTATTCCCAGATCTGTGTTAGATATTGATACTTACAAAAATTTACTTATCAACTAAAACTGTTAACATAGTAAGAGGGATAAATATGTGAATCTAATCTTGTTTTTCTTCAAATCAATCCTTTCTTTTATCTGTATTTGATTGGAATTATCTTTCTCAAACTTTTCTGAGTTATATTTATTTGTACACATTATTTTTACAAAGACAGTGTGATTTACACTTAGGGGAAAATCTTTGAAAATACACATAAAGTCATTTAAATATGTCTTTAAAAATACTATATATTTCTTAAGTAGGCCTGTCTTGGAAAAATAATGAATTTTAAAATACCTGTGGTTTTGTGCTCTGTTTTGAATAGTCTTACACGTTGATCAAGAGATTTGTATTTTTATCCCTGAGTGAATATCTGAGTCTGTTTATGCAGTTTCAAAGCCCAAACCCAGTTTTCATCAAAGACTAAAATCCAAACCTGAGTGGAAAATTTCATCTTGTCAGTTTCTCACATAATTTGTATTTAGTTTACCCAGCAGGTTTAAAGTGTCACAAGAAATCATCAAGACAATAATTCCTGAAAGAAATGCAGTATGCTTTATTCTGTCCTCAATAAGTGACTTTACTTACTATAGTGTTTAGTAAGCCACATTCCCTTAATTTTTTCTCTCTTATGATATCTTGGGAACAAACATTAAGCCAACCACATAAAAACAAAGAAACTTATGTTTATATATTCAAGAATCTTTGAAACTGGAAATTCATTTTAGCAGAGATATTGACCAATATTAAGTAAAATGGAGATTCTATTCAAGTGAGTTTAATTACAATCTAACAAATGGACCTTGGATAAAGTACCAAATATCATTTCAAATAAGATTCTTATTAGGCTACAGCAACAGAAATAGGAATATAATGTGAACCACATATCTAGTTTTAAATTTTCTAGCAGCTATACCCAAAAGTAAAAAAAAATGAAATTATTTTAAAACTTAAATCAATATATCCAAAATATCAATAATACCATTCAATATGTAAACAATATTAAAAACTATTGATAAAATAATTTTTGTATCAAGCCTTTGGAATCTATCAAACAGTGGATTAGAGTTTAAAAAAATATATTTGTGTTTGCTCAGTTATTTTTTGTTTGTTTTTACTCCAGTTTTATTCAGATATAGTTGATGTACAGCACTGTAAGTTTAAGGTATAGAGCATAATGATTTGACTTCCATACATCATGAAATGATTACCACAATAAGTTTAGTAAGCATCCTTCATCTCATATGGATACAGAAGAAAAAGCTCTTTCCCTTGTGATGAGAGCTCTTATTTACTCTCTTACCTTTTATATATAAAATTCAGCTCAGTTTAATTATATTAATGATGTTGAATATTATATCCTTAGTATTTCTTTATCTTATAACTTATTTATCTTGTACCTTTTGACTGCTTTCATCAAAAATATACCCAAAACTACATAGGCAGAGTTCTTTTCACTGTGTCACTGATTCTGTTTATAAATTGGTTGCATGACTATTTGAAGATTAAAAAAAAATTAGAAACCATTCATGTAAGAGCAGAAAAAAATTCAATCAAAGCTCATTGCTCACTCCTGTTCCTTAACCATTGTGTTTCTTCCTTGGCTTGCATCGTATCTCGTAGAAACCTTCAGGAAATACAACGTAAACTCTCTCTTTTCCTTTGGTAGAGGATTAGAATGTTTGAAAAGATAAACAATTTAACTTTTTAATAATCATATTTTCCTAAAAAGTTAATCACTTTCCATAGTGATACTCTAGAAAGTGGAGGCAAGGAGCTTGCTGTCCTAACCAAGTCTATCAGAATGACATTGGGATTTTTGAAAGTACATATTGCCATGTGCTCCTAATATTTTAAGAAGCACTTGAGGCCCAGAAGTTGTTTAGAAGTAGATATCATTCCACTGGGGTTTAATTTTGGGGCTCTATCATTAAGAAAGCATGATAAAAAGAAGGAATTTAGATACAAATAAAATGTTTTTGTGCATTTTTGATAGAGCGGAAATACATAGTACATAGAAAATCTTATGAACAATTATTTTGTTCCTCCCTATCTACCCAAATCACCTCTTCTCCCCCAAATCCTCTCTCCTCAAACTTGGAAATTTCAAGAGCTGGGCTTACAGAGTTCACAAGTCTATGATTTATTTTCTTTTCCTTATATATCCTCCTGCTCAATCTTGGTAGATCCCAGATAGAAGACCAATATCTTATGTCTCCCATTCTCATTTTCTCTTTCATTTCTTCGACTTCACTTTTAGTTCTAAGCTTCCCTTTGCTTCTTTAGCTGAAAAATGCAATTCATTTCTGCCTGGAGGTATTTCCTAGATGCGGGGGCAAGAGGGGGGTGGTTCTTTAAAACTTGGGCCTAGAAAATGGGTGATATCTTAAGGAATGGACACTTTACAATGGCATTTAATTCTCTCCTCTTACTGTATATGAGGTCAT
Source organism: Cervus canadensis (assembly GCF_019320065.1). Classification (NCBI taxonomy): domain Eukaryota; kingdom Metazoa; phylum Chordata; class Mammalia; order Artiodactyla; family Cervidae; genus Cervus; species Cervus canadensis. Next base: position 79,543,397 of record NC_057388.1, read on the forward strand.
CACCGTCCTTATTGTAGTCTCTGAATCATTTAAGAAAATAGTGTCTTAATGACCAAGGCAGTCTCCCTTATGAACCACACTGTTACACGTAGGGGCATGTTAGGCACACCTGTCTTAAACTTACCCTGACTCTGAGCTCTCCTGACCAAATTCAGGGATCTCCTTCCTTCTACTTGCATGATTGTTTTACCTGAAGAGTTGATTCAAGGGAAGGAGCCGTAGCAGCACCAATCTGACTGATCAGCTCTTCTGAATGTCTTAGATGGCTACACCATTAGCTGACTTTATTCCTGATGGTAAATTAAGCTTTCTCTCCTTTGCCCAAATCACACCCAACAACAGCAAGAATTATTCACTGCATAATTGATATTAACACTCTTCAAGTTCAGCTGATGTAATTTCTGGTCTTCCAAAAGTGCCCTACAACCCTGGTGGCAGGTTGTGATGGTTTCATTTAATGAAAAATACAAAGGCAGAGTTCTTTTCACTGTTTCACTAATGCTCTTTATAAATTGGTCACATATCTCTCAATTTTTTTAAGACAAAAAAGTATAGAAACCATTCACTCAAGAGAGAAAAAATTTCTGAATCAAATCTCATTTTCTACCACCATTGCTTAAACATTTTCTCTTCTTTCTTCTTTGTTGCCATAAGCAAACATATTCCCTTCTCTGAGAAGCCTTATGGGAAACACAGCATAAGCTTTCTGTTTTCCTGTTTTTGTTTTTGTTTTTTTTTCCTCATAAGAAACACTCGCTGGAGAGCTAATCTTTCCCTTCCCTTCTTTTTCTGCTTTTGGCCCCAAGGTGGTGGTGATGGGGTAAAACTTGAGTGAATTCAGCTCAGTCATTTGCTCTCACTTTTATATGATATACCTAAAGCCAGAAGAGTTGATTCAAGAAACTTTTAAACTACTTAATGAAGACTCCTTACACTGTTACTAAAAAGGACCTAAATGAGTTTTCATTCCTTGTACATTTTTAGAGATGTGTTTCTGTTTTGGTTTATATTGTGTCTTCACAGCATTCATGTAAGTCCTAATCCCCAGTTCCCCAGGAGATGACCTTGTTTGGAATAGAGTAGTTGAATTACATAATAGAGTAGTTGAATCAGTAATTAGCTAACTTAAGATTCAGTCATATAGCAGTAGGAGAGGAAGGGGAGAAGAAGACTCAAAAGGAAAGGGATATATTTATAATTATGATTGACTCGAATTGTTGTAGGGCAGAAACCAGCACATTGTGAAGCAATTTTCCTCCAATTAAAAAATAAATATTAAAAGTGATGTTACTGTATTTTAAAAAAATGAAATGTTACAGATTCAAATAAAACCTATCCTTTTTCTCTTGAATACCTTTTCCTCTTGAAAAGTAACCATAATCTTAAAGTCACTATATATCATTTAGTTTTATTTTTAAGTTAATAAAACAATAATCAATTTAGTATTTACTAAGTTTTGCCCATGTGCCAGAAATTGTTCTAAGTATTTTATACCATTATTTCAGTTCATTAAACTAGCAGCTGTCGTATTTTCCTCTTAACATATTAGGAAATAGATCTTAAAGAGTAAGCAGCCCTTTGAAGTCACACAGCCAGTAAGAGGTGTGTGACTGGAATTTGAGCAGCCTGGCATTTTGGTTCCAGAGATTATACATTTAATTGTTCCCTTACATAGTCTGGGCACATAGTACATATGTATGTGCTTATTCTTAGCTGATCAGTCATGTCCGACTCTTTACGACTACATGGACTGTAACCTGCCAGGCTCCTCTGTCCATGGGATTCTCCAGGCAAGAAGACTGGAGTAGGTCGCCGTTTCCTTCTCCAACATATGTCTGTATCTGTAAATCATTTATGATACTATCTTAGGTTTGAAATGTTTATTTAAATGGTAGTATCCTGCAGGAATTCTCATCAACTTACTTTACATTTAACATTAATTTGGAGATTTATCTATTTATATGAATAGGTTTACCTCTTTATATGAATAGGTCTATTTTATCTATTTCCTAACAAGACTATCAATATTTCTGAGTGTTGTAGAAGATTTCTATACCCTGAAACAATGTTCCATATGATTTAGATTGGGTAAGTAAAAGGAAAATATGAAAAAAAAAAGATCTTACAGGATATCAGATTAATTCTCAGAACAGTAGGAAGGTGGCACACATAAGATATGAGAATGTGGACATTTTCCTATTAAAATGACCATATCTATATACATATATCTTGGAAAGTCTTTGCATGTTCTCAGGTACATGAGAAATATATTGAAGAACTCTGCTTTAGATTATCAGTCTAAACTCTGCTTTAGATGATCAGTCTTTATACTTCAGTATGATTCAGCAAAATGATGATGATAATCTACTTGTAAAACTTCAACCAGGTGCATAAAGATATTTACAGTAATGGCTTGTCATGAAGACTCTTTTTCAAAGTACTCATGAATTTGGATTTAATTATCTGACTGATGAATAAGTAAATTCAATTTATTTTTTGTTTTCTTCCATTCATTTTGATTCATTATTTATGAATCACATTGTGTGGTATATAGTTATAAATATATACAAAATAATAGTTACACAGAGGATGATTTTGGAGAAAAAAGAAAGCAGAGGAAACAGAACCATTTCGAAGATTAGTATAGTGACTCAGGCAAAGAGAGATTAGACATATACATATGGACAATTGATATTTGAAACTGGAAGGTCTGAAAATGTTTAAAAATAAAAATCAACAAGGAAGAGTGACCAGTTGTTTGTTTGAGAGTGCCGAAAGGAGTCATTAATGACTCTTAACCTTGCCAAAGAAATGTATCTGTGAGTCAGTGTTAATAATTCTTTAATAATGAATTGTGGGAGTTTCAAAGAGAGAAATTAGTGGAAGATTCATTATAATGAAATTGACTTTTAAGATGGGTATTTTTTTTTTGTACTCAAGAATGTTGCTTATCCTAGTTTCCTTATCAACAGGAATCATGTATTATTTCTTATGACAAATAGTATCCATTGTATAGAGCTTAGTAAATATGAAAAATACACAAAAGGAAGCAAAATATGCCAGTATGCCTTAAAAAAAAACCTGTGATGCAGGTATATGGCTGTATAAGACATTAGAATCATACTGTGAACATATTATTTTAACATTTAATATTATAAACAATATTTTGACTATAAATTATTATTTAATATTATAAGCACTAATGTATTTTAATATTATCAGCCTATTATAAATGGATTATTTTAATGTGCTTAACAGTCCAATAACTTGCCAATCTTCAATTATTGCACATATACAGAATTCAAATTTTGATTTGCTTTCATAAATAGTACCAGGAGGAAGAGGAAATAGCATTTTACATACACACACACACACACACACACACACATACACACAAAGAAAATATAGTAGAATTAGAGAAAAACATAAGAGAAACATATATATATATAAGAAACATATAATATAAGAAAAATATAAGGCACAGAGAAATAATAAATATTTAAAACACATTAAATACTATAATTTTCCTTAAGCACAGAGATTTTGAAAGCTAAGAGAAGTTAAGACTGGAAAAAAAAAGCTGACATATCATGATGACAGATGATGGAATTTGTTCCTCATTTAGTTATAAATATGAAACCAATGCAGTTGCTAAAATATAACTGAGTAAAATGAGCATTTCCCTTGGAGGATTATATAAAATGAATACGAGTGGATAAAAGCTGGAAAAATGAGGCCAGTTAGAACACTGAATAATCAAGGAAACAGGCATGAAAGCTTGAACTAGATTATTATTTTTGAAAGAAGAGAGAAAGAACTGGAAGTGATTTGCATCAGTAAAAGAAAATGATAATTATTAGATGGATATAAGCAAGAAAAGAATGTTAGGAATCGATGTTTCAAGCCTGGGAAACGGTGAATTTTGCTGTTTCTGGAGAAGAATCATATTTCATGGGATTAGATCATGTGTTCAGTTTGGACTGCAAGTTTCTGCTGCCGATGAGCAAAAAATAGACAGACTCTACACCTGAAGGACATATGAGACAAGCACAGAGCATCATTAGAGATAGAAATAGAGACTCGTTTAAAAGGAGGGGATGCTAAAACAAAAGAAAAATGGGAAAATAAAAGATTTTAAATTATTATGAGTATACAGAAAAGAGAATATGATCTATGCTAAAACTTATCAGTATACTAAATTTAGGGAGACAGTAAAGAGAGTTAATCAAGTATAAGGAATGCTCACAGAGAAAAATGACTTAAATCGTTCTTATATTTTAAGACAAAGTGGTTGGTCAACTATCACATATACTATGAGGAAGTTTTGGAGGTGGAAAGCCATTTGAATTGGCCATTATATTCATGGTATATTTTACATTCAGTGAGACTTTCTTGATCATGCCATGTGAAAATGCCAGTGACTCAGTGAGGCATGACACTCAGGTGATCATCATGAGATTATTATTTTTTTTTTATTTAACATTTGGCTCTTTTATTTTTTACTTCTTTGTTTATTCTTTGTCTGCACTGTATTTTCATTGCTACACACAGGTTTACACTAGTTGCGGCCAGTAGGGTTACTCTTTGCTGTGGTGTGTGGGCTTCTCATCGCAGTGAGTTCTATTGTTGTGATGAGCAGGGCTTAGCAGTTGCGGCACATGGGCTTAGTTGTTCCACAGCACGTGGGATCTTCCCGGACCAGAGATGGAACCTGTGTCCCCTGTATTGCAGGAGAATTCTTAACCACTGGAGAACCAGGGAAGTCCATCAGGAGATCCTTTAACAGAGACATAAGCATATACCCAAACTTGATCCACTTGGGGAATGGTTACTCCACCTGAAGAAGTTGTGTTATTTCCATTTCAACTCCTTAATTAGTGTTCCATGTTTTGAAGTTTCTAGAAGAAAACCAGTTACAATATTAAGATGCTTTTAAAATGAAAATCTGAAAGCAAAATATAGCTTTGAAAGACTGTCAAATCAGTGATGCTAAATTTGGTCTGCACAGTATACTCTACACTGTTACTTTATTTCAAGTTAAAAAATTATTCTTAAAAAATTCTACAGTCCAAATTTAATATAATTGCTCTAACCACATGTAAGATTTATGTTTAATCATAATACTTTAATATTAGTTTTGATTTAAATATTTGAACTGCATTTAAACAAGGGAAGTACTGAAGAATACATTAGTTTTTTTGTTTAAGTTGTCTAACTACTAACCTGTAATTTGGTTATTGGCTCTAGTCACCATTATTATTATGCTTGAACACTATGAAATCAACATTACTAACATGGAATATGTCTAAGCTGCATGGTAAAATTTTCTAGATCATAGGTCTTCATAATAGACTAAAATACAGATTTAGTAATTAGGAAACTATATTATTTAACAGATACAGCCACACTATAATATTAAATGTACCTTTAAAGTACAACCACTCTAGAAGTGGCTTGGAAATTCTTGTAAAGTAAAACACACACTAAAACACTCACAAATCTCATTTTTAGATATTTAACCAAGAGGAATGAAACTTATGTTCAAACAAAATCTTCCCACAAATTTCAGAGTTGCTCAATTCATTATCATCAAAACTGCAAAAATCCTTCAATGGGTAAATAAATAAATGGTGATAAATCCACAAAATGAAATATTTATTCAGCAATGAAAAGGAACAAGCCACTGAAACATACAACAGCATGCACGAATCTCCACTACAATATGTTAAGTGAAAAGGCCAGATTTAAAAAGCTACATTTACATGATTCCAATTATATGACATTCTTGAAAAGGAAAAAGAAAAACTGTAGGAAGAGAGAATATATAAAAACAGATCAGTGGTTATTATGAGATGGGGTGAATATAGTGGTTGAAACATAAAGAGGCAGAATGAAATATTTTGAAAAGGTAGAACAGCTCTGTATCTTAACTGTGGTGATAGCTACACTTCAGAGTATGTTTTTCAAAATTCATAACACTGTACATCAAAATGAATGTTTTACTGTATGGAAATTAGACTTTAAAAACCATTTTTCTCTAAAATTATCACATCAACTGCTAAATTATCTATCTAAAGTATATATTTAAACACCTCTCTTTTAACAAGATCAATTTAATGTGATAACAGATATGTAAAGAGTTTATACCAGTGAATACAAATTTGTGGTCATTATATCAAAGGTACATAAACTATTGTTTAAGAAACCAAGGTGCAACACAACATAAAGTAGAACCTTTGCAATTAGAAGGAAATGAATCTAATACATAGTTCCAAAACATAGTTGCTATAAGTCATCAAATGAAACATACTGCTTTTTGGGGACTTGGATTCCTTGGAAATGGCATTAAAATACTCACTTGCTTTGTTTATTAGAATAATTAAATGAGATAATGCTATCTTAGACCCTCAATAACAATTTTTTCCTAAAAAAAAATTTTTCTCCCTTTTCTTGAACAGTGTTTTCTGAAGCAATTTCAAAGTCCCAGGGGATTCTAAGTTATTGGCAACTTTTGCATATGTTTTCAAAAAGGCCCAGAAATTTGGACTAACATACACTCTATATACCTAAAATGTACTAACAGCACACAGTTTGCTCAAATTAAATTATTGACAAAATTCATTTTAGCTACTTGTATTGATACTTTATCCTTTAAGACCAATATGATTAAGTAGCTTTTGACTTGAAGGTAATACTAATATAGTATAAGCTCAGGAACAGAAATTTAAATATATCCTTTAAGTGACTACACATAATCATAAACAGATTTCCTATCTCAAAAATTTTTTTTTCTGAAACTGCATTATTGATCTTCAGTCACTTATTAAAAGGAAAAGGACCACTAAATTTGCTTAAATGTCTGCATCATTATTACAAGTAGAAATATATTTTTTCCTTAGGAAAAAATAATTATATAATACTTAAAGCACTGCATCCAGGGAGTGAGAAATGTTCAAAAGAGGAGAGAAATGGTAGGAGATAAAGTCAAGAAGCTCTAAGAAAGACTCAGATTATGTTGGACATTGGTGCCTTTTTAAGTCATTTGTATTTCTTGGAGACACTGGAAGCCATTGTATTAGAGACATTTCAACAAATGAGAGATACGGCTTGTTTGTTCACTTATTTATTATCACACCATATGCCATGTTACAAATAGATTATAGAGGAAGAACAAAAATCAGAAAGGCCAATTAGGAGACTGCTATAGTAATTTGGGTGAGAGAAAGTGGTGCCTTGACCAGGAAGGCATACACAATCAATTAACCGATTACTAAGGGGAAAACTGCATGGCCTCAATAGGGAAAAGTTTTGCAGTGTTACATAAGGATAAGTACTTGATGTGAGAGAGAATGTAGGGAAAATGAAGAGAATGGAGAAATATAAGGATAAAAGATATTTTTTATCTCCCTATAAAGATAGGAGTCATTAAAATACTAGATGTTTGCATGTAGATAAGTAACAAAATGGAAAAATAAGACAAGGGATACTAATGGTCCCCTGGTGGCTCAGATGGTAAAGAATCTGCCTGAAATAGGGAGACCTGGGTTCAATCCCTGCACTGGGAAGGCCTCTGGAGGAGGGAATGACAATCCACTCCAGTATTCTTGTCTGGAAAATTCCATGGACAGTGGAGCCTGGAAAGCTACAGTCCATGGGGCCAGAGAGTCAGACTCAACCGAGCGGCTAGCATACTCACACACAAGACATATTTTGCCATAAAGGAGAACTAAAAATATGCAGAACAAGCTTTACACCAGATGTCACTTCAGGAAATCTGCCTACCGTAATTAAAATTGATGGACTCTCTTGTCCATAAGCTTGGTTCCAGTCATCTCCACCTATCTTTGTGGTCTGACTCCCATCAGTGTTGCCAGATTCATGAGCCATTAGGCCAACCCAAAATGAGTTTGAGGATTATTCTGAGAATGTAGAAAGTTGCCAGAAAGCAGTAGTGAAGTATGTTTTTCCCTGAAGATTTCCAGAGTGAGTTTTGCAAAAACTTTTGAATCTCTATGAAAATAAACTTAGCGATGTTCTGTTCCTTTTCAAGTTTGAACCCCTTGAGACCTGTAGGAATCGCTAACAAGCTCTTACTGTCTCCATTGCCATATCATTTTTAGAAAGACCAATTTGTTGCATCCCTGGGAAATGCACTCTACATAGATATATCTGTTTTATGTTTCTTTTCTAATTTGTCTCAGCATAGCCTGAACTATTGAAGTGTTTTGGCCTTTATCTGGTAGAAACAGGAAAGTCAAGAAGCTCTGTCTGTTTCATATTTGGTTTTATGAAGTTTCCTAGTGAAAAGTTAAGGCTATTTACAGCTGTTATACTATACACCTATTGTAGCTATTTATGGTTAATCTAGTGATTTTAAACAAGTGGGTTATTTTGTATTTATAATATATCATAATTGTATGTAAAATATATCTCCATTATTTCTATAATTTTTCTATTTCTTTTTAAACTCTTGGATAAAAAATAAAATGTGATACCAAGTTGATGAATTTTTTAAAGTTAAAAATAATAGAGGTATTCTATATCAGAATATAAAGAAATTTTAAGGAAGTGACCAGGCAAAATTTTATAGCCTTAAAAATTTTTGTCAAAATTTAAAAATATAAATGAGTGAAATTTCCAGCACAAAAAAGATGGACAAAGAAAAACAAGTGGAGTGAAACAAGAAAAGAGTTAAGAATGAAGATTAAAGTCAAAATTCAATGAAATAGAGATTGGGAAATAGCTAATATATAAATATTCACTGAAAATTATATTTTTGGTAAAATTCACAAAAAAGACAAATTACCAGATAACTTAAGGGAAAATAAACCATAAATAATAAAAATAAGAAAGGAAAAAGGGCACAGATGTAGTCATTAAAATGGAATACCTTTTGTACATTTATTTCTGCAAAGAAGATCATGTCATCTGCAAAGACAGCTTTAAGTTTTCCTTTCTAATTTGAATGCATTATTACCAAAACTCTTTTTAAATCAGTATACAGGGAGAGTTTCATCAATTTGATAAAATATCTACAAAAACCCCTACAGCTAATATAATTCTTAATGGTGAGAAACTTGAAACTTTCCAACTAAGACCATGTACAAGGCAAATATGTCCACCTTACCACTACTTTTCCACATCATATGGAAGTTCTAGGCAATGCAATAATAAAAGGAATTAAACTGTATTCAAATCAGAAAGGAAAACTTAAAACTGTCTTTGCAGGTGATATGGTTTTCTTTGCAGATATTCTGAAAAAAAAAAAAAAAAAGAAAAAACCTTCTGAACTATTAAGCAATAATTATAGTAAGGTTTCAGTACACCAGATTAACATACAGAACTGTAAATGAAAAACTGGAATTTGAAATTAAAACTGTTTATGATAGTGCACACACAAAATGGGCTTCCCTGATGGCTCAGCAGGTAAAGAATCCACCTGCAATGCAGGAGACAGAATTTATAGGTTCGAACCCTGGGTCAGGAAGATCTCCGGAATGAGGAAAATGGCAACTCACTCCATTATTCTTGCCTGAAAAACCCCATGGACAGAGGAGCCTGGCGGGCTACAGTCCACAGGATCACAAAGAGGCAGACACGATTGAGCCTCTAAGCAGAAGCACACATAAAATGATACACATGGGAGTAAATCTGACAAAACGTGTGTATGATTTATAACAGGAAAACCAAGATACTCTGATGAAGGAAATCAAAGCACAAAATAGAGATATGGTCCATATTCATGTATATGAAAATTCAATGTCAAGATGTCAGTTCTTTGCAATGTGATCTATAGATTCAATTCAATTACAGTTATCATCCCAGCATAAAGTGATAGTATATGATGATTTAGCACTTTAATGTTTAATAATTTCTAAACTTTAAATTGTATTTACTATATACTATAGAATGACATCATTGAGGGATATCTTATGAATCTTGCTGCATTAATTACATCCTGTTTTACAGAAATGCTGCATAGTTAGTAAATCCTTCTTGTAAGGAATATGTATGCAAATTTCATTGCACTATTTCCTGCATTAGAGTTTTTTTAAATTTAAACCTTTTAGTAAAATAATACCTCAAAATTGTGTTAATTTTCATTTATTATTAATGTTGATGTGCATCAATATTCTTTACTTTCATTTTCTTTGAGATTGAGAATTATTTTTAAGTTTTTACAATTATCAGTAGGCAAATTAGATGCCTAATTCCATTCATCTAAACTCAGTTGCATTTTTCTAGACAAATGAATTATTTAAACAAAGATTATTCAATAAAAAATTATCTTTAATAGTACTAATATTTTAAATGCATTTAATTTTCTTCCTTGTGCATTTGTTGAGATTTTACCTCTTAGTTTTAGGACATAAAAATGTTTCTTATCTTATCAAAGGGATGTATGTCACTTTGGGATCAGATCCTTTACAGAATATGACACTTTAATGAGTATGACACATGAGCCCTTACAAGACTAATTTTTAACAGATCAAGTTGAATTAAATAACAGAGACAGGTGCCATATAGTAAGGCTCCCTAGGAGAAATTAAAGTACACTGCTACTTTTATTATAATGATTTCTCATGCTCATTATTGTATGAAAGAAGAGGACATGAGCAATCATTATGAGCAAAAAAAAAAAAAACGCATGTTAGAGAGCACTGTTAGACTTAACTAAACCTATATTCTTCCACTCATCTAATTTAAGAATTTGTCGAGGGCTATGGCTAAAATATAGTAAAATCATATGCAATATAAAGATCCTGTTGATCTTATTGTACCTCTAGTGTTTTCAGCTCATTACTACTAGGATTATTTTATAAAATAGAAGACCTTTGTCTGGCTTTCAATAACATTCAGTTCAGTTCAGTAGCTCAGTTGTGTCCCACTCTTTGTGACCCCATGAACTGCAGCACGCCAGGCCTCCCTGTCCATCACCAATTCCCACAGTCCACACAAACCCATGTCCACTGAGGCGGTGATGCCATCCAACCATCTCATCCTCTGTTGTCCCCTTATCCTCCTGTCCTCAATCTTTCCCAGCATCAGGGTCTTTTCAAATGTGTCAACTCTTCGTATCAGGTGGCCAAAGTATTGGAGTTTCAGCTTCAACATCAGTCCTTCCAATGAACACCCAGGACTGATCTCCTTTTGGATGGACTGGTTGGTTCTCCTTGCAATCCAAGGGACTCTCAAGAGTCTTCTCCAACACCACAGTTCAAAAGCATCAGTTCTTTGGTGCTCAGCTTTCTTCACAGTCCAACTCTCACATCCATACATGACCACTGGAAAAACCATAGCCTTGACTAGACGGACCTTTGTTGACAAAGTAATGTCTCTGCTTTTTGATATGCTGTGTAGGTTGGTCATCACTTTCCTTCCAAGGAGTAAGCATCTTTTAATTTCATAGCTGCAATCACCATCTGCAGTGATTTTGGAGCCCAGAAAAATAAAGTCAGCCACTGTTGCCACTGTTTCCCCACTTATTTGCCATGATGACATGATGGGACTGGATGCCATGATCTTAGTTTTCTGAATGTTAAGCTTTAAGCCAACTTTTTTACTCTCCTCTTTCACGTTCATCAAGAGGCTCTTTAGTTCCTCTTTGCTGTCTGCCATAGGGGTGGTGTCATCTGCATATCTGAGGTTATTAATATTTCTCCTGTCAATCTTGATTCCAGCTAGTGCTTCTTTTCCAGCCCAGCATTTCTCATGATGTACTCTGCATAGAAGTTAAATAAGCAGGGTGACAATATACAGCCTTGATGTACTCCTTTTCCTATTTGGAACCAGTCTGTTGTTCCATGTCCAGTTCTAACTGTTGCTTCCTGACCTGCTTACAGGTTTCTCAAGAGGCAGGTCAGGTAGTCTGGTATTCCCAACTCTTTCAGAATTTTCCACAGTTTATTGTGATCCACCCAGTCAATGGCTTGGCATAGTCAATAGAGCAGAAGTAGATGTTTTTCTAGAACTTTCTTGCTTTTTTGATGATCCAGCAGATGTTGGCAATTTGATCCCTGGTTCCTCTGCCTTTTCTAAAGCCAGCTTGAACATCTGGAAGTTCATGGTTCACATATTGCTGAAACCTGGCTTGGAGAATTTTAAGCATCACTTTACTAGCATGTGAGATGAGTGCAATTGTGTGGTAGTTTGAGCATTCTTTGGCATTGCCTTTCTACGGGATTGGAAAGAAAACTGACCTCTTCCAGTCCTCTGTCCACTGCTGAGTTTTCCAAATTTGCTAGCATATTGCATGCAGCACTTTCACAGCATCATCTTTCAGGATTTGAAATAGCTCACCTGGAATTCCATCACCTCCACTAGCTTTGTTCTTAGTGATGCTTCCTAAGGCCCACTTGACTTCACATTCCAGGATTCAATAACATTTCCTGTCTTGATATGAATCTCTTCCTCAGCCCTTCTTCTACCAGACTGTGGACTCAAAACACTCCAAACCTCCCTTCATTATCTAAATAGGTAATATCTCAAGTCTATGCATTTTGCAGACTCTTCTTCTTAGAATGTCTTTCCCATCTGGATTAGTTTTCCATTGCTGCTCTGACCAATGACTGAAAATTTGGTGACTTAAAACAAATTATTGTTTACAGTTCTGGAGAAGTTTAAAATGGCTCAGAAGGGCTATGTTGCACTGGCATTTCCTGAGAGCACTGCTTCAGAATGGCCCTTTCTTTTTTTCAACCTTTTGCCAAAAGAGTACCCTTCTCTTCACCCCACACCTTGGACAAGAGCTTCTTGCCTGAGGGCTGAAAAGACTTAACTAGATTAGTAATGGAAAACTAAGCACCAACAAAATTGTCTCAACATGCCAGTCTATTATTTCAAAGGTGTTAATTCCAGAAGGAAAATGGGTCAAGCTTGAAGAAACTGCACATGGATCCTACTGGTAAAATTAGAACTTGGGAAACTTTGAAACATGTACCTGGGAAGGATAGTCAACTGATCATGTGGCAGTTATCCCAGTGCTGCAAAAAACTGTTTATTAAGGATATATCATGGTGAAGCATCTATGACTGCCAATGGGAGGCTTTGGCCTAGAATTCCTCACAGATCTCATAGCTGAAAATGAAAGTCCAGAAGCACCTGCACTTTGGGAGCTTAAAGAAGATACTGACAATAAAAGATGATACTAAATGTCCTCCAGCTGTAGGTATGGATCCAAGTTTGTCAATGGTACTACATACATTGTGACAATAACTATTAATGGGAAGGATGCTGAAAATGTAAAACTTAATCCAAAGGGGATGGAGAATTTGTGGAAGTAAATATTTTGCCAAAGAATAACCTCTTGAAGAGACTTGCTGCTGCTGCTGCTGCTGCTAAGTCACTTCAGTCGTGTCCGGCTCTTAGCGGCCCCATGGACTGCAGCCTACCAGGCTCCTCCATCCATGGGATTTTCCAGGCAAGAGTACTGGAGCGGCGTACCATTGCATTCTCCAGACTTGATGCTAAAGTGACTGAAAAACATCTGACAGTGGATTTCAGTCTTCCCTGTGCTCTGGAGCTGAAACATGTAAACATGAAGCTGTTTGAAGTTCCCTTCCTGAAATTTTAAGTGCAAAGAGCAGTTTTTGTATATATATGCTTTTGTACATGAGACCACCAGGCCTCATTTACTAAGACATTGTATTCAGCTTAGTTTAATGTTGGTTTGATATAATTTTTCCATAAAATAAAAGCAACACAGAATGCAAAAAAATAAAAAACAAAGATCCTCAAGTGGAGTGGTAGCTGAAGCAATGACAGAACATAAATATTAGTCCCTGAGACGACGCCAAAATGATGAGATCATATTTGAGAAATTATTTGTTGAATCTGGCTCAATGCTAAGCTAGCACTGAGAACACAGCAGGAATGGGAAGGATGTTGGCTGCTAGCAGACAAGGAGGTGTATGCTTCTGAAGTGAAAAAGAAGGGAATGACAGACACTTGAGTCATTTAGGATTTCTGCCTAAAATAAAGTTGATAAAGAACAAGAACAGGGCTATATCTTCAGCTTCAATGTAGGAAAGATACCCAGAAATCTGGTCATAGGGAAAGAGACATTCTACAGGTTGAGAGGATGAAAGAAGTCACTAGCATCTTCCAAAGTTATATAAGAATAAACACATATTCCAAACATTGGCTTATGTATGGATGCTGGCAAAGCATTGATTGTCCTTGTTGTAAGCAATGATCTAAGAGAACATTTACCTGCAGCAGGAAGCCTTGAGGACAATTTAGACTTTGGAGAAAGACACCTTAATTCATACAGCACCACTTGTGAATGACATCTGGGATTGCCTCTTAGACTTAAAACTTTTTTATATGTGTTTATCCAACACAGCATACCAGCCTATCAGCCTTAGATAATGATTGACCATCAGACTCTAGTTTTGAACAATTAAATTTCACCTTAGGCACATTCAAACTCTACTGTAGTTAATGATTCTTAAAATTGACTGTAAAACAGGACCAAGTTTCTACTGTTAATGAATTTCTAGTGTCAGATTCAGGCTCCTGTAGGGAGACTGAAATCAGTCAGGGTTTCCTAGACAACAATTTGAAAATAGTTTAAAAAGGAGGGCCTTATAGAGATTCTTCATTGTGTCAAAACGGACACTTTACCACATTCAGTGCCAACACCAGTTTGCACCTAAGACTACTTAACTGTGGTCATTTTTCCTGCCCCAACATTTATAGCTCTAGTAAGTCTTGTTTATTTTTTTCCAAATAAGAAACACAAGTAGCCTAGGTATGATTTCACTTTCTCTGGACACCAGGCCAGGATAATGAACAACACAGAAAGAATAAACCTCCTTAGAATCAAATGTTTTACTGTTTGTAGGGTAAAGGTGTTCATTTAAAATTTAATTGAATTACATGTTTTGTCTCACCAAACTCAAATGGACTTCTGAAACAGAAGCAAAATAAGATTTTCTAGATTTCAGTCTTTCCTCACACACATCTAAAGTATCCCTCCCATACAAAATGAATCTCCTGTGTTGTAATTTACCTATTTAAGTCGGTGCCCTATTTATAGACTTCTGAGTAATATAAAGAGATTAATGATTTTACTTGGATAAGCAGATTATATGCAAACTTAATACTGTCTCTATGAACACACTTAAAATGAAGCCTATTCAAATACTAACTCTATGAACTAAGATGAAATAAATTGCCCCTCTTTGATGTGATTTGAGTACAGCACTTAAAGGATACAGGATCAGACATATCAAGAGTAGCTTTGCGTATAAACCAAGCAATTACTACTTAATAAATTAAGCATACTCTAATTGCAAAGTTAATAACATTACATCATGTTTTTAAGTACATAGCTGTCCTTTACTGTGACATTTACTTTGAAGGTAGTATTTCACTGAATCTATGATTCACCACTATTTTATATCCCACTAAGAGCAAAGACATTATGAGATTTTAAATGACACATTTCTTATAATTTAAAATTCTATTTCCTATTTTTGAAAAAATTAATTTTGATCATTTATATAAAATATGTAATTGCAGTTTTAAAATGTACTATATATTACATATATTAAAATGAAATGGTATGTAAAATTAATTGGCTGTGGTATGCTTAAAAATTTTTAACCTTCCGAGACAAATCCATGGGAATAATTTTTCAGTTCTTAATAATCAATGCATTTTTCCACATAATGTTATTTCTCAAGGAAGTTATTGATTCAGTGTTTCAAAGTTTTGTTGTTGTTTTTTTTTTAAATGTTGCATCCATAAGAAAACTGTTAGATGTCTTACAAATTAAAATACAGGTAGAGGAAGAAAAAGAAACTAGCAAACAATAAAGAGACTGATAGTTGAATGGAAAATGCTGAAGAGAAAATAGTGATCTAGAAACTTGAACTAGAGAATCCTTCTTGAACTCAGGGCAACTTTACCAATATAAAAATATATTTGAGGAAAGTTAGGAAAAAATGGAAGGTAATTCTTTTAAAAATCACATAATTCATCAAATAGAAGTCAACAAGAGGAGATAAAAGAGAAAGGTGATAGATGTAAGAAATTAGTATTGATAGAATAACACTTGCTAATTCTGAAGAAAGACTAATTATCAAATTAAAAGGCCCAGTGAATACCAGGAAGAATGTAAAACTACTTACATACAGCAAAGCACATCTTAATAAAATTTTAGTATCCATATTAAATTTTTTAATAAAAATGATCTATAAAGATTTAAAATTAAAAGTATATCAGTTTTTTTCATGCATTAGTTCTAGTAATTTTTTGATAGAACTTTAGGATTTTCTGTGTATAGTAGAATATGATCAGCAAATAGTGACAGCTTTACTTCTTCCTTTCCAGTTTAGATGCCTTTTATTTCTTTGTCTTGTCTAATTGCTATGACTAGAACTTCCAATACTGTGTTAAATAGAAATGGTGAGAGTGATCATCCTTACCTTGTTGTTGATTTTAGATAAAAAGCTTTCAGTTTTGCACCACTGAATGAGATGTTAGCTGTGGATTTGACATCAGTTCAGTTCAGTCGCTCAATCATGTCTGACTCTTTGTGACCCCATGGACTGCAGCACGCCAGGCTTCCCTGTCCATCACCAATTTCCACAGTCCACACAAACCCATGTCCACTGAGGCGGTGATGCCATTCAACCATCTTATCCTCTGTTGTCACCTTCTCCTCCTGCCTTCAATCTTTCCCAGCCTCAGGGTCTTTTCAAATGAGTCAGTTCTTCGCATCAGGTGGCCAAAGTATCGGAGTTTCATATTCAGCATCAGTCTTTCCAGTGAATATTCAGGACTGATTTCCTTTAGGATGGACTGGTTGGATCTCCTTGCAGTCCAGGGGAAGCGCAAGCGTCTTCTCCAACACCACAGTTCAAAAGCATCAATTCTTTCGTCCAATTTATGGTCCAACCCTCACATCCATACATGACTACTGGAAAAACCTTCGCCTTGACTAGACAGATCTTTGTTGGCAAAGTAATATCTATGCTTTTTAATATTCTGCCTAGGTTGACATAGAGGGCCTTTATTATTGGGATTCCCTGCTAGCTGAATGGTAAAGGATCCACCTGAAGTACAGGAGGTGCAGGAGACACGGGTTTGATTCCTGGGTTGGAAATATCCTCTTGAGGAGGGCATGGCAACACACCCCACCATTCTTGCCTGGAAAATCCAATGGACTTCGGGATTTGGAGGAGACAATAGGGACAAGAGGAGCTTGGTGGACTACAGTCCATAGCGTCACAAAGAGTCAGTCATGACTGAAGCAACTGAGCATGGATGCATGCAAGCCTTTATTGTGTTGAGATATATCCCCTATCTGCCAACTGTGTTGAAAGCTATCATCATGAATGAGTGTTAATTTTGTTAAAGGCATTTGTTTCACCTATCAACATGGTCATGAGACTTTTATCTTTTGCTTTGTTAATGTGGTTTATCACATTGATTGTATCCCTGGAGTAAATCTCACTTGATCATGGTATATGATATTTTATTTTAAATGTATATATATAAATATATAGCTGAGTAATATTCTATTACATATAATTATATACATACATATATAAATGTAATATTGGTGGTGGTTAGTCACTAGGCTGTGTCTGACTCTTGTGGTCCCATGGACTGTAGCCTGCTAGGCTCCTCTGTCCGTGGGATTCTCCAGGCAAGAATACTGGAGTGGGTTGCCATTCCCTTCTCCAGGGGATCTTCCCAATGCAGGGATCAAATCCAGATCTCCTGCATTACAGGCAGATTCTTTACCAACTGAGCTATGAGAGAAGCCCCAAATGGAATATTACTCAACCTAAAAAGGACAAATTTTGCTGTTCACAACAGCATGGATGAACCTGAAGGGTATAATGTTTAGTAAATTAAGTCAGACAGAAAAAGACAAATACTGTATAAATATTTTCACTTATGTGTGGAACCTAAAAATAAAACAAATATAACAAACTGAAGCAGACTCAGATACAGAGAACAAACTAATGGAATATTACTCAGCCATTAAAAGAGAGAAATAGAGTTGAATTTGGCATGCTAATATTTTATTGAGTATTTTGCTTCCGTATTCATCAGGATTATTGGCTTGTAATTTTCCTTTTTTTTTTGTAATGTCTTTCTCTGATTTTCATATTAGGTTAATTGCCTAATATGGCCTCATAAAGTGAAAATGGGAATGTTCCCTCTTAAAATTTTTGTAGTAGTTTGAGAAGGGTAGATATTAAATCTTCTTTATGTGCTTGGTACAATTCCCCTGTGAAGCTATCTAATTCTTGACTTCTGTTTATTGGTAGCTGATTTGCCTTCAATTACAAATTTGATTTCAGTACTAGCATTTTGTCTATTTACATTACATACCTCATCCTGATTCAGTCTTAGAAAATTGTATATTTCTAGGAATTTATCCATTTCTTCTAAGACTGTCCAATTTGTTTGCATATGTGTACTCATAGTATTCATTTTTTATTAAACTTCCTTATTTTGTTTTGGAATATAGGTGATTAAGAATGTTGTGAAGTTTTCAGGTGGACGGCAAAGGGACCGAGCCACATATACATGTACCCATTCTCCCTCAAACTCCCCTCCCATCCAGGCTGCCATATAACATTGAGCAGAATTCCCTGAGCTATACAATAGGTCTTTCTTGGTTATCCTCTTTTCTATTGTTTTCCCTCCTACAATTTCCTATTTCTTGTTACAACCCTTTCTCTTTCACTTAAAGAAGAAACTTTGACGCTACTTGTAAGGTCAGTTTAGTATAAATGAACTCTTATTGTTACTTGTCTAAGAAGCATTTTATCTTTTCTTCAATTCTGAATGATAACCTTTTAGGGTAAAGTATCCTAGACAGTATTTTTCTTTTTTCCTTCCACCATATGAAATGTATTATTCTACTCCCTTCTGGTATGCAAAGTTTCTGATGAAAAATCAGCTCATAGCCTTATTGGGGTTCCTTTCTATGTGACTTTTTCTTTGTGCTGCATTTAGGATTCTTTCTTTAACTTATGCTATTTTAATTATAATAAGTCTTCATGTGGGTCTCTTATGCCAAACTCTCTGTTCTTCCTGTACCTGAATATCTGTTTATGTCTTCATGTTTGGGAATTTTATAACCTTAATCTCATCAAATCATTTTCAACTTCTTCTCTTCTCCTTCTGAAACTCCTATAATGCAAATATGAATGTGTTTGACATTGTCCTGGAGTCCCCTAAACTACTCTTAATTTTTAAGCATTGTTTTACCTTTTGCTGTTTTGATTGAGTAATTTTTTGTTTTCTTTTTGAATTTTTACTAAGAAATCTTTGCCTTAGCTGAGGTAAAAAAAAAAAAAAAATTCTATTTTCTTGGAAAAGATATATAGTTTTATGTCCATGCTTAGATTTATAATCCACTTTGTGTGATATACGAAATTTACCAAAGTTCAGTTTTTTTAATATGTTGTCAAGATGTTCCAGCACAATTTCTGGAAAAGGCTATACTTTTCCCATGCAGTTTATTTCACAAATTCTCTGAAAATCAATTGACAGTATATGTACGGGATCTTTCTGGGCTGTAATTTCTCTTCCATTGATTGCTGTGCCCTTCCTTTTGTCGATATCCCATTAACTTGTTTATGGTAGCTTATGGCGAGCCTTGAAATTAAATAATGAGAATCCTCTAAATGTTTTCTTCTATTTCAAAACTACATTGACACATTTAGTTTCTCTCCTTCTCCATGTAAAGATTGGGATCAATTTGCATTGCACATACACAAAAAAGCCTCTGTGATTTTCATTGAAACTGAGTGAAATTGATGGATTGATTTGGGGAAAATTGAGGATTTAATCCACAGGTAGGATGTATCTCTCTATGTATATGTTTCCTTTGATTCTTGTCATCAGTGGTTGATTTATGTTTTCATACTCATTGCATATTTTGTTAAGTGTACATCTAAGTATTTCATGTTTCCTGATGCCGTATTTCTTGATTTTTCTTTCGATATCTACAGGACCTTTAGAAGTCCTCTCTACCTTTTAATTCCTGATATTGCAATTTATGTCTTCTCTCTGTTTTCCTTCTTCAGTTTGATATTTCTGATTTTCTTAAAGAACCAGGATTTTGTCTCACTGACCTTAAGTATGGTGTTTGGTTTTGCTTGTTTTCTTCCTTTTTTCTGTCTTTTTTTACATTATTTACCTAGAGGATAATTACTTTGCGATATTGCAATGGTATTTGCCACACATCAACACGTATCAGCATCTCTCTAATCTTCCCGCCCTCTCCCTCTCCCACTGTGTCCGAAATGCCGTTCTTGTCTGCGTCTCCTTTGCTGCCCTGCAGGTAGGATTGTCAGTACTATCTTTCTAGATTCCATGAATATGTGTTAACATACAATGTTTATCTTTCTCTTTCTGACTTACTTCACTCTGTAAAATAGGCTCTGGATTCATCCACCTCATTAGAACTGACTCAAATACATTCCTTACAACTGAGTAATATTTGTTGTGTAAATGATCTACAACTTCCTTATCCATTCATCTGTCAGTGGACGACTAGGTTGCTTCCATGTCCTCACTATAGTAAAGAGTGCTGCAATGAACATTGGGGTGCATGTGTTGTTTTCCATTCTGGGTTCCTCAGGGCATATGCCCAGTAGTGGGATTACTGGCTCAAATAGTCATTTTATTTTTAGTTTTCTAAGAACTCTCCATACTGTTCTCTATAGTGGCTGTATCAGTTTGCATTCCTCTGCAATTTTCTGGGAAAGTTTGAGCAGGATAGGCGTTAGCTCGTCTCTAAACTTTTGGTCGAATTCACCTGTGAAGCCATCTGGCCTTGGGCTTTTGTTTGTTGGAAGATTTTGGATTACATTTTCAATTTCCATTCTTGTGATTGGTCTGTTCATATTTTCTATTTTCTCCTGATTCAGTTTTGGGAGGTTATACTTTTCTAAGAACTCATCCATTTCTTCCAAGTTATCAGTTTTATTGGTATATAGTTGCCCAGAGTAGTCTCTTATGATCCTTTGCATTTCTGTGTTGTCTTTTGTAACTTCTCTTTTTTTATTTCTAATTTTATTGCTGATTTTGGAAGCCAGAATACTGGAGGATTTATCTCAAAGTTCATGCTCCTACTCCTGATTTAGCCATTACCAAGTTAAATGGTGCTAAATAAAATATAATAGATATAGAAAGGTTGACAATAAAATTGTTGATTTTAGTAGTATATGGACATATAGGCAAAATTATGTTAATATATAAAAAATGTTCCTTTTTCAATGAAATCAGGCAGGAAATTTCTCCATTCACTTGACTCTATTTATTTATTTTTTTAACAAAATTTGTTGACTTACAACATTGTATTAGTTTCTGATGTACAGCAAAGTGAATAAGTTATGCATACATATACATATTTTCTTTTAGATTCTTTCCCGTTGTAGGTTTTTACAAGATATTGAATATATTGGGTTAATGAAAAAAATAACTGCAGTTTTGGACCATGAATTTTAAATCATTACAATTGGGCTCAAACACACCTTTATTAATCAAAATAGGAACCATTACAATCAACACATTTTTGCAAGTGAGAAAAAGTTTGTTTATTCCTGTACTGTAAAAAAATCCATGCTTCAATGAATTCTTGGAGAGCATTTTATGCCTCCAAGGTTGTGGAAGCATTTTCCCTGATAACATTTGTTGAGACACTTGAAGAAGTGGTAGTCAGTTGGTGAGAGGTCAGATGAACATGGGGGATGAGGCAAAACCTTGTAACCTCATTTATTCAACTTTTGAAATGTTGGTTGTCGTGTGGTTGGGGTTTGTCATGT
Source organism: Cervus canadensis (assembly GCF_019320065.1). Classification (NCBI taxonomy): domain Eukaryota; kingdom Metazoa; phylum Chordata; class Mammalia; order Artiodactyla; family Cervidae; genus Cervus; species Cervus canadensis. Next base: position 79,565,200 of record NC_057388.1, read on the forward strand.
GGAAGAATTTGGTCTATTCTGTTTACTAATACCAGATGCAGGCATGACAGTTTTCAGTGCATCTCATTGATTTGCTGCGCATACTTCTCAGATGTAATGGTTTCACTGGTATTCAGAACACTGTAGTGGATCAGATGGGCAACAGACCACCAAACAGTGACCATGATCTTTTTTTGGTGCAAGTTTGGCTTTGGGAACTGCTTTGGAGCTTCTTCTCAGTCCAACCACTGAACTGGTCATCACTGGTTGTCATATAAAATCCACTTTCTGTTGCACATCACAATCCAATGAAGAAATGGCTCATTGTTACACTGAGTAAGAGAAGATTACACTTCAAAATTGTTGGTCCTTTAATGGACCAGAACCTAGTGGTCCGGAGTCAACGATGAGAGAGTGAAAGAAGTAAAGAGGCTAATATTCCCTGGGTTATGCAGCCGGCTTCTGCGCTCCAGGGAATCAGCCAGAAATAGAGAGAGAGAGACAGAGAGAAAGAAGGAAAGAAAGGAAAAAGAAAGAAATACACGGGGACCAAAGCTCTGATGGAGCAAAGGTGTTTTAATCAACATGGCATGGGCACATATACTGTCTTACAAAGTAGTTATTCTCAGCAAAGATAAAGATTAAAATTCCAGATTTACAAAACATAACGCGATCCCTATCAAAGAGAGAGTTGCAAACAATCACCTTTTACTGTGTGGTTCATAAGAAGGAAGAGGGTACTTATCACCGTAATGAGAAATGCCTGGATTCCTCAGTCCCGGGAAAGGCGTGCCTCTCCTCTTAATTCCTGAATATTCAGGAATTAATAAGGGCCAGAAGGTTCCTAACAGATCCAAAACAGCACACAGGAAGCCTCTTGTTAAATGCTTCCGGACACAAAATGATAAATTTTTCATCAGTTCATGAGGTGCCTACTTATTGAGCTTTTTCAGCTTTCCAATTTGCTTCAAATGCCAAATGACCATAGAATGGTCAACTTTGAGTTCTTCAGCAACTTCTCAAGACATAAGAGGATCAACTTCAATAATGGCTCTCAATTGGTTGTTGTTAACTTCTAATGGCCAGCCACCATGCTTCAAGGCTCATCTTTAAGACTCTCATACACTTTGCAAAACTTCTTGAGCCACCAGTGCACTGTATTTTCATTAGCAGTTCCTGAGCCAAAGGTGTCGTTGATGTTCTGAATTGTCTCCGCTGCTTAACAACCCATTTTGAACTCAAATTAAAAAATTGCTTGAATTTGTTTTTTGTCTAACATTATTTCTATAGTCTAAAATAAACATAAGTAAACAGCAAATAATGTCATCACCAAAAAAGCATAAAGCAAGAAATGTGCATTAGAATTATGTATAGCATAACCACATTTATTTAAGAGTGTATTCCAGTATCAAATGGCAAATTTCAACAATGCAAAACTACAATTAATTTTTCACTAACCTAATAATTTCCAGTGATACACAGTGGAAACTTGCTGTCTATCTATTTTATATATAGTAGTTTGTAAATACGCTAATTCCAAACTCCTAATTTTCCCCTACTCTCACCACTTCCACACTTTCCCATTCTATTTGCCATGAAGTAATGGGGCCAGATGCCATGGTCTTAGTTTTTTGAATATTTAGTTTTAAGCTAGTTCTTTCACTCTTCTTCTTCACCCTCATCAAGAGGATCTTTAATTTCTCTTCACTTTCTGCCATTAGAGTGGTATCATCCACATATCTGAGGCTGTTTGTGTTCTTCCCGCCTATCTTGAGTCTGGCATGTAACTCATCCAGTCCAGCATTTCTCAAGATGTGCTCAGTGTATAGGTTAAACAGACAGCAGATGACAGCAGATAACCCTGTCACACTCCTTTCTCAATCTTTAACCAATCAGCTGTTCCATACAGAGTTCTACCTGTTGCTTCTTGACCAACATACAGGTTTCTCAGGAGACAGGTAAGACAATCTGGTATTCTCATCTCTCTAAGAGTGTTACACGATTTGTAATGATCCATACAGTCAAAGGCTTTCGTGTAGTCGAGGAAACAGAAATAGATGTTTTTTCTGAAATTCCCTTGCTTTCTCTATAATCCAGCAAATGTTGGCAATTTGATCTCAAGTTCCTCTTCCTTTTCTAAGCCCAGCTTGGACATCTTGAAGTTCTTGGTTCATATAATGTTGAGCCTAGCATGCAAGATTTTAAGCATGACCTTAATAGCATAGGAGATGAGTGTAATTGTCTGATGGTTAGCACATTCTTTGGTATTACCCTTCTTGGGAATTGGGAATGACGATTGACCTTTTCCAGTCCTGAGGCCACTGCTGGGTCTTTCAAATTTGCTGACATAATGAATGCAAAACCTTGATGGCATCCTTTTTTAGGGATTTGAATAGTTCTCCTGGAATTTCATCACATCCACTAGCTTTATTAACAGCAGTGCTTCTTAAGGCCCAGTTGACTTCACACCCCAGAATGTCTGGCTCTGGGTGACTAACTACAGCATAGTAGTAATCTGGTTCACGAAGATCTTTTCTATACAGTTCTTCTGTGTATTCTTTCCATCTCTTCCTGATTTCAGCATCTACTAGGTCTCTACCATTTTTATCCTTTATTGTGCACATCTTTGGGCAGAATGCTCCCTTGATGTTTCCAATTTTCCTGAAAAGATCTCTAGCCTTTCTCCTTTTGTTGTTTTTTTCTATTATTAAACACTGTTCATTGAAGAAGGCCTTCTTGTCTCTTCTAGCTGTTCTTTGAAACTCTGCATTTAATTGGATGTACCTTTCCTTCTCTCTCTTGCTTTTCACTTCTCTTTGTTCTTCTGAAATCAGAAGACAATTATTTCTTGACAGGAAATTGATGACAAACCTAGACAGTGTGTTGAAAAGCAGAGATATTACTCTGCCAACATATATTCAAGGTTATGGTCTTCCCAGTAGTCACATGCAGTTGTGAGAGCTGGACCATAAAGAAGGCAGACCACCAACAAATTGATGCCTTCAAACTGTGGTGGTGGAAAAGATTCCTGAAAGTCCTTTGGACAGCAAGGAGATCAAACCAGTCAATCTTAAGGGAGATCAACCCTGAATATTTCCTGGAAGGACTGATGCTGAAGCTCTAGGATTTTGGTCATCTGACACAAACAGACAACTCATTGGAAAAGTCACTGATGCTTGGAAAGATGGAGGGTGAAAGGAGAAGACGGCATCAGAGTATGAGATGGCAGGACAGCATCACTGATGCAATGAACATGAACTTGAGCAAATTCTGGGAGGTGGTGAAGGACAGGGAGGCCTGGCATGATGCAGTCCATGGAGTCACAAAGAGTTGGACACAGCTGGGCAACTGAACAACAGCAACTAAAGGAAAGTTCTAATCTTTGCTAGTCTCATTAAGAAAAAGTGATACTTTAAAGTCATGTTGTACAGATGGCCAATAGTCACATGAAAAGATGCTCAACATTATGAATTATTAGAGAAAGGCAAAACTACAATGAGGTACCACTTCACACTGGTTAGAATGTCCATTATTATAATGTCTAGAAGTAACAAATGCTGGAGAGGATGTGGAGTAAAGTGAACCCTCCTATACTTTATGTTAATGCAACTTTATTAAAATGATTCATGGGACAAAGCCTTATTCAAAATTTAAAATGTATTCATTGAGTTATATGTAACTTTATCTATTACACAGCTAGAAGATAATTCAATCTTTTATAGAATTTAGAATGCAATTTTAAATGTTACTAGGAATTTATAATATATTCCAAGCTAAACATTATAAACATTTTGGGAATAATTGTATTGTGCTGTTAGATATATGGAAGTATCATATTTGTTTTAAATAGTAATGCAAAAGAAAATGTTAAGAGATATTTCATTATTACTCATGAATATACTTTAAATCTTAAAAACAATCTTAGCTACCATAAATCTTAGATACAATCTTGATACAAATTTTCTAAGAAAAATGAAGTTTGCTGTGTTTATGATATAGAAATCATAAATAATTTCTAATGGTGTTGAAAAATTTAGATATAATATTAACAAGGTAAAGTACTCTATAAATCAGCAGAATAACATTTAGGAAAAGTTCTTTTAATCTCTGGATACTATGCAAAGTCTTGGGGAAAAAAGATGAAAAACACTACTGTGGCAGTAACACAGTAACTCTCTTGGGAATTATTCAAAGAAAATATTTAGTGAAAATACAGTGATGTATATATAAGAATGAAAAATAGGACATGTTTTATTAAAGAAAAATAGAATGTAAAATGTATAGAAGTAATTAAATCATGATAAAGTTTTCCCCTAGGATATTTTGCATTTTATTTTAACAATTTAACATTTCAATAACAATAAACTATATTTAAGAATTAGGGGAATTCTTGTAATATGTGAATAATCATTGCTTTAGATCTTTTCACCTAATTTGTTTGAGGCAATAAACAAAATGTATTGTTTAGATGATATACTCTTCGGCAATGTTAGGAGATACTACAGTGTGTGGTTGCCTGCTTGACTGCTCCAGAACATGCAGAAGTTTAAACCTTCCTCTTGAATGGTTCTGGCTTGTGAGATAAATCAACTCTACCTAGCCATCCCTGTGTTCTGCAAAAATTTCTTGTGGAGCTTTCTCTCCAACAGTGTCTTTAACTCAAGCAGAAGAATGTCTACTTTGGGTGGCCTTTGTGGGCTCTTTCAATAGCCCCTGGACATTGACTGCTATATTTCCTGGCTCTTTGATTGAGTTCTCCCTGTCCACCTCCTACCACCACTGACCCTACTAATAGGGCATGTGATGACTGATTCCACAGGGATTTCTCTCTTGTGTGCACAAGAAGCACTCGTCCACCCCTTGCGCTGACAAACCAATTCCAGCAGAGCAGCACCCTTCACTCTATGGCTTTACTTCCAAAGCAGGTGGTCAGTCCTTCCTTTATCTGTTAGACGTACCCTGCTCTCTGTCTGCTTTGATTTTCGGCTAGGAGTCAGGCTTTTATCTTTGATCTACTCCGAGGACAAAGAACACTTTTCAAGCTCTTTGAGGGACTCCCTGCTCCTTTAAGTTTCACCTGGTTTAGAATTTGAGGACATATTTTTCTCCTTTCACAGAAAGCAGAGTGGGAATTCTAGTGAGGGTGACATCCCTCTCCAAATAAAATTATTTACCAATTTCTCTGTTTTAACTTTCCTTGAGACATGGAAGAGGCTCTAGTAAACGTTGTTGTTTTTCATAGAAGGATGAGATGTTCTACTCACACTCATCTTGGTATTATAACAGGTATACTATTAAAAATTAACTAATACTGGGAAGGAAATATTATATTCTAATATTATTTCATTTTTAAATAAGTGCCATCATGGAATAAACATATTATTTGAAGATTTAAGGGGAACAGTATAATTTTCCAGGAGGTAGAACATAGGTTTAATAGTTTGAAGAACTTTGAGAAAAATCTTTTTTGTGTGTGTGATCTTTAAATCATATATATTGGGAGATTACTGATGTATGTATTAATTAAATGAATGTCCCATGTTTACTATCAGTTCTAGTGTACCCATGTGCTGAGTAAATTTTAAAACATATCATCGTTGACTTCCAAAAGTTAAGAACACTTGACTATAACCATCTGGTCCCATCACTCCATGGCAAAAAATGGGAAAAAATAGAAACAGTGACAGACTTTATTTTCTTGGGCTCCAAAATCACTGTGAATGGTGACTGCAATCATGAAATTAAAAGACACTTCCTCCTGGGAAGCAAAGCTATGACCAACCAAGACAGCATATTGAGCAGCAGAGACATCACTTTGCTGACAATGGTCTGTACAGTCAAAGCTATGGTTTTTCCAATAGTCATGTATGGATGTGAGATTTGTACCATAAAGAAGGCAGAACACTGAAGAATTGATGCTTTCATATGGTGGTGCTGGAGAAGACTTTTGAGAGTTCCTTGGATAGCAAGGAGATTAAACTAGTCAATCCTAAGAGAGATCAACCCTGAAGGTTCATTGGAAGGACTGATGCTGAAGCTGAAGCTCCAATACTTCAGCCACCTGATACGAAGAACTGACTCATTGGAAAAGACCCTGATGCTGGGAAAAATGGAAGGCAGGAGGAGAAGGCGATGACAGAGGATGAGATGGTTGGATGGCACCACTGATTCAATGGGCATGAGTTTGAGCAAACTCCAGGAGATGGTGAAGGACAGGGAAGCCTGGCGTGCTGCAATCCTCTGGGGTCACAAAGAGTCAGACACAACTGAGCAACTGAACAACAACAAAAAACACTTTCTGGTTTTGTGATATATTCAGTCAACTTAAAAACAACTTAACTACAGAGATTATGCTGTTATGTAAGCGCTACTTTCATTTACTACTCAAAAAGCATCACAGTAATCAAGAATTCACAGCCTGGATTAATTTTAATCAGAAAGACCACTTTTGATGCACAGCCGCTATGAGCCTCAGTTATTCTTATGTTAATCCACACCAGTAACTTTACTACAATTAAATTTTCATTGGTGATATTAATGACTTGTTAGACAATGAAAGAGCTTCCCTGGTAGCTCATCTGGTAAAAAATCCACCTGCAATGCAGGTGACCCCAGTTCGACTCTTGGGTCAGGAAGATCCCCTGCAGAAGGGATAGGCTACCCACCCCAGTGTTGTTGGGCTTCCCTGGTGGCTCAGATGGTAAAGAATCCACCTACAATGCAGGAGACCTGGGTTCGATCCCTGGGTTGGGAAGCTCCCCTGGGGAAGGGAGCAGCTACCCACTCCAGAGGAGACTGGCAGGCTATAGTCCTGTGGTCACAAAGAGTTGGACATGACTGGGTGACTTTTACTTTCTCTATTCTTTTCAGATAATGAGAGTTAGAAATTGGCCTTCTGAATAAATTAGTAAATTCCATTTATGTTAACTGAATTACATATTTCTGAAACACTGTCACCTTCCACAACATTAATGGGCATGAGAATCCAGTCAGCTTTGTATGTGTCTGATATACTCAGGCATCAATCTCCAGGTTTATATGTTAAAGCACTTAGTATCAATACAGAGTTTTGGTCTCCAAAACTTGCTCCTGGAATATGGTCTATTTGCCTTAGGTAATCTTTCCAAAAAAGTGTTTTAAAAATATCCAAAGCCAGGATTCCCTAAGCCCACAGAATAGGTTGCTTGACATTTGGTTTCTACTTGCTGATAAATGTTTATGTGATGGAATTAGGTCAAAGAGGCCATTTTCCTAACACTTTTCAAGGTTTTGGCGACTATCTTACTATCACCTACTTCCAGCTATTGGGTATCTATCCATAATCTAGTTCAAAACAGCAGTGGAAGAGGAGTATGAAGTTGTGGGAGGGGGAATATCTGGAAAGCCTCAGAGATGATATGGTATTTTAATTAGGCCTTAAAAATGTGCAAGATTTTGCCAATTGGCCAGAAAATATAAGAAAAAATATTTAGTATATTAAATTTTTCTGTGTAGAATGATTCAAGGTATGTGGTTTATTCAACAAACTGAACTATTGACTACAACTATGAAATTTAAGGATTTTGAGACAAAAGTACAGGCAGAGGATGGATTATAAGGAGATCTATGTGGTCTACTCCAGTGCTTTTAAAACTTTGCAGCTTGTGGGAAACACTTTTTTATTTATATTACCTCTTACACAGACACACTAATTGAAACAAAAATGTTACAAGGTGATACTTACATTTTAATAGTGTATATGCACTCTAATATTTTCTTACTTTTTTCTGAAATATTCTATTTCACTTTATTTTATTGAAATGCTGATATTGAAACTAGTGGATTTATTTCTTGACAAATCAATCGACCATAACCCACAATTTGACAACCATTTCCCTAGAGGACTTAGCCAACTTCATGAGGGTCCAAGTAGTGCAGTCAGGAGGGGTAACCCAGCAGCTGGTGGGCAGCACATGAGCTGGGGGTCTGCACTTGTAGTTGTCTGGAAGCCTACTGCATGGCATTTGCACATGCCAGAGAGAGGGCAATATTCAACAGCAAGTAAGAAAATCCATGACAGGCTGAGAGAGAGACTATGGAAGAAAGGAAATTGTAGTACCGTTAAGAGCACTTTTTCCCTTGCTTTTAGAACAAGAAGTACCACATTTGCAATTTTCATTTGGTCCCCAAATGGTTTCCTTTTGTTCAAAAAGCATTTCCAAAAGAAATACTGTGCAAGCCACATATGTGATTTAAAATTTTCTAGTAGAAACACTTAAAAGTAAAAAAAGAACATTGAAAAGTATTTTAATATGTTTATTTAACCTAATTATCCAAAACATTAGCAAATTAATTAATAATTGAATATAAAATATTAATGGAATATTTTAGTTTTATTCCTACCAAGTGTTTTAGATAAGATGTACAGTGTCCTTACTGATCATATTATTTTGAACTATCTGCATTTAGATTAGTCACTAGTCATACAGAATTTGTCATCATCATATTGGAAAATGTGGCTCTAAATGTGGGGAATACTGGGGGGTTTCATGCTAGCGTTTATGAGGTCCAATTTGACTTTTAGAAAGCCATCACTCTCTCAGTGATTCAGAGAATGAGGTAGATTGTGAAACTGGAAGCAGGGAGAATCAAACATTAGCTTTTTGGATTGCGAGAAGGGCAGAGATGAGTGTAAATGGATAGAATCATTATGACTTGGACACTGCTTATAAGTGTTTAGTGATATTGGTAAAGAGGAAATGGAAATGAAAGGGATTAGAGCAGATTGCAAGGTTTGTGGACGTGGCCATTGAGTGGATAATGGTGCTGCTCATTAAGTTAATGTATCCAGAATGACAGCCACAATATACTTTCAGTCTTGTTTTTCTTTTTTTTTTTTTTTTTAGGTTGACAACTTATATGCTGTTGTTATCAAGGTTGGTTGAGCTAGTCCTTGATTTAGTAATGTTCCAATGGAGCTTAATGTTCCAATCAGCTTCTGTTGTAGTTCATTTGATAAACAATCTGCTTGCAATGCGGGAGACATGGGTTCAGTTCCTGGGTCAGGAAGATCCTCTGGAGAAGGAAATGGCAACCAACTCCAGTATTCTTACCGGGAGAATCCCATGGACAGAGGAGCCTGGTCACAAGAGTCGGACACAATTTAGCGACTAAACCACCAATAGAGCTTATCCTGGGAAACACACTGATGCTTTAGAATTGACAATAAATTTGTAAGTTTTTTGGTCCAGTGGATTTTACTTTAGATAAACTCAGTAGGTTGGATTCAGGGCCGCTTATATGAGTGGTAGCACATGGCAATCACTAGAATGGACCTAGTTCTTAATGAATGTATAAGAAAATTAACCTGGTGAAACTGGGTGACTGTCAAGTCCTCTCTGTTCAGACACAAACTAGAACTACTGTTTTTCCCTCTTTTAGGACTTTCCTCAAAACTATTCTCTGTTCTTAGCTTTAACTTGCACTTTTAAAGAGAGATTATTTGAATCAAAATTCCTAGTTTCACTTTATTTTTTCTTCCCTATTATTTTTATTAGTTGGAGGCTAATTACTTTACAATATTGTGGTGGTTTTTGCCATACATTGACATGAATCAGCCATGGATTTACATGTGTTCCCCATCCCTATCCCCCCTCTCACCTTCCTCTCCATCCCATCCCTCTGGGTCTTCCCAGTGCACCAGCCCTGAGCACTTGTCTCATGCATCCAACCTGGATGCATGTTTCACTTTAAAAGCTCCACACTTTCACCTTTTCAGTCTTTCTTCGATTCTCTCTGCAAGATGTGCCCTACTCTGTGTGAGGACTAACACCATGTCCACTCTCCGCCTCTCACCTGCTTTTCTTTCTTCCTAGATCAATGTATTTTTCCATTTACTTTTCAAGATCAATATTTTGAGATGCCAGCTTGTACTCTGTAGAAATTCCTCTTGGTTATTTATATTGCTTCATATCTTTGTTTAAAGACTGTATTTCTATATTGAGTTGGTCAGGGTGGAAAAAGGAATGAAGAATGATCTTTAGCTTTGGGTAAAATACATATGAACTTTGTTTGAATAGTTCCATTTTTCTACTTCAAAAATACATTTGCCCCAGTGAATTAATCAATACCAAAGATCCAGTGTGCGATAACAACTTAAAACCTACAAAGAATTAGTACTGACACATATCTGTCAGAGAGCCAACTGTGTATGTGAGAGAGAGAGTACATACACTTGTGTGTAAATAGGATTTTTATGTGATATTTAACTCTATTTAATGTGCTAGAGAAAATATAGACTGAAATATGATTAAGGATAAGCACTAAGAGGAGACATTAGAGAATATCTCTATGTTGCACATTTTTGCATTAAGTGAATTTAAGTTTTGAACAAACACTATGAGGTAAACTCAGTATATTCTTCTAGGAATACTGGAAGCTAATAAACTTTCTGAGTTATTGAAAATCTGAAGATTTTTTTATTTTTATTAATAATTACTTTATTTCTTCTGTTTACAAATGTGATACATGCTCACTGTAGAAAAATTTTAAAATCTGATAGGTAAAAGGTAAAAGAAGAAAGCAAATATTCCCTCAAACTCTGCCATGGAGAGGAGGTGAGTGGTGGCAGGGTGAGACCACTGAACATTTTATTTTATTTTATTTTTCCATTTTTAAAGTCTTTATTGAATTTGCTACAATATTGCTTCTGTTTTATATTTTGGTTTTCTGGCCATGAGGCGTGTGGGATCTTAGCTCCCCAAGCAGGGATCGAAACCCCACGCCCTGCATAAGAAGGTGAAGTCTTAGCCACTGGACCACCAGGGAAGTCCCCAAAGTTCGCATCATTTTACCTGGGCGGGCAGTCCTCTGACACTGGGCTCTGTCTCACCTTCAGGGTTCAAGGTCCTAAGCAGGGGTGTCTGTGTTAGTGTCTGCTGTATTTCCAATAAGGTCACACTTACAGGTTCACGGTGGATGTGAGTTTAGGGGGACACTGTTCACCCCAGCACATTACCCAGGTGGTCATACCTTGGCCACATGCCTGCACCTGGGCTACCAGGCAGCAGGAATATGGGTGCCTCTACCTTTGCTAACACAAGTGAGCAGCCTTGAAGCAAGACCCACACGATGGGGGTTCCCTCCACAAAGAGGGATGTCTGGAAGCTTGACAGTCAAAAACGGGAGGCTTTTCCCAACCAAATGACCTGATGGCAGTAATGAGTACACCAGCTCCATCAGCATAAACCTAGAAGTTACAGCATCTCTAATTCTTGTCTTCTGCTTCTACTTTTGTTCTCTTTTCTCTCTCTCTTTTTAGATTATTTATTGGCTTCACTGGGGTCTTCACTGAGAAGCATGAGGGCTTTCTCTAGTTGCAAGGGGCCACTCTTCCTTGCAGTGTGTGGGCTTCTCATTGTGATGGTTCTCTTGTTGGGCAGCGCCAGCTCTAGGACATGGGCTAAGCAGCTGTGGTGCATGAACTTAGTTACTCCAAAGTATGTGGGATCTTCCTGGATCAGGGATCGAATCTGTGTCCCTCGAATTGCAAGGTGGATTCTTTTTTTTTTTTCTTTCTTTTTTTTTTTTTATTTATTTTTATTAGTTGGAGGCTGATTACTTTACAATATTGTAGTGGTTTTTGCCATACATTGACATGAATCAGCCATGGATTTACATGTGTTCCCCATCCCGATTCCCCCTCCCACCTCCCTCCCCATCCCATCCCTCTGGGTCTTCCCAGTGCACCAGCCCTGAGCACTGGTCTCATGCATCCAACCTGGGCTGGTGATCTGTTTCACCCTTGATAGTATACTTGAAAATATTTTTGTCTTGTGAGTCCACTTAATCAGTTAATAAGGAAGCATAGATTCAACTTAATTTTTCAAAAAACTTTCATAGCCATTGCTCTGTTGTCATCACATGAAACAGTTGTCTCTAATCAAGTTTAGTTTAGCAGTAGCAGTGGTGGGAGAAATGATCATCTAGAGGATAAGGAAAAAGAAAAAAACTGAGAAGAGAAAAAGAAATGGAAAATTTCAAGTCTAATATCCCTGTTTCAGGAAATTAACTCTACTGAAGACTACACAAACAACAGGCAAGCAAATAAAAAAGTAAATAAACTAACAAAATTCAATCAAGGGGCATCTAATTCATACACTTACATTAGTTTTTGTATCCATCTGCAGGATCTTAGATTTTTTTTGACAACTGGTAAATTGAGTGGAGTGAACCCAAGATAGTTCATCATAACAAGTTTGATATTAAACAGACATTTTGTTTCTCTCCATTTTATTTTTTAAGAGATTTAATGACAGTTATTTTTAATCTTTCTTTTAACTCGTTCTTTAAGTTGACATCTAGGTGTCTTAAAAAGTTAGAATATCATATGTATGCAAGTCATAGGACAATAACATTTGGAGGAGATAATTAGGGATTGAATCCTGGCTTTAACATTTACTATCTATATGACTGAGCAAATTACATAACCTCTCAGAACCTTTGGGTTCTCATCTGTGTGTAAAACTCCTGTTTTACAGAGTTCTTATGGAGTTTGCAGAGTATTCATATAAAATTTCGAGAATTATGGAGGTCGTACATTAGGGACTATAAAAAGATGGCTTTTCAAAGTAACGATTTAGCCAGAGTTGAAGTTTAGGCCTTTATGTATCAAAACTTTTACTATTAAGTATATATTATTGCAGATATTTCTACAAAAATGATGGTGCTTTATGTCCTTCACAAACATAGTAACATATCAGAATTCTTCACTGGGTCAAAAGGACCCTGGCTTTGTTAGGGCAGTCCCAGGAAATATAAACAAAAGGAAAGAAAAACATTACACCAGCATCCCTGCTTCAGTCCATAAATTTTTTGTAAGTATCTGTTTAAACAATAAAGTTTCCATAGGATTTTTGAAAAAAAATGGGTTTTGCCACTTAAAAACAAAGCAGAACAAATATCAGTGTGCATATTTTACATCTTCATTAGGCCATCCAATCAAGTATACTTATTTAAAATGTCCAACGTGATACAGTAATGACGTATGTATACACTATGAAGGGGCTTCTCTGGTGGCTCAAATGATAAATAATCTGCCTCAATGCAGGAGACCTGGGTTCAATCCCTGGCTTGGGAAGATCCCTTGGAGAAGGGAACGGCTACCCACTTCAATATTCTTGCCTGGAGAATCCCATGATCAGAGGAGCCTGGCGAGCTACAGTCCATGGGGTCGCAAAGAGTCAAACATGACTGAGCAGCAAAGCACACATGCACATATGAAAGCATCACCAGGCCAATAAAGAAAAATTAATCACACTCCCATAACATTAATTAAAGGCAGAAAATGTTGAAATAATTAATTGATATATGAAATAGATGTCCAAATTTAGAATCATTTTCCTCAAGATCTTGTTCTTTGTGTAAAGATTTCCCATCTCTGAGAGCCAGAACAAAATAAATAGTTCTATAGAATTTTCAGCAGATCTACTTTTCTGCAAGATTTACTAACATCATGGGGTCGCAACGAGTCAGACACGACTGAGCGACTGAACTGAACTGAACTGAAAAGGCAAATATAACATTAAACAAATTATTTCTGTTGAAGGAAAAGGAAAGTTTATTTTAATGTATCTTTAAATGAGCACGTTCATGCAACATTAAACCTTTTGTAAAGTTTCCTGGAATTGGCTTGTTAATGCAAACCTGTTTACTGAGAGGAATTGGACTCAGACGTCCTTTCCATCTAGGGGATGAGCAGTCTCACTAATGACTAGCCAGTTGTTGAGATGAGTGCAGATTTAAACCAGAATGATTGTTTAAGCACATGACTCAATGGTTGGCGCACATTCCGAGTTAGAAAAAGCACTAATGTGTTACTTCTCACACTCCAATAAGCAATACAGAGGTGTTATATGCTTCTTATATGCTATCTTGGCTTTGGAGAAGAAAAAACTCTGAAACCCCATTTTGCATGCATATTATATTTCCTACTATTGGTTCTGCCAAGTGCCAAGAGTGTATTTATCTGGCAAGTAAATAATAAAATCTGAGTAATTATTGAAATAGTATATTTATAAACATTTTCCCTTGAATTAAAGTACTGAATAAATTAACTTTATGATAGCACCTAACTGTCCACTTTGATTTGTTATATAATCTGACCAGAGGTTATTTAAAATGTTAGAGCCTAGTTATGCCTCTTTAGACTTGAGTATAATTTTATTTTTTTTTGAGTATAATTTTAATACTCAACTTCATTTCTCATGATTTTTAAGTAATTATTTATTTACTTGTTTTTACCAAAATTTAAACCTGCACAAAGTAGTCATCATAATAACAACATAATAGTGCTCTGTATATATTCTTACTCCATTGATGTTTTCAGAGACATACATCTCAAATAAACATAAAGAAGACATAGACAATTCCAACACATTATGTGTAAATATCCCTTTCCCTATTTCAGAGAATCCCTGAGGAAAATAGGAATTTTGTAAATACAGGTAGCATATCATGTGATGTTGTAGGTAAACTGACCTGGTATTCTTACCCTGAAAGATTGAATAATTATCTGATAAAAGATCTGCATTATTTTTGCTTTTCCAAATCTTATTGTTCCTTTTAACTAATATTATACTTAGTATGATAAGCCAAAGAAAAATTTTATGAACACATCTCTATTACTGTAAATTTATCTTATTTTTAGATAAATAGATTTTATGATTAAAATTGTAAATCTGAATCAAATATCATGAATTACTGTTATTAAGTAATACACTGAGATATATATAATTAAAAAAGGAATATGATAATGAAGAAAAAGAAAAGAAAGTGAAAAGGAAGGGGAAGAGGAAGATGTATTTGCCTTGTATGATAATAACTTATCTTTCAGTGAAATATGCTTAAAATCCATTTTGTGTCACTTTCTGCCTATCTGAGTTCAAGAATAATAGCTAGTAAGAATATATATGAAACAAAAGGCCTCTGGTATGGTCTGCAGTTGGAATGAAAAAGAAAAGCTTATTTTGAGAGTGATTTAACAAATAACCTTTCAAGTTATATTTATATTCCTTATCTCATCAATTTGTTTTGTCAAAATGTGCCCTAAGGAGAAATTTGCACAAGTCCAACAGATATATGATCAGGATTGCTTATCATAACATCATAACATTGTTTATAAAATTAAACATAAAACAATTTGTGAGGGAACTAACAATGACCAAATAGAATACAATTCTAAAATTTAATTTATTACTAAATGTTGCTTGATGAAGCTTAATTCAATAAGAATGAGCATAAGAAGGATGATATTGGGTAATTATAGACAAACCTATGGACAGGGGCATATTACCATTGTGATTTCTCAAAGCACTATGGGGTTCTCAAAATTTCCACTAAAGATAGCAATGTTAAATATTTAAAAATAGATGAAATTAAATAATTTGCAGCATGGCTATGACTGATGGTGTGTTAGTATAACAAAGTATTCCCATTAGTATAGGAAGATGCCAGTTTTCTAAATCAATATCTCCCTAGTTTCAAAAAAGACAGTTCATGTTGCTCATAAATAATCATTTTTTTTTTTGCTAAAAATTATGTTCACATATCTTGTAGTTTAGATTCCTTCATAACCTATCCACTGGGAAGAATTAGAAATAGCTATCTCTTTTCATAAATAAACTACAAATTAATACATTGATTTTCTCTTTATAAGTTAGTTAAGTATGAATTCAGTGCCTTTAGATGAATGAATGACGTTGATATTCTAAATTTGACAACCTGAAGACCAGTATTAAACTTAGAAGACAGTAATAAGATACAAACACCAGATGATACCTCTGAGCAGCTGGTCAAACAGACTCTGAGTTATTGCCAGTTTATTACCGGAAAAATCCCAGGCATGAACTGTTTGAGTGCTATTTGAGATCTACTAAAAGTGTATTCAGTTTTCTTAGAAAAAAAGTTTCCCTTCATAGTACTTCATCAGTAGATAAAATGAAATAGGTTTATATTGGGTAAAATAAGATTTGCTTCTACTGCTCAAGGTTTTATAAACAGAATTGTGAACAAAAGAATAGAGCAAACTAATATAAACTACAAGAAATTATTTTCCAATTTTGTGAAGGAACATGGAATTTTTAAAACTTACTCAAAATCAGATTAAATATATAGTGTGCTTTAACCATGTTACTCCTCAAAATGTCAAGAAAAATCAATCCTTGTGGAACATACTCATCTCACGTATCATGTTGGGGATAAAGCGAAAATTTGGAAATGTAACATATCTGGTAAAATGGTCAAATCCCAGATCCCAGTTAATATCTGCCACTCTCAGTTTTCTTATGTTTTACACTGTGACATATATGATATATCCCTTGGACTACAAGGAGATCAAACCAGTCAATCCTAAAGGAGATCAGTCCTGAGTGTTCACTGGAAAGACTGATGCTGAAGGTCCAATATTTTGGCCACCTGATGCAAAGAACCCACTCACTGGAAAAGACCCTGATGCTGGGAAATATTGAAGGCAGGAGGAGAAGGGGATGACAGAGGAAGAGATGGTTGGATGACATCACTGACTCAACACACTTGAGTTTGAGCAAGCTCTGGGAGTTGGTGATGGACAGGGAAGCCTGGCGTGCTGCAGTCCCTGGGGTCACAAAGATCGGGCATGACTGAGCGACTGACCTGAACTGGTACTATGACAACTACACTAAATTTTGAAATGTTCAGACACCTTTCTGATTGGATGGAGTAAGTCATCTTTTATATGCCATGATTTCAAACTTTAAAGATTTTCTATAACCAGAAGATTTTAACATCCACTTCATGTAATAATCTTGAATTCTTACCTATGTGTGTAACCCAATTAACCCAAGGAGTGCCTGGATGGAAAAGTACTTACAATCCCAGTTTTTCAAGGGGTAGTCATCTAAAATTATAGGTCTTCTGTCCATCATATTCTACCTTCACAAACTGTAAAATCAGGTTTCTCAGGCCAATATTCATTATAAAGACCAGATGCCTTTCAGTCATGGCTATTTCAAAACTAATCATTGTTATTATTTCAGCATGATAGAGGCATCATTCAGTAAAGTCATTACACTATTTTATTCATCAGAAGTGGTAATGATTATATGAATATTCACTGTTGAATAAAACAAATTCAATATTGGCATCCAGTTAGAGATAATAACAGCTCATGCTTTTTACTACAAGGATCAGTATTGGTTTTAATTACATTGAAAGAAAAATAATATACTGAATAATATATAAAATATAAATTATTAATAAGCAGAAACCTAAATTAAACAGAGTTGGGAGGTCAGAAACGGAAGTTTTCATGTCCAGAGATGATATCAGAGCCCAACAAGAATAAGAGACTCTTCTTTCCTGGCAAGGTCTAAACCATGACTCTGTTTGTTGTAGCCCTCCCAGCTTTCTTTGCATGTGTTTGTGCTCAGTCATATCCAACTCTCTGCGACCCCAAAGACTGGAGCCCACAAAGCTTCTCTGTCCATGGAATTTTCCAGGCAAGAATACTGGAGTGGGTTGCCATTTCCTACTCCAGGGGATCCCAACTTCCTTTACCTGTCTATAAAACGGCTCTCTTTCCCTTGTATATAGGGGAACTTGCATTTGACTTTCAAAGGTTGTGGATTCCAAATTGCAATTTTCTGCCAAAATAAACCCATCTTTGCTGGAGAAATATCCGGCAGTTTATTTGTCTCTGGTTAACAAATAGAAATGTACTTTGAAAAAAAAAAAAAAAGAAATGTACTTTGATCCTTAATCTTGTAGGTAGAAACCTACCAAGTATAATCATACTATTTGAACCAGATTATGAGATAATTTGACATGAGATAAGCTAAACAGATATTTCAAAGCTATAGAGGCTAAGCCATTTCTTCTCACTGCTAATGCTATAACTTTATTATTGAATGCTGGATATGGTCTAAACAGATAATCAACACAATGATCAAATATTTCTAGAAAGACTCACTAACAATATAAATTACTCTGAAAATATGTTCATTAATTTTGTGTACATGTCTTAAAAACATAATTAGCCAAAATTCTAACACATTTTATATAGCATGTCAAAGAATTCAGTTACTTAGAGTTATAACCAGAACCCAATTGATCTTTGAGGCTTTATCAGAAGCGTCTCGGAGGAGTTCACAGTCATGTTTTGGAATAAACCCTTCCTGCACTGGCACGTGGGTGAGGGCATGGACAAGGTGGAGTTCACTGTAGCCAAGAGCATCGTGAACAACTATCTGCCCAAACCAGCAGTCCCCAGATGCTATGGCTAGTAAGGACAGCAAATTTGAGGAGGAGGAAGAGGTGGAGTTTGGCTTGGTGGCAGTTATCGTGTTTAGTCACTAAGCCGTGTCCGACTCTTTGTGACTTACAGACGTCTTTTATAAGAGAAAGCATGGAAGCTGTGTGAACTCTTTATTCACTTACAACCTGTATCTGATAGCCATGTCTCACTATGTCTGCACTTGCACTGTTTCCTGTCTTAACATCACAAGGCACTACCAGTAAAGCATTTTCATAGTGCAACATTTTTTATTTCACCTTCATGCACTGAGATCAGGGTGTATTACAATAGGTGATGTCAAAGTAAGGCATGACTGTGAAGAATTATACATTTCTGGAAATAAGAAATAACAGTAATTGTGTCTGTAATTTTTTAAATGATTATATTAAGTTTAATCTGCCAAGTATATGGCTTCCCTGATAGCTCGACGGGTAAAGAATCTGCCTGCAATGCAGGAGACCCCGGTTCAATTACTGGGTTGGGAAGATCTGCTGGAGAAGGGATAGGCTACCCACTCCAGTATTCTTGGGCTTCCCTCTTGGCTCAGCTGGTAAAGAATCCACCTGCAATGCGGGAGACCTGGGATCGATCCCTGGGTTGGGAAGATCACCTGGGGAAGGGAAAGGCTACCCACTCCAGTATTCTGGCCTGGAGAATTCCATGGACTGTATAGTCATGGAGTTGCAAAGAGTCAGACATAACTGAGCGACTTGCACTTTCACTAATATTAAGTTTAATCTGCCAAATATACACAAATTGAATTTGTGGAGCAAGTTTTACCTCAATGCTGTAGAATGAATATAAGTGTCTTGAAATGACAGGTAGGTAGTATCAAAATAGGATCTGTCCCTGGCCAGATGGCTGAGAATGAGGCAGATGAAGGAGGATAGGAGAGGTCTCAGATAGAGGGACCTGCCTGGGACAAGCCATGAGCCTCAGGGATGCAGGGGTACAGGCTTCTAGAGGACAGTGCCTCTGAGCACTAAGGCAACATAGGCTTGGGAATTGTCCCAGCAGACTCCTGAGCATTTTCTGTCTGACACAGTAACCCTCTAACATACAAGCTATCAGACAAATGGAAGCACTTCTTACCCCATCTCCCAGGCATGCCCCCAACAAGAATTTTCATTTCTCAAAGCAGTCAGTCAGTTCAGTTGCTCAGTCGTGTCCAGCTCTTTGCAACCCCATGAACCACAGCATGCCAGGCCTCCCTGTCCATCACCAACTCCCAGAGTCCACCCAAACCCATGTCCTTTGATTGGTGATGCCATCCAACCATCTCATCCTCTGCCAACTCCTTGTCCTCCTGCCCTCAATCTTTCTCAGCATCAGAGTTTTTTCAAATGAGTCAGCTCTTCACATCAGGTGGCCAAAGTATTGGAGTTTCAGCTTCAACATCAGTCCTTCCAAATGAACACTCAGGACTGATCTCCTTTAGGATGGATTGGTTGGATCTCCTGGCAGTCCAAGGGAATCTCAAGACTCTTCTCCAACACCACAGTTCAAAAGCATCAATTCTTTGGTGCTCAGCTTTCTTTATAATCCAACTCTCACATCCATACATGACCACTGGAAAAATCATAGCCTTGACTAGATGGACCTTTGTTGGCAAAGTAATGTCTCTGCTTTTTAATATGCTATCTAGGTTGGTCATAACGTTCCTTCCAAGGAGTAAGCGTCTTTTAATTTCATGGCTGCAGTCATCATCTGCAGTGATTTTGGAGCCCAGAAAAATAAAGTCAGCCACTGTTTCCACTGTTTCCCCATCTATTTGCCATGAAGTGATGGGACTGGATCTTAGTTTACTGAATGCTGAGCTTTAAGCCAACATTTTCACTCTCCTCTTTCACTTTCATCAAAAGGCTCTTTAGTTCTTCTTCACTTTCTGCCAAAAGGGTGATGTTATCTGCATATCTGAGGTTATTGATAGTTCTCCCAGCAATCTTGATTCCAGCCTGTGCTTCCTCCAGCCCAGTATTTCTCATGATGTACTCTGCATAGAAGTTAAATAAGCAGGGTGACAATATACAGTCTTGATGTACTCCTTTTCTTATTTGGAACCAGTCTGTTATTCCATGTCCAGTTCTAGCTGTTGCTTCCTGACCTGCATACAGGTTTTCAACAGGCAGGTCAGATGATCTGGTATTCCCATCTCTTTCAGTATTTTCCACAGTTTATTGTGATCCACACAGTCAAAGGCTTTGGCGTAGTCAATAAAGCAGAAATAGATGTTCTTCTGGAACTCTCTTGCTTTTTTGATGATCCAGCAAATGTTGGCAATTTGATCTCTGGTTCCTCTGCCTTTTCTAAAACCAGCTTGAACATCTGGAAGTTCATGGTTCACGTATTGCTGAAGCCTGGCTTGGAGAATTTTAAGCATTACTCAAAGCAGTAGCCATCCTCAGTTATCTCAAAAATGTCAGTCTTCCTAATTTCTGTGACAGCATCATCTTGCTTTTTGAGATAGCTGCTAAACCTTAATGGCTAGAAGGTAACAGCATGGGGTGAAATTGGTCTTCAACACTACTCCTTGTGGGGGAAAAAAAAAGAGGCTATAATTTATGACTCTTGCAAGTTTATGTAGGAAAACCCAAATTTTATTAGAAACTATGTGTAGTTCATAAAATAGTTACGAATAGTTAGTTAAATTGCTCATTCATGTCCAACTCTTTGCAACCCCATGGACTGCAGCATGCCAGGCTTTCCTATCCAGCACCAACTGTCAGAGCTTGCTGAAACTCAAACCCATAGAGTCTGTGGTGCATTCCAACCATCTCATCCTCTGTCATCCCCTTCTCCTCCTGCCTTCAGTTTTTCCCAGCATCAGGGTCTTTTCCAATGAGTCAGTTCTTCCCATCAGGTGGCCAAAGTATTGGAGTTTCAGCTTCAACATCAATCCCTCTATTGAATATTCAAGACTGATTTTCTTCAGGATGGACTGGTTGAATCTTCTTGCAGTCCAAGGGACTCTCAAGAGTCTTCTCCCATACCACAGTTCAAAAGCACAAATTCTTCGGTGTTCAGCTTTCTTTACAGTCCAACTCTCACATCCATACATGACTACTGGAAAAACCATAGCTTTGACTAGATGGACCTTTGTTGACAAAGTAATGTCTCTGCTTCTTAATAGCCTGTCTATGTTGGTCATAGCTTTTCTTCCAAGAAGCAAGCATCTTTTAATTTCACAGCTGTGGTCACCGTCTGCAGTGATTTTGGAGCTCAAGAAAATAAAGTCCCTCACTGTTTCCATGAATCGGCGTTAATAACTATGAAATAACTATAGGAATTAGAAGGCTCTTGAGTTGTATAACCCAGAACTGCATACATGTAGCTTAGGTTAGGTTTCCTAGGAAATAAACATTCTGTATTAAGATTGTATTAATTAACTTTGTTGTTGTCTCATAAGAAGGTACATAAGTGTGTAGTCAAAAGTTAAAAGTGTCTGGTGTTTTGAGAGTTTCTGAAAAATTGCAACTAAAATGAGGATATAAATGGGAAATGATGTTGGATATAGTAAGGAACACCAAGAATTAATCTTTGTAGAACCCAAATCAGCTTGGAATTAGTGCCATTTAACTAAGGTCTCAGACACTGGAAAACATTCAAAATATACTTTAACTTAGAAGGAAAGCCAACTGAATTTTCTCCATGGGAGACTAGGTAACACAGACTCATATTGTGTGAGTTTTAATTCTGAGAAAATAATTTTTGTTGGTCATTTAGCCTATACAAGAATGTTTCTCATTTGCAAATTATGGACAGTGTTAGTACTTATCTTTTAGATTCATATGGAGTTAAGAGTGATAGCTATAAACTTTTTATAGCATGGAGTCTAGCATTTAGTAAATATTCAGTAAATATAAACTTTTCATAGTGCTAAAGCAGGCCCCAGATCATGACTAAAGGCCATTCTTTTGAGCACACTTTTTTTGGTCTTTTTAATTTCAGTATCCCAAAACATTCAATTCTGTGTTGTGGATAAAATACACATCACATGTAGTGTGAGGAATATGTGTTAAGACATTCTGTGCTTCCTTAGGGTTTACACTCCACAAGTTGGGGACAGGCAGAAGGTTTAATAGTGCAATGAAATGGTGTTTTTGAAATGTGAGTCTAAGCGGTAAGGGAGGACATGAGTGGGCATGTTTCAGTTATAGGAGACAAGAAAGGGCTTCACAGGGGATATGAGATAGAAGTAAAATCCTGAAGAATTATACAATTATCCAGATTAACAAACAGGCTGTGGATACCACATTTCAGTTTACACGACAGCACTGGTGGATACCCAGAGATAAAAGACAATATGGCAAGAGCAGGTAAGAGTTGAGTGGTGAGAAAAGACTATGCATAGGCAAACAAGGACAAGTCTTTAAAGAATTTGTAAGTCATGTGGTTATTATCCATGTTGAGGGTAATAATAGTCTTCTTTATGATTTTAAACAAAGTTATCAAATGATTCAGTTTTGAACAGGATATCATGTGGTTAATTCACTCTGCTTAGGTAGTAAGTGGAAGTGGTGTGAAGAAACTTGAAAGTAGGGAGACCAGTTGTGAAAGGTGATAGAAGGCTAAACTAAGGAATTAGGCATGGGAAGTATGAGAAATCAAATGGCACAGGAGGTGACTAGGACGTACAATTGACAGGAATTGAAAGGTTAAATCTTCTCCCCTCCTCCAGCTTGAAGGATGACAGATTAAAGTAACAATGAAGATTAAATTGTCCTGCTTTTTACTCTTGCCTGGCACAACTCTAACTGGTTTGCTAGTTCAGTTGCAGTTATATTCTCCTATGGGAAGTAAACCAGAGAATGGCAGAGAGATACAGATAGATAGGGCAGTTCTAACTTAGTGCATTATAACTATTCCTTCCAAAGTTCTCTGTTGAACTCCTGTCTGCTCTGTTCTAATAATCTTGGTAGAGGCCGTGTATGACATTTTTCTCAATTTTTTCAAAACTCTCTTTTTTTCTCTTGAGGATCACATCCCTTCCAGGCGGTCCTATTAGCCAGGACAAGAGATGGCCACACTCATCTCTCTTCCACTGCCATATCTTGCCCAGCATAAACTTACCTCATGCCTTAACAATTTCCAGGATCCCAGGCTAATACCAAAACAACATGACTCTCTCACTTCCCCTGCCCTCAGGCATTTAATCAATCTGGCCCTTCTTTTAACCTCTAGATCTCCATGGAGATCAGATCCCAGAGTTGTGCTTTAATCCTCTTAGTCATTAGGCAGTCACCACTGTATTCTCTACACAATAGAGAGAAGACGTTTCATAACTTTACAACAATTCCCTTGAAACATTGATGTTAGAGGGTGGTGTTGCCCCAACCATCTTTCCTGTACTATGGGTGTGAGATTCAGAACAACAGTCCTCCAGATAGATTGCAGGCAGATTCTCTACTAGCTGAGCCACCAGGGAAGCCCAAGAAAATTGGAGTGGGTAGTCTATCCCTTCTCCGGTGGATCTTCCCATCCCAGGAATTGAACCGGGGTCTCCTGCATTGCAGGCAGATTCTTTACCAACTGAGCTATCAGGGAAGCCCTGATAGATCTCTAGGACAGTTTTTTCTCCAATCATCAATTTCTCTATAAAACATTTGGCCTAACTGAGAGATTCCAGAGACTGGAACAATTTTTAACAACCATTTCTTTATACATTTGTATGTTTTTTTTTGTATATTTGTATTGGAGGCATATATTTCACATACTTATATTGTCATTTTGTATGGAAGGTTTTTGTTCAGTTGCTAAGTTGTGTCTGATTCTTCTTGATGCTATGGACTGCAGCACATGCCAATCTTCCCTGTCCTTCACTGTTTCCCAGAATTTGCTCAAACTCATGTCCATTCAGTCAGTGATGCCATCCAACCAACTCAACCTCTGTCATCCCCTTCTCCTCTTGCCTTCAATCTTTCTGAACATTGGGTATGTATGTAAGATAGGAAGCATCCATTCTAAAAGTATTCTATATTGTGCTTTATATCCCCAGATCCTTTATACAAAAACATCCATACTACATGCACAAATTAGAAACTGGAGCTACAAAGCCCATTAGAACATGATTAATTTATGTCCTTGAAATCTGAAAGATAGGTAAATGAAAAAGAGCTATACATGCTATAAAAGAGAAGTGAACAATGTGTCATGGAAGTAGAGAGAAAGAAATAGCAGATTCCTAAATTAAAGTAGTTAGAAGAAATCTCAGAAGCTGGATTTACAAAGCTCGATGAGAAGCCAGAGATAAAAAAATACTGTTGAAGCATAACTAATTTCTGTCTTTGGAATCATGAAGACAAGCATTTGAGAAAGAGCTGTAAATGCTATAATAGAAGCATATCCACTGAATTATTAAAATGGTCTAAGAAATAGCAAATTCTTAATAGAAATTAACTAGATAAAATTTAAAGGTGAAGATAATATTTGACTTGAAACTTAAATACATAGGATTTCACTGGTGCATTTCATCACCCCTGGAAACATGGTCCATTACTATCATTCTTAATCACCCATTTATGATTAAAACCTACCTAGTGAAATAATTCTAGAGAACTCAGTATGAACATTTGATTACAGTGTTGCTTTAAGACAAAACAATCTTTGTGATACCTATCTTCAAATACTCCTTTTAGGGTATTTTTATGGTAAAAATTGAAATTTTATAGGTGAAAGTTCCATGGTGAGTTCAGTTCAGTTCAGTCGCTCAGTCCCGTCTGACTCTTTGCAACCCCATGGACTGCAGCACGCCAGGCCTCCCTGTCTATCACCAACTCCCGGAGTTTACCCAAACTCAAGTCCATTGAGTTGGTGATGCCATTCAACTATCTCATCCTCTGTCATCCCCTTCTCTTCCCGCCTTCAATCTTTCCCATCATCAGGGTCTTTTCAAATGAGTCAGCTCTTCACATCAGGTGGCCAAAGTATTGGAGTTTCAGCTTCAACGTCAGTTTGTCCGATGAATATTCAGGACTGATTTCCTTTAGGATGGACTGATTGGATCTCTTTGTAGTCCAAGGGACTCTCAAGAATCTTCTACAACAGCACAGGTCAAAGAATAAATTCTTCCGCGCTCAGCTTACTTTATAGTACAACTCTCACATCCATACATGACTACTGGAAAAACTTGACTAGACGGACCTTTGTTGGCAAAGTAATGTCTCTCCTTTTTAATATGCTCTCTAGGTTGGTCATAACTTTCCTTCCAAGGAATAAGCGTCTTTTATTTATTTTTATTTATTTATTTATTGCGTCTTTTAATTTTATGGCTGCAGTTACCATCTGCAGTGATTTTGGAGCCCAGAAAAATAAAGTCATCCACTGTTTCCACTGTTTCCCCATATAATTGCCATGAAGTGCTGGGACCAGATGCCATGATCTTAGTTTTCTGAATGTTGAGCTTTAAGCCAACATTTTCACTCTCCTCTTTCACTTTCATCAAGAGGCTCTTTAGTTCCTCTTCACTCTCTGCCATAAGGGTGGTGTCATCTGCATATCTGAGGTTATTGATATTTCTCCTGGCAATCTTGATTCCAGCTTGTCTTCCTCCAGCTCAGCATTTCTCATGATGTACTCTGCATATGAGTTATATAAGCAGGGTGACAATATACAGCCTTGATGTACTCCTTTTCCTATTTGGAACCAGTCTGTTGTTCCATGTCCAGTTCTAACTGTTGCTTCCTGACCTGCATACAAGTTTCTCAAGAGGCAGGTCAGGTGGTCTGCTATTCACATCTCTCAGAATTTTCCACAGTTTATTGTGATCCACAGAGTCAAAGGCTTTGGCATAGTCAATAAAGCAGAAATAGATGTTCTTCTGGAATTCTCTTGCTTTTTTGATGATCCAGCAAATGTTGCAATTTGATCTCTGGTTCCTCTGCTTTTTCTAAATCGAGCCTGAATATCTGGAAGTTCACAGTTCACGTATTGCTGAAGCCTGGCTTGGAGAATTTTGAGCATTACTTTACTAGTGTGTGAGATGAGTGCAATTGTGCAGTAGTTTGAGCATTCTTTGGCATTGCCTTTCTTTGGAATTGAATGAAAACTGACTTTTTCCAGTCCTGTGGTCACTGCTGAGTTTTCCAGATTTCCTGGCATATTGCATGCAGCACTTTCAAAGCATCATCTTTCAGGATTTGAAATAGCTCGACTGGAATTCCATCACCTCCACTAGCTTTGTTCGTAGTGATGATTCCTAAGGCCCACTTGACTTCACATTCCAGGATGTCTGGCTCTAGGTGAGTGCTCACACCATTGTGATTATCTGGGTTATGAAAATCTTTTTTGTACAGTCCCTCTGTGTATTCTTGCCACCTCTTCTTAATATCTTCTTCTTCTGTTAGGTCCATACCACTTCTGTCCTTTATTGAGCCCATCTTTGCATGAAATGTTCCCTTGGTATCTCTAATTTTCTTTAAGAAATCTCTAGTCTTTCCCATTCTGTTTTTTTCCTCTATTTGTTTGCATTGATGTCTGAGGAAGGCTTTCTTATCTCTCCTTGCTGTACTTTGGAACTCTGCATTCAAATGGGTATATCTTTCCTTTTCTACTTTCCTTTTAACTTCTCTTCTTTTCACAGCTGTTTGTAAGGCCTCCTCAGACAACTATTTTGCTTTTTGCATTTCTTTTTCTTGAGGATGGTCTTGCTCCCTGTCTCCTGTACAATGTCACAAACCTCTGTCCATAGTTCCTCAGGCACTTTGTTTATCAGTCTAGTCCCTTAAATCTATTTGTCACTTCCACTGTATAATCATAAGGGATTTGATTTAGGTCATACTTGAATGGTCTAGTGGTTTTCTCTACTTTCTTCAATTTAAGTCTGAATTTGGCAATAAGGAGTTCATGATCTGAGCCACAGTCAGCTTCCTGTCTTGTTTTTGCTGACTGTGAGTTACCTATTACATCATATTTTCCCAAGGGTATTACGTTCTATTTATTATTTACCATTACATAAAAAACTATGTCAGTGCTACCATAGTTGTCATGTTTTTCTTGATCTTTAAAAATGCTGACATTGAATATCTGTAAACTAAATATTAGCTAAACTAAAAGTTCTTTTGAAGTTGCTATATTTATTTGTAATATATATGCGTGTGTCCTAAGTTGCTTCAGTCATGTCCAATTCTTTGTGACCCCGTGGACCATAGCCCACCAGGCTCCTCTGTCTATGCAATTCTCCATGCAAGTGTACTAGAGTGGGTAGCCTTTTCCTTCTCCAGGGGATCTTCCTGACCCAGGGATCAAATCCAGATCTCCTGCACTGCAGTGATTCTTTATCATCTGAGCCACCAGAGAAGCCCACTTACCTACATGATTGCGTTCAATTTTCATAATCCTTTGGCCCTATTTATTACAACCATTCCCATTATACATATTAATATATGAAGATGCAGAAGCATTAACTCATTTCCCAAGATCACATCAATTAATAAAGGACTCAGGTTCCAATCCAGACAAGCTAAGTTCAGTTCCATGTTCTTAACCACTACAACATATGGCTTCCTATATTTTCCAACTCTAGCATAGATACCCCAATTCAGATCTATAGAATAGTCTGGAATTTATACATGATTTTTATTCTATATATTCAGCACCATTCCATTGTCATTAATTATGGAGTTATATTTGGGGAAAATTTACATCCTATTAGCAGAAAAAAATATCCATTTATAAAAATTCACATAGATTATATCCTTTAGAGGAAAAGTGCATTTTAGCCATGCCTGGTGAAAGTAGACATCTTCCAACCTTTTGTATTTAGTTCATAGTTGTATTTCCATGTAACACTCATGCCAAGGAAAAACAACTTCACTTATAAAAAGAGCAGGTCCTCAACATTGATTAAAAATGCCTCTATTACTATCAAGTACTTAGTACTAGTACATAAAGGGATGCTGAATGGATGAGTGGGCTTCCCAAGTGGCGCTAGAGGTAAGGAACCCGCTTGCCAATGCAGAAGACGTAAGAGATGCAGGTTCAATCTCTGGGTCATGAAGTGACTGAACAAGCACGAATGGATGAGTGTATGAATGGATGAATGAAGAAATGAATGAATGAATGGTCCATTCTTCATAAGGTTTAAATAAGACAGCTAATGTGTGTGTGTGACTTTTGTGTGTAAATTTTATTTTTTGTAGATGTATACACAGACACTCCTGTGTACCTGTGTGTACCTGTGTGATTAACTAAATGGCTGACATTTGTTTTCTTTTTTCCTCTTATTACTTACATGTTTAACTCTTTATTAGCATGCCTATTATTCCCAAGATATGTGCTTTCTGTAATTTCATTTACCTTTCCCATGTATCTCTGCATAATATGTGCATAGTTAAGGAAGGAAGGAGACAATAACTAAAGCCTCTCTCCCTCTTTTTCCTTCCACCTCCCTCTCTATCTTCCCCTTCACTTTGCCCTCTCTGTTTCTCTTCTCATAGGTGAAGCAGTGGTCATGAATCCAGTCATTCCCTATTCCATACCCCTTTGAATAAGCACTGAGCAAGTATTTAAAGATGATCATTTTGAAAGGCTTCATATTATCAATCTGCCCAAGGAAACTGTATGTTTGGGTCCAACTCTTTGAAGCAAGATACTAGGTAGACATGTTGCACACGCTAATGAAAATGAGAACCTATGTCAGTAATTAGTGAATTACTACCAGGAATGAAGAAAAAGTTGTGACAATTTACTTACTGCAAAAAAAAAAAAATCTCAGCAGATTCATGGACTTTTTTTATTCATAGGATGATTTAAAACTGAACAGATTGTTAGAAAGGGCTTCAAAAGAAAGTGTGTGTGTGTGTGTGTGTGTGTGTGTGTGTATGTATACACATGTATGCATAGTTGTTCTGATATTCCAGCTTCCAGGGGAGCTTCATTTTTCTGTTAACTACTATTGTACAGGAAAGCTGACTTATTTTGTTTTAACAGAAATAAACCAGTAAAAGTTCATATTTAATCAATACTCAGAGAATAGTTTTGCCCACAGGGTAGATAAGAAACTATCATATAAGAGGAGCAGCCCTATCACAATAAAACAAAAGTAGTATGCACTACATAATCATAGGTGAAAAATAAAATTAGTAGACAAGGGGAAGCAAGAAATGTCAATGTCAGTTGCCAACTATTTTTACAATGTTTTAAGGTTGTCCAGCTTGTATGAAATCCATGATTGATTCTCATTTACATAGGAGAATTTTATTATACCCAAAGGGAAAGTTAAAGTATTACAGCTCTTATCGCAATCAAAACACCAGGACTGAAAATCCCACTGGGGAAGCAAATACTTTAATAATCTATTATATATCCACAGCAGTAACACTGCAGTAAAATGTCATGGATAACCAAGCCATTTCAATCTTTAATTTCCACACTGCTTAGGTTAGCATTCTAAAGCAGGCAACCAAGAGATCCCTAGAGCCCTGTGCTATTAAAACCAAATTCATTTCTAGAAAGTACATTACTATAGTTTTACTATTCAACAAGTATTTTAGATAGAGTTTGACACTGTTTACATAGGTTTTATGGTTTCTTCTATCTCTTTCATGTTCTGTAAGGGTAGAAAGCAATGAATATGACTGATTTTGGCATAACTGTGTAATCCCTATAACTATAGTTGCACTGGTAAGTTGGTTGCATTCACATAGGCACATTTATTTGTCAATACCAATTTTTAAGAAAATAATAGACTGATTCTTTTTCTTAGGAGTAACAAAATAGGTGACTGTAAAAATCAAGTGAAGAAAGTTGACATATAAGTGTTTATTAGAATATTTGTGCTTAGTTGCTCAGTCATGTCTGACTCTTTGCAACCCATGGACTATAGCCCACCAGGCTCCTCTGTCCATGGAATTCTCCAGGAAAGAATATTGGAGTGGGTTGACACTCCCTCTTCCATGGGATCTTCCCAATGCAGGGATCAAACTCAGGACTCCCACGCTGCAGGAGGATTCTTTACTGTCTGAGCCACTAGGGAAAATATTTTGACAACCTCAAAAAGAAGAATGGAATAAATCATTTATTAATAATTCCTTTAAAATAATGTTAACCTCAGAAAAATAACCCCTTCTAAGAAGTCTGCTCTGCAAAATCAAGAATTTAAGAAATAAAGTTCATATTGTCTTGAACAATGACTTTTACTCTCCAGCAAAGCTTCTCTAACTGCTATTTTAACAGAGAAGATCAAAGTCCATTCACTCCTTTTGTAACCCTATATTGCACCACAGTGTAACTCCACCTTTTGCATGAAAGAAAGACCAATGGAGCAAAAACAAGGGATCCTGGCCAAATGGTTAGATTAATTTGGCCTAGGCCAGCAGCTAACTGCAGTATTTTTGAAGTGCATTTCTAGTTACTTAAACTGTACAGAAATGCACCAGAGTGTGAAATGTACAACCTTTAACCAGGCCATTTCAAAAGCAAAACACTGAAATTTTAGAGCAAAAACGTTTGAGAGCAAACAAACAAAAAATGTTTGTTGGTATTGATATTGTTAAGCATTTTCTACATTTGAATGAAGCAGCAAAAACAGTTGATCACCTAAATCTATTTTGTCTCCTTCTCTAGTAAGTGGATATTCAATTGAATGTGAGAAAAGTAGTCACATTGCAAGTTCAGATGCCCATTTCCCCTTACAGAGGCACATAGAGGTGGACTTGCAACTACTATTCAATTCTGGAATAAGACTTGGTACAGTTGTTCCCCTCAGACTCCTCTGCAAGGAAACAAAATCAATAGTGTAGGAGAGACTAAATCAATAGAGATTTTGGTAAAATAAGTAACTTTAACTATTACCACCAAGAAATACACATTTATGGCTCAGAGCATGCAGTAGTCATATGAGAGATGCTGGAAAATAACATCTCAAGGTGCATTAGCTAAGTGTCATAAACATTTGAAGTTATAAATAACAAGTAAGAAAATGTGTATATGTGTGTTCAGTTGCTTCCAACTGTTTGCAACCCCATGGACTGTGGCCCACTAGGCTCCTCTGTCCGTGGAATTTTACAGGCAAGAATACTGGAGTGGGTTACCTTTTCCTCCTCCAGGGGATCTTCCCGATACAGGAATTGAACCCACATCTCCTGTGGCTCTGGCATTTGCAGGCAAATTCTTTATCACTGAGCCCCCTGGGAAACTGTAGTCATAGAAATATAAAATCTGTATTGAGGAGAGACAAATACTTTTAAATGATACTCTAGAATTCTCTTCTTGGTATTCCTTTCCAGTTTCAATAAGTAAACTGGCACATGTTGCAGTATCAATAACGACACATACAGATTCAACCAAACTCAATCTATGTGTCAGCTCAGATAACAGTCTGATATATGCAGACATGGGCCATCACCTACAAAAATTAAGAACTGTCCATAATATTAGAACATATTTTTTATAATAAAACTGGAGCCAAAATTAATCAGTTTGACATTCTCACTTATCTAGAAGAATCTCTATTCCTAGAAATTTGTGGACAGTATTTCATGGAAAGTATGGAAGTGATTAATTCACCCCTCTTAAAAGAATAAAATAGAATTATCAATTCATGGAGTTGTGTGGGAAGAAGTGTAAATAGCAGACAAGTGTTTACAATCAACTAACAATAATAATATTTATTCTCTTTAATAGCACAAAATCCCCTGAATAAAACATATGAAATAATCAACATCAACCTTTATTTTTAAAGTATGGACCTCACTAACTAAATTGACACCTTCTTGTCCATCTCAATAGGCAAACGCCACTTCAGATAACAGAAAAAGTAACTTAACTAGACTGTGAATAGTCAAACTGATACCACTATATCTGTTTCTTCTAGAGCATTTTAATTCCTTCTACAAAAGATTGACTCCCTGATTTCCAAATGAACAAACAGTAAATCAAAGAGGCTGATCTTTACTTTTAAAAGAAATTTGTCTGGCAGTAGTTAAAAGGAAAGATGACTCATGTAACATCTAGAAAAACAGAAATCAAATCAGTAACTTAAGAAAAAAACAAAACATATCCATTTGTACTACTATGATATCCTGACATAGATTTGCATAGTCCCATTTCCCTCATTAGGTTTTATGAATATTGTTATTACAGAAAAGTATATCAGAAGTTCTGATGTAAAATGTTAAAACCTTGATACATTTATTTATATTTTTAATAAATTATTTTGAGAACCTATGTAGAAAGGGCCAGAAAAATATAATTACTAAGTCACAACAGATATAACATAGACCTTTGAGGAACTACGGTTAAGAAACTAGAAAGAGAGTATAATATATTACTAAATTTCCAAAAAAAATAAAATTCAGACTCTCTATGGATTGAAATAGAACATAAGAGTAGGAAAGCTACCAATCTGTGATACCAATTCTGTCTCCATAAGTTTTATCTCACCTTTGGGCGATTTACAGCTCTGGCTTAAGTATGAACAAAAAACTTCTTTTTGTTCCTCTTGGTTTAACTGAGAAAATCTGTTTTTTTCAGTCTCCCTAAATACAAAGAAAACCTATTGAAAATAAATATTATGAACCAAAGCAAATATTTATTTAAGTTTACAAAATACCTCTGATTTCTCATAACATAACATGTCCTCAGTGTTTGAGGATCTATGCCAACCATATGCCACACAAATCATGTTTGTGTGATTTCCCTCTGACTCCAAAGAGTTTATAACCTTTACCTCCAAATTCCTGCCCATTTTCCATATTGGAAATTACCATGTCAGCAATTCCTAAGCAAACATCATGTGCTAGACACCATTGTTTTCATTGTCATTATCAAGAGATTCAGAATTCCATTCTTCAGTTCACTTACAGGTTCCTTTCTTAGTTTGGAGTCCGTGGGTGTTCTCTACATGTGCACCTTCTTCACCTGATGGACCTTAATGAAAAATTCCACTTTCTTCTGGGACCTAAACTCCAAGGAATAATAATAAAAAAAAATGACTTCTGTCTCAGTACAGAGCCAACTATAAAGCGTAAACAGAAGTTACAGCTAGAACCTAAAGAGTCATTTCATCTGCACCTTAAATTAGGTTAGTGAATAAGAAATCATAATGCAGACAGAAAGAGAAACAGGATGAAGAGCTTAAGGAAGGAGCTGAGGGAGACTTTGCAGAAGTGTGGACCAACCACTAGGTCATGAAGAATGAAGAGGATAGGTCCTGGGGTAACTGGCAGTGAAAGGCATTCTAAGCAAAGGAAAGAATGTATAGAAAATATTGGAGATGCACAATTTTTTGTTTTAAGTTGAGATTCTTAGTAATAATTTTTATAATAACATATATTTAGAAAATGGGTGCTTCATGTAGTTGGGACACGGACATGTTCAGTACAGTTCAGTTGCTCAGTCGTGTCTGACTCTTTATGACCCCATGAACTGCAGCACCCCAGGCCTCCCTGTCCATCACCAACTCCCAGAGTTCACCCAAACCCATGTCCATTGAGTCAGTGATGCCATCCAGCCATCTTATCCTTTGTCATCCCCTTCTCCTCCTGCCCTCAATCCCTCCCAGCATCAGGGTCTTTTCAAATGAGTCAGCTCTTTCGCATCAGGTGGCCAAAGTATTGAAGTTTCAGCTTCAGCATCAGTCCTTCCAATGAATATTCAGGACTGATTGAGAGGCTAATGGAAAAACAAAAAATCAAAACTGATGGATAGCGGTTAGACTGAAAGGAATTTTGTATATCTCACTAAGTAACGTGGACTTTGTTGTTTAGGCAATATGTGAAATATAAAGGTGTTTTAGGCTTTCTGTGTATGGTTTTGGTTTTTCTATTTTTTCAAATCTAATTTTCTGTTTAAAATATTTCTATTCAATTTTGTGCCATTGAAAAATATATTTAGGAGCTATAGCCTACTGGCATGAGGAAACACTTATGATAGTAGATTGGAGAGTAAAGGGGTGACAGCTGCAATATAGGCTATTATGACTGTGAATCAAAGAGGTAATAGAAGAAAATAAAGAACATAATAGTCACAGTATACATATACATACATAGAGCTTCCCAGGTGACACAGGATGAGGAATCTGACTGCCAGGCAGGAGACGCAGATTCAGTCCCTCAGTTGGGAAGATTCCTCAGAGAAGGAAATGGCAACCCACTCCAGTATTCTTGCCTGGAAAATCACGTGGACAGAGAAGCCTGACGGGCTACAGTCCCTGGGGTCACAAAGAGCCAGACACGAATGAATCACTGAGCATGTGTGGTATGCATATATACACATACTCAGTACTCAGATTATATTAATAAGTAAGAAGAGTATATGTAAATTTTGAGATACTTATATAATAGTTTGATAATATTTTTAAATTAAAGAAATCTTAATGCAATCTTATAGTCTAAACTGTGGGATAAATGAAGTGTGAACATATAGCATTATAATAAATTTTATGACAAAATATTAAATTTTTAGGGCAATCAAAAACATAGATGTCTTTGAATCCTAACACACAAACATTTTTCAAACATGCATGTGCAAGAGATGCAAACCTAGAGAAAAGTAGAACTATTGTAAAACTTAAAACTAAAACAAAAACTTAGTTAAGTACAAATATAGAATCATCCTAAATGTGTCATCTTAGAAAATATAAAATTTATATATGTGGAACATACTTATAATAATTATTATTTAGTAATTATTATATTCTGACATGATGTGAACTGCTGTATGTGTAAATCAACCAGTGATAAAGTGACTTGCCTTAGAATTCTATACAGAAGAAGAAAAGAGATACACATGTAATTTATATAATCCAGTGTGAGTAAATTTCTAACCATAGATTCTGCCTCATTCATATTATAGTCTGTCCTCAGATTGGACTTAAGCATGATGTACTACCCTTCCAATTTAGATACTCTGCTCAATGCCTCAAATAAAAGTTAATGAATAAGACATGGAGTCTCTTCTTTAGGATCTTACCAGGTGGTGCATGTGGTCAGGGTTGGGGAGGGGTGGTTGTGTGAAATACAGAGCCAGCTCTGTATCCAGACTCACAAACAGTCTTTGAAAGTGATTTTAACTTCAGTAGATTGCTAGGGTGACCAAAGACTGTTACCTTAATCAAAATTTTTAGTGACTGACATTCCCAATTGAAACAGCAGCTCTAAGAACATCTGTACAATTTGGATGTTGCCTCCTGCAAGTTGAGCCAATTTCAGGCTTTCCTGTATTAGAAAGTTCTGTTGTGTGACTCTCTCTAGGGTATGTCATAAAGAAAATTAGTCCAAAATAGAGTGCAAAGATACCTTGCACATCTGAAAACAAATCTCTCTCTAATGACAGCAAACTTTCTTCCCTGGCCATATGCCCATTTTGATCACTGCAAACTAAACATTGGTCATGATGACAAATCTTTAGAGAAGATGGATGATTCAGTGTATTCATCTAGCCCATGTGACTGGAAAAAATTCAGGCTGCATATCTTCTAAACTGTTTTCTTAAGGCAAGAGCCATGTCTTTTTAATTTGTGCATGACCTAGTACATGCTATAGAAGGTCATCCTTGAAGGAAAGAATAGAAGACTATTATCTACAAATATAAACAAGTCATTTCATACTTGACTAATATCAGTATATTCATTCAATATTTTTATTGTAAGTATTTAAATGCAGTTTTGTTGCACTATCTGAGGTTAGAAAATATCAATTAAATGATAAAGGTGCTTCCCTTTATTATGTCAGTTATCATTCCAGAGAAAGTTTTTATAAAAAAGTGATTTGTTCGTCTATTTAGGCATAATTTTTATTAGCTTTTTAAGATCTAAAATCAATTTATCAATGCCAAGTGAAGCATGCAAAATATAAGGTATTTATTTCCATTATGCCGTTTCTGAATCCATTTGAAACTATCAATTTTTTGGTTTCTGCAAATCTGAGGCTTCTGGGCTGGGAACACTAAAGTCAGAAGTATTTAAGTAATAATTAGTATCCAAGTATGACTTCTATGGTTTCAAGAGTCTTACCATACACTGTGCTATTATCTCCAATTGGTTTCCTTTGTTTCCTTTCTACTTTTGCCCCTATTAACATCCTACTTCTCACAAAGAATCTGTTAGAAGTGCTAATATTTGAGAAAGTTCAGGGCAAGGCTGGCTTCTGTACATGAAATATGAGCAAACAAATTGCTCACTTTAGCTTCCTGCAAAGAAGTCATGCAGCAGTGCTGCTCTGAACAAGATTTCAACTCTCAAAAATGTGCCTTTGCTGTTTATTGAATATTTCATTATGCATGAGGACATGTTCTAACTTTGTTTACCAGTCTGCTTCCTTTTGCTAAATTTCACAGTCTTAAAAGGTCTTGGAAGTTGGAAACAACTAAACACTCTGTTGAGATTTGTGACTGTCATCCGTCTGGCTAGAATTACTCATAGATCTTGCAAGAGTAGCAGAGACGCATCCATTATAACCATCAGTCAGGATGGTCATTAAGCACTTTCTGCAGTCGAGATTGCTGTGCCAGATGGTACTTCAGGAACAATAGACAATGCACTCCAAACTGCCAAGCATTCATTCTGTGCCTTTTTAACTTAGGGCTGGTAGGAAAAAATAATAATAGTAATAAGGCAAAAGTACCTGTGAAAGTAAAACTCTGAGAAGTGGTTTTCTAGCCCCAGGCTCTTTTCTTTTCATACATATCAGTCCTTGCATTTTGAAATGCATATTGTCTGATAATATACACTCACTGTAAAGACCATCAGTTAGTTTACAAAAATGTACCTCTCCTGAAACTATACCCCAAGATTTTTCTTAAAGTGCCATTTTATACTATAATAAGAAGCAATGTGAGCTTGACTTGCATTGTTATAACAGAGTACCTATGATGGTTCTCCCATAGTAAGTGATAAATCCTTACTTAAAGGTACATAATAATGGATAAGTATTATTTTCCCTTTGAAATTTCGATTGTGTCTTGTAACCATCTATGTTACCCAGCATATGCAGAATCCCTAGACATGTTCTAAGGAGCAAAGTGGATCTCATGGGGTCAAGATTTGATTTCTAACCTGACAATTGCAGCCATCTGTCTGTCATTCTAATTCATAGAAAAATTCCCTACAAACCTCAGTTCATTCTGCTAATTCAATTGTGCTGTCCAATCAGTATATTCATAGATATACAAACAGCCCCATGAGGGTTAGTCATATCATGTTTCCTGGATTTGATTTCCTAGGTCTATTTTGTTCTTCAAATATCTTTCATATTATTAAATCCCACATTAAACCCCTTGTTTCAAAAAAGTCTCTCAGTCCCCAATCAAGCTGGACCTTTTTCCCAGATCTTTTCATTGCCTTCATAACACTTCTGAAACAATGTGTTGTGAAAGGGAAAATAATTATTTTTTGACACTTAAAAACTGAAGATAAAAGAGAGTGAAGAGAATGAAAGATGTGCTCTAGTAGATGTCGATTCAATGCCATCTGACTGCTTTGATGACTTCAAATGACTTTTCTGGATGCACCTGCCCCCTTCTTTCAGAGACCTTCTTGTTTGACCCAAACTCTAACCACATCCACCACACAGAAGCGCCTTCTGTTTTCACAGCCCATCCACGCTGGCTTTGCTGTTAGTATGAAGGAAAGCATAACATCAAAGCTAGGCAATAGGCCTTCCCTCTAATGTCTGTCTGTCTGTCTTAAATATAGGAAAGAACTTCTCCCTTCTGTCATTTAGGCTATTTGAGATTAGAACAAATGTTGGGCAACATTCACCTCATAGTGAAGATAGCCTGGAAAATAAGATCAATACGCCAGAGCCAAAAATTAGCATACAAGTCATACCATAACTCACGTCCTAACAGCCAAAATTATGATCAAATTCTTTCTTTCCGTGGCTTGAATAAGCTGGTTTGAATTTGGTTCTGACCTTTGAGTTTTAAAGTTTCTGTATAATACCCACCACAAAGGTCAACCATGATTTGTGAAAGTAGTCTTTGGAAAACATTCCTGCAATTATGGCAAATATGTTTTGGAAATTAGAAAATGTAGCTTCTCATTGGAAACAAACATTCTTCCTGCTGTAAGAAAAAAGTCACTTTCAAATTAATATAAGATGCATTGTATAATATTGGGAATAACAGAATCATTATTAGGAAGTAAATGAAGTGAGGTATTTCAAATGGCTATTTGTTTTAATGAAGATAAATAATTGCTGAGTTAAAAGAAAATGTATCTCTGTAAGGACAGTTAAGCTAATGTGGCATATGGTATAAAGCATACACACACACACACACCTGGTGATGTCAATGTGTAGCGTCTTCTCTTGTGTTGTTGGAAGAGGGTGTTTGCTATGACCATACATATATACACACACATATATATGGATGCACATATATACATGGATGCAAGCATATATATAACATCTACATATATATATAGATATATCATGATAAAAATAGATGCATATTAGAATAATTGGAAATATGAATGTGCAATTGTATGGTACATAACCTTCAAATTATGTTTTATAAATATCTTTTTTAAATTCTATGAATATATTTTCTATGAAACTTTAGAGAGAATAAGGTCAAGGCTCATTAAAATTGTTCATCTCTTTAATTTTTGTAGCTCTTCTACCTCTGTAGTTTGGTTCATGCTAAAAGTTGTACATGAATATTATGTTTATAATGATTTGAAAAAATTCCCCCCAAAAAATTACTAGTGATTCCACAACTGGCAGGTAATTGTTGGAAGTCTTATTGTTAAAATGTTGGCATTATCAGAGAACTCAGAAATAACGTAATGCTGTACTGCCCTTCTGTGTTCCTCAGAATTATTATGAAGCATAAAGACATAAGGAAACCAAATATACGAAATGGGGTTTTTGGTTTTATTACCTGTGTTTTTAACCTAAGTTATATCTCCCTGATTGAATGTATAGGAGCATAGAGCTAAGGTCTAAGTAACATCTGCTCTACTCCTCAAAACAAATATGCCAGAAACAGCAGAAATGGAAGCAATGATATACAAATCCCTTACTGGTTCTATATTTCATTTAGTTATTTTATTACTACTTCTGTCTGTCCTGGGTCTTTGTCACTGTGGGCTTTTCTCTAGTTGTGGCAAGCAGGGCTACCCTCTAGTTGTGGTGAGAAGGCCTCTCATTACAATAGCTTCTCTTGTTGCAGATCACAGGCTCTGGGCTTCAGTGTTATGTGGAACCTCTCTGGATTGAACCTGTGTCTCCTGTGTTGGCAGGCAGATTCCTTACCACTGAGGCACTAAGAAAGCCCTCTTATTGGGTACATTGCTTGGATATATTTTCTCCCATTCTGCGTGTGTGTGTGTGTGTGTGTGTGTGTGTGTTTAACTTTTCTAATTGTGTTCTTGGAGGCACAAGATTTTTAATTTTAAGGAAGTCCGATATAACTATTGTTTTTCTTTTGACACTTGTTATTAGTCTCTATATTTAGGACACTTACATATGTTTCTTTTAATAGATTATTAGTTGAATATATCTTCTCTTTTCAGCTTATACTATTAAAAATGTAAAAATATGAGATCTAATCAAGAGTAGTTGACTTACTCTCTCACATCCCTTACAAACATAATCTATACGATTCTGGCTATAAAACCCTTCAGAAAAGCAATCTGAAACCTGGAGGTGATTCCAATGCACATTCCCTTAAATTTAGTCTTAACTCTAAGAAATTGATCAGATAAGTTGCTGGAATCATGAAGAAGTGCACATTTTAAGTATTTTGGAGGCTAGCTAGTACATAGCCTTGTTTATTAGGAAAGTAAAATCTGAGGGCAGGAGAGATGGGAATTCCAAATAGTGACCAATTTCTTGTAAAGCTTCTGAAAACCTAGTAGTAATGCTTTTGAAACACACACAAAGAAAACCTAAATTAAAATAATAAGATATATTTGTTGAATAAATAAATGAATAAAGACATTAATAAACATTAATTTGATGCCTAGTTTCCTCTAAAATAAGTCTAAGCATGAAAGAGAGATTAAAGAAAGGTAGAGGGAAAGAGGGAGGTGGGAAGAGAGAAAAAGAAAGAGGGAATTTCAGAAAGGCTTTATGCTTCATATGGGTGATAATTTTGAAAAATCCAAAGGGAAGGTGAGTACAGTCTACAAATAATACTCCCCCCCACTTTATTAGCTCCAGGGAAGCTATTATATTTCTCATGGTTTATTCTTGCTGTTCACTCACTAAGTGTTTGATTTTTTGTGACCCCCATGAACTACAGCATGCCAGGCTTCCTTGCCCTTCACTATCTCTCAGAGTTTGCTCCAACTCCTGTCCATTGAGTCAATGATGCCATACAACTATCTCATCTTCTGTTGCCCCCTTCTCCTCATGCCCTCAATCTTTCCCAGACTCAGGGTCTTTTCCAGTGAGTTGGCTCTTCACACCAAGTGGCCAAAGTATTGGAGCTTGAGCTTCAGCATCAGTCCTTCCAATGACTATCCAGGGTTGATTTCCTTTAGGATGGAATGGTTGGATCTCCTGGCTGTCCAAGGGACTCTCAAGAGTCTTCAGCACTACAGTTCTTGGGTGCTCAGCCTTTATGGTCCAACTCTCACATGCATACATGACTGTTGTAAAACCCATAGCTTTGACTCTACGGACCTTTGTCAGCAGATGTGTCTGCTTTTTAATATGCGGTATAGTTTGTCATAACTTGTATTCCAAGGAGCAAGTGTCCTTTAATTTCTCATGCTATATTTTTTTATCAATTTCACTTTATGCTTAAATCATTTTTTTTCCTGTTGAGGACACCCTTTCCTATTTTAGTGTGATAGGCAGGATTTTGCCCCTTATCTACACCCCGAATGCCACTCCCATAGTTACAGTATGTTACATTATACAAGAAATTTTGAATATATAAAGAAAGTTACTAATCCACTGGCCTTAAAAGAGAAAAGTTTCCCAGATTATATAGCTATATAGATTATCTATTTCAGACTTCCTGGTGGCTCAGCGGTAAAGAGTCTACCTGCAGTGCAGGAGACATGGGTTCAATCCCTGGGTCCAGAAGATACTTTGGAGAAGGAAATGGCAACCTACTCCTATTCTTTCCTAGGGAATGCCATGGACAGAGGAGCCTAGCAGGCTACAGACCATGGAGCTGCAAAGAGTCAGACATGAGTTAGCAGTCGAGCACACATCTGTATGTCA
The DNA here is from genome assembly GCF_019320065.1 of Cervus canadensis. Taxonomy (NCBI): domain Eukaryota; kingdom Metazoa; phylum Chordata; class Mammalia; order Artiodactyla; family Cervidae; genus Cervus; species Cervus canadensis. The sequence goes on from NC_057388.1 coordinate 79,606,603, forward strand.
TCTTCAATAGGAAGAAGAGAAAGCCAAAAAAAAAAAAAAGAAAGAAAAGAAATCAGGGAGATATAATAGAAGGGGATATCAAAGAGATTCTAAGTGTGAAAAGGACCCACTGTTGCCTACTTGAAGATGGAGAGGACCCCGTGGAAAATGCTAGAAGGGAGTGAATTCTGCTAATAAACAGTGCTTGTGGAACAGGAGCCAGCGTCCCAGATGAGAATGGTAGACCCAGCCGACACCTTGATTTCAGCCTCCTTAGATCCTTATCAGAGAGTCTAACCATGCTGTGCTGGACGTCTGTCCTACAGGAACAGGTACTGATAAATGAATGTCATTTCAAGAGGCTAAATTTGTGATTCTTATACAGCAATGAAAAGCGATAAATATGGTGACAATTGGAAATGGGTTTTTAATTCTAGCAAAGAGAGCTTTATGACATCTCTCCCCTAATGTGTAGATGTCCTCATTGATAGAGGAAGAAAGATCTTTGGCTAAGAATCAGAAAGGAAATATAAATGGTTAGATAAAATTGACAATTCCTCTGTGCTCATTTAGTACCAAGCAGCTAGTGAGCTATCTGTTTAGCCCTACCCCGAAAAGGAGGAGGGGACAACAGAGGATGAGATGGTTGGATGGCATCACCAACTTGATGGACGTGAATTTGAGCAAGCTCTTGGAGTGGGTGATGGACAGGGAGCCTAGTGTGCTGCCGTCCATGGGGCTGCCGTCACACACTGAGCAACCAAACTGAACTGAACTGAGAGATCATCTATACATGGAGCTCCAGACAAATGTACAAGGATTCAACAATCAATTACCCTGTTCACAGTAATTAGGATGAAGGAGAGTATTCATCCAGCCTGGTCCAAAGTGTCTTTATGAGAATTGGAAAAATATCATTCGTTGCAGATTTGGAATGACAGAAATGTAAAACTCAAGAACTGTGACAAATTCTATTTCATTATGGGGGCATTGGTAATCATGAGTGGACACTTCGTATTGCCTACGGTTATTCAAACTTTATTCAAGTATATTTCTAAAGCCTGACCTAGTTTTCTACAAGATATTCCATATTCTGATGAGACAAGGAAAAGAGAGGAATACTGTAGCTAATGGAGCATCCACTTTGTATGGGGAGAAAGATCCAGCGACGTTCAACAACACTGGGGAGGAGAGGAGAGAGGTCGAGAAGAGTTGAATTTCAGCTATGCCCACAAATGGGAAAGAACTTAAGTCAAGAGATTGAGCATACAAGAAGCATCAGCACAGTCAGGAGAGCCCAAAAAGAGAAAAACAGTTCAGATTTGTCAGAGAAAGGAGTCTTAGGTGCTGGATTAGACAGATGGATACAGAGGTTGGAATTTTGCAATGTGGGGAATGCAGAGCATGAGTTGCTCACCAGGCTCCATAGTTTCTGGAGATTTCTCAGGGAGGATGAATACATAGAGATGGTAGTTCAGAGTTTATAATCTTTCAACCTGTAACATGAAAATAATGATAAAATATTTTCTTAGGTTTGTTTTGAGAAGATAAGAATGTACAGGCCATCACACAGCCCTTAATAACAAAGTAAGGATCAAAATAATGATTATAAATGTGTTAAGAAAAACTCAACTTTGTGGATCTAGCAAAAATTAATATGAAGTATATAAAAAGGATTATGACTACATACATTTTAAATATTACTAATTATTAATGCAGAAAGTATATTTACTGATAAGCCCAAATATAAGTCATATATTAATCTTTTGGTCAAAATTTAACTGCTGCCGCACAATTAATTTAACAAATATATTCAGAATGTTTTAGCTAAAGGTTAATTGCAAAAAACAAAAAAAAAAAATCAATGTCTACTACCATAATTATTTCTCCCTACACTTTAATTGTTAAGAAGCAAGTAAAATCCTCTGTATTTAAGGTGACTATTAATCTATCTTCCAAACAAGGACACTTAAGAAATTTTAAAATGTGCTAAAAACAATTAGCAGGTACTAACTGACTTATTTGGGGATAAAATGGGAACTTTTAGGCAAATAGTCACCCTATCAACAGAATCTTAAATGTCTGTTTATAAATGCCTGGTAGAGATAAGAAAAGTAAAATGGTGTCAGCCTGACTAGGGGGCTTCCTTACTCTTCTAATTGTTTCAACGCTCCATTCCCTTGCAGTCCCCCATCTTCACTGAGAAGTCATAGGCCGTTATTATGATCAGGTTTCATAAAAAAATAACAATTTGTTTTAACGGAAGTAAAATGCAGTGAGGGAAAGGAGAGGATTCTGTGAAGGCAGCAGCTGAAGTGGGGCTTCCCAGGTGGTGCAGTGGTAAAGAATCACCTGCCAACACAAGCGGTGCGGGTTTGATTCCTGGGCTGGGAGATTCTCTGGAGAAGGAAATGGCAACCCACTCCAGTATTCTTGCCTGAAGGACCCCATGGACAGAAGAGCCTGGCGGGCTATAGTCCATGGATTGCAAAGAGTCGGACATGACTGAGTACATACACAGCAGTTGAAGTATTTCTTACTTTCTCTTCATTTTTAACTTTACCTCAGCTACATCTCCCAGGAAAGCAGCCTTTCCCCAGCAGGTCACTGTGCTAGACCTGCAGTGTGTGAGTGAGAACTCAGAGCTTACTGGGATCTCTTAGGGGTAATAAGTGCAGGCATTTTTTTCCCCTCTTCACTCTGATACAAATAAAAATGTGAGTATGAGTTAAAGGCCCAGACAATCAGAAGGGAACAAATTCTGTCTAAACGGTGCCCTCAGAGTGAATTTTTCTTCCTGTCTCTGGTCTCTTGGCATACTGGAATGGAGAGAAGCACCACAAATTTGCTGCCTTCCTCTCCCTGGCTCTAGACCTGAAAGATGGCATGAAGATCAGAGAGGAGAGAATCTTCCTTCTTGTGTCTGGGCAGTCACTGGGTGAATAAATTCAGCCTTAGATCATGGTCTGTTGTGCCTTCCAGCTACCAGAAACACTAAGTCACCTATCATCAGGACCTCATTTCTAAAGAACAGGATAACTAAAAATGCATTTAAAAAATGAAGGAGCCCAAATCCATGTTTTTTTTTTTTCCTAATCTGAAGGCATGATTAATACCACACCTTTGTTACTCATCTTGGTTTGGAATCAACTGATATTGACAAAATGGGAAACTAAGTATCATTTATTTTATTTAAAATGCTGATATTAAAGAATGAAGTTAAGATATACAAAAAATAGACATGCTAATGTTGAAACCTAAAATTAGATAAACTTCCCTATACATTTAGGTACCAGTGGTCAATGACTAAGCTCTCTACATAAACATCTGTCTCTGTTAAACTTGAGTTGATAAGAATGAATCTTTTCTATATGTGTCAAACTCCTAAATGGTAGGAGGATGGAGAGATCTGAGTTACACATGCCAGTTATTTCCAATATTCAGTGATCAAGTAATTCATTCTACCTGTGTAATGAAATAATAAGGATGGGACAATGGGTTAGCAGAGCTTCCCTGATAGCTCAGTTGGTAAAGAATTTGCCTGCAATGCCAGAGACCCCAGTTCTATTCCTGGGTCGGGAATATCTGCTGGAGAAGGGATAGGCTACCCACTCCAGTATTCTTGGGCTTCCCTCATGGCTCAGCTGGTAAAGAATCTGCCTGCAGTGCAGGAGACCTGGGTTCAGTTCCTGGGTTGGGAAGATCCCCTGGAGAAGGGAAAGACTACCCACTCCAATATTCTGGCCTGGAGAACTCCATGGACTGTATAATTCATGGTTTCACAAAGAGTTGGATACGACTGAGTGACTTTCACAATGCGTTAGTCGTATTTCAGGAAATTACATCCTAGAAATGTGAAAGACATGTTCTCCCAGCATACTTCTGGCACACGAGCCCTAACATTTAGTAATTAGCAAACTAGAAGTCTGGGCTTCCCCAGTGGCTCAGTGGTAAAGAATCTGCCTACATTGCAGGAGACCAGGGCTTCAATCTCTGGGTCAGAAAAATCCCTGGAGAAGGAAATGGCTCCAGTTTTCTTGCCTGGGAAATCCCATGGACAGAGGAGCCTGATGGGCTACAGTCCATGGATGGCAAATTTTGCCAGACATGACTGAGTAACTAAACAAAAACACAAACAATCTAGAAATTGAGATAATAACATTTCATTTTCATTAGTCTTAAATAATTAAGAAATATATTTAAGAAGAAAATCACAGTTCTTATAAACCCTATTGAAAGATACATACTTAATTTGAATAATAGTAAGACATAACTTGAATGACATTGAATTTTTTACTGTAGTATAATAAATTCAAATGTAGCAGTTCAGAACAGGATCCATTTACTATCTCACAGATTCCCTCCTAGCCCCACTTATGACAGTTTATTATTTGAAGAGAATAAATGGCCAGTGAGACTTCACTCTGACTTTAAAAATAAAGGGGTTGAGCTCCAGACAGCTAAAGGGTAAGAACCCCTACAGTGCAGATCTTGTTTAATCAGGTAATGTACTTAGGCCAAAGTTCTACCTGAGGGATTGTTCCATGAAGATTAAATCAAGCAGTTAAAAATGAGAGCACAGTTTCAGGCAATGCCTTACAAAAGAAGTCATGAACATCAATTGTATCTACAGTACAGTCATGCTGATATGGAAGATCTGCATCTGAATATCTTTCACCAGACACAAGTAGAAGAAAGGAGAAAGAGAAATCGGTGGCATCTCTATTTGCTTCTTATTTTAGGAGAGTTTTAGATGTACAGATGTAAACTTGATCACCTGACTGAGGTAGTTCTTGCCAGATTTCTTCACTTTGAAGTCATGCTTTTTTTCCACTCTTTCAAAATTGTATTTTTTGGGACGAAGTCACAATGAGCACCTCACACATAAAAAGTATGTTATGCTTTATCTCATTAAAGGAAGTATATCTACATAAATTATTTGGAATTCTTATTCAAAGGATATTTGTTTCTCTTCCCCATTTACTTATTTATTCAATCATTTATTTCTTTCAGTATGGTCTCAATGATATTTGGTTTATACTTTGGGTTATAATCTATTTGTGTGTTATTTGTTTTGTTGCTAAAATTGTTCTAACTTTGTCCATTGGAAGCCCTATCAGTTGGGTCCCATGCCCCTTGACATAACTCCATAACAGTGCTTTAAAAAAATTTTTTTAGCACTTCCTTATTTTGGGCAGTACAAGATTCTCTAAGATCATTTAGTATATGTCCCACTCATTTCTGTCATGGCCCATGCATAGGTTAGAAAATAATTTCCAGACACGAGACAGAATGAAAGGAGAATACAGTTTATTAGAGTGGGAGAGGGGAGATTTGCTGCCATCAAGCAGGCTAGCTTCCTGATAGTCAGGGCAAACCAACATTGAGCAAGTTGATGTTGAACATGGGTCGTTGTTCCATTTTTATAGCAAGGGTACAAGGAATGGGATAGGGATCTTGCAGGTCTTCTGCTGATTGGATGAGGCACATATACTGGGTGGAGGAAGAGTAAGGCAAATACCTTCTCCATATATGGAGCAGATTGGAACACAGGTTACTGCTCAGTTCAATTCAGTTCAGTTCAGTCACTCAGTCCTGTCCGACTCTTTGTGAGTCCATGGACTGCAGCACACCAGGACTCCCTGTCCATCACCAACTCCTGGAGTTTATACAAATTCATGTCCATTGAGTCAGTGATGCCATCCAGCCATCTCATCCTCTGCTGTCCCCTTCTCCTGCCTTCAATCTTTGCCATCAACAGGGTCTTTTCCAATGAGTCAGCTCTTGGCATCAGGTGGACAAAGGACTGGTGCTTCAGCTTCAGTATCAGTCCTTCCAATGAATATTCAGGGCTGATTTCCTTTAGGATGGACTGGTTAGATCTCCTTGCTGTCCAAGGGATTCTCAAGAGTCTTCTCCAACACCACAGTTCAAAAGCATCAATTCTTTGGTGTACAGCTTTCTTTATAGTCCAACTCTCACATCCATACATGACTACTGGAAAAACCATAGTTTGACTAGACAGATTTGTTGGCAAATTAATGTTTCTGCTTTTCAATATACTGTCTAGGTTGGTCATAACTTTTCTCCCAAGGAGCAAGTGTCTTTTAATTTCATGGCTGCAATCACCATCTGCAGTGATTTTGGAGCCCCCAAAAATAAATTATGCCACTGTTTCCACTGTTTCCCCATTATTTGCCATGAAGTGATGGAACCAGATGCCATGATCTTAGTTTACTGAATGTTGACCTTTAAGCTAACTTCTTCACCCTCCTCTTTCACTTTCATCAAGAGGCTCTTTAGTTCTTCTTCACTTTCTGTAATAAGGATGGTATCATCTGCATATTTAGGTTACTGGTACTTCTCTCAACAATCTTGATTCCAGCTTGTGCTTCCTCCAGTCCAGCATTTCTCATGATGTACTCTGCATAAAAGTTAAATAAGCAGGGTGACAATATACAGCCTTAACATACTATTTTCCCAATTTGTAACCAATCTGTTGTTCCATGTCCAGTTCTAACTGTTGCTTCTTGACCTGCATACAGATTTCTCAAGAGGCAGGTCAGGTGATCTGGTATTCCCATCTCTTTAAGAAGTTTCCAGAGTTTGTTGTGGTCCACACAATCAAAGGCTTTGGCATAGTCAATAAAGCAGAAGTAGATAATTTTCTGGAACTCTCTTGTTTTTTCAATGATCTAATGGATATTAGCCATTTGATCTCTGGTTTCTCTGCCTTCTCTAAGACCAGCTTGAACATCTGGAAGTTCACAGTTCACAAACTGTTGAAGGCTGGCTTGGAGAATTTTGAGCATTACTTTACTAGCATGTGAGAGGAATGCAATTGTGCGGTACTTTGAGCATTCTTTGGCATTGCCTTTCTTTGGGATTGGAATGAAAACTGACCTTTTCCAATCGATCACATGGACCACAGTCTTGTCTAACTGAATGAAACTATGAGCCATGCCATGTAGGGCCTCCCAAGATGGACGGGTTATGGTGGAGAGTTCTAACAAAACGTTATCCCCTGGAGAAGGGAATGGCAAACCACTTCGGCATTCTTGCCTTGAGAACCCCAAGAACAGTATTGAAAGGTCGGGTATGTTGAGACATGCCCTGGAAAAGTTCCACAAGGCAAATTCCGGAGGCTGGCTAAACTTCTGGGAACCGACCCCCTGTAGCCTGGTCCAATCAGGTACCAACACGGAAACCTTGGACACTAACCGCCGTTGTAGCCCGCGCTTTCTTCCTTATATGAAAAGACCTGGCTTAAACGCCGGCCCTGGCTATAAAACCCCTCCCCACCCCCTCATACCTCGCAGACTCCCTTTGTCTCCTCGCTCACCCGCCCCCAGGAGTTCTGCCCAAGAGCGACCACTCAATAAAGGCCTTCATCAACGGTCCTTAGAGGTGGCTTTTTCCTCCTGCGGTGTTTTTTAACATCTGGTGCCCCAACATGGGGCCCAAGGTGAGGGCCCCGGCACTCGCCGTTGAGGCCCCCTCGAGCTCCACCGCCGCGGAAGCCTCGGACCCAGGCGGCTGACCAACCCCCCAGACGGCAGGATACGGAGTAAGTCCCTTCGGCTTTGGGGCCTGCCCTCCCTGGCGACCACTTCCTAGGGCCCAGTAACTGGTGCGCACTTACTGGGCCCTCCCGGTCACCAGCTGGTGGGGAGACGACCCCAGCGGCTGAGTAGACCTCCGGCTTCGGCCTCCGGCTTCGGCCTTTCTGGGTCCCTGCGGTCGTGAGGAAGACGTTCCCCGTGACTACACAGACCTCCGGCTCCCCTTGACTCGTCGGAAGACGTTCGGACAGCGGGGGTTGCCTCCACGCCCCATGGTCGCCATGGGATCGACAGCCTCCAAACCCGATCCCCAATACTCCACCCCCTTAGAGTGCCTGCTGGCTAACCTGCAGACTCTAAGGCTAAAGAGAGATATCCGCCCCAAGCAGCTCACTTTTCTGTGTTCACAGGCCTGGCCTCAGTATTCCCTAGATAATGGCTCACAATGGCCAGCCACAGGGACACTAGACTTTGACATCCTCCGTGATTTAGATAATTACTGCCGGAGAACGGGAAAATGGTCTGAGGTCCCCGATGTTCAGGCCTTTTGGGCATTGCGCTCTCGCCCCACCCTGTGCACTACGTGCGCTCCTAGCCAAATCCTGCTCACCATGCCCCCCCCCCCCCCGACTCCACTCTCCCGAGCTAAGCCGACTCCTCCCGTCTCTGAGTCCTCTGCTTTCTCTGTTCCCCCAGAAGATCTGGTGGCCCCCCCTCCCTACGCCTCTCCCACGGCCCCCTCCCCTTCCTCTCCGGTTCCTACTCCCTCCCCTTCCACTCCGGCCCTTCCTACCTCTTCCCCCTCCTCTCCGGCCCCTCCTAACCCCTCCCCCTCTAACCCTACTCCGGCCTCTTTTGCTCCTGTTCCCGCCCCTGAGGCTTCACCGCCGGCCCCAGATTCTCCGGCCATTAACCCTATCTTGTATCCTCCTCTTCCCCCTGTCACTCCCTTCTCGTCCAGTTAGCTCCCACACTCGCTCCCATAGCAACCCTCCAGGGGCCTCCCCGCCCCCTCCCCCAGCCCCGCTACTCCCTCTGCGACAAGTAGCCGGAGCTGAGGGTCTAGCCCAGGTCCACGTCCCCTTCTCTCTCCAGGACTTAGCACAGATTGAGGCCAAGCTGGGATCCTTTTCCTCCAACCCCACTCAGTACATTAAGCAGTTTACTGGTCTGACCCGCGCCTACGCCTTAACATGGCTGGACATATATGTCATCCTGGGGTCTACCACCACCCCCGAAGAGAGGCAGGCCATTTGGACGGCAGCCAGGGCTAAGGCCGACCAGCGGCACTGTGCCAACCCCTCCCCCGAGCGCCCCCTGGGAGCTCAGGCAGTTCCTGACACCGACCTTGATTGGAACTACCAGGAAGAGGGTGGCGGCCAGCTGCGGGTACGCTATATGATAGAGTGTCTCCTCGATGAGATGGAAACGTCCTCTCATAAGGTAGTAAACCTCCTTAAACTAGATGAGGTGACTCAGGGGCCCGACGAAAACCCAGCCATGTTTCTTAATCGGCTGACTGAGGCCCTTGTTCAATACACCAGACTGTCCCCTGAGCCCCCCAATGGGGCATCTACCTTGGCCAATTGTTTTATCTCCCAATCTGCACCTGACATCCGAAAAAAGCTGGCCAAGGCCGAAGACGGCCCTCAGACCCCTATTCGAGACCTGGTAAAAATGGCCTTTAAGGTTTACAACGCCCGTGAAGAAACTGCTGAGGCCAGCTGAAAGGCAAGGCTCAAACAAAAGGCTGAATTTCAGGCAAGCCTCCTAAACCAGCAAACCCAGGCCTTGGTAGCGGCCCTGCGGCTGGCGGCGGGCTCGGGGTCCCAAAACCCCCCTCCGGGGGCCTGCTTCAAGTGCAGCCAAGAAGGACACTGGGCCAAGATGTGCCCCAATCCACAGCCTCCTTCCAAGCCGTGCCTCTTGTGCAAACAGCGAGGACACTGGGCTGGTGACTGTCCCCAGGCCTCTCGGGCCCCGACCTCTAGGGGCTGGGGACCAGAGCGCCCCAGGGAGACCTCCTGCCCTCCTCCTGCCTTCGAGCTGCTGAGCTTCAAAAATGGCTGAAGCCGCCCAGACTCGGGAACCCCGATAACCCAAGCCAAGCCCAGGGTAATGCTCCAGGTAACGGGTAAGTCTGGTTAATGCGGGGGCTACCTATTCGGTCCTTCCCTCTTTCAGGGACACTTTACGTCCTTCCCAGGTTTCGGTTATGGGCATTGATGGTCAACCCTCATGTCCGCTCCAAACCCAACCACCACCCTGTCAATTAGATTCCTGCCTATTTACCCACTGCTTTCTGGTCATCCCCTCCTGCCCTACTCCTCTCTTAAAAAAAAAAAAAAAAATACTCTCACAGATCTCCCAGCAGGTGGCTACGGCCCTGGACATCGACTGGCATCTCCACATCCCCTATCGGCCCCAATCGTCAGGCCTGGAACAAAGGCACAGACAGCTCCAAGAAAGCCCCCTCTGGACCGGACTCAATGGTTTACTCCCATACCTCTTGCCCTTTCTAGGCCCTATACTCCTGCTGGTTATGGGCCTCACCATAGGCCTCTGCCTCGTCCAACTTATTCTTCGCAGGGTCCACAAAATAGCGCAGGCTGCGACCGGACAGGCCATGCTCCTAACAGCTTACACTCGACTCAATCAAGAAGACATAGACCCACCTCACAATCCTACATAAGCTGACCTTTCGTCCCGGCTGGCCCCTACCCCTCGCCACCCCCGTTCAGCAGGAAATAGCCAGAGAGAACCGGCGCCCCTTGTCCTATAACAAAAAGGCCGGGATGAAAGGTCGGGTATGTTGAGACATGCCCCGGAAAAGTGTCGCAAGGCAAATTCCGGAGGCTGGCTAAACTTCCAGGAACCGACCCCCTGTAGCCTGGTCCAATCAGGTACCAACACGGAAACCTTGGACACTAACCGCCGCTGTAGCCCGTGCTTTCTTCCTTATATGAAAAGACCTGGCTTAAACGCCGGCCCTGGCTATAAAACCCCTCCCCACCCCCTCATACCTCGCAGACTCCCTTTGTCTCCTCACTCACCCCCCCACCCCGGGAGTTCTGCCCAAGAGCGACCACTCAATAAAGGCCTTCATCAACGGTCCTTAGAGGTGGCTTTTTCCTCCCGTGGCATTTTTTAACAAGTATGAAAAGGCAAAAATATAGGAAACTGAAAGATGAACTCCCCAGGTCATTAGGTACCCAATATGCTGCTGGAGATCAGTGGAGAAGTAACTTGAGAAAGTAGGAAGAGACAGAGCCAAAGCAAAAACAACACCCGATTGTGGGTGTGACTTGTGATGGAAGTAAAGTCCCATGCTGTAAAGAGCAATATTGCATAGGAACCTGGAATGTTAGGTCCATGAATCAAGGCAAATTAGAAGTGGTCAAATAGGAGACCGCAAGAGTGAACATTGACATTTTAGGAATCAGCGAACTAAAATGGACTGGAATGGATGAATTTAACTCAGATGACCATTGTATCTGCTACTGTGGGCAAGAATCTCTTAGAAGAAATGGAGTAGCCATCGTAGTAAACAAAAGACTGAAATGCAGTACTTGGATGCAATCTCAAAAGCAACAGAATGATCTCTGTTCATTTCAAAAGCAAGCCATTAAATATCACAGTAATCAAAGTCTATGCCCCAACCAGTAATGCTGAAGAAGCTGAAGTTGAGTGGTTCTTTGAGGACCTACAAGACCTTCTAGAACTAACACCAAGAAAAGATGTCCTTTTCATTATAGGGCACTGCAATACAAAAATGGGGAGTCAAGAAACTCCTGGAGTAACAGGCAAATTTGGCCTTGGAGTACAGAATGAAGCAGGGCAAAGGCTGATGGAATTTTGCCAAGAGACCGCAACGGTCATAGCAAACACCCTCTTGCAACAACATGAGAGAAGAGTCACACATGGACATCACCAGATGGTCAACACCAAAATCAGATTGATTATATTCTTTGCAGCCAAGGATGGACAAGTTCTATACAGTCAGCAAAAACAAGACCAGGAGCTGACTGTGGCTCAGATCATGAACTCCTTATTGCCAAATTCAGATTTAAATTGAAGAAAGTGGGGAAAACCAGTAGACCATTCAGGTATGATCTAAATCAAATCCCTTACGATTATACAGTGGAAGTGACAAATAGCTTCAAGGGATTAGATCTGATAGACAGAAGAGCTATGCCTGCCTGAAGAACTATGGACGGAGGTTTGTAACACTGTACAAAAGACAGGGATCAAGACCATCCCCAAGAAAAAGAAAGGCAAGGCATAATGGTTGTCTGAGGAGGCATTATAAATAGCTGTGAAAAGAAGAGAAGTGAAAGGCAAAGAAGAAAAGGAAATATATACCCATTTGGATGCATAATTCCAAAGAATAGCAAGGAGAGATAAGAAAGCCTTCCTCAATGATCAATGCAAAGAAATAGAGGAAAACAGTAGAATGGAAAGTCTAGAGATCTCTTCAATAAAATTAGAGATACCAAGGGAACATTTCATTCAAAAATGGGTACAATAAAAGACAGAAATTTTATGGACCTAACAGAAGCAGAAGATATTTACAAGAGGTGGCAATAATACACAGAAGAACTATACCCAAAAAAATCTTCATGACCCAGATAATTGTGATGATGTGATCACCAACCTAGAGCCCAACATTCTGGAGTGTGAAGTCAAGTGGGCCTTAGGAAGCATCACTATGAACAAAGCTAGTGCAGGTGATGGAATTCCAGTTGAGATATTTCAAATCCTAAAAGATGATACTGTGAAAGTGCTCTACTCAATATTTCTCTGGGGGGGCCTAAAACTTCTTCAATGGTTTCAACATAGGGGAGAGAAGGACAATAAGGGTCTGGGTTTTTTTGTTTTGTTTTGTTTTTTTCCTTTCTTGTTCTTGCATTTCAGCACCCTTTTTTTTCACCTTGTTCTTTTGTCCCTGGGACACCACAATCCAAAGTTGCTTAGGTCAGCATCATTTCAGCCTACCCTCTTAGATGAGGTTATATAAAACTTCTACTCTGTAGCAAGATGCATTTGTCTCAGGTGCATTCTACTCTGGGAACCTTTTGTGTCCTCGAAGACTTTATAAAATGTGTATACACTATAATTCAAGTCTGTGTGCTATAATATTCTATGGGTTTTGACAAAGGCATAGTGTTGAGTACCCATCATTACAATGTCACGTGACAGTTTCACCACCTCCAAAAAAAATCACCTGTACTTCACCCATTCAACCTACACACCACCCCTTACCCATGGAAATCACTAATCTGTTGACAGAGTCCATAGTCTAATGCCAGTGCATTTTTACCTGCTGGATAATATTCCATTGTTTGCTTTATTTTTTTCCCCCACAGCTTATTTGTCCATCCTATGGATTGTCCTAAAAGACCATTTTAATTGCTTCCATTTTTTTTGTAATTAAGAATATGGCTGCCACAACATCCACAACTATGTTTTTATGTGGGCATATGTTTTAGAATCAGTTGGGTGAATATGGAGAATTGTGAATACTATATCAACAGTGGTTGATACTGTGAGGATTATTTCTGTACTTTTCCAATTCCAATAGTAATGATTGATAAATAGTTATTTGAATTTGCAGTTCGCTGAAGCCAAATGATGTCATTTATTTTTATATGCTTATACCCATATATTTTCCTGTGCTGTGGTATCACTTATGTATTTTTAATTTATCGTTGACTTTTAAGATCTCATTGTATATTTTGGATACAAATCCAATATGTGATTTCCAAATATTTCTCCAAGTGGTGACTTATCTTTCCATTATTTTAACAGTATTTTTCACAGAGTAAAGGATTTGAATTTTAATGAATTCCAACTTGCCAATTTTTTCATTCATGGATTATGCTTTTATAATTGTATCTAAAAACTCATCACCAAATCCAAGGTCACAAAATTTCACCTATGTTTTCTTTAAAAATTTTATATTTTTTCAACATATAAATAAATACATGATCTACATTGAGGGATTTTATATAAGATATAATCTATGCTAAATTTTCTTTTTGAAATGGCTATTCAAGTGTTTCATCATTGTTCTTTGAAGGCTTTCCTTTCTCTATTGAATTTCATTTTTGCCTCTGTCAAAAATTGGTTGCAGCTCTATTTCTGGGTTCTCTGTTCTGTTCCCTTTATCTGTGTAACTTATTTCCACAAAAAAACACTATGTCTATTATTGTAGCTTTATATTAAATTTTAGAGTACTGTGAGTTATGCAGCTTTGTTTTTCTTCCTTAGTATTGTCTTGACAATTCTAAACACTTTCTTTCCATATATAGTTTAGAATTAGTTTATTGGTATCTGAAAAATAGCCTACTGAAACTTGGATTGGTATTGCATTGGATCTATAGATCAGATTGAGAAGAATTAACATCTTAACAATATTGAATTATCTGATGCATAAACATACATTCTCTCCATTTATTTCATTCTTTTATTTTTATCAGTATTTTATAGATTTTCTCAGATACATTCTATCTATATAAATTTATGTACAGGTATTAGGTGTAAAATAGAGTAATTTTATACAGAGTAATTTTATACCTCTCATACTTTCTTTGAAAATAATTATGTGTTATGTGTAACCATCAGAAGATAGAACCAGCCTAGAATAATCTGTTGTGCTAAGTCGCTTCAGTCATGTCCGACTCTTTGAGACCTCATGGACTGTAGCCCACCAGGCTCCTCTGTCTATGGGATTCTCCAGGCAAGAATACTGAGTGGGTTGCCATCCCCTTCTCAGAGAATAATCTGTTAGAACTACATAGTTCTTTGCCTAACTTCTTAATCAATAACCAGTGGCGTGAACAAGGTGGTTGCTTCACTCTAGTGGAAACTGACTGTTGCTGTGCCCATTTTCCTTATTAAGTGTCAGTTATTCTAATAGAAGATCTCACGTTAAGATCATGTATTTTTATTTTATTATATATAGCACTTTAGACACATGATACGGAAGTAAAAAATAATAATTCATTTTTTTTCATTATTGATTATCTCTTTCAGAATGTTCCAGCTCAGTCACCTCTTGCTCTTTCATTAAACCAGAACACATGATTAAGTCTATTTTTGTGAAAGTATCATCAAAATATCCTGAAAGATAGTAATTCTCTTTCAGAGAACATAATTCAACTTTGGTTCTCTGATATAGTTACAGGTATAGATATAGATGTAGGTATATTTATATATCACATCACTTGTGACTTTTCTAGTTGTATTTAATTTCACTTTTGTTATCATTGAAAATTAATTAGAAAATTTAAGCACCCAAAGTTATCTCAGGCTCTCATTTCCAGATACTTAAAAGAAATAACTTAGTGGGATGATCAAACTTATGTATGAACCAGGAATTAAAAGGAAAATAAAAATTCAATAACAAATAAATTTTTCTTACCTTTTTGTAATCCAAATAAGAATAAGAGAAGTTTGCCACTCTTAAAATGACTTAGTTCAAAGCCCAAAACAGGAAAATAACAAAGAAAAGTTAGGCTTTCATTGGATAATGTTTGCTTCTTCTCTGATAATTGGTTATTAAGCTGAAAGTTTTGTCCCCTATCCATTTACTATATGAATAAATAACAATATTATAAGCTTAAAGTCAGCAGTGGGTCAGTACTTTATCCAGGGAAAGCTGAAAGTTTTTATTTTATAAATGTCCATAGCTCTGCAAATCATCAAGACAGAATGCAGGAATGCAGATGGAATTTAGGCAATGCAGATGGAATATAGCTATTAGGAAATAGTCAAGAGCCATTCCACTTATCATTTAATGTGATTCTCTCAGGGTTTTATTTTTAGGCCATAGATGCCTTCCTAGCACTTTTGTTCAACTCTTCTATGAGCTTTATATCTGTTTTATGAGTTTTCATTCCATCTTTGGAACAACTAATCTATTACTATTTCCTTCATGAAAACTGCTACTGAGGGAAATGAAACTGTCCGTGAACCAGTAACTGTATTTCTGGTCTCATGTTTCGATCTAAAAGTTGCACCAAACTGTTTCTTTTCCTCAGCCTGGGTTTGATAAATGAATTTAAAGTTATTTATAATGACAGTTATAACTGAAATTGAGTTCCAAAGAAGTAAAATGATACAGTTTATTCCTCAAAATTCATGTCTCAAAAGTAGACAGTTGAAAAGTAAATTGTAAAAGCTCACAATTAGATTGTTTTGATATTAAAAATTTTAAGGCAAGTTGGAAAAATTGAATGATTCATGAGTCTGAAAATGACTTATGTGTCCATTTCACTCAAACTTAAAAATGCTAAAAATATAAAGATTTCAGGATGAGTACTTTAAAAATCCTTGGGAAATTAATTTATAGTTGTTTAAGCATCACTACAATAAGAACTAATTTGAAACTTTTAGCTGTTTTAACAGGTGTATGTAATGTTGACCAAACCATTGATTTTTTTTTTTGACTAAGAAAAATATTAGAAGCTAGTGCTTCTTTTTCTGACACTTTCCTGATGCACTGAACATGTTCAGATTACCTCCATGTATTAATTTAATACACCACTAGCAAACTACATAATTTAATGAGTGTCTTGCAATTATGTGGTAACTACATGATTCCCACATGAGTATCTAGAATAAAGGGAATCCTATCAAAAATAAATCCATCTTATAGGGACAGCAATTGCTTTATAATGAACGTACAGTACCCTGCAGCATAAGAAAATGACCCTACTGGTAATGGTGATAATGTGTTTGATCACTCACTTCAGTAGAGTGGTTTTTAGGGAAGATAAACATACTAAGAAGTGGGTTTTAAAATGTAACAAGGAGGCATTTTGGTTTACTGAATTTAGAACTTAATTTTATAGAAATTAGTGTTTGTAAAGATAAAGTAGATACTTAAGACTTGACATTTCCAAGAGCTGGATTTCCCAAGGGGCAATGTTTATTGCTAATAGATTTTAATTCGCTGTATTTCCAAAGCTATTGGAACATTGCCTAATAAAGAAAATGTGGACACAAAGAAAGCCCTTTTTATACTCATTTTAATGTTAATGTTGAGTATAATTAGGAACAAGAAATTGTGGTCAATATCTTGAAGTCTAAACTAAAACACAAGAAATGAATTAAATAGGATTTAAACTTTCATCTAGAGAGAAAAGTTATTCCTAAAGAACATCATTTTATGTATTGCTATTAAACCCTATCAGAAAAGTCACAAGTGATTGTTTCATGGATACTTTCAATCAGACTGGGAGTATTTCCTTCTGATCCCAGTTTATGTAGCATTTTTATCATGAATAATATTTGGCTTGGGGAAGTACATTTTCTGCAGCTATTGAGAAAATTATATGATTTTTCTTCTTTAAATGGATTTGATATGAACCTATACATATATATATATATACACACACACACATATATACTTATCATCAGTCACGTCCTACTCTTTGTGATCCTATAGATGTAGCCTGCTGGGCCACCCAGGCTTGATATGGTTCCTGACATCAATTGCTTTTCATATGCTACCCAACTGAGCATTCCTACAATGAAACTCCTTGGCATGAGTTATTTCCCCCTTTTATAAACTGGTGCATTCATTTCACTTTTAAGACTTTATTAAGAACTGTGTTTCTCTGTTCATCAAATACATTATTTGGTCATTTGCTACTCTTGTAAATTTGTTTGGGGAATTTAGAGTCATTGTACTGCTGGCTTCTGAATATAAGTCTGGATTTGTTTCCTCCTCTGTTTTCTGAAAGAGTTTACATAGAAATATTATTTTCTCCTTAAATATTTAATCAGATTCATTATAAAGTCAATCAGGCCTACAGGTGTAGGGAAGTTTTTGTTGTTGTTCAAATTCAGTTGCATTAACAGATATGAGATTATTCAAATTCTCTGGTCTTCCTATGTCTGTTTTGGTAAGTTTTGGTTGTCAAGGTTTTGTCCATTTCAACTAGGTTTTCAAATGTGTTGGTGTAAATTAGTTCCTAATATCTCCTTTTAATTCATTAAATATCTGTAGAATCTTCTGTGATATACCATCTGCTTAGTGTAAATTTACTTGGATACAAAGAACTTTAGGCATGTACCAAAACAACAACATGTACTTTCTCTACTGAACACTGAACTACATATCAAAACATGCATGCCATGTGAGCCTCTTGTATGTTTTGATCAAGCCTCTGGAAACAACAGATATAGGCAATGATGAAGTGTATGCGTGTGTGTGTGTCCCTGCTACTGTATTGGACAGCCCAAGATTATTTATTCTTATGAAAAATCACTACTCCCCTCATTAAATGTCTCCTGGCTAAAGGAACTTGGTATCAATTATGCCCAATTAGATTTTTTTTCAGAAGTTAAAAAAAATTGAAAATTGACCTATATCACAGTAGGCTACAGGATGTGCAATTGTTCTTCTATTCCACACAAATTTATTTAGGAGTTTGCAGAATAGATTTTGAAACATTTACAATAGTCTCCATTTTTTAAAAACAGTAGTGACACGATTCACTAAAAAGCATGACGCTCTCATTTCCTGTGGAATAAAAGTAATCACAAATTACCAACAAAGTATCTGCTTTACCTTCTGAGGATTTTTTATACTATAGTATTTTTTCCAAATATTGTAAAAAGTGTATTTTTTCTAAAACATTTTAGAGATTATCACAGTTTTACCTTTCTGCTCCTTCACCTTACGTTAATTTTTTTTAGCCAAGGGAGGAATAGCCAAGCACTTATATATTTTAAGAAAAAGTACTTGTGTTTTCCATCACTTTTTGAATACTATTTACATTATTAGTATTTTTAAAAATTCAAGAAGAAACAGTAAACTTTTCTTGTATGAGAATTTTTTTGTAGGAAATCATGTCTATTTAATCCAGACATTAATCATTTATTTTTAAAATATATATATATTTAGTTTTTTTAGTAGAAGAGTGAAAGGAGAATGATTTTGATAGAGGAATGTATTAGCATAAACAGATTCTAGAGGAAATATCTTTTTCTAAGAACAAGAAAAATCAGCTATTTTTATCTCCAATATTGTTTTGATTTTCACTACCAATACCTTTTGCCTAATGTACCAGATGCTGGCTTCCCTGGTGCCTCCATGGTAATGAATCCACCTGCCAATGCAGAAAACCCAGGGCCTGATCCCTGGGTTGGGAAGATCCCCTGGAGAAGGAAATGGCAACCCACTCCAGTATTCTTGACTGGGAAATCCCAGGGACAGAGGAGTCTGGTGGGGTCCAAAAGTCTATGGGCCACAAAAGTGTCGTACATGACTTAGTGACTAAACAACAACTGTGTACCAGAACAACAGTGTGTGTGTGTGTGTGTGTGTGTGTGTGTGTGTGTGTGTGATAGCAGGGTCATTGGGGTATTTCCATGGGTGTGTATCCAGAGCTACATTCATAAAGTAGTAATATTTCTATACCCACAATGAGTATTGGAGTTGTGTGTCCATTCTTGAGACTGTTTCATGGATGATATTCATAATTTAATAATGATTGAGATTACATTTTAAGGGTATACAACTGATCTCTTTAAATAGACCTGAATGTCCTTAATAAGATGAAGTGTCTGGTTCATCTTTCTCTCTCTCTCTTTTTTTTTTTTTTTTCATCTTTCTCTTTCTTATTACATGGATTTTTATCTCAGTCATAAATCTGATGCCTATAGAACAGTCAATGTTGAGAAAGGAGTTTATAACTTTAGTCTTAGAAAAGACTTTGGAGAAAATTGTATTCCTATGTTTGCCATCAACATAAATTTCATGTTTTTGGATAAATTATTAGTTGAACTTATATACATTTCTACTAAAAAAAAAAAAAAAAAAAGGTTCAGCGTTACCCTGCCTTGCCTAAAGAAATCCAAAATATTCAGCCTAACAAGTCTAGACGATAGCCTTGTTAGTCCACCTCCTCCATTTTCCACAACCTGTCCCACTTCAACCTTATTCTCCTATAGGTAATACCTGGATAACTTTTCACTTATTATGATTCAGTCAAATAAATACAGATGGATGATGTTTAATTATTTAATAACAATAATGTTACAGCACAATCTGGTCAAAATAAGACACTAAATAACCAAATAGTGCAAGCCACAAATATACTATACATAGCACTATGTTGGGCTTCCCTGGGTGGTTCAGCAGTAAAGAATCTGCCTGCAATGCAGGAGACCCAGGACACATGGGTATATTCCTGGGTCCAGAAGATCCTCTGCAAGAGGGCATGGCAACCTGAATATTCTTGCCTGGAGAATCCCATGGACAGAGGAGCCTGGTGGGCTACAGTCCATAGGGTCACAAAGAGTCAGACACGGCTGAAGCAACTGAGCATGCGTGCAGCATTATATTGGTGATTGCCAACTACATATCATTCCTGAGAATGCACAAAACGATGAGGGATGGGAAATGGAAGGTATACTTTTAAAGAAATTTGTGCCAAATGTTTTGCAAATCACATTTGATTTTTACAACATATTACAAGAAAATAGTACTCTCGGCTACACATGCTAGGACAGTTAGGCTTGGTGAAATCTAGTTATCTCTAAGAGAGTAACTTTAGAAGATAGAATCAATGTAAATCTTGAATTAAAGTTCAGTCTATTTATTACATCAATTGCAGAACTGAATAAGAAGTAAAAGAATTAAGCTAAACCCATATTAGTTAAAAGATTAACTTAACATTTGTCTTTGTCTTCTTCCACTGTGGGAAGTGATTCAGTTTAAGAAAATTTTTGCATACTTTTTTTCCTTAGAGTAGAGGGTCTTTCAGGAAAGGAGCATCATTTAAATAAATGAATGATCTATAACTGCACCTGAAAATGGGGATGCAACTGTGCAAATGTGCTGTGCAGAAGGACAGTTCTGCCATGTGGAAAAGTCACAGCACCTGGGCTCTTCTCTGTCATGACACTGCTCTTCATTCTCCTCAGCCAGGTTTCCCATGAAGCTGCCTTCCTATGAAGCTGCCTTCCTGGTAAGGGTGAGATGTCTAGTTTCGGCCTGAAGCAAGTAAGTGAAGTAAAGTCACTCAGTCCTGTTGGACTCTTTGGGACCCCATGGACTGTAGCCTGCCAGGCTCCTCCCATGGGATTTTCCAGGCAGGAGTACTGGAGTGGGTTGTCATTTCCTTCTCCAGGGGATCTTCCCCACCCAGGGATCAAACCTGGGTCTCCAGCATTTTAGGCAGACACTTAACTGTCTGAGCGACCAGGGAAGTCTTCTTTCTAAAAACATCCCACTATCTAAAGACCTCTCCAACCAGATTCCCTGCAGCACAGAGTGCCTCAGGCCACCGTATACTCCCTCAGGGGTTGTTGAAGGTCAACAGCTGTATTGGCACCTGATTCAATCTCCATGGAGGTAGATAGTAAATGCCTTTGTTGTTCACTCATTGGCTTTGTTCTTGGTAAGTGACAATTTATAGCTGACAATACAAATGCAAAGCTCACTGTAATTATTTAGTTTATTTGGCAATTTCTAAATCTTATGAAAGAGCTGTGTGGGTAAACAAAATATGAGCATGAATGGGTACCAGTATAAATATTCTTGAGAGAAGATACAGATGTTTAAATACAGGACATTTTATACCAGTTTGGAGTTAAGTATATTTCATTAACTGAAGGATATTTTTGTAGTACAGTGATTGAGAAAAATTATATCAAGAACACATGTATATTTTTATCAAGGTACACAATTTTTCTGGGGTATAAAACAAGGTAGGGCAAAGGCTCACAGAGTTTTGTCAAGAGAACACACTGGTCATAGAGAACACCCTCTTGCAACAACACAAGAGAAGACTCTACACATGGACATCACCAGATGGTCAATACTGAAATTGGATTGATTATATTGTTTGCAGCCAGAGATGGAGAAGTTCTATACAGTCAGAAAAAAACAAGGCTGGGAGCTGACTATGGCTCAGATCATGAACTCCTTATTGCCAAATTCAGACTCAAATTGAAGAAAGTAGTGAAAACTACTAGACCATTCAGGTATGACTGAAATTAAATCCCTTATGATTATACAGTGGAAATGACAAATATTTCTAGTGATCAGATCTGATAGGCAGAGTACCTGAAGAACTATGGAAGGAGGTTCTTGACATTGTACAGGAGGCAGTGATCAAGACCATCCCCAAAAAAGAAATGCAAAAAAGCAAAATGGCTGTCTGAGGAGGCCTTACAAATAGCTGAGAAAAGAAGAAAAGCTAAGTAAGTAAGTAAAGTCGCTCAGTCATGTCCGACTCTTTGCGACCCCGTGGACTGTAGCCTACCAGGCTCCTCTGTCCATGGGATTTTCCAGGCAAGAGTACTGGAGTGGATTACCATTTCCTTCTCCAGGGGATCTTCCCAACCCAGGGATCAAACCCAGGTCTCACGCATTGCAGACAGACGCTTTACCTTCTGAGCCACCAGGAAGCCCAGAAAAGCTAAAGGCAAAGGAAAAAAGGCAAGATACACCCATTTGAATGCAGAATCCAAAGAATAGAGAGGAGAGATAAGAAAGCTTTCCTCAGTGATCAATGTAAAAAAAAAAAAAAAAAAAAAAAAAAAAAAAAAAAAAAAAAAAAAAAAAAAACTAGAAGAAAACAGTAGAATGAGAAAGACTAGAGATCTTGTCAAGAAAATTAGAGATAACAAGGGAACACTTCATACAAAGATGGGCACAATAAAGAATAGAAATTGTATGGACCTAAGAGAAGCTGAAGATATTAAGAAGAGGTGGCAAGAATACACAGAAGAACTGTACAAAAAAGATCTTCATGACCCAGATAATCACGATGGTATGATCACTCACCTAGAGCCAGACATCCTGGAATGTGAAGGCAAGTGAGTCTTAGGAAGCATCACTATGAACAAAGCTAGTGGAGGCGATGGAATTCCAGTTGAGCTATTTCAAATTCTAAAAGATGATGCTGTGAAAGTGCTGCATGCACAAACTACCACACAGTTGCACTCAACTCACACACTAGTAAAGTAATGCTCAAAATTCTCCAAGCCAGGCTTCAACAGTACGTGAACCGTGAACTTCCAGATGTTCAAGCTGGATTTAGTAAAGGCAGAGGAACCAGAGATCACACTGCCAAAATCAATTGGATCATCGAAAAAACAAGAGAGTCCCAGAAAAATATCTACTTTTGCTTTATTGACTGCGCCAAGTAATTGACTATGTGGATAACAACAAACTGTGGAAAATTCCTAAAGAGATAGGAATACCAGACCACTGACCTGCCTCTTGAGAAATCTGTATGCAGGTCAAGCAGCAACAGTTAGAACTGGACATGGAACAACAGACTGGTTCCAAATAGGAAAAGGAGTACGTCAAGGCTGTATATTGTCACCCTACTTGTTTAACTTATATGCAGAGTACATCATGAGAAATGCTGGGTTGGATGAAGCACAAGCTGGAGGCAAGATTTCTGGGAGAAATATCAATAATCTCAGCTATGCAGATGACACCATTCTTACAGCTGAAAGAAAAGAACTAAAGAGCCTCTTGATGAAAGTGAAAGAGGAGAGTGAAAAAGTTGGCTTTAGGCTCAACATTCAGAAAACTAAGATCTTGGCATCTGGTCCCATCATTTCATGGCAAATAGATGGGGAAACAGTGGAAACAGTAGCAGACTTTATTTTTATGGGCTCCAAAATCACTGCAGATGGTGACTGCAGCCATGAAATTAAAAGCCGCTAACTCCTTGGAAGAAAAGTTGTGACCAACCTAGACAGTATATTAAAAAGCAGAGACATTACTTTGTCAACAAAGGTTCTTCTAATCAAAGCTATGCTTTTTTCCAGTAGTCATGTATGGATATGAGAGTTGGACTACAAATAAAGCTGAGCACTGGAGAATTGATGTTTTTGAACTGTGGTGTTGAAGAAGATTTTTGCGTCCCTTGGACTGCAAGGAGATCCAACCAGTCCATCCTAAAGGAAATCAGTCCTGAATATGCACTGGAAGGACTGATGTTTAAGCTGAAACTCCAATACTTTGGCCACCTGATGTAAACTGACTCATATGAAGAGACCCTGATTCTGGGAAAGATTGAAAGCAGGAGGAGAAGGGGACAACAGAGGATGAGATGGTTGGATGGCATCACTGACTCAATGGACATGAGTTTGAGTAAATTCCAGGAGCTGGCGATGTACGGGGAGGCCTGGCATGCTGCAGTCCATGGGGTTGCAAATAGTTGAACATGACTGAGCAACTGAACTAAACTGGACTGAAAGAAAAATTTAATCTCCATTCCCTCTGTTTCCAAAAAAAAGCAAATAGCCCTCAGAGGTGTTTTCAGTAATAACTTTCCAGCTCTCCAGAGACCAGCTGGGTGTCCTACAATTCAACCCAATTAGCACCAACTACCTGGAGTTAGCCTCAGACTCCCAGATAGAAGGGTTCAGTCCTACAAGTTTGTCCTCACTTGAGATGTCTGTCCAAGGACTAAGGCCTAAGCTTGCCTGCACTTCTGTCAGATTTATCTCCAATTTTGGTGTGTCTCAAAACCCTCCCCACCACTATCAGGTTAAGAATATGCTATAACTGATCACAGAACTCAGGAAGAGAATTAATGTATTTACTGGTTTATTATAAAGGATCTATCTCAGTAGCAGTCAAATGGCAGAGAGGAATAGGTCAAAATGTGTGGTGTATGTATGTGTGTGCAGAGTTTCCATGCATTTTCTGGTAGTCACACCCCCTTTCTGGTCACACCCTTCTATTGACTGGTTTGATAACCTTGTGGTCCAAGGGACTCTCAAGAGTCTTCTCCAACACCACAGGTCAAAAGCATCAGTTCTTCAGAACTCAGCCTTCTTTATGGCCCAAACCTCACATCTATACATGACTACTGGAAAAGCCAAATCCCATTATTCAAGAGTGTTACTTATTTATTTATTTTTAAATCTCCGGTCCCCCTCTCCCTTTCCCAGGGGAAGTTGGTAGATGGGCTGGAAGTTCCAATTCTCATCACTGGTTCTTTCAAGTAACCAGCCCCATCTGGAGCCTATCTAGGAGCTCTACCCTTAGTCAATTCAGTAACATTAAGTTGTGTGAACAAAAGGGGCTTATTATGAATAAAAAAAGATGTTTTTATCACTCAGGAGATTCCTGGGATTTTAGGAGCTCTGTGCTAGAAATCAGGAACAAAGACCAAATATATTTCTTGTTATATCACAAGACCCCTTCCAAATTTCTCTAATGTTTATTGTGGTAATATGAAGGTAGCTCAGCTGGTAAAGAATGTGCTTGCAATGCAGGAGACCCCGGTTCAATTCTTGGGTCAGGGAGATCCACTGGAGAAGGGAACGGCTACCCACTCCAGTATTCTGGCCTGGAAAATTCATGGACTTTTTAGTTCATGGGGTCACAAAGAGTCAGACAGGACTGAGCAACTTTCACTTTTCATATAATCCCAAAACAGCACTCTCAGAAGCCTGATATTTGATCTTAATACTGGGATAAATCATAATATTTATTATCTCCACACAACCCAGTATATCCAAATGTTACCTGAACAAGCTGACACAGGAAAAGTATGCGCCTTTCTGCACACGCGCAGTATGGAAAGGATGAAGTCTGGGCTTTCAGCCACTGTGGCTGTGTGACTTACGCCTGTGCATTAATTTTCCCCTTTTTACTTATGACACTAAATCAAATAAGAAGAAAATAGTTCTATGCATGTCTTCAGTAGGTGTTGCCTTTGTAAAAACTGAATTACTAACCTCTCAAGCTAAGAAAGTCATTTCTTCTCCTGAAATTAAGGCAACTGTTTTCCTCTAAAAGGAGGTTTGCAATGAGTAAAATTTATAAGATTCTTATTTAAAAAATACATTAATAAGGTGTTGAAGTTGATTTTAAAATATCTAAGGTGAGCCAGTATATAATTTAGGCCGATTATCCTTATTAAATGCTGAAAAAAGTAATTATTGCATGATAAAATAGAAATTCAGTTACTGCACATTTTTTAGAAGACCCAAATTGGAAAAATATAAGCACACTACTAAGTAGATCCATAGGGATGTTTCTAGTTAATGAATCCAATTGTCAAAATAAAAAGAGCTGTTTCAGGACATGTTTAGAAGTATTAGGGAAGTTGATTATGAAATACTCCTTCCTTGCTGAAGTCTTTCTTGATCCCCATGCACAAAATTAATTTATAATTCCTTTCTGTTCGATCATCCCAGCAATTTGCAGATCTCTCTGTTATAACTTCTGGACTTTTAGGGGAGCTCATCTCTCTCTGTTATCCCATCGCTACCTCATTCTACTCTAAAGTATGTTGGAGTAATACTTGAATTGTGCAAGTGCCATGCTTGGCCTTCCAAATGGTATCTTAAATGACTTGTGGGCTTCTCTGGTGGCTCAGATCATAAAGAATCCATCTGCAATGTGAGAGATCTGGATTTGATCCCTGGGTTGGGAAGATCCCTTGGAGGAGGGCATGGTAACCCACTCCAGCATTCTTGCCTGGAGAATCCCCATGAACATGCGAGCATGGTGGGCCACAGTCCATGGAGTTACAGAGTCGGACATGAATGAGCAACTAAGAACAGCACAGGTGAATATGGTAGCCATCAACTGCATCTTTTCCTGTAGTTAGCATTGACATTTTTTTTTTACAGTTGGCAAAGCATTGCCTTTGTTTTTAACCAACTTAAGGGATTCCCTGGTTGCTCAAATAGTAAAGGATCTGGCTGCAATGCAGGAGACCCAGATTTGATCCCTGGGTTGGGAAGATCCCCTGGAGAAGGGAATGGCTACCCATTTCAGTATTTTGGCCTAGAGAATTCCTTGGACAGAGCAGCCTAGTGGACTACAGTCCATGGGCTCAGTAAAGAGTCGGCCATGACTGAGCAACTTTTACTTTAACTTACTTAGAGTCCTCATTTCTATTTATGCTGTTTATATCTTCATTTCATGACACTTAGTAGAAAGTGATTGTTCTTAATATAAATATATATATATTTATTTTCTCTAAAATAAATAAAAACATACCCTGTGAAACAGAAATATAATCATTTGTTAACAGACAAAAAGAAACTCTTAGATAAATCATTAAATTTCCAATTTTTAAAAAGTTTACCAATATCCCACTACAGGTAACATGTCAGATAAAGCTGTTCTAAATTAGATTCACCCTTTCTGGTACTCTTTTGCTCTTGTAAAATTACATATTTTATTCTAGTGTAGTGCTTGAATGAATGATCTATTATTGTATAGCTAAATACAAAAGAGGGAGAAGACAATGGCACCCCACTCCAGTACTCTTGCCTGGAAAATTCCATGGATGGAGGAGCCTAGTGGGCTACAGTCCATGGGGTCACTAACAGTCAGACTCGACTGAGTGATCACTTTCACTTTTCACTTTCCTGCATTGGAGAAGGAAATGGCAACCCACTCCAGTGTTCTTGCCTGGAGAATCCCAGGGACGGGGTGCCATCCCTGGTGGGCTGCCATCTATGGGGTCGCACGGAGTCGGACACAAATGAAGCGACTTAGCAGCAGCAGCAGCAGCAAATACTAAAGAAGCATCAATTCCTGAAACACCTGATTCTTATACCTTAAAGAGAGAGAGTGCACAGATGCAGTGTTTATTCTGATTCATTAGCTTTTGGTGAAAAAATCCATAAATAGTATGCACTGCTTGACCTGGAAAACAGGGACTTCATAGTAGGTTTTTATATTCTCTTTGATAATAAACTTTGTTTTATCTTTGCACATTTAAACTCAATCTTCTGTCAATTACCGTATGAGAAGTGCTTCTCTGAGATACATAAGTAGGAAGAAAAAATGAATAGTAATTACATTACATCATACTTCACAAACCTCACGAGGTAAACTATGACTTGCCAAGGATTTTATTTAAAGTGTGTTTTTGTATGAGGTGACTATTCAAGCAGTAGTGTTTGAATGCTACCTGTCGAACACTCACCAGGTTGACTGCTTCCTCTCCCTCTGTCTGGCCTAAGATGTTAGCAGATGGAAAATGAGTGAGAAGAGTTTATGGATGTAGAGATCTCACTCAGATCTAGGCGACAATGAAATAGTGACTGTCAATACTTTCTATTTTCTAAAGGCCAATAATAAAGAAACCAAAAATCTTAAAAGGTGCAAGGTGAGATATGTTATTTAGGGACATTTGGAAGAGCAATCATGTGTCCTTTGTCACTCTACTACAGCCAGAGGGGTTGGGATCTGGGAATGAGATACTTCCTGTGCAAAAATGTGATTAAGTTCTCTCATTCCAGTACCTTGTTTCCCCGGATTGTGATGGGTGGATCTGATAGACTAACATTTAGTCATTTTATATTCAGAACAGAAAAATGTCATCCTGAATAGCAACTCTCTGCTAATTTTTTTTAATAATTCTAAAGCATTTTACATGTAATTTTTAAATTATGTAAGCTATGAATTACTTAACATTGAAATCAGCATCTTTTGGCTTTATACTTAAATATGAAATAGTTAGGTGGTCATTGTGCTTTTGGTATCTAAAATGGATTGCTTGATTTTATGAAACTTCAGGATAGAAGTCTAACTATCACTGAGAATGATTTCACACACCTAAATGTGAATACAAATAAAATGACTGGAGATAATTGTCAACTTCTTTTTTAAAATATGCAACCCACTATGCCAAATATGACACCAGCATTTCACAACTCAAAAAGTGCATTAGACCTTTCAGGACAAGATGACGTACTTCCAAACTCATAGGCAGCAATCTTTTCAAAAATCAGCTCTGCGGCTACCTCATGAAGGCTTACATCATCCTGATTTCCTGCAGTCTGAACACTGTCATTGCAGGACTGTTCTGAACGTAGCCTGAGGTGCCAAAGCGAAGAAAGACATTTGCTAGGCCTTTGCTATGTTTGGAGAGAATGAGGTTCATGTTTTCCCTCAGCAGTGAAGATCTGCAGGCTGGTGACTTTGATACAGAGGCTGTCAGGGAGAGGAAAGCAGTGCTGGGAATTACTTCTCCCCTTTCCCTCTGTGAACAGTGAAAGGAATCTGTCTGAAAGGGTAAGACGATTTAGCTTGGAAACAGGATATAAGATTAAATTTCTTACTCTTTTACTCCCCTTTGCAGATTAAAACCCATCTACTACCTCCAAGGCAACAGCTTGTCTTTGAGATCCAATTCTTTATTTTCTCTGGGGAAATACAAACACTAACTTGATCTTTATTTAGCAGTAATCTCTAAAATGTAGCACATCTACACAATTGCAATGACTTTGTAACAGCTTTCCAAGGTTCCCTCAGCACCTACAGAGAATACTATAAATGCTGATATCAAACTGGTCAGGTTACTCTCATATCCCTTTATTTGTTCACACAGTAGCTCATTCAGTTCAGTCAGTCTTTAGAATTTTCATTCAGCAAGAATCAACTACCTGTCAGAAATGTAGGTATCTTGGAAAAATGTATAGGTAATGTGTGGTCCATAACTTTTCAGAGTTTAATGCAGGGAAAAGATAACCATGTGAACAAAAAATGGTAACATGACTCACAAGTAGAATGTTCAGAGTATGAAAAAATAGAGTCTAAGGCAGAGATTTCTAAATCCTTAAATCCCATCCTTCATAATTCACTTATTTTACATAAATGTGTGCATACAATTTTTATACTTTATATGTATATATATATATATGTA
Source organism: Cervus canadensis (assembly GCF_019320065.1). Classification (NCBI taxonomy): domain Eukaryota; kingdom Metazoa; phylum Chordata; class Mammalia; order Artiodactyla; family Cervidae; genus Cervus; species Cervus canadensis. Next base: position 79,635,803 of record NC_057388.1, read on the forward strand.
TGACAAAGTGAAAAAAATGCAAATAGTTTCTACTTGCACTTTACTGACTAGTATGCTTTTTGAGTAAAATCTCAAGATAGATTCAGGTGATGAATATTGGAACATATAGAGACCATCTCTCTTGTGGGGTTAATGTTTACATTAGGCCAAATAAACAAAGTAAGCTTTCGGTTTATTTAAAAAACATTACAGTTGGACTTTAGCCCTTTATATTTCCACACAAGAAAGAGAGAAAAAGTCTGTGCAGAAAGACCATACCATGTAGAAATAAAATGCAAAGCTGAGAGAGCCAAGAAGTGTGCTCTTTCCTCACACAGTGCTGGCCTCCAGTCACTGCCCTGGACCACTGGCCAGAAGGATGGACAACCAGCCCCAGCGCTGTGTCCTTAGGCCTCATAGAAGGAAGGTTTAGGTGACAGAGAAACGGGAGAGCAAGCGGCCAGGAGTGGGGACAGGGGTTGCTTGAATGGCTATGCCCATTTCGCCAGCCTTCTAGGAACGAGAAAACACAAATCATTTAAAATACCATTTGGAAGGCCAAGCACAGCACTTGCACAATTCAAAGTATTACTCCTACATACTTTGGAGTAGAATGAGGTAAGGAGAGAGATGAGAGAGAGAGAGAGAAAGAGAGAGAATGGAAAGAGATGAGTTCCCCTAAAAGCCCACAAGTTATAACAGAGAGATTTGCAAATCACTGTGATGATAGAGCAGAAAGGAATTATAAATTAATTTTGTGCATGGGGACCAAGAAAGATTTCAACAAGGAAGGAGTATTTCATAATCAACTTTCCTAATACTTCTAAAGATGTCCTGAAACAGCTCTCATTATCTCAACAATTGGATTCTCTTAAATAGAAACATCCCTATGAACCTACTTAGAAGTTGGTTTATAAATTCAGTAGTTGAGTCGTGTCCAACTGTTTGCGACCCCGTGGACTGCAGTATGCCAGGCTTCCCTGTCCATCACCAACTCCCAGAGTTTACTCAAACTCATGTCCATCGAGTTGGTGATGCCATCCAACCATCTCATCCCCTTTCGTCCCCTTCTCTTCCCACCTTCAATCTTTCCCAGTATCAGGGAATTTCCAATGAGTTAGTTCTTTGCATACTGTAGTGTATAATAACCTTGATTCTAAATGTGATTTTGCCCCTCCTACCATCTTGCTGAGGCTTCTCCTTTGCTCTTGGACCAGGATATCTTTTTTGGTGGGATCCAACATTCTTCTGTCGATGGTTGTTCAGCAGCCAGTTGTAATTTTGGAGTTCTCGCAGAAGTTAAGCTCACAACTTTCTACTCCCCCATCTTGTGTCTCTGAAGGGCTTTTCCCCCCAGTATCTGTAATAACTTTTGCACTACTTTAAGATACACCAATTTTGTAAACAGCTTTACTATTAATAAATAACTAAAGCCACAGCAATTTGAACTGGAAAGTAGTGAATAATGTCACATAGCTGAAATGTGCTCTTTTCCTTGGATCAGTTTTTTACTTATTTGCATCTTAATTAAAGTCTCCCCACTATTGCTTAAGAGTAGGTATGTATATTGCTACATAGAGCCCTAATAGTTACACAAAACTGCTTTGGAAATATGTTTAAATGCTATGATGGAACCACTAGATATACTTGTTTTTGTTCTACCTCTGATCCTGCAACCTGGATGCTTCTGTATATAAAGATGAAATTGACACAGACAGAGGCTAGAATTGGAATCAGAAAATCTCAGTTTCAGCCTAATCTTTGTCCTTCTAGATTTAAAAATTGGATGAGTCATGTAATTTCTCTGGGCTTGCTTAACCTTCACAAAGTTGTGATCAGCAAATCAAAGAAAAGAAGATACTATATTATATCCTCATAAGCTAGTAATATTACTAGTAGTGAAGAATTTGTAATATTGACCCTTTCTTTACAAGTTTCTGAACTTTAAGAGTTAAGAAGATATGTGAAAAATGGTAGTAAGAAAAGTTATGTAAAATAGATGTTTTATATGTACTAGTTTTAAATCTGTCATAACATATTCATTTAATCTCTATTTTCACTTTTCACATTTACTAAATAGCCATAGTCTTATAACTCAGTTCCAAGTAATGAAAAAAAAAGAAAGAAAAACATATAAGAAAATTCACAGTGGTTTCAATTTGTTACAAATTGAAGTGAAACAGTTTCACATAGTGTGGCACTGATCTTGATTGTACTTTCACTTACTATTTTTACTGCATTTTTCTCACATGCTTTTAATTTAATAATTATTTTTAAGAGAAGAAAGATGTTTAAATAACTAGGAACACTATATAAAAATTGGGCAAAAGATGACAAACTAGAAATAATTATAGAAGTGTAATTCTATGCTGTTATATTTATGATGATTTTTCAGCAAAAAATTTAAAATAAGATTTGTAATTTATTTTTATGCAATTGAAGCATTTTCTGGACACAAATGTATAACTCTAAATATTAAAAAGTGTGATGTTGCTATATACCATCCATTATTTTTACAAAGTGAAAAAGAAAGTGAAGTTATTCAGTCGTGTCCAACTCTGCGACCCCTTGGACTATAGCCTACCAGGCTCCTATGTCCATGGAATTTTCCAGGCAAGAGTACTGGAATGGGTTGCCATTTCCTTCTCCAGGGGATCTTCCCTGGAGAATCGAACCCAGGCCTCCCGCATTGCAGGCAGGAGGTCCATCTGAGCCACCAGGGAAGCCCTATAATTTTTAGAACAGATCTCTTATTTTATTAGTGTTTATAAAGCAAACAAATGGACTTCTAAGCTATACCTCCACATGTTAGGAGCTTGGGAGTCATTGATCGCTTCTAATAAAAGTAAAAAGCTGAACAGAATGAAACAAAAGCAACTCTCCTTGAATCCACAAGAGAAGGGAGAACACAGGGCCAACCACTGTCCCCAGGGTTTAAGAGAGACAGGCGAATACAGGGAATCATAGCTTACTGGAGATGAGTGTAAACTTCTACAGGAAGCAGTGCTGGCATAGGGAAACCTGAACTGTAATCAGTGAATTTCTGGAGGTTTAGGGTGGACAACAGAGAGGGTTGAAAATTCCATGGGGATCTATTCAGAGAGAGGTTCCTACGATTCGGGGGGATATACTACCAGGTTCTCACAGTTAAATACAATACAAAAATCTCCTGAAGCTTCCAACAGGAGTAAGGGGAAGGGAACCATTTTGAAACATGCCAGAACACTTTGTTCTCAACAAGAAGAAACTAAGTAACCAAAGCCTAACCTGTGGGGGTATTATCAGAGCATAATAGACATGTGGGAAGGGAAATACCCAACTCCGGCCCACTTTAGCCTTCCATGAGGGAGAAGGGAAGTTTCCATATTTCCATGGATAGCCTATTTTATTTAGCATTCTGTCCCAACTAAGGGAGAGAGGAAAAATCAAGGGGCACTTGTGAAGTTCACGGTCCAAAGGCATACACTCACTAAGAGATAGACATAATCATAGGACAGTAGAATGACTCCCCCTCCCCACACTTTATACCACTTTACTAAAGGCCTATTTAAGCAATTTGTTTTACCCAGGACATCACATCCTGCTATCAAGAAAATCACAGGGCATACTAAGAGGCCTAAAACATAATTTGAAGAGACAAAGCCAGCACAGGTGATCATTCCAGTTAACTCTCACATACAGAAGATTGATGTGCACCTCACATGACTGTATGCCTGTTGCTCAAGCTAATCATACCCTCAGTATCCTTGAGTTAACATCTCTTTGAATAAAGCACTTGGATCTCAACACAACTAGTTTTTCTTAGCCAGTTGTCATAGATATAAAGTATCATAGGTATTTAGCCATTCTATTGAATTGCTTAGGCTGCTTATAACAATGTACCACAAACCAGCTGACTTAAACAATAGAAGTATTTTTCAAGTTCTGTAGGCTAGAAGTCTTGAGATCAATATGTACACAGGGTTAAGTCTCTTTTGAGGACTATACTGCAAAATCTGTTCCATCTTTCCCTCCTGGCTTCTGGTGGCTTGCTGCCAATCTTTGTCATTCCTAGCTTATAGGTGGCATTATTACTGTTCCTTCCGTGGCCTTCCTGTATGTGTCTCTTTTCTTCACATGTCTTTCTTTTTATAAGTTTACCTCATATTGATTTAGAAACCTGCCCTACTCCAGTGTGACCTCACCTTAACGAATTGCATCTGAAATGACCATATTTCCTAATAAGATCTTATTCTGAGGTATGTTGGGCTAGGATTTCAATATATAAATTTTAACTGAACATAGTTCAACTCATAACCATCATCTTAACATCAACTTGTCATTCAGCATCTATTAAAGTTAGCAGAATGCATCTCAAGTGTAAATTAGTATTTGGGGCTTCCCTGTGGCTCAGATAGTAAAGAATCGGCCTGTAATTCAGGAGACCTGGGTTTGATCCCTGGGTTGGGAATATCCCCTGGAGGAGAAAATGGCAACCCACTCCAGCATTCTTGCCTGGGAAATCCTGTGGACAGAAGATCCCGGCAGGCTACACTACTTTGCATTACTTTCACTGAGTGTGTATGTGTATGTATGTATATACATTTATAATGTACATAAAAAAATGGAATATATAAAAGTATTATGTGAGTCTATTTCTCTTCCTAAACTTTGTAAAACTGCTATTGCATCCTTTGAGTATCATTTCATTTTCTAAAAGAAATGTCTCTTATCATGTACATAAACAATTAAAAAAATAAATTTAAATGGGAATGTCTACTCTAGTGCAATCCACTATGTAGTCACTACTAATAGACATACCTGTACTTCTCAGATTTTAATAACATATATAGCTGTTATATTAATACCTAAGATTTATTTGCTATATAATTATAATAAAAGCTATCATTTCCCACATAGAAGTGCTCATTAATCATCACTTACCCTACTGCCTTCCAGATATATTTACTCTGGAGCTCTTAAATACCTTAGTTATGAAAATTAGACTGTATGAAGCTATTATTTTTTCTTGTGCTAATAAAGTCACTTGATAACTTGTCCTTCAGGACATATTTATTGCCAACAAAGAATATACCCAAATACCAACTCCTACTTACCCATAATACCAAGTATATTATTAATGGATAAAATTAAGACAAATGTTTAATCCACTGATGACAGAATTAGATTGTGATACTTATTTCATTCGCAGTTACAGACATATAAATATAAATGAGGTAAGAATATGAATTTTTAAACTTTAAAATTGGTTTTCCATATTAAAAGAATCTAAATGTCCTACAGAATTCAGTTCAAGGTTCATCTGTTTACTCAGCCTATTGCCCGAGGGAGTATGGAAGAAGAAAATTTATTTGAGAAGAAAATTAGATAATCACTGGGGGGAGTTGATTGAATGCTGACAAAGTGTCAGCAAGTTGCTTCTTTAATTTATGGTTTTAATCATAGAAAGTTGGCCAGAGCTGGGAAATGTGCACATACTTTAACCAATATGCCAAGATTCAAAGGTCTAAATTAAACTTTGCTCAACTGAAACATTAATACTATATTCAAAGTGTTATTCGTGTTTTTCATTCATTTATCCTTTTACTCATTCATCTGTTAAACAATTATTGAACATTTGCTATGTGCAATGCTTTGGAGATCTTATTACTCCACAGATTAATAATACAGTGGGAGGGAGTACCTAACAGGAGATTTGTTCTGAAGGACTTCAAGAAAGACTTTCCAGACAAAATTATATCTCTGCTAAGTCTAAAAAGATGAGTAGGAATTATCCTGGTAGAGTCAGCAAGGATAGGGGAGAAAACATTGGATGAGATAGGAAACTGGATGTTTAAGGTAGAATAATCAACATATATAACAATTCAGAGCAAGCAAGAATATGATACATTCTGATTTCAGCTGGCTGGCATGTGGGTTGGGAGGTGAAACAAGATACAAGTAGGGTGGAACAAGATACAAGTAGCATTTCAGCCATATAAAGGAAAATTAGAATGTTTGATGACTGAAATGGGAAGCCATTGAGTTTTTATTTGTGAAATGTATAAGCAGATTGAAAAGTGAAAGTGTTGCTCAGTCGTGTTTGACTGCAACCCCACGGACTGTAGCCTGTGAGGCTCCTCTGTCCATGGAATTCTCAGGGAGGAGTACTAGAGCAGACTGTGCAAGAATCAGGAGCAGGTAGCCATTCCCTTCTCTAAGGGATCTTCCAAACCCAGGAGTGGAACCTGGATCGCCTGCATTGCAGGCAAATTCTTTACCATCTGAGCCACCAGGGAAGCTACAATAAGCAGATTTTTGTTCAGCCACTCTGAATCCTTGCAACCCCATGGACTGCAGCATGCCAGGCTTCCCTGTCCTTCACTCTCTCCCAGAATTTGTTCAAACTCATGTCCATTGAATCACTGATGTCATCAACTATCTCATCCAAACTTCTCCTCCTGCCCTCAATCTTTCCCAGCATCGGGATGTTTGCCAAAGAGTCTGCTCTTTGCATCAGGTGGCCAAAGTATTGGAGCTTCATTTTCAGCACCAGTCCTTCCAATGAATATTCAGGGTGATCTCCTTTAGGATGGACTGGTTTGATTTCCTTGCTGTCCGAGGGACTCTCAAGAGTCTTCTCCAGCACCACAGTTTGAATGCACCAGTTCTTAGGTGTTTAGCCATCTTCATGGTGCAACTCTCACATCCATACATGATTACTGTAATAACCGTAGCTTGGACCATATGGACATTTGTTGGCAAAGTAATATCTCTGCTTTTAATATGCTGTCTATGTTTGTTATAACTTTCTTCCAAAGAGAAAGCATCTTTTAATTTCATGGCTACTACAGTCACTGTCCACAGTGATTCTAGAGTACAAAAAATAAAGTTTGTCACTATTTCCATTTTTCCCCCATCTATTTGATGTGAAGTGATGTGACTGGATGTCACAATCTTATTTTTTTTTTGAATGTTGTTTTAAGCCAACTTTTTCATTCTCCTCTTTCACCTTCATCATGAGTTTCTTTTATTCCTCTTCACTTTCTGCCATTAGGGTGATGTCATCTGCATATGTGAGGTTGTTGATATTTCTCTCAGCAATCTTGATTCCAGCTTGTGCTTCATCCAGCTGGGCATTTTGCATGATGTGCTTTGCATATAAATTAAATAAGCAGGGTGACAATAGACAGGTTTGACATACTCTTTTCCCAATTTTCAGCCAGTCTGTTGTTCCATGTCCAGTTCTAAGTGTTGCTTCTGCCTGCATACAATAAGCAGATTAGCATTTTACAAAGATCACTCCAGCTCTAATACAGCTCTAATACTCTGAATACAGTGGAAAAAAATCCAAAGGCCAGAAGACCATAAGGTTGTTCCGTAAAATATGAGATGCTTTGAATAGGCTATGAATAACTAAGACAGAGGAGTAATAAGAGTTGTAAAAATATATACTGGGTATTGAATTTTTGTGCTGTTGATGTGAATAAGAAAATTAAAATCAAGAAAGATATCAGGTTTGTGATTTTGAAAAGAAGTGATAATTCCATCCGAACCAAGAATGACAAATCAGGTCAGAGCATACTTTGTATGATTTGTTATTTCAACTATATTGAGAATTGTTTTATAACTTAGCATATGATCTATTCTGGAATATGTCCCATTAGTGCTTGGAAAGAATGCATGTCCTACAGTTGCTGAGTTGTGTATTCTATGTATGTCAATGCTTTTCTGGTATTCTTGCTGATAATAATTCTAGTTTTTTTCTGTCAGTTACTGAGAGTGGGGTGTTAAAATCTCCAATAATTATTATCAAGTTTTTTTCCTTCTCCTTTGTTTCATCCATTTTTGTTTCACATACTTTGACGTATTTTGGCTGTGTATACTTTTATAATTATCATATCTTCTTAATGAATTGATTACTCAGCTATAAAAAAGAATGAAATAATGCCGTTCACAGCAACTTGGGTGGACCTAGAGATTATTAAATTTAGTGAAGTAGTTTGAATAGGAAAAGACAAATATTATATGATATTACTTATATGTGGATCTTTAAAAAAAGATGCTGATGAATTTATTTACAAAACAGAAATTGACTTATAGACATAGAAAATAAGCTTATAGTTACCAAGTGGATAGCAGGGCATTGGATAGGAAGAGTTAAGTTAGGAGTTTGGGATTAAATAAAGAGGACCTACTATATAGCATAGGGAAGAGCTATATTCAATGTCTTGTAATAACCTATAATGGGAAAGAATTTTAAAAACAATACATACATATACCTGGATCACTTTGCTATTCATCTGAAACTAACACAGTCAGTTCAGTTCAGTCACTCAGTCGTGTCCGACTCTTTGCGACCCCATGAACCACAGCACGTCAGGCCTCCCTGTCCATCACCAACTCCCAGAGTCCACCCAAACCCATGCTCATTGAGTTGGTGATGCCATCCAACCATCTTATCCTCTGTCGTCCCCTTCTCCTCCTGCCCTCAGTCTTTCCCAGCATCAGGGTCTTTTCAAATGAGTCAGCTCTTCGCATCAGGTGGCCAAAGTATTGGAGTTTCAGCTTCAACATCAGTCCTTCCAATGAACACCCAGGACTGATCTCCTTTAGGATGGACTGGTTGGATCTCCTTGAAGTCCAAGGGACTCTCAAAAGCCTTCTCCAACACCACAGTTCAAAAGCATCAATTCTTCAGTGCTCAGCTTTCTTTATAGTCCAACTCTCACATCCATACATGACCACTGGAAAAACCATAGCCTTGACTAGATGGACCTTTGTTGACAAAGTAATGTCTCTGCTTTTTAATATGCTGTCTAGGTTGGTCATAACGTTCCTTCCAAGGAATAAGCGTCTTTTAATTTCATGGCTGCAGTCACCATCTGCAGTGATTTTGGAGCCCAGAAAAATAAAGTCAGCCACTGTTTCCACTGGTTCCCTATCTATCTGCCATGAAGTGATGGGACTGGATGCCATGAACTTAGTTTTCTGAATGTTGAGCTTTAAGCCAACTTTTTCACTCTCCTCTTTCACTTTCACCAAGAGGCTCTTTAGTTCTTCACTTTCTGCCATAAGGGTGGTGTCATCTGCATATCTGAGATTATTGATATGCCCAAAATTAACACAACATTGTAATAAACTATATCTTAAAAATGGTTTTTAAAAAGTTACTCCCTAAGTTAAAAAGTTACTCCCTAAGAATATTATGTATATATATAGTATAATTATATTGTCTATATATAGTAATATGTGTATTTTGACTGATAATAATAAAGCCACTCTAGCCTTCTAATATGTATGTTATTTGATATACCTTTTCCCATATTTGGCTTTCAACCTCTTTGCACTTTGAATCTATTGGATGTCTTTTATAGATAGTATGTAGTTGACTCGTGCTTTTTTACCTAGTCTAATAATTTCTGCCTTTTGAGAAATTTCACATTTAAGGTAACTATTTATATGGGTGGATTTTCATTTACAGTTTTACTCTTTGTTCTCTGTTTTCTCTCTGTTTTCTTTCTTTGTTCTTGTTTACTGCTTTTGTTTATGTTATGTAATTATTTTAATGTACCCTTCAAATTTCTGTTCATGTTTAGTACTGTATTTTTAGTTACATTTTAGTGGTTTCTCAAGGAATAAAAATATACATCTTATCTTCACTGTGCACACACACAACATCAACCGGAAATATTCTTGGTCTAGCAATCATAGCATCCTCAGGCTAATACAGTCATTGATGTTCCCTGATCATTTGCATCTATACGGTCACTTCCAGTAACAGTGTCTCTGAGTATGAGTATCATTGCCAAATCTAAACCTCCTGGAGAAGGAAATGGCAATCCATTCCAGTATTCTTGCTGGTAAATCCCATGGTCAGAGGAGTCTGGCAGGCTACAATCCATGGGATCTCAAAAGAGTCAGACACAACTTAGTTACTAAATAACAACAGTTTGTTGACTGTGAAAACTGACTGCTCTATCCTGGCTGAACTTCTCTCTGACTGAGCTGTGGATAGAGGGAACTTGAGAAGAATGGACCCAACAAGAATATCAGAGTACCAATGCTCTTATCTGCATTTAAGCAATTTTAAGAACAAATGTTTTTCATATAATTTGTAAGCCTTTGGTTGATATCTGGAATGATGAAAGGATTATCTTTTTAATTATTTGTCTGTATTTTTGGGGCGGGTGAAAGGGATTATTGATCATTTCACTTGCACATAGTGGAAAATCCCTTCCCAGTACCTTTGGATCATAACTTAGAAGACCTTGAATAATTCAGAGTAACTGAGTTTGCGTATGCTAATATGCTATGGACAGATATGGCTTTTCCAGAGGTAGAATATACAAGACAGCTCAATAAGGTAGTCACCTTTTTTACTTCTAGCAGCTTAGAAAGTTCCCATTAAGTTTTCCTTGGGATGAATTAGGCTTTGAAAATATTCCAAAGTACAATGACCTATTCTTTCAGTCATGGTACCATCACTATGTCAACATTAATGTCTAGAAATGTTTTAACTTGGACGTGAATTTGGATGTTAGTTTCTGACACTTACTTGAGGAATGGCCCATACAATACTGGATGGTAGCTAAAAACAAACAAACAAAAAAAAAAACCACTGCTTTATTTCCTCAAAAACCTACTAAGATTTAACTGATCATTGGTTTGTTTCCAACAAGGTAATAATGAGAGAAATTAGGGAGGAGAAATAGAATTTGAACCTGCAGTTTGTCTGTATCAGCATTTCCAAAGACACATTTACAGATAGAGAGTAAATGTATTGACAAGGGCAACAAGTTCAGTTAATGTTGAAAATGAAGATGAATATTTTCTGGGTAAATAGACTTATTTCATACATATATATATAATAATTATTTACTGATATCTAATTTATCAGGCTTTATGTAAGTGTTAAAAGGTCTGAAAAAGAGCATGAAATAGCCTCAACCTTCATGGGCTTTACAGAAAAAGAAAAAAAAAGGACTATGTAAATCTGTTGTTGCAATTATTTTGTGGATGAAGCTGTAATAAAAATCTATCAGAGTTTTATGAGGTAATACAAAGGAAAGGTGAACAGTTATACCTGGGGCAAGAGCAGATGTGCAGATGGTCAGCAAGAACTCACAAATTATATGTTGTAAAAGGATTTTCTCTGCTCATATTGAGCAAGGAAGCAAAATTTTCTTCACAGAGCCCAATCACAGAAGACATGGCCACCACTGACACCATCCACAATGTGACATTCATATCTATTGTATATTTCATAAATAAATTTATTTATAGCTCAGTTACTTTCAGTTTCCCGAATACTGACAGATAGTCTTTCCAATGCATAGATTTTCCAGTTGGAGAGTGATTTAGGTATCAGAAATACTATTACTTATGAATTAGCTTTTGATGAAATGTTTTGCTTTTTCCTATAGATTGAAGCCTATTGATTGAAGATATGCAAACTATTTTTCACTTATGTCCCTTCACCTTTCAATTCTATTTATTTTATTTCTTGAAAGAAAATAACTTTTTTTCCTCAATTTGCTTCTTTTGATTCTTTAGTTCAGCTTCCAATATGTTCCCGTGTGTCTGCGTCACTTACAGTGATACAGCTTACCATTTTATCAAGCATTTAGAAATGAGATAATCCATTTACAAGCCAAGTATCAGTAGATTTCAAGGACATTTTGTGACCATTGAAACCATTTGAAGTTATCAAAACTGTTTATGTCATTCTGACATGTCCAGTGTTGAACACCCTCTTCGTAAAAGGCAGCATTACTGCAAACTGTGATGATATTTGGTATTCCACTCACTCAATATTGTTTTCTTTACTTTTTCCTCTAGTTCTTTATATTAGTCAGTTACACATCAAAAGAGATGAAATTTTGCCATTCTTGGTTACCAAGAGTGATGCAAATCATTTTACTTTAAGCATAATATTAGGTGATGCAAAACATCTTAGAACTTTTTAGCTACTTTTCTTTTAAAAGTTCTTGTACATTTCAGATTTTGTGAAGCTGTGTACCTCCAGAGGGTTTTCTGTACTCTATTTGATACCAGCCAATCATGACCAGGAAAGCTTGTTTGACCCAGCAAAGTTAGAGATGTGTTAATGTTTCAAAGAAAGGTAGACATAGTAAAACTAGAATATTTACACCTCCAACAGGAATTACAATTAACACTGATACAAACTAAGCTTCATGTGGTGATATAAACCATTCAAGTGCAAACCATCACTGAAAAAAATAAGGTGACATTTAGCAGGCGAACATGAATCAATGAGCTGTGAAAATCAATTAACCAGAAATAGCCTTTTCCAAAGAAATGAAAAAGATACAAATGAATCATACTTTAACCTTTAACCTATGTTTATTGAATTATACCTCCTAGGCAGTACTCAAAATTTTTCATGCCCTTTCTTTAAAGGCCATTTCTTGAGAATTAAATATGCATGTACACAATCTCTCTACACACACACACTCACACAAGTGTTCTCACACCCAACTCATGTGTCTATAACAGTCTTTGCCCACTCAAAAGTATCTTCAATCATGACTCTATATATGGACAAAATTTTGCTCTAAGTTTTTACTCATCAAGATGAACATTTGGATACTTTTGCACTTTTAAAGTTAATGTAAATATGTTTATTAATAAGCTAATCCTATGTCTAATACTGCCTTGACTTTACAGAAAACATAAAATAAAGCAAAAAAAGAATGTTCAAGTCACTGTACTTTCTCCCTCCCTCACTTTGCTCTTCCTCCTTCCTACCTATTCTACAATACATTTATTTTTCTTACCTCTTCCTCTATTTTTTACTTCTCTCCTTCCTTCTGAAAATAAAATTATTATGAGGAGACATAAATTCTTATTGAGGAGATACTCAAGAATATTTCGTTACTTATTTTATGTGTAATGTTGTATTCACAGAAGCATTATGGCCAAAAAATGAATAGGTGCTTGAAATTATCCTTAACAAAAAGAATTTGAATTTAGCTATTAGGAACTGATAAATGAAAATAAATTTAAAAGCATATATATTGTTTATAGTATTATTTTATATAACTTGTAAACTTTCAAAATTTTTTAGATTTTTAAGCCCAAAGAGTAGTTTAAGAAACAGTCATTACAATATAGAAGCCAAAAATTAAATCGTGGAGATTTCAAGGATGTAAAAGCTTTCATTCGGGAGCTAAGTAATGGTTCAGTGATACAGTTACTACTGACCTCTTAGAACATTTCTTCAGAAAATGTGTAATCAAGTTCTTCCAATTCAGAAAAGTTACTTTGCTTGATATATTTTACCATGTTACTTATAAATTCTTAATCATAAGCATCAGGTTCAGTTGGCCATTAATTGCAAGACAGAGAATATACATCTACAATATCTTTCCATTATGGCTGCTTTCTGATACCAAACTAGTAGTTGGCTGTTGGAGGGCTGATCATTTCAGGGTATCAATGGCCCTAAGTCATCCAGAGAGACAGAGACTGATTTTCTTCTCTTATTCTTTTTTTCTTCTTATTCATTATTTTCTTGTTGATTTCATCTTATTCCTTAATTAGGGAGATAATTTTTTCCAAGAAAATTCACTGCACACATGACCTAATTTATATTTTTATTTGTCATACTGTATTTGGCCATGGTTTCGTCAAACAATAAAACTAAGATGCTACCAGAATATAAGGAAGGAATGGACACAGAGTTGGTAAATAACAGTGCCTGCCATTGCATCCTTTATATTAAAGAAAAACAAATTTGCTTTTAAAATATGTTGTAGTAATAAAGAGCAACTGATAGTTACACTAGAGTGGTGCTGCTTATCTCATAAAATATGAAGGGTCATGTAATCTGTCAGGAAGAGTGTGAGATAGAAGCATGATTATATTCTAATCCTTAAACTTAATAGATGTTTGACCTGGTAAGCTGAGACATGGCTTTCTTATCTATAAAATGAAGAAAGGATGAGGAAATGCATGACTATTATAAGATATGCACAGAAATGTAGAGAGAAAATGAAAGGATTACTTTTCTAATGAAACACTTGGGAATTTTGAACAGATGGAAAAACAAGATTTCCTTAAAGAGCTACCATGGAACTAGGGACTCTTGAGTGATATTCTCTATGCAGTGTTTTATAGAGAAAGATGCTCTGCGTTCTCAAGCACGAATAATCCAGGAACTCCTCAGGAAGGGGTAGCAGAAGTTATAGGCTTAGCTGCAGGAGATACTGATGCTCTGAGTTCAAATGGCTTCCAACAATAACCAAGGCTGGTATTAACAGCAAAGCCAAACTTATTTAGAGACCACTGCTACAATTCTTGGGGTGTTGCCAAAAGCAACTGCTAGGATTGCTTGATTGAAATAGTAGGAGTCCAGTTGCGGGGCTGAATGTAAGCCTCACTACTCCCTTTAAATATTCAGAACATATTACCCTGAGAATTTATCAGCTCAAAGTACATTCCTATTTGGGCATTTGGTAAAGAAGATGGTTTATATTTTGTCGTTAATCCTCATGAAAAGAGAAAATTACAAATGTTTAGAGGGAATCCTGGTGGGAGAAGAAACTCAATAGCATCTACTGAGGTCTTGGATTATCCAAACAGAGCATAATATCTCTTTCAGACTGCTGGACAGAGCATGTATCCTGAGGAAAGGGACTGGCACATATATGAATAAATGTCTTCTTCTTATCATCAAAGCTAGTTTTTATAATTATACATGTGCTGTGTTAAGTCAATTCAGTCGTGTCTGGCTCTTTACGACCCTATGGACCATAGCCCATGAGGCTCCACTGTTCATGGGATTCTCCTGGCAAGAAAACTAGTGTGGGTTGCCATTTCCTACTCCGGGGGATCTTCATGACTCCGGGATTGAACTCGTGTCTCTTAGATTCCTGCATTGGCTGGCAGGTTCTTAACAACTAGTCACCTGGGAAGCCCACTTATACATGGTAATATGGAAATATTGTTGGTGATTTAGTTCACATTTACACTGAATAAGGTTTTATTGTCTTATAGAAAGGTGAGCTAAAGTGATGTTTTTAATGATACCAAGAGTGTTCTCACCAGGAAATGGATTATTTTTTAAACTTTCAACTAAGAAAATTAAATACATTGGATCATGTTCATAATACTATTTTAATGAAATGGAAGTTAGAGTAGAGGCACAAATAATAATATATTTATATAAAACATAAATAAACATAATTAAGGACATTTTCAGGGGTAACTTTTTTGCCTTTTTGACATGAATTTAGGGTAAGCTAACACTAATAATGCCAAGATATTTTCTTATAAAAAGCCACTTTTATTTATTTTGACTTGAAGAAATTTAACATTGCAAACATATTTCAAATTGCAAGCACTCCTTTTGGTTTCAGACAGTATGTCCTTAATGACATTCTGATAATTGTTCAGTGCTACTATTTCCATTTTTTTAGAGTTTCAGTAAGCAGATATAGTTCAAAGTTACTTTATCTTTCTAAGCTCTTACTGCCTGAAAAATTCTAATTAGACCTCAAAAATAAGATATTGTGTTGCTAGGAAGCAATACATTCTCACACTGCGGTTGTCAGGAGAACATTCACTTTGTTTGAAATGCTTCTCTCTTTTCAGTGCACAGAATACTGCCTAAGGGACTTTCACATACTTTTGTCAGGTGAAGTTCAGATGTACTTATTCTAACGTTTAATAATGCAGAGTATTTGTGAGTAGATGTGTAATTCACATTCTGATAATTCAAACACTAAAATGTCTTGGAGTGTTAAAAAAAAAACAAAACCCTCCAATTTGGTTTTTTGAGTGCAAGATTGGCAATAATAAAGTCAAGTCTACTGAGTTTTGTATAGTATAAGTTTCCTTTTCTTTTCAAAGCTATTTCACATACTATATATTAATAGTATTGTCATCATTGTCAATAGTATTAAATAGTATTAAATTGAACAATATTAATGAAAACAAATTTACACCATTGGAGTTTGGTTGTAAGGAAACATAACAATGTACAAGTATGCTCATGTATGTGTATTTTATATACACACATGCACAAAATAATAACTCATAGGAAACGACTCATTTGCTAACAGTTTAGATTGGCTGCTTTTTGTAGTTGACTGAATGTGATCTAGTAACCTCATCAAGGTCTTTAACAGTCTACCAATTCTGTTAAGGACTAGTGATTGATTCACTTTGGGTATTGATTAAGTCTCTTATTTTTTTTCTATTAAAAATAGTTTTATGTGACAAGGACTCTTATTATCCCAATATTCATCCACTAAGGCTGCTACTGCTCCTCCACCAGTTCCAACTCCTCTTCATCATCATCTTTTATTTCTCTTTAAGTCCAGTTGAGTTGTTAAGTTTCCAAGGGGTTCATCTATGAATTGAGCATAACTGAATTTAACCTTAAAACCCATTTAGGATGAAGGTAGCTTTATATATATATACATACATATATATATGCTCTAGAGAGTTTCATATCAATCAGAAGATTCACTGGATTTATTCCATTTTTGGTCATCACACTAAATCCAAACATTACCCCCGTGCTCCCTCACTATGAGCTTCAATGTTCCCTGACTCACAGCTATTGATAAGTTGTGACTATTCCTACTGAAGATCTTGTTTGCAGTTTCTCTGTCCTGACCCTTATTTTCAGTCTCCAGCTTAACTCAGTACTGATTCCTGGTAGTTCCAAGAGGAACTTTCTTTTATCTTCTTGACTATAATTGCTTATTCATTCAACACTATTCTTGTCCAGTTTTTTCATTTGTTTATGGTGAGTGGGTGTGTCTAATACCAAATGATACATCATGACCCATAAAACTTGTTTAAAAGTGTAGGTACCTACAATATACTTCGTGCTTGGGGCTCA
The DNA here is from genome assembly GCF_019320065.1 of Cervus canadensis. NCBI lineage: Eukaryota > Metazoa > Chordata > Mammalia > Artiodactyla > Cervidae > Cervus > Cervus canadensis. The sequence continues at coordinate 79,652,637 of NC_057388.1, forward strand.
TTTTTCACAATTGTGTTAGGCAGAGCACATAGTTTACTTACAGAATTATAGAATGATGAGGTTGACTTAGGAAGAACTGGGATTTACTCATCACCTAGGATTTTGTTGGGGTGGAAATGTAGTAACAGAGTAATATAACAAAGTATAGTCAACTGAGTAAGGGACATCTCTAGGATAAAGAAAATCACAAATTGAGGTAGTGATATCCTAGGGAGAGCCTAGATGTTTGATAAACTAGATTACTAAGGACACCCCAGAAAGTGCACCAAAGAAAAAGTTTGATTTTACATACCAAAGCACGTGATGAAAATCTGTTCGGTAACACCTTATAGGAACAGTATATTTGCCTTAGATATAGGGAATAATGTAGGAGTTCAGTGATGAAATCATAGGGTAGATTTGCAAATCATAGAGTAGATTTTCAGCAATCTCTTCAGAGGATTATCAGCAAGAAGAATAGACATTTCAACTGTGCCTTTAGTTCACAGTCAGGTTGATGGAAACAAATAGCCTCAGGTCATTCACCTTAAAACCTAAATAAAGAAACAAACAATCAGAGGTATAGAATTGGTATAGAATTTAAAGACCCAAGAGACAATTTTCTATAACAAGTACCCCTCTGGGGTACCTTCTAATGCACATTAATGAAGTCTCCTTTATGAACAGTTGGGAAGGTCCGTGCGAGGAGGAAATGGCAACCCACTCCAGTATTTTTGCCTAGAGAATCCCATGGACAGAGGAGCCTGACGGGCTACACTCCGTGGGGTCACAAAAAGTTGGACATGACTGAGTGACTAATACTTTTTTGCTTAATACTCAGTGATCAAAATAGGGAATTATATTATTGGATAGATTTAAACAGAAATAAACAATAAGCTCTTGAATTGAGAATTTTAAAGACTTGTCTTTTCATACTGTTCATTGGGATCTCGAGGCAAGAATACTGGAGTGACTTGCCATTCCCTTCTCTGGTGGTCTGTGTTTTGTCAGAACTCTCCACATGACCTGTCCATCTTGGGTGTCTCTGCACATCATGGCTCATAGCTTCATTGAGTTACACAAGGCTATGATCAGTGTAATCATTTTGATTACCTTTCTGTGATTGTGGTTTTCATTCTGGAGGCTGTGGGATTGTAGTTCTTGCTTCTTCTGTCTGTCCTCCTCTTGATGAGGGTGAAAGAGGAGACTGAAACAGGTGACTTGAAATTCAACATTCAAAAAACTAAGATCATGACATCAACTGCCATAACTTCATAGAAAATAGATGAGGAAACAGTAGAAATGAAAAGCTATGAAAAACTTAGACAATGTATTAAAAAGCAGAAACATCACTTTTCCAACATAGTTCTGTCTAGTCAAAGCTATGATTTTTCCATTAGTCATGTATGGATGTGAGAGTTAAACCATAAAGAAGGCTGAGGGCCAAAGAATTGATGCTTCCCAATTGTGGTGCTGAAGAAGACTCTTGGGAGTCCCTTGGACAGCAAGGAGATCAAACCAATCAATCCTAAATGAAATCAACCCTGAATATTCATAGGAAAGACTGATGCTGAACTGAACCTCCAATACTTTGGCCACCTGATGTGAAGAGCTGACTCATTGGAAAAGACCCTGATGCTGGGAAAAATTAAAGGCAGGAGGAGGGGATGACAGAGTATGAGATGGGTGGATGGCATCACTGATTTGATGGACATAAGGTTGAGCAAACTCCAGAAGTTGTGATGGACAGGGAAGCCTGGAGTGCTGCAGTCCATGGGGTTGCAGAGTCAGACACGACTTTTCAACTGAGCAACAACAGCAACAAGTCCTGCAAGTGGACTACTTGGTCAGCTGTAATTAAGCTGTGGGCATGAAGGTGTTTAATGGCTGTGCAGGAACTGGGAAATGCAGATTCTGGGGTAATGTTATGATGAGCTGCAAATAGATCATTTGGGATTAGCATTTTTTTTAACATGAGGTTAGAACTTTTCTACATCTCTAAAGCAGTAGGGTAGATATTTACCTTTAAGATTCACTAAGTATACTTTCTCTTGATGCCTAGATATGGCTTATCCTTTCCTCCTGTTTTATAGTATCTACATAATTAGGTCATCTGTGCTAACAGAGCCCAGATTCTTGTGGTCATGAATATTTTATTGTAAATCCTTTGGTAATCTTAGTTTCTGGTACATGCAAAGCCAACTTGGGGTAGGGAAATCAAATGGTAATCTTAGTTTCAAACTGTGTTCAGAAGACATTATTAGAGCACCTATAAACAAGGTTTCTGTTAAATGTAAGTAATAATGTGATTACAATGCCTGATACATAGGAAGCTCTATTTAAATGTTATCTATGACTGATAGTTTGAATATATGCCACATATGGTAAAACCAAAATATTTTGCTAACATAATGATAAATTGGCATGACAGAAATTCAAGGTATCTTAATTTCATTAATTAAAAATGTTTAACAAATGAAATATTAAGTTCTTGGTAAACAAAAGATGATATTATAAATTTTCCTTTGTAAAATCCTTATAAAACTGACAAAAAGAGCCATTTAATTTCTAGCTGAAGGAAACACATTTATTTATTACTAACAATTTAGAAATATACTCTATTATGTATAGTATATAAAATCCAACCAAAATATATTTTACAGTTTTTTCTTGGTTTTTTAAAAATTAATGTCATTACTATATACTTGATTTCAGTTGGAAGTGACATAAAAATTATAAGCATCTACTTAGCACTTACAATAATTTATATCATCTTTCACAGGATTGGGTTGCCTGGTGAATGTTAGACTCTGTTGGGGGATGTGGTGTGAAGAAGCCAAAGTAGCTTCCTGACCTTGTTTGCTTCTCATGCTAACTGTTGCTACAGAAAGAGCAAAAATGAGAAAAAGAATTGTGAAGCAGAGTTGTGAATGTGGTTTGAAATAGGTGGAGTAAAATAATAGCAATTTAGGTAAGATTGTTAAAGAAGAACCATCTGAGGTGATATCATTAAACTATGACCAAAATAGAGTTAAATATGTTAAACAGAGGGGTGGGGCGGGAATCTAGCTGAAAAGAAACCATGTACAAATATACTGAACATATAAAAAGAGAAGAGATAGTTGTTTGTGGAACTGAAATCTAGATACTGTGATGAAGAGATAATTGTCAAGTCAGGAAGTGAGAAGGCATCTGAGATTTTTAACCTACTTGCAAGCTAACAAATTAGTCTGCCAGAGTGTATAGGTACAGCGGAAGACACAGACTCCTGGGTCTGAGACCAAAGACAGCTCTATTACCCACAGCAGTAACAGGAGCCAGAATAAGTGTCAGATCCCTAAGTGTCAGTTCCAACCAAGCAATGTGCTAAGGGTCAAATGCTCTCTGTATTCAGTGAGTTGTGCCACAGGAAAGGGATATTAGAGTATTAGAAAGAATATTACAGAGCTCAACATTGTTTAGGGATTGCTGGTCAATTTGTTTATCCCCACATTCTGGACAGAGACATTATCTTTATTACTCTGGAATATGCAAATCAGCTCTAAGGGAATGAGATATCTCTGTCTTTACTATCATAGCTGCCTGCTATGCACATATCCTTAACAAGAATGTATAGCAGAAGTTAGTAATTAATGTCTTTGAAGATGTGCAGCAATAAACTGGCACAAAAGAGAAGGAAAATGCTTGGATGGGGACAAATTACTCAATCGTTTGTTGTTATTGTTCACTTGCTCAGTTGTGTCCGACCCTTTGTGACCCCATGGACTGTAGCACACCAGGCTTCCCTGTCCATCATCAACTCCTGGTGCTTGTTCAAACTCACATCTCTTAAGTTGATGAATCCATCCAACCATCTCATCCTCTGTCATCCTCTTCTCCTGCCTTCAATCTTTCCCAGCATCAGGGTCTTTTCCAGGGAGTCAGTTCTTCGCATCAGGTGGCCAAAGTATTGGAGCTTCAGCTTCAGCATCAGTCCTTCCAATGAATATTCAAGATTGATTTCCTTTAGGACTGACTGGTTTGATCTCTTTGCCATCATGCAAGGGACTCTTAATAGTCTTTTCCAATACCACAGTTCAAAAGCATCAATTTTTCGGTGCTCAGTAGTTTATAGGCCATGGAAATGAGCTAGGTTATTTTTCTGGTTGCATTGAGAAGCCATTGAAGGGATTTGTTCTAAAAAGCATTAGTCATATTCTAATTTATATTGATAGTAACTTCTGCCATTGTTCAAATAATCAATTGGAGAGAGGCAACAATGAGGCAAGATTAGTTAAGATGCAGTTGATTCATACACATATGCAATGATGACAACAAAACTAAGATGGTAGAGCTATATATATATATAACAAACAAGGGTATATTTTTAAGATTAAATTTGGAGTGAATTGATACATTTTTCATGAATTGAACACAGAGTGGGGAAATAATAGAAAAAGTAAGAGACACAGGAAAGAATATATTTGTGCATGAAAAACTGGTTGGATAAAGATTCTTTTTGATGAGACAGTGCAGAATGGAACTTTGAGAGTAATTTGAGGGGAAAAGAGTTCTTTAGCCATCTAAATGCTGGTATTTTGTTAGACATCAAAGTGGAGACAAGAAAATACAATTACATATTTAATGTGGATGTTAGAAGTTTTTTAATTTGTCAATCATCAGCCATAAGGATATATAGAAGTCCATAAGAAAATGACCTAGTAGGAAGAGAGTGAGAGACTGAAAGAGAGGAGGAAGAGAAAGAACAAGGAGTTCAGCAAAATCAACAATATTAAATATTTTGTAGAAAAAAGTAATAAATCAGTGAAAAGGAGAAAATAAGAAAAATACTTCCAGCAAGTTCAACAGATAATAGTGCCACGAAGAGGCAGTATTTACTATAATAAGCAAGCAATACTTACTCTAATAATAGCTCCTGAATGACCAAATGAAATAACGACAGAGAAGAGAAAAGCATGATTGGTGATTTTAACGGGAGTTGTTCCTATAAAATGATGGTGGCCAGTTATTTCTTCTAGGAGTTTGAAGTTAAGAGAGGAAAGAAAAGCCAAGGTAATTGTGTAGTATAACAAACTGCTATGTAATATGAAAGAAAGAGAGATGTAGTCCAACTGAAGATGTTAATGTAGGAACCCATAAAAAGAGTTTTCAGTTTTGTCATATATTTCTTCCTGTAATTGTGTGGTTATATAAATATTTGTAATAATGGAATGGGCTAAAAAAATACTTTAATACTAGGCTTCTTACATATGTGTTGTATTTTGCCAATCCCTACTGATGGCCTCCCTAAAAATATCCCCTGGCACAATACCTGTGTGCTTTAGAACAAAGTATATACAGCATCTACAAACTTGTTGTTTTGGAAAAACATCTTTGTAATATGTCAGAGACTGCTGAAATTAATAAAAAGTTTGAGATCTAGTGTCTTACTGATTAGATTTAGTACATAGTCCTTTGAAACAATTATTTAGCATCATAAAAAGTATTGTGTTTCAGTTTTGTATTTTCATATATATACCCTCTTATTAAATTGTAAAATTTGCAGTGGAAGCAAGGTTTTTTATCCTTATAATGCAAGTAGAGTATCCAGAGCTTCTGACATAATAAAAACTGGGGTAGTAACTACTTAGAGCTAAAGAGATGAATGGCAAGCTGACAGTGACATTTTAGATGGATAGTAAAAGAGTGGTATGATTATAAATCAAAGGTATAGAGGTAAAGAGAAAGATAATTTTCCACTTAGAAAGAGCACTTTGAGGAAAGGCTTAGGAGTGAAAAACTACAAAACATTTTATGCAAAAATTATGGTGGCTGGAAATAGAAGTACATGAAGAAGAGAAAATGTGGTTTCAGTTAATCCAGGACACATTGTAGAAACCAAATCAAAATCTTTGGGAAGTAGAATGGACTGAACAGATTTATTTTTAGGCCTATTTCTGCAGTAGTTGGGAAACTCATGGTGAGTGACTAAAGATTTAACCCTAGGACACTAAGGGAATACAGCTTATTTGGGAAAAAAAAATAGTAGTATGTTTTAGTTTAGTTAGCTTCAAGTTTGAGATTCAGCTGAGGTATTCATATGTGTGTGTAGTGGCTCAGTTGTGTCTGACTTTTGTGGCCCCATGGACTGTAGCCTGCCAGGCTCCTCTGTCCATGGGATTTCCCAGGCAAGAATACTGGAGTGGGCTGCCATTTCCTCCTCCAGGGGAATCTTCCCAACCCAGGGAATGAACCCATTTCTCTCACGTCTCTAGTGTCTCCTGCATTGCAGGTGGATTCTTTACCTGCTGAGCCATTGGGGAAGTCCATTTATATAATGTCCATTAGTAATTCCAAAATGTGAGTGTGGAGCTTGGGAAAGATATTGTGACGTCAATTTGATCAACATGATCACATAGTACTGCTGAAGTAGGCTTCCTAGGTGGTGCAGCAGTAAAGAACCTGCCGGCCAATGCAGGAGACACAGGTTCAATCCTTGGGTCAGTATGATCTCCTGGAGAAGGAAAAGGCAATCCACTGCAATATGCTTGTCTGGGAAACTCCACGGATAGAGGAATATGGTGGACTTCAGTCCATGAGGTTGCAGAGTTGGGAGTGACTGAGCACACACACACACACACACACACACACACACACACACACACACATGATACTGCTAAGTATTCTAGAATTTGATGCACCTAAAAACATAAATAATTATTTATTTGAAAATCACTTAAACCAACAATTAGGTATCAGTCATTATCACAGACATTGAAGATATACATATGAGTATGGTTAAGAATTTCTTCATAAGGAATTTGAAGGGTTCAAGCTTAAAGACTCACATATGCACATATACACACACACACACACACACTAAAACAATATACCCATTTCAAATTTTACACATAGAGATGAGAATCTCATAGGATATTTCCATTTATAGAACTAATTAAAATTTTAAAGTGTAACATATAAAAGAATATGATATAAAACTATTAAATGAAAATATGAAAATGTGGAAAGTAAGATATTTACTGACTGTAGCACTGAAATTTGTGACATGGGGTTGGTTTTCTCTGGTAATTTGTTTTCACATCTTTGGTAGAGTTGAGCCAGTCACATTACCACTGTCATCTTCTCACAGTTTTGAACAGCTTCAGTATTATTTCTTGTGTCTGAGAGAGCTTCCCAGGCTGGAATATTTCTTAGCTTTTTCACAAGGAGCAGATCAACAAATTGCCACTATCATTGGCTAAGGGTTGCTCTTCAATCATATTAAGTGATTTGAAAGCATAGCTGAAGGTCATTTGCAATGTCCTGAGCATAACATGCTACTTTAAGAGGTCAAAAAACATTTGATTTTTCAAATGAACTAATCTTTTAAATGTTCATTTCTAATGGAGCTAAACTCATTATAATTAATGTAACCACACTAGTTGAATTGCCTATAAAGAAAAAGAATCTTGACTTATGTCTAATGTTTTGAGTCTGGTATTGCATATTTGTTTTCTGAATTGATAATGGGATAATTCAATTAACCTTTTACACATGATATGTGTTGGTATAAGCAATTTATTTTTGCCATCTGTTTCACTTTACAAGATCAAATTCAGTGATGATATTATCATCAAATGGGAAGGATTTGAATATCTTAGACAGCTGCTTAATTTGCTTATATTTTTAATGTTTATAATAATTCTTCCTATGGTCTTAAGTGTGTAAAATCTTTGTAGATATATTATTTAAAGATGGCACCATTTCAGATTATGTGTTGGAATACATATTTTAAATACCACAAGATAAATTTCCTCTTAAGATCTACTGAATTCCTATTCTAGAGATTACCTTGAAAATGATTCGCACTTTTTTGAAGTAACTGTTTAGTTGGAGCCTAATAGCCTGTATTGATGGGATGCATGTGTGTGTGTGTAAATATCTGAGTATAAAAAGTTAGGGCATGTTTGGATTCTTGTTAGTGTGTTTGTTTTATCAATATTATTACACTAATTACATTAAGTCATTAGTTTTGTATTAGTGAATATTATTTTACTAAAATTCCCATCCACTGATCCAGAGCAAACTAAATAATAAGAAGCACTTTTGGCACAATGCTTATGAGACATATAGTGTTTGTGTTGTTGTTACTCTCTGCCATTTGGGGAAAAGCCTAACCTTCCTAGCATCTTACTAGCCTAGCCTCTGACTTTCCTATCCCAGCACAGATTGAATTGTCCCACTGTTGCAAGTTTTCAGGCATTTTAAATGCAACTTTCTCAGAGACATTTGAGTTTAGTCCCAAAGTTTATTCAGTAACATGTTATTGATTTTAACGGTGAGTGTGTCATGTGTTGAAGAAGGTAAGCAAGGAAATGAAGATTTCACGGTAATCCTCGAATCATTCTGTCCATTTCCTCTAGCTCTATTATTTAGCGTTTCTAATTTCACTAACCATCTTTCCAAATATATTTACCTGATGTGGTAACTGTCTTGAAAGTACTTTCTACATAAACAACCTGATAATTTTAAGCAGAAAAAAAAAAAAATCTTCTGTAAAGGTAACTAAGTCTCTAAATTCATTAGATAAAAATTCACCAGGAGGATTTAGGAAACATTGTATCTGGTAATTTTATATATAAAAAAATACTGTTGAAGTACTTCCAGACTCTTGAAAATGTAAATATTTGAAGGCTCATTTGATTCCCCAATTGTGGCAAGAGTAGTCTGAAGACATTCCAACCAAATGTTTCATTTATTCTTTTTTTTTTTTCTGACCTGATATCAATTTTCCTTCACTTGTGTCCTCATTAGTTTATCTTTCTTCTTCTGGAGGATATGGATCAATTTAGCTTTCTGTCAGAATTCATAAGGAAGATTTCATAGAAATACTGATAATGGTCACACTGTAAATGCTCTCATTCTTTAATCCTAAACTGCCAGACATTTTGTTGGTATTTATCCCTAGCCTATTTTTATTCAATAAACATTTTTATATGAATAATTATTTATTATCCTATACAAGGGTAGAAATGGCCTTTATATAGAGAAAATGGGATGTTCTGAATTGTATAGAGATATTCAAACAGACTGAAGCTTTTGTTCTTAAATGGCCTGTATGTAGCCAGGATAACTTTATTTTAAAATATTTCTCTTTGCTCCAAAATCCACATCTCTACAAATTTGGAGCCCAAAGTGTATGAGGCATATTTTCACTCTCCAGTGATAAAAAACAATTTAGTTCTTTTTAATATTTCATTGTATGTTCAGAATTTGTGTCTCTATGAAATGATTTATTGGAAGAGTTGAAAAGCAGTGTGAAGAATTTCATATGCACTATTTTTTAAAATCCTAAATTCACAAATTATAAACATAAGAAATAAATCTGAAAATCCCTATAGGAAAAATGAAACATATTATTATCTTTAGTTTTCTGAAATTTTAAGTATTGAAAGTCTTAAATGACTAGTCAGTATTTAGTCATTTTGGGAAAAGTCACATGGAAAATCACTAACCATAAGTATCATCAATTTAAAATATAATTGTAAGGCTAGAAGTAACAAGGTCACTTGTGTTGTGGTTTCCTTGTAGCTGCTTGTTACCGCTCTAAGTTCAGTGATTTTCTCTGTGAGATAGTGATAATAGTGTTTACCTCATGAGATTTTTAAGGAAATGACATAAGAAATAGCTAGAAAATGAATTTAACTATTTTCAAAATTTCCTTTATCTGTACTCTGAGGTCTGTCATTAATTTTGCAAAACTCCCAGCCATTATTATTTCAAGTAATTATTTTCATTTGTTTTATCTCTTTCTGACATTCTCATCACAAATATGTTGCCCTGTGTGAAAGGGCATCTTTTCCATTCTTTTTTCTCTTTGCACTTAAGTTTTGGAAGTTTCTATTAATATCTCTTCTAGCTCACTGATTCTTTCCTTGGTCATATCCAGTCTATCAATGAGCTCACAAATGTATTTTTCATTTTTGTTCCAGTGTTTAAATTTCCAGCATTTCCTATTGATTCTTTCTTCCAGTTTTTATGTTTCTGCTTATATCATCCATGTTGTCCACTTTTTGAATTAGATTCTTTAACATATTAATCTTAGCTACTTTAAATGCCCTGTCTGATACAATTCCAAAATTTCTGCCATATCTGATTCTGGATCTGATGTTTGCATTGCTTTTTCAGATTTTGTTGTCTTTTGATATTCCTTATAATTTAGTTTTCCTTGAAAGCTGAAAATGATGTATCCCATTAAAGGAACTGAAGCATATTGACCTTTAGTGTGAGGCTTTCTGTTTATCTAGCTAGGAGTTAAACTATGTATACTGTTTGTTGTAGCTGTGGTATCAGACTTAATTTTTCTCTATTGTCCTTGCTTTTGTCACCTGTTATTGAATTTTCTAGAGAATCATGGAGTCCAAGGCTTATAATTTTTAAGATGCTATTCCCTGTTACACGATACCCATTGATGTAGTGGTAGGTGTGAGAGGGAGGAGAAGCATTGTGTAGCCCTGTACTTAAGTTTCAAGCTAGTCTGCACTGAGCCTTCAGCAATTTCAATTTACAGTTTAGTCATCCTATTAATACTGGCTGCAGCTCTGGGCTTCCACTCCTGGGTTTCTACTTCTGGTAGGTTGTAGACAGATAGCTATCTGTCTCTCTATCTCACCTGTTTGAGGGGTATTAGTTTGTTCTGTGACCTCAGTTCTCGATGGATCTAAGAAAAAATTGATTTTCAGTTGTTCAATTTTTTTCTTGTTATGAGAATGGAAGTGATAATTTCCAAGCTCAGTACTCGTCAAAGCGGAAAACACCAGGTATTTCTTTTAATACTTAAAATTTAAAACCAAATTATAAAATTCAAAAATGATTTTAGTTATCAGTTACAATTTCATTTAATATATTTATATTATCTGCTGCAATATCGTAGAAGCTAAAATGTTACCGGACCACGAAATTTATTATATTACAAAATTTATTTTTGTGTTACACAGTTGCTTTTTAAAATATGATTCATCTTCTATAGAAGCCAAAATTCACCAGTGTTCCATGCTTATTGTCAAAGGAATGTAATGTGATATTAGTCTAGATTCAGATTTTGACCTTAACATTTAACTTTAATAGTAATGTACATTTTGGAATGATTTAACCAGGTGACTGGGGGATTTTAGTTTGCTTTAAAGAACATAGCAAACTATTGTTGGCTTTAGAAACATATTTAATAATAAAATTAAAATATATAGGTCCTAGATTTCAGGAAATTTTGATAGCTTAAAATAAATAACCATATATGCTTTAAATAATGCCATGACACAGCTCATATATTTCTTGCATCCTACAACTTGGATTTTGCAAATGCTTCCCAGGCCTAGTGCCTGTGGGAGTGAATGATTTAACCATCAGCTCATAAATGACTTTGGAAGTTAGTTGGAGGTTAATTCTCTGCCTCATTGGCCCCCCAAAGTGGACAAACAGTAATTGATTTTGATGGCATTCACAAAGTACCTTCTTCCCCTATTGAATAATGGAGTAACACTCACAGAGACATCTCCAGGATATAGGAACAATTAAATGGGTATCAATGAGATGTCATTAAGAGTTTATGCTTGTGTACTTAATCAATCTCAGCCTACCTTTAGCAGTTGTGTTGCTTTAGAGAAACTACAAAATGGTTTATATCCTGTATCAAATACTCTAATTTAAATAACTATTTAAAATACACCAAAATGGATATCTAATCATGATAAGCAATCATCTATATTGCAGTAGTGAACTTAATATATCTCATCACTGAGTGCTTAGTCGCTCAATCCTGTCTGACTCTTTGCGACCCCATGGACTGTGACCTGCCAGGCTCCTCTGTCCTTGGGGATTCTCCAGGCAAGATTACTGGAGTGGGTTGCCACGCCCTCCTCCAGGGAATCTTTCCAACCCAGGAATCGAGCCCAGGTCTCCTGAATTACAGGTGGATTCTTTACCAACTGAGCCACCAGGAAGCCCATCTCATCACTATTGATGTTTATGTATCATACTGAGTTTATTAGAAGGAATAAAGCCAGTATTGAATCTAGCACAGGCCCTGTGGTAGGCATAATAATTACCCCTCTACACCCAAAGATATCCACTTTTAAATCCCCCAAACCTTTGAAAATGTTACCTTAACTGGTAAAAAACCTTTGCAGGTCTAATAAGGAATCTTGAAATGGAAGGATTATATTGGGTTATCAAAATGAACCTAATAAAATCTCAAGGGTCCTTGCAAGTAAATGAGGGAAGAAGGAGGGTCAGAGTCAGAGGGATAATTGAAGATGCTATGCTTTTGACTTTGAGGATGGAGGAAGGGACCATGAGGCTAGAAATGTAGAGGCCTCCAGAAGCTGGAAAAAAGAAAGAACAGATTATCCCAGAGCCTACAGTGGGAATACAGCTCTATCAATAACTTGGTTTTAGCTCTATGAAACCTATCCCATATTTCTGATCTCCAAAGTTGTAAGAGAATAAATTTGTATCGTATTAAGCCACTAAGTTTGTGGTAATTTGTTATAGCAGCAGTAGCAAATATGTAAGTACCTCAAATTGAAAAATTCTAGGATAATCTTAATAAGTGAGGTCAGCATATTGAACCATTGCTAAGTGATTACTATGTGCTAAGCAATAAGTCAAATAAATGTTATGTTTAATTGAGCAATTAAACATTTATTTGGTGGCTCAGATGGTAAAGCGTCTGCCTGCAATGCAGGAGACCCGGGTTCGATCCTTGGGTTGGGAAGATCCCCTGGAGAAGGAAATGGCAACCCATTCCAGTACTCTTGCCTGGAAAATTCCATGGACAGAGGAGCCCATAGGGCTACAGTCCAAAGAGTCACAAAGAGTGGACATTACTGAAGCGACTTAGCACAACACAGCACAGACAGATATAATATGGTTAGAGCAAGAATTCTAACAAAGGGAATCAGATATGAAGATAGTGCTCTAAGCCACTAAAATTATAGTATCTACTTCTTATTGGAATTAAACCCAACTCCTTTTGAGGACTTTAAATATAGTAGAAAAAATAAAATAATCAACTAAAGAGTCTTCTGTTTCAATGTTCCTGGAATAGGGCTTATGAAAGCTACAAGTGAAAAAGATATTCTTGTCCTCTGAAATTGTATACTCTATTTGAAAATTGTACAGTCTGGAGTATTCAGATGAACTTTTGTGTCTTTAATTAGAATCTAATATTGAATACTAGCCCTGGGCCTAGTGGTTTCTATATTTCAATTAAATAACCAAGGTGGGATATGGAATAATATCATGTTTTGTGAAGTGTCCAGACAGTGAGGGGAAATATATATTGAATCTAGAGTCTCTCATAAGCTCTCAAGCTTCCGTCACTTAAGAGGGTTATTACAATTTGTCCTCATTTATTTCAATTCCATTTAAATATCAAATCTCTGGATCTTTCCTGTGGTGAAGGTTTGTGCTTGTAAAGTAGAATGAGTATCAGAGCCAAATTTATACATGAATGATTCAAGATATGGAGTGTTTCAGAGCATCCATTTCCTCATTGGTAAAAATGGAAGTAAAAATGCTTACCTTTTAAATCAGTATGTAATTTAAATGAAGTAATGGCCATAATGCACCAAGAACAATGCCAGAAACTCAATAGTTAACCACTATTCTGCATGATACATTTTTAAAAGTATTTACTTAGCATAAGCTCCAACTTCATCTCAGTTTATGGGGTTTGTGAGATACAATTTAGGCTGCATTTCTGGAAGTCTCATCTACCAAGTCTGCCGGCTTAATTTTATGCCCTTTTGCCTTTTTGAACCTATTTTGGGGGAAGAAATAGGGGCTCTTCTTTCCTTTGTGCTCCTAATTCTCTGAACTGTGTTTTGACATAGTCAAGTTCAAGTTTTTAGAGATTGGAGAGCACTGCTAATAGGTCTACCTGGCATAATGGCTGAAATGTAATTGCTCCTCAGTTCTATAGTTTAGAAGACTGTCACTGCTCTCTCAGAGATATCTCAGAGCCGGCTGTTTAAACAATGAAATTTTCTCAAAATAGACCTTTACTGACAATTTTCCTCTCTACAATTGAGGCTACTGCCTCCATTAACTCAGTTTATTTTCTTCCTTTAGGTGGTTAATGGTTGGAGTTCTTTCAGAGATGCTGCAAAGGATTAAGTATAGTTTTCTTCTATCCTTGCCTACCTCTTAAAATGAGTAGTAGTTGGTTTCCAGATACAAAATATAGCAGGAACACATTCTCAAACAATAGATTTTGACTTAATGACATTTATAATACTATGGTCCCTTTTACATTTCATCCCTGAGATTTTATAAAAATTTTATGGTTTCCTTATGGTTGACAGCCTTATACTTAATAATTTATTTCAATGAATAAATGAATGAATCAGAACATCATTAGAACAACCAGTATAGACTTAAACATATTTCCAGAATCTGATCCACTTTGTACTTCATTTGATTATTATAAAATTTTAAGTTATATTTTCCCAAAGCAATAACAATCCATCTTTCATATATGACTCTATGGTATTCACTGTAAGACCTTCCCTGTGGATCTGGATCTCAAGAAATAGAAGTGTCATTTCTATTAACTGTTTTAATACTGTAAAGATGAGCTGGGAAGGTCAGATGGTATTATCATAATGGTATCTTTTGGTATTATTAGCATAAAATGTCATTGCACATTTACTTTTAATATGTTTTAAAATAGAATATGCAAAAGTAGCATTACTTTTTTAGTGTAAGATGGTATGTTTTTAATGATATACAGTTGTCAAGCAGTTTACTTGATGAATGAATGAACAAATGAATGAATGGTATAAATTTATATCAAATTCTGAAGGAAATATATATGTAATATATAAGAATTAAATTGACTCACACAACTTTTATCCAATATACTGAGACAATATTACTATATTTTTTGCATATTTTGCTAATCATGTTAATGGCATAACTTAAGGCCAGTGTGATCATATTTACAGATATGAAAACAGAGTAAGAATACACTATGTATCCACGCTCAGGATATTAGATGGCAAAATGGAGTGATACCCATTATTGTGTGTACATTTGAAATCTTATCCAAATTAAATGTGACTAAGGAAGAAAGTGCTTTGATGATATAATGAGTACAACTGTAATTACTGACGTGATCTACTATTTTTTCATGAATAGGTATAAACTGAGTCACATTAAAAGTAACCAGGGAAATTTCACAGAAATATTTCCCTATCTGCATAAGGTAGAATATCAGATTCCTTCAATTTCCTCACTTCAAAATATTTTTTAGTCTCTCAAGAGTATGTCACACGCATAATTCTCTTGTGTCCTTTTGCTCGATTTTTCTTCACTGACTTCTCCTCCTAAGTCACCTAAAATGGTATTCCTGTCACTGCTGTAATTCTCCATTACAACGATGTATGACACTGGCAAAAGTCCTTTTGTTCACTGATATTTTCTTTTCATACTGTTCATGGGGTTCTCAACTATGGTATTGGAGAAGACTTAGAGTCCCTTGGACTACAAGGAGATCCAACCAGTCCATCCTAAAGGAGATCGATCAGTCCTGAGTGTTCATTGGAAGGACTGATGTTGAAGCTGAAACTCCAATACTTTGGCCACCTGATGTGAAGAGCTGACTCGTTTGAAAAGACCCTGATGCTGAGGAAAATTGAGGGCAGGAGGAGACGGGACGACAGAGGATGTGATCGTTGGATGGCATCACCAACTCAGTGGATATGAGTTTGGGTAAACTCTGGGAGTTGGTGATGGACAGGGAGCCCTGATGTGCTGTGTCCAGGGGTTTGCAAAGAATCAGACAAGACTGAGTGACTGAACTGAACTGAACTCACTGATATTGTAAGGTGTCAACCCATGTCCTCTTCCACATAGAAGTGGGAAGAACTTTCCTTTCTTTACTCATCTTACACAGTTACCTGGGCACCAAAAGTGATGCTTATGTTTCACAGAGTACTTCATGAATTGCTTTATTTTCTTTATACAACCATATCTTTACAGATTTTCTCCAAATATAGCCATGAGGTATGGTGCCTAGACAAGTTTACTACTTTAGACAAACCACACAGTGACGTCTAGGGCTTCATAAAAGTCCACGTACAAAATTTTCTCTGTTTCAACAATAAACTCTCTATCAGGTACCTCCAGGGTTGCCCCTTTTGCTACAGTACGTTAGAGGGGCATTTCAGAATCAGAGATGAGAGACACCTTAGGCTGTATTTGCACTGAAACCTCATAAAAATGAAAACAGTATTCATAAATGACATTTGAAATTGTCCTCTTTAGTTGTTGTTGTTCAGTTGCTAAGTCATGTCTGAGTCTTTGTGACCCCATGGACTGCAGCACACCAGCTTTCTCTGTCCTCCACTTTCTTGCAGTTTGCTCAAATTTATATCCATTGAGTTGGTGATGCTATATACCCATCTCATCCTCTGCTACCCCCTTCTCTCTTTGCCTTCAATCTTTCCCAGCATCAGGGTCTTTTCCAGTGAGTCGGCTCTTCACATCAGGTGGCCAAAGGATTGGAGCTTCACCTTTAGCACCAGTCCTTCCAATGAATATTCAGGGTTGAATTCCTTTAGGATTGACTTGAAATACAACATTAAAAAACAAACAAACAAACAAACAAAGATCATGGCAACCAGTCCCATCACTTCATTGCAAATTGAAGGGGAAAAAGTGAAAGCAATGACAGATTTTATTTTCTTAGGCTCCAAAATCACTGCAGACTGTGACTGCAGCCATGAAATTAAAAGGTATTTATTTGCTCCTTGGAAGGAAATCTATGACAAACCTAGATAACATATTAAAAGGCAGAGACATCACTTTGTGGACAAATGTTTATATGTTCTCTTTAGAACATATGCAAATGCTAATGAAGAAAATTAACAAAGAAAAAAATTCTTAAACAGTGCTTTTATATCTGGTACTTGGAATGTTTTAATATATTTCTGAATATAAACTTTTATCTGAAAGAAAAGAAGTCCGTTGGCCTTATAAATGGCCATTTCCATAACAGGCTGACTAACTTAATATACTCTTTTACTCAGTTCTTTAATAAGGTCTCTAAAAATAAGTTCAAGATTAAAATAATGTTTGTTTCTTCATTTACTCTATGTTTGATATAAGTTAAATTGATAGCATATGTTTCAAAAAAGCACAAAGTGATTATTAATTTTGCTCTAATGACATTTTTCTCTGATAATTCAAGATAATTCCTTTGACTTCAATAAAATGTGAAAAATATTAATTTTTTAACATTTACATTGTTATCATTCATCTCAAAATATTTTCACATTCTCATTGATAAGTAAAGGTGTAAGATGCTTTAATATATGTGTGTGTGCATGCTAAGTTGCTTCAGTCCTGTCCAACTCTGCAACCCCACGGACTGTAGCCTACCAGGCTCTCTGTTCATGGATTCTTCATATGCAAATACTGGAGTGGGCTGCCATTTCCTTCTCCAGCTTTAATATATGAGTAATAATTGGATGACCCCCTTTTAACTTTTCACACATGAAGCGCAATGTTAGCGCATATATTTTTCTTAATTTCTTATATTTTTGAGGTACCTAGAGGTTCTTGCCTGGAGAATCCCAGGGACTGCGAAGCCTGGTGGCCTGGTGTCTATGGGGTCGCACAGAGTCGGACACGACTGAAGTGGCTTAGCAGCAGCAGCAGAGGATCTTACTAAAAAACCATTTTAAATATAAGTCCATAGTTGATATATATATGAAATCTATCTAGTTATTTACCTATCCATCCATCCATATACTTCTCTGCCTATCTCTTTATCTAGATATCTGTGATTGTCATCAAGACCATAAACAGCAGATATTAGACAAAATATAACTCTGATTATTTTTTGTTCAAAATCACAACTATAGTGGCCATTCAAACTGTACCATCATCCTGAAATTATGTAAATAAATATTTTATATTAAAGAAAAATAGTAAATAATTATTGTCTCTACTGATTTTTGGAATGTAGACAATAAAAAGTAGTATTAATATGTCCTTTTATGAATAATACAATTTTGATGTATTTAACTTTAATTGGATTACACACTGCAATTCAGATAGAACAATTTGCTATAATTTCACCTGAATTATTTTTGGAAGACTTACCAGCAAAGGCTTACCAGCCTGACTTTTTTTCAGAAAAAAAACAAGGCTTTTATGTATGTTGACATCTAATACTTTATGAAAATTGCTCTTAGAAAGGAATCTTACCAATAAGGCTACACTGTATTTTGTCTTTCAGAAATCTTGATTCTAATGAATCCGTCTTCATTTTTATTGCTTTTTTAATAGAAGGAATTTGATGAATACTAGCAAAACATCTGTTTTCTATTTGACATTTTGACATGAGCAGCTTTAAGACCGTTCAGTTTGATAGAATGCCTTAAATGTCATCTGTTACTTGGCTTTATATTTTGCTTTTCACTCATGTATGAAATGAAAGTTTTAGAAAACATGTTATTTCCTTTAGATATAAAACCAATAATGTTTGCCTGTGATAATACCATTGTTACCAAGAACAATTTGATTAAGAAAAATAATAACAGTATAGATGCTTTGTACAGACATCAGTTCTAAAGAGATGTTGCAAAAACCCTAAATCTTTCAAACAAGTAAAATTATCTTTCCTTTTTTCCCACTAGTCATCAGTGACTAAACAGAGTCATTCGTTTAAGTCAATCTTGAAAACTCCCTGAGCTCAATATGATCAATGGCAGAACACTGAAGGCACTTCAGATATCTATCTTTTTTTGGATCTTAGCTGAGTTTTGACATATGGCACTTGAGAGCCTGAAAAATACATTTACTTATGAATTTAAGCTGAATTCTCTTAAAAGTACTGGGGTTTTATGAGCACACTTTTCATTTTGTGTGATGTTAAATGACTAAAACCATTTCCTTGCTTTGGTTCCCCCTATTTCTCTCATGTATGATCTTTTTAAAATGAAACTGCTATTGTAAAAACATGCTTAAAGTGACTGACCTATACTTTTAACTTGTCAAAACTAACTTTCAGATATACTTTATAAACATAAGATATAGTTATAAATATTAATACTAAGTCAATACAATTGTCATAAATCAAAATAAAATTGGATGTCTCAGATACCTACCTCTTTATCGCTTATGTTTTAATCAAGGACATCTGTCATCAATCACAGATGATCTATCGATTATCCACCAGTAAGCTGAGCTTCAACCTCCATTCAGCAGTTACATTGCTTAATGAGGTATTTAGAGACAGGCTAATTGACACTAAGTTTTCCCCTGTCTCTTGGTGTCAGCAAGGTCCAGTAGAAACTGGGTGTATATATCCATTTACCATCAATAAGGTTGGTTTTAGCAGTGGCCAACGGGGTGCTGAACTTACACCTCCACTTAAAGGTAAAGAGGAATTTGAACCAATTTGAAGAAATGATCTTATTAATTCCAACAGATTTCTCACTTGATATCTTCACAAGTTTACTGTATTCTTATAACAGCAATAAATAATGCAAGAGCATATTGACTATACATAACTTTATGTTGATAGATTTTTTTTATCATTAAGCATTTCAAATTATCATTTCATTGCCTCTTTGTTGACATATTAGCTAATAAATTTCTATTAGTTACTTTCTTTTATTTTCCCACATGTAATTTTATCTTTTTTATTTCTAATTTCTTTTAAGATCTTAATTTTCTTCATGGTTTTTCATAATTTTATTTTAATGTGTGTTGGTGTGTATTTCTTTGTGTTAATTTTGCATAATTCATTGAGCTTACTTAATCCAGGGGTTGGTTTTCTTTATTAAGTCTGGAATTTTTAAAAATTTATTTGTTTGAATATTCATTCTGCTACCTATTAATGACACCTATTAAACGATTTAAAACTATTTTATATTTTCCCACAATTGACAATGTTAAATTATGTTCAACAGTTACTGAACACAATGTAGTATTTTCCTTTCTAATTTACTTATTTTTAATTGGAGGATAATTGCTTTATAATGTTCAAACAAAATGTAATATTTTCAATAGAATATTTTATGCTGAAGAAAACCAAAGACCCCATTTAAATTTAATATTACATGGCTTTCCTCACGTGGCTATATAAAACAGAGAAATGTATGAAGTGACATATATAATAAAACTAAGTCATTTGAAAACTCTAGTTTATTTACATATATTTCAAATTTAGTTTTATTGAAAATTCAATAGAGTGTGAAAAACATGGAGCTATTCAGTGAGGGGAAGATAATGTTAATGAGGGAAATTGAATTTCCTATTTATATATTGCTTTTATATTCAATATTTCTCCAACAATGTATGAAATATCGGTACTGGCAGCATAGTACAATGACCTCATGTAGGGAAATGCTAATTTGTCATTATTAAATCAATATATTTTTCACTAGTTTATTCATTACTTAAGACTGAAGGTTTGATAACAGAACAGCAAATTTTTTAAAAGTTGCTTTTGTAGTCTTTTCAGTATAACTAGCACTTACATAATGCATTGAAATTAATTATGTTTTCACATATATGATTTTATTTGAGATTGCTCTAAACTTTGTAAGAAACATTAATATTGAAGTATTCACTTTATTATTGAAGTAAGTAGCATTTAGAGATTTAACAAAGTAATTAATTAAATTACTTACTCAAACCAATATATATGTTAGTAGCAAAAGCATGAAAGTATACCTTTCTTCTAATTCTGCAATATCCAATAGAGTAATCACTATCCAAATATGTCTATTTAAGTTTAAATTCATAAAAATAAATAAAATTAAAAGCTCTGTTCTCCAGTATTACTACTCATTTCTGAAGTGCTCAATCAACACACCTGAATAAATTGTTATCAGGAAGAAGATAGAAACAAATAAGACAGTCTTGGAGTCTCTGTGAGACCTGAGGGGTGACATTTCTACTGCATCTTAGAGAATAAATGATTATAGGTCAAAGAAAGAAATGGTAGGGTAAAGATAATGTGTTCTAAATAGAAGGGAAAATGTATGCCAAAGTATGGAGATGTGGAAAAGCTTGAACCGCTCAAAGTCTTGTGATATATTGAATATGAGCAGGGCATATCAAGGGTTGTGTGTACTGAGGTTAGAAGATGGTTCTGAGGTTGGAGTGTTAAACAGATGCCAAATTATAAATGACTTTGCATCACAAACTGAAAATTTATATTTTTTTTCCCCTGAAAGCTACTTTTGAAAGATACAAAAAGGAATACCAGAGAATCTCACATGTGCCTTTGAAAGATTACTTGGCAAGAGTATGAATAATCCATTATTGGCAGGCGGCACTAGAGGAGATGATCCAGTCAGTAGGTTGCTAATGTAATCTAGACAAGAGATATCTTCTCTAAAGCAGAAAGAGTAGAGATGGGTAAAAGAGGGGAGGTTCCAAAGCTATGCATAAAGGAATGAACTGATCAGTGAATACAACAGTGTGTTTCCTAATCTTTGTCATTAATATGCATATGCATTTTGTTTTAACAAGATGTCTAAATATATGTTGATACACTATTTCCCTTCACGTCTACTGCAAAATGTGAGTGTCAGCATTTATAGAAATCCGGCATGTTTCTATTATATACCATTTTTTAACTTTCTGCTTTTCCAGAGCCAGTTCTTGATTACACTGGCAAAACAGTTATACACATTAAATAAAAAGTGATGCAAAATTATTATGTGACATTGGTACAAACTGAAGATATGATGAAAAGAAATATACTTGGAAGGCTCCATAGAGTACTCTATAACCAAGCATCTAGAATATCAAGACCAAATATCCACAATCAATTTAACAAGAGGGAATAGAATTGAACTTACAGGGATTAAAATATAAGCTTCCCAAATTTAGAATTGAAACTGAATGATTGCATTATTCATTTCACAAATATTTACAGAGAATTTCCTATGTGATTTCTTCACCCAGAAACTAAAAGCAAGTCATGCAGATATATGTTCCACTGCAATTCCATTTGTCTGGAACATCAAAATAGAAAAGCCTCAATCAATTTTACTAAATGGATTTCAGAATTTAACTTGGAGAAATAATATAAACATTTTCTAACTTTAAAATTGAATTGGGGCCATTGCATTATTCATTCATTCTTACACAAATATTTATATGGAGCCCCTGCTATGTGTACTATGAAACCAAGAGATAGTAATGAGAATAATGATGTACTTCCTATCTTCACTCAATTTGTAGGCTGAGATCTGTACTACACAACTATCTGGCCAGGAAGCCTCTGAGGAGTGCTTCAAATATGTTATGTGTGTGTCTGTTAGTTGCTCAGTAAGCTCAAATATGTTATCTTACATTTTGGGTAAGGTTGATGTGAGTTATGTACAGTAAATCTCATACATATGGACAAGTTCTGTTCTGAGAGCACATCCATAAGTCCAATTTGTTTGTAAGTCCAACAAAGTTAGCCTAGGTACCCAACTAACACAATTGGCTATTCAGTACTGAACTGTAATAGGTTTGTAATACTTTCATACAAATAAGGCACAGAAAACAAACAAAAAATAAGACATTTTTCATGTTGCGGTACAATGCCTTGAAAAGTACAGTACTAGAGGACAACGGCTGGCACACAGGGACTGGCATCCAGTCAACAGGCAGAAAGTTACCAACTGGAGGAGGGACAGAAGGTGGGAGAAGGTACAGCTGATGGACCATCAGCACCAGGAGGTGGAGGGCAAGCTGCGATTTCACTCATGCCGGACATTGATGGCACAGGTTCTGGTTCCTTGCTGGAACCAGATACACATTTTCATCTTTGAAAGTTCATAATTTGAAGTTTCATGTGTAGGGGATTTATGGTCTGCGGAAATTGAATTTTAAAAAGGAGGAAGGAAATCCCTCAATGTCATGAATTTTAAGAGGCAGAGCTTATATTCATACCCAGAAGTAATTGTAACATTTCCCTACACTATGTATTTTAAATGCTATAATTTCCTTTTTATTGTATATTATATATAATTATATATTATTTTATTCAAGCCATTGATTCACCTTCAACTACTCTAAATGAAAAGGAAACATAAAATTGATAGAAATGCTGAAGCAATAGTATTATTACACAAGAACTCTGATAAGGGTTTGGTAATCATATCTCTGAAGGTGTGCTAGCAATATTCACTTCCTTTCCAGCAGAAAAATTAATTTTCTGATAGAAAAGGAAAACTGACATCTGATTAGCCAGATGGCCCTGTGGTAGTAACATATCAGGTCCAGGGCGTATATGTTACTGCCCACAAGTCACTGAAGTAGATAAAAAAAATACAGGTTATTAATTGGCTGAATATGATCAACACTCAATTTTATTCACCTAAAATTACACTTGAAAATGCCAAACCATCTTTTTTAAGCAGCCTTTAAGACATTAAAATGAAGGGAACATAAAATAATCTTTGCCGTATATTCTAATTTACAAGGCAACATCCCCTGAGCAGCGACAGTTGGTTTAAAGGAATCTCCTGAGTAGCACAAAACACCAACAGACTAAAATTACTTTCCAGTACATCACCTCCAATCTGGCGCCTAGTTCCTGTCTCCTTACCTTATGCTAGCTTCTCATCCCCATATTGTGCCTGTTGCCTTCAATTGCCTCAGTGGTGAAAAAACAAAAACAAAAAAACCACTCTTCTGTACTCTCCCCAAAGTAATTTCTTAGAGGTCAATTTTCATTGAGGGAATTTATTTTTCCCTCATTCTTATATTCTTACAATTAAAATTATATGATAATTGGCCTAAATATTGATGGCTGTTAATATTCACCCCTAGAAGAACACACTCTATAAATTCCTAAGTTTCAAAATCCTGGCATATATCAGGGTGTATCTTAAAGGCCACATCCTTCATCAATCACTCCTTGATTCTGTTCTTTGAACATCCATATATGTGTATTTTTTCCCCACTGTCTCAAGTGTCAATTATCATATATTACTGTGTCCCATGAACTTTTATTAATTACTAATTTATAACATTTTTAAGGGCAGATATTTATTCCATATTCATGTGAACCAATTCCAAACTGTCAAAATCACTTCAGTAATAATATATCCCCAATAAATGTTATATTGAACAAGCTTAAAATAACTCATTGACCATTTCTAAGTAAATTTTATTTGTATTAAAAAGAATTTTTAGACTTATACTTTAGAATACATTAGCTATGTTTTCATAATAGAATAATTCAGAGACTTTATTCCATACTTAATCTGCCTCAAAAATAAATTATGAGAATGACTTAAAACAATAAAATTGTAAATGATTTTGGAAATTATTTTAGATTAATAATGAATAAAAATAATGATGGTCTCTGCATTGTTCTATTTTAAAATATGACAATGTAAGTCATTAAATACATTAAAAATTATCAAACAGTCAGGCAAAGAGAAAATACCATGTGAGGCATTCACTCCTCAGAGTTAAATTACTGAATCTCCACATGACTCCAGAGAATCAGGAAATTTTGGGATGAGATTGTGAATATTGCAACTACCATGTAATAACTATTTGCAGTGTTAGCCACACCAACCACCAGAAGATTGATGAGTGGTGTCCACTAGTTTATAAAGAGCCTTGTGCCAGTGAGCATTCAAGTTTGTTAATATTATATGAAAATTGGATGGAGTGG
Organism: Cervus canadensis; assembly: GCF_019320065.1. Taxonomy (NCBI): domain Eukaryota; kingdom Metazoa; phylum Chordata; class Mammalia; order Artiodactyla; family Cervidae; genus Cervus; species Cervus canadensis. The sequence continues at coordinate 79,677,301 of NC_057388.1, forward strand.
GAGGCTTAGAGAGCAAGTTAAGTAGTAGAACTGGTAGACAATGTAATAGATAATGTGTCATTTTTATGTAAAAACAAATACACATTTATTACAAAGAGGAAAACAAAATTAATATGACTTTTTCTCACATGAAAATGTGATTTAGGATAGATTTCAAGGTATAGGGAAAAGGAATCAAATTTCAGATTGTACTATCAGCTCTCTAAGATAAAACATACTTACTTGCTTCTGCATATGTGTGCATGTATGTTCAGTCACTTCACTCATGTCCGACTCTTTTGAGACCCTATGGACTGTAGCCCGCCAGGCTCTTCTATCCATGGGATTCTCCAGGCAAGAACACTGGAGTGGGGTGCCATGCCCTCCTCCAGGGGATCTTCCTGACCCAGGGATCAAAATCTTATCTCTTGAGTCTCTTGCTTTAGTAGGCAGTTTCTTTACCATTAGCACCACCTGGGAAACCTGCTTCTGCATATATTTCACCACAAATATTTGTAAGCCATAGCTATAAAATGTCCTAATATCAGGAGATGGTGAATTTTCCCCTTAAATACTGAGGTTGAATATATGAAGTTAATGCCCAAAGCAATGGAGAGGCTGAAATTTTGTTGTTTGCAAGCTAACATGTTAGCCTGCTATTGGTTCATAAACGCTGTTAGAAGACACACAACTTCTGGGTCAGAATCAAAAAACTTCATTACTTGTTGCAGAGTAGGCAGTATAATCTTCAAGTTCATGCTCATTTTCTTTGCAAGTCCTCCAGGGGTGATGCAGAATGGCCCAGAACGATGCTGTTTATGTATATGCCTATGCCTATAGGCCACAAGCATACCTGCCTGAACTTTGTCCCAGCTGGAGACATTATCTTTCTTACAGTAAATAAACTGACTTTCAATTCTTACAGGAGGCAAAATCTCTATCTTTTAAGTATTTTTACTGTATAAGAGAAAGAAAAAAAAAAAAACAGTTCAGAACAAAATAGTGCCTTTGTTTTTAAGATATGTGAAAAGGTGACAGATCCATGGAGAACTGTTTCCAATAATATCCAATCCTCCTTTCTAAAATATCTTGGTTTCTGGGAAAAAAATTGTCCCATGAGTATGCTATTTTATTACCCAATCTAATTCATCAGACTAAAAGAGTATAGAACAAAAATCATTTCACTTATATTATACAGCATTTAATTCAGGCTATTATTAGCAGAATTTCAAGGGAAAATGAGGTCGACATGCCTTATTAACCTCAAACATGACCCCGATGTCTCAGACCCAACCAGATGAAAAAAATCACAAGCTCCTGTGGCTCTCAGGAAGAAGAGGAGAGCAGTTTTACTGCCCAAAACAAACTTGGCCAGGGAGTTTGTGTGCTTGTATGCTCAGTCATGTCCAGCTCTTTGCGACCCCGTGGACTGTTGTCCACCAGGCTCCTCTGAGCATAGAATTTTCCAGGCAAGAATACTGGAGTGGCTTGCCATTTCCTACTCCAGGGCATCTTCCCAACCAACCCAGGGATCGAACCCACATCTTCTGTATTGGCAGGTGGATTCTTTACCACTGAGCTACCTGGGAAGCCTTGTCCAGTGAGTTTAGGCTGACCCAAATGGCTTTCCTCATAGCTCAGTTGGTAAAGAATCCACCTGCAATGCCGGAGATCCTGGGTCGATTCCTGGGTCAGGAAGATCCGCTGGAGAAGGGCTAGGCTACCCACTCCACTATTCTGGCCTGGAGAATTCCATGGACTATATAGCCCATGGGGGTTGTAAAGCATCAGACACGACTGAGTGACTTTCACTTTCACTTTCAAGTGTCTTCCATGGTAGAGGTGGTGTTTCTGTAAATACTTATGGTCTCTTATGAAAACCCATAGTGTGCAAGCCATTATGTTTTGGGGAGGAAGGCAATGCCTGGATTCTACATGAAAGCACAATAATGAGAGTACATATAATGACCCTGGAAAGAATGTATTGATTACAATTATTACAAATGGGATATTTGCTGGGAAGTAGAAGTTGATAGTGCCTTAAATGTGGCCTCCTGACTGATAGGCTTTAAGGTTCCTAGTTCAGTTGAACTAGCTGAGTGTTCTTAGAGGAGCTCCCTATGGGCAGGAGTCAAGTCACATATTTGTCCATACCTAATATTTGTGCACAGGGAGGCCTGGCATGCTGCGATTCATGGGGTCGCAAAGAGTCGGACACAACTGAGTGACTGAACTGAACTGAACTGAATATTTGTGCAGCAATTGATTGCCATACAAAATGGATGAATTATGTCTAAGGAATAGGAGTAGGGATAATATCTGGTGGAGTACAACGAGGATTTTATTGTTTTTTTGTTTTCTGTGAGAGATACCAGAGCTGGGGTCATACCTTAGTGTTTCTGATAATAACATTAAGGGAATTAGCTATCAAGCCATGTCAGAACTATCCTACTGGAATAGCAGAACCAAGAATTATACTTAAGGTACTTGAAACAGTTTGTAAGATCCAATTTGTTTTCCTCCTAAAGAAGGCTCCAGAAATTGCTTTGAATTACAAAAGATAATTAATATTCTTCCCTTCCTCATATTTTTAGGAATCTATGATATTCTCTTCCTGGGTGAATGGGTTCCTATTCTCTCTCCACTGTTCCAAAATCAATGTAACTCATTACAGTACCTGTGACTTTACCTTTTCCTCAATTATCCCTATTTTCACCTGTATTTTTTGTTCAAAAGTGTTAACTGAAGAAATGCTGAGAACATTTTTATAAAATTTACAGAGACACATTATGTACCCCACTTTGGACCATGTGGACTACTATAATGGAACTTGATGAAAAGAGTTCTTAACCAAGTGCTTATTATTCTTTTTTATCTATTATCATGTCAGTGCAACAAAAGCATCTACACGACTGAAGTGACTTAGCAGCAGCAGCAGCAGCTAAACCAGAGAGGCTTCCCAGGTGGCGCTAGGGCTAAATGAACCCACCTGCCAATGCAGGAGACCTAAGAGATGCAGACTGTGTCAGTGGGGTCAGGAAGATCCCCTGGAGGAAGGCCTGGCAACCCACTCCAGTATTCTTGCCTGGAGAATGCCATGGATAGAGGAGCCTGGTGGCCTACAGTCCATAGGGTCGCAAGTTGCTCATGACTGAAGTGTTAGCGTGCACACAAGCAGCTAAACCAGAAGTAAATTCAAATGCCATAAGCTCGCTTTGCCTAAGCTACCTCCTGTTGGTTAAATTCTGAAATTTCAAACAGGGTATATATTCAATCCACTTTCCCAATTATTACTCAGGAAGTGGCTGACAGCACATTGAGTAACTGGATTCCCTCATTTAGGTGTGGCGCAAAAAGAGATGAAGAAGGTTTTGTCCTAAATCACATTCAACTAATTTTTGAGAAGCACATTCTAACTCTCAGAACCAGAAGATGCTGTGGATAGTCAGGAGTTTAGAATGAACTATTTATTTCGTCTATTAGCCCATTTTTTAGTTGCTTTTCTGATGAAAGATTTGACATTGTCAGGCTAAATATTGATGATAAATCTGAAAAACACGACATAGATTAGTTTCAATGTTCAAAACAGTGTGCCCAGAGTTAGTTGCTGGGCCCTAACTCAAGCACTCCACTATTGGAGTGCTGAAATAGAAACTCTGCAACTGCAATAGAGACTGGACTAGAAACTGTGTAACCTGAAAAATAGGCAGTATTTCCAGTGAAAATCTATGAAGGACAGAATGAAAGTATTTTCAGAGAATTTCAGGGTTGACAGTGTGGCCACAGATGCAGGTGGCTAGAATGGTGTGCCAGCAGTTATCATTGAAGATAGTAACTAATAGGCAATAAATAATGAGCAATAGGACACTGATATAGACTTTTTATGTACCCATGATGATGGGCTGAATATGGTGTAAGTGCCAAATTATCAAGGAATTTGAGAGAGTAACTCAGTTTCCTAAATTGACAGAAATGTGAAAGAATAGTTTATTTAGACAGAGCTTACAGTCGATTAAAAGCACAACAAGCAGGGTATATGTACAAGTTTAAAGGAAGACTAAATGCTTAAAGGAAATATTGGGATGAGGAATATGTAAGAGGAAAAGTTAGAGTGTAAATTGAGTATGTCAATGGATATATAAGGTATTATAAGTGTAAAGGAATTTTGATATCATCTTCAATGCCTGCCTTAAGCCTTGATTAAACAAATGATTAAACAATATGTATATACATTTTTGCCTGCATGTATTTGATGGGCAAAATCTTACTGGCTGATAATGATGTCATGGTATTTGTTCTCTCTGATAAAAATGTACAGGGCATATTCTAAATGATGAAACATATGGCAGAACAGCTGTTTCTAAGTTTAAATAAAATACAGTATAACACTTTTGTGCCTTTGAATACAGACAAATATGAAAAATTTTGGTAATTATGATGGATTGGGCCTATTTTGTTTGAAAAGCAAAATATCCTCATATGAATTTAGAGTTGAATAGTAAAAGTAACTTAAGTTTTAACTCATTCCAAAATTGTGGCATGGTCAATATTTCAAATTCCCTTTAAAGTGTTTAATACAATAGAAACAGTATATATGCGTATGTCTAACTTTCACAATGGTTAGTCTTTGTTTTTTTTTCCCTTCAAATAAATGTAAAAGTAGCATCTTTATTGTAATTTATTTAAAATGATTACTAGAAAATTGAGAGTATTAATTTATTATATGATATGTATCATAAATAGAATTATGTGTGTGCTCAGGAGCCTCAGTCGTGTTGGACTCTTGGCGACCCAATGGACTATAGCTGACCAGGCTCCTCTGTCCATGAAATTCTCCAGGCAAGAATCTTGGAGTGGGTAGCCACTCCCTTCTCCAATATGGAAATATATGTTACTTAAAGTCTTGCTTGGATCAGATCTTAAAGCCTCAGGCTTTAAAAATGACTTGTTATCAAGGCTAAGAATTTATTATAGGCATGTTAACAGGTAATAATGTTATTCAACACCACTTAGGTATGTATTGCCTGGTTTTTTTTCCCCTTGGGTTAAAAATATATGAATGCTACGTAGATTATAAAAGATGAAACTTACTGACTGAGAAACATAGTGCAGGAAGGTAATATTATTTCAACTTAAATTAGCATACTTATACTAACAAAGAAAGTCACATGACTTTTTTCAGTGTTCATAAGCTAAGCTAAGTCACTTCAGTCTTGTCCGACTCTGTACAACCCCACAGACAGCAGCCCACCAGGCTCCGCCGTCTCTGGGATTCTCCAGGCAAGAACACTGGAGTGGGTTGCCATTTCCTTCTCCAATGCATGAAAGTGAAAAGAGAAAGTGAAGTTGCTCAGTCATGTCTGACTCTTTGCGACCCCACGGACTGCAGCCTACCAGGCTCCTCCGTCCATGGGATTTTCCAGGCAAGAGTACTGGAGTGGGGTGCCATTGCCTTCTCAGTGTTCATACATACACTTTAATTCAGGCTTTTAAAGAACTTGGGGGAATAGTTCCATAAATTTTGTGTAACCGTTTTTAAAAATGTAACGATTTTGTATCGTCATCATCAAAACTACTGCTTTAGAAATTATAGTAGGATCAATCATTTTTAGCTCCCATAAAAAAATTAGATTCAAGAAATGCTTATAGGTGGCAGTGAACTACCAATTGAGCACATTTTTTTAATGAAAATATAAAAATAAAATATAAACTCTGGGGAAAGGGTATACAGAAAGATACAAAAGAAAGTGGGAAAGAGAACAGAAAGAGAGAAAGGAAAGTTATGACCAACCTAGATAGCATATTAAAAAGCAGAGACATTACTTTGCCAACAAAGGTCTGTCTGGTCAAGGTTATGGTTTTTCCAGTGGTCATGTATGGATGTGAGAGTTGGACTGGGAAGAAAGCTGAGTGCCAAAGAATTGATGCTTTTCAACTATGGTGTTGGAGAAGACTCGAGAGTCCCTTGGACTGCAAGGAGATCCAACCAGTCCACCCTAAAGGAGATCAGTCCTGGGTGTTCATTGGAAGGACTGATGCTGAAGCTGAAACTCCAGTACTTTGGCCACCTCATGTGAAGAATTGACTCATTGTAAAAGACCCTGATACTGGGAGGGTTTGGGGGCAGGAGGAGAAGGGGATGACGGAGGATGAGATGGCTGGATGGCATCACTGACTGGATGGGCATGGGTTTGAGTAAACTCCGGGAGCTGGTGATGGACAGGGAGGCCTGGCGTGCCGCGATTCATGGGGTCGCAAAGAGTCAGACACGACTGAGTGACTGAACTGAACTGAACTGAACTGAATAGCAAAAAATCAAATACAAAATGGGCAGATGATATTATTTATAGTGTATTTCAGTTATTTCTTGATAAGTCTGGGCAAAAAAAAAAAAAAAATGGACAAAGGAAATGAGTAAACACTTTTCCAAAGAAATACAGGTGTATAACAGGTATACGAAAAGGTATTCAACAACCACTAAGCTTCAAGGAAATGCAAATCAAACCACAATGAGATATGACATCACACCTATTCATTTGACTATTATGAAAATAAAAAGGATAAGTGTTAAATGAGAATGTGGGGAAATTGTAATTCTTTTGTACTGTTGGTGGGAATGTAAAATGCTGCAGCTATCATAAAAACATTATGGAGGCCCCTTAAAAAATTAAAAGCAGGATTACCATGTGATCCAGCATTCCCACATGATCCAGCATGCATATAAATTCAAAATAACTGAAACCAGAATCTTGAAGTGATAGCTGTAGCCCTGTGTTATTCATTGCAGCATTATTCACAGCACCTAATGAAGATATGGGAGCAACTGAAATGTCCATGGACAGGTGAATGGAAAAAGAAAAGGCAGTATAAACAAACAATAGAATATTAACCTTAGGAAAGGAATGATACCATTTGCAACAACATAGAAGACATGCTAAGTGAAATGAATCACAAAAGGGCAAATACTACTTGATTCCTCCTACGTGAAGCACCTAGAATAGTCAAACTTAAAGAGGCAGAGAACAGAATGGGGACTACTAGGGTGAAAGGGGATGGGAAAATGGAGTCTTACTGTTCAACAGATAAATTTTCAGGTATCTGAAATGAATAATTCAAAGGACCCCTAACATGATAGTGAATATAGTTAGCAATTCAGTATTTTATGTTTTTATAAAAGTAAGATGTACTCTCCTATTTTTATAAGAGAGTACATCACAGGTTGCAGTCTTACCATAAAATGTAAACAAAGGAGCTCAAGGAAATATTGAAGGTGACAGATATGTTTATTAATTGGTTATATAATTACTTTATAGGTATATGCATACTCATCAAGTTGCATACATTAAATGGACCCATTTTCTGTGTTTATAAACTAGTGAAAACATAAGTGATCTATGTGAATTTATTTCTATATCTGTTCATCAACCTATTATCTTTCCTTATGTTAATAGCACATAATTATATTCTGTTATAGAATAGATGCTAAACTTTAGTGGTAAAGTCCTCCAGGTTTATTTTTGACTTTGTTTTATCTCTGCATTTTCATGTAGAGTTATGGTCAGCTAATTAATTTTAACACACACGCAAAGACAAAAACATGCACACACACACTGCCTCTGGGGGTTAAATAGGGATCTTGGAATCTATTGATCAATTTGTGAAATTTATGTAGAAATATTGAGTTTTCTAGTGCATGAAAGTCTCAGCAGTATTTTATAGGTTTCAATATCTTTTGAATATTTTAGTAGATTTATTCCTAGGAATTTATGATTTCAGAGTTGATAACATTGCAAAAGCTATTTATGCATTGTTATTTTGTACATTCTTTTGGATTTTCTTCTTATGCAACCATATCACCTTTAAATAGAGTTTTGCTTCTTTCTCACCATATTCATATCAATTATATTGGTTTAAAAATATAGAATTATTAATATTTTATATTTTCTACTTATATGGTAATTTAACAGGCTACACCAAGGAAGCAATTCAAATTATCTAATTTTTCATATATATTTTATCAAAATTCTGTATATGTATACTATCCACTCAGTAATTTTTCAATGTTTGTAGCAAAACCCAATGTTTTATTGTTAATATTGGAAATATTTACTTTTAAATTTTTTATAAGTTTGCTAATACCCTATCAGTTTTATAAATTTGTAAAGATCTCATCACTTTCACAGAACTTGCTTTTGACTTTAATTCTAAAGTAAATTTTTAAATTGATATTACCCTGTTCAGTTTTTGATGTTTTTTCTTTCTAGTTTTGATAACTTTAGTCTTTCAAAAAATGCATCTATTTCATCTGTATTAGTTTGCTAGGACTGCTATACCAAAGTATCATATCTGGGAGGCTTAGAAAACAGAAATTTCTCCTTTTACACTTTTTGGGACTACAGGTCCAAGATCAAGATTTGGCACTGTTAGTTCTTTTGAGAGTTGTGGGAGAAGATCTGTCTTGTGCCTCCCTCCCTGTCTTATAGGTAACCATCAGTTCAATTCAGTTCAGTTCAGTCGCTCAGTCGTGTCCGACTCTTTGCGACCCCATGAATCGAAGCATGGCAGGCCTCCCTGTCCATCACCAGCGCCTGGTGTTTACTCAAACCCATGCACATCCAGTCGGTGATGCCATTCAGCCATCTCATCCTCCGTTGTCCCCTTCTTCTCCTGCCCCCAAACCCTCCCAGCATCAGGGTCTTTTCCAATGAATCAACTCTTCGCATGAGGTGACCAAAGTACTAGAGTTGCAGCTTCAGCATCAGTTCTTCCAATGAACACCCAGGACTTATCTCCTTCAGGATGGACTGGTTGGATCTCCTTGCAGTCCAAGGGACTCTCAAGAGTCTTCTCCAACACCATAGTTGAAAAGCATCAATTTTTTGGCACTCAGCTTTCATCACATTCCAACTCTCACATCCATACATGACCACTGGAAAAACCATAGCCTTGACCAGACAGACCTTTGCTGGCAACGTAATGTCTCTGCTTCTTAATATGCTATCTAGGTTGGTCATAACTTTCCTTCCAAGGAGTAAGCCTCTTTTAATTTCATGGCTGCAGTCACCATCTGCAGTGATTTTGGAGCCCACAAAAATAAAGTCTGACACTGTTTCCACTGTCTCCCCATCTATTTCCCATGAGGTGATGGGACCAGATGCCATGATCTTAGTTTTCTGAATGTTAAGCTTTAAGCCAACCTTTTCACTCTCCTCTTTCACTTTCATCAAGAGGCTTTTTAGTTCCTCTTCACTCTCTGCTATAAGGGTGGTGTCATCTGCATATCTGAGGTTATTGATATTTCTCCAGCAATCTTGATTCCAGCTTGTGCTTCTTCCAGCCCAGCATTTCTCATGATGTACTCTGCATATAAGTTAAATAAGCAGGGTGACAATATACAGCCTTGACATACTCCTTTTCCTATTTGGAACCAGTCTGTTGTTCCATGTCCAGTTCTAACTGTTGCTTCCTGACCTGCAAACAGGTTTCTCAAGAGGCAGGTCAGGTGGTCTGGTATTCCCATCTCTTTCAGAATTTTCCACAGTTTATTGTGATCCACACAGTCAAAGGCTTTGGTGTAGTCAATAAAGCAGAAATAGATGTTTTTCTGGAACTCTCTTGCTTTTATGATCCAGCGGATATTGGCAATTTGATCTCTGGTTCCTCTGCCTTTTCTAAAACCAACTTGAACATCTGGAAGTTCATGGTTCACATATTGCTGAAGCCTGGCTTGGAGAATTTTGAGCATTACTTTACTAGCATGTGAGATGAGTGCAATTGTGCGGTAGTCTGAGCATTCTTTGGGATTGCCTTTCTTTGGGATTGCCTTTCTTAGGGATTGGAATGAAAACTGACCTTTTCAGTCCTGCGGCCACTGCTGAGTTTTCCAAATTTGCTGGCATATTGAGGGCAGCACTTTCACAGCATCAGCTTTCAGGATTTGAAATAGCTCAACTGAAATTCCGTCACCTCCACTAGCTTTGTTCATAGTGATGCTTTCTAAGGCCCACCTGACTTCACATTCCAGGATGTCTGGCTCTAGGTGAGTGATCACACCATTGTGATTATCTGGGTCATGAAGATCTTTTTTGTACAGTTCTTCTGTGTATTCTTGCCACCTCTTCTTAATATCTTCTGCTTCTGTTAGGTCCATACCATTTCTGTCCTTTATCAAACCCATCTTTGCATGAAATGTTCCCTTGGTATCTCTAATTTTCTTGAAGAGATCTCTAGTCTTTCCCATTCTGTTGTTTTCCTCTATTTTTTTGCATTGATCACTGAGGAAGGCTTTCTTATCTCTCCTGGCTATTCTTTGGAACTCCGCATTCAAATGGGAATAACTTTCCTTTTCTCCTTTGCATTTTACTTCTCTTTTCACAGCTATTTGTAAGGTCTCCTCAGACAACCATTTTGCCTTTTTGCATTTCTTTTCCATGGGGATTGTCTTGATCCCTGTCTCCGGTACAATGTCATGAACCTCCGTCCAGGTTCGTGACATTGAAGGTAACCATAACTACTACTAAAACTTGTATGTTTTTTCATCATTTTCCCTCTGTACATTTCTCTTTCTCTTCAAATGATATTCTTTTTGTAAGAACACCAGTTATACTGAATTAAGAGCCCACCCCATGCCAATGCAACTTCATCCTAACTGTGTGCATGCATGCTGAATCACTGCAGTCGTGTCCAACTCTTTGCAAGCCTATGAACTGTAGCCCTCCAGGCTCCTCTGTCCATGGGATTCTCCAAGCAAGATTACTGGAGTGGGTTGCCATGAGCTCCTCCAGGGGAATTTCCCATCCCTGGGAATCAAACCCATGTCTCCTGCTCCTCCTGCATTGCAGGCTAATTCTTTACCACTGACCACCAGGAAAGCCCCTCATCTTAAGTAATTACATCTAAATGACCCTACTTTCAAATAAGGCTACAAATAAGGCACTAGGGTTTTCCTGGTGGCTCAGATGGTAAAGAGTCTGCCTGCAATGCAGGAGACCTGGGTCAATCCCTGGTTTAGGAAGATCCTGGAGAAGGGAATGGCTACCCACTCCATCATTCTTGCTTGGAGAATTCCATGGACAGAGGAGCCTGGCAGGCTATAGTCCATGGCATCACAAAGAATCAGACACAAGTGGGCAACTAACACTTTCAAGGTACTAGGGGTTAGGACTTCAACACATGACTTTCATGAATTTTGATGGGACACAATTTAACCCATAACATCATTTGACTGGTTGAATTTACTGAATTAAAAATTTTCATTGTATTATCTTATTAGTCTATTAATATCTGCACGGCCTATAGAGATGCTTCTTCTTTCAGTCTGAAGTTTGTAGTTTATTCCTCTTTCACTTTGTTTTTTCTCCCCCCACCACCTTACCATTTGCTCATTTAGCTAGATTTTAGAATCTGAGCTTTTGTTTATTCATTTCCTCTGTTAAAAAGAACATATTTCATAAATTTTAGCTCCTCAAAAACCTATCCACATGGAAAAGTATATTTTTCTCAAAAGAAGAGAGAGTATATAATTAAATTTCTTTGTTATTCAAATATTTTTAGTGAAAGACTTGTACTGAGCAGGCATTTTTTTATTTGCTGATGATAGTTTCCTTAAGCAATGTAAAGGTTATCCTTACCCAGTTCTCCCCTTTCCTTTTCCTTTTAATCACAAGAAATTTATTTTGTTGTTAAAAAAAAATCCTGTATCACAAATACAGTTTTTTTGTTTGTTATGATGAAAAGTGTGCCTAAATAGAACATTATCAAAACACAAAATGTTAATGAAAATATTTTAAATAGTTCACTCACCATGTAATAGCTTGATTTCAAAGGGAAATTTCATCCAATTTCATACTGTGTGGGTGCATATTGTGTGTTCTAAAATGGACCTATTTGGGCATGAATTAGATTCTATCATTTTCTTCACATTGATACAGCAGTTATGATTATAAAATTTCACTTGGATTTAAAGTTTCTTTTGATATTCTGTTCCATTTAGATTTCATTTCATTTCATTCAATGCATTTCATTAAATGCATTGAAATGAAAGCTGACAAAAACTTCATCAAGACCTGTCAAAATTGTTTTAGTTGATTTCAATCAATTTAATGTTTTCTATTTATAAATGAATTGAAGTGACTATCACACACTGATTTAGATTCAATTTAGAGTTCTGCTACCAAATTTAAGTAAAGACAGTTAAATTGAATAACTGAAAATACTATATTTAGCTAATCATTAACCATAATGTATTCTCCTTAGCTTTATACTTTTTTATATTTCTTTATGCTCCTTTATAAAAATAATGATGATATAAATTTTTAATGAAATTCTGTTAATATTGTCTGAACTTTTGCTCATGGTTAGACTAGAGTTACAGGGTTTTGGAGAAAAGATCACAGCCAAACTTCTATTTTCATATTATACAAGAGAGCATACTATCTACATAATTTAAGATGGGTGGCTGAAGTAGTTTTGCCAGTTTTCTTCATAGTGATGTTACAAATTTTTTTCTTCCCTTTTTTTAAACTATAGACTGTCGAGTCATCTTTGAACACAGTTTTATTTTCCTTACCAATCTGTGTTCCTTTATTTCCTTTTATTTCTTTATTTCACAGTCTAGGACTTCCAATATAATATTCAACAGAGATGTGAATGGGGGAATGCTTGCCTGTTCTCAGTATTAGGAAGAAATCAATTAGCTTCTCACTACTGAATCTGATATCTGTAGGATTTGGGTAGATAGCATTAATTAAGTTGAGGAAGTTTCCCTCTATTCCTAGTTGGTCTAGTTTTTATCATGAATGGCAATTGAATTTTGTTAAATGTTTTTTTTTTCCTGCATCAGTAAAAGTAATCATATCATTGGTCTTTAGTCTGTTGATATGAGGACTAGTTTGTTTTTGTTTTTTTTTTCCTTTTAAAACTACTTTATTGAGGTATGATCCAATATGAACTGTTCATACTTGGTGTATTCCACTTGCTGAATTTGTAGGTAAAATATACATCTATGAAAGTACCATGCCATAAACATCTATGCCATAAACATTCATCACCTCTAAAAGTTGCCTCTTTCTTCATCATTGTGTGTGTGTGTATAACAAGAACACTTAATGTAAGATTAACCCCTTTAGCAAATGTTTAAGTATAGAATATAGTACAGTTAAATATAGGCAGTATGCTGTACAGTAGATCATAGGATGTTTCATCTTGTTTAATTGAAACTTTGTACTTTGTGATTAAGACTTTCACATTAATCTTTTCAACTAAATGTCCATTGACAGATGAGTGGATAAAGAAAATGTCTTACCTATAGTAGAATAACTATAGTAAAATATTGTTCAACCTTCAGAAGTAAGGTTGTCATTTGCAACAATATGGATCAATCTGGTGAACGTTATGCTTAGTGAAATAAGCCAGATACAGAAGACATATACTATATAAGACTTATATGATGAATCTGAAATAGTTGAACTCAAAGAAGCAGAGTGAATGAGGTTTGCTAATGGTTGGAAAAAGGGAGAAGGGGACAACAGAGGATGGGATGGTTGGATGGCATCACTGACTTGATGGACATGAGTGTGAGCAAGCTCTGGGAGTTGCTAATGGACAGGGAAGCCTGGCAGGCTATAGTCCATGGGGTTGCAAAAAGTTGGACATGACTGAGTATAAGATTCACCAGAAACTTTTTTAGGTATATATAAACCACATATATTACTTTTGCTTTTGTTTCCTGTGCTTTTGGTAGCATGTCCAAGAAATCATTGCTAAGATCAGTATCGAGATCTTCCCCTATGTTTTTATCTAAGGAGTTTTATGATTTCCAATCTTACATTTAAGTCTTCAATCCATTTTGAGCTGATTTTTGTGTATGATGTAAGATAAGGGTACAGTTTCATCCTTTTGTATGCAAATGTCCTGTTTTCTGAGCGCCATTTATTGAAGAGACTATTCTTTCTTCATTATGTATTCTTGGCATCAATGTCAACAATTATTTGACCACATTACATCTGGATTTATTTCTGTGCTCTCTATTATATTCCACTGGTCTGTGTGTATGTTTCTAGGCCAGCACCATTCTGAGCATCTGATGATTTGTCAATTGCAGTTTGTGTTTCTATGGGTACTGGATACAGGGTGTTTCTGCTCCTGGCTTTCTACTGCCCGGTAAGCTGTGATTCTTTGTTTCTGCCTTTCTCTCCAGCTTTCAGGATAGCAGTTTGCTAAGTGACTTCAATTCTCTAATGGGCCTAGGAAGAGTTGTTGTTTTTTAGTGTGATTAGCTATTTTTGTTATGAGAATGGGAGTGAGAACGTCCAAACTGTTGACATGTTGAAACAGAAACTGGAAGCCTCTAATATTTGGTTTTAATGTGTTATAAAATTTTATGCTGTCCCATTTTGTCAGCAAAATAGTAATTTTATCCACATTCCTTACAATTAAGAGTGTTTCTCTAGAAGACATCCACTGTATTATGAAGAAGCAATGCCAACTACCAGCATAGCAGTCAATTCTGTTCATGTAGTGCCCACAGCCAACACATGTATGATCTGATCGCCTCTCACCTCATGCCCCAACCCTCCCTGCTGACCTCATTGCTGTAAATCTCAGCACCCAGCCACACTTGCAACAGTATAGACATTCAGAGAAGTTACCACCATGAAGAAAAGCTTTGAACAATGGGAGAAATAGGCAGGTGAATCAATTCTTTCTCCCTGTTCCCTTTGCAGAATAGTCCTGAAAAGGAGAAAATGCGGCTTCTGAAGCATGGTACCTCCATAGCAAGCCATCAGATAAACTTAGCTATGGTCAAATCAATAATGAATTCATGTAGTGTTCTCTTTCCTTTCATACTTTCTCTTGCATTTCATTAATGTGCACTTAATAAGTTAAAAGTTCAAAACCGCTCTTGCCTAAAGAACTTTTCCCAGGGGATCTCAGGACAAGTAGATGAAAAAAGTTTTGAAAAAGAATTCCAGAATATTTTTATTCCTAAAAGAAATCTAGTGATATTTGCTCTTTATGTGAAGTTTGCATTTCTAAATATATGGTGATAACTGAAATTAGATTTCTGCAATTAGCACCTTATTTGCCTTGCTTTGAAATGTGGATATGGGAATTATCACCTTCCAGATGCAGATTTTCTAGAATATATTGACAAACAAAGATGTAAACATATGGGAAAATGTTAATGTGAGATAACTATGTGTGAAAAAAATTTTATTACAAATCTTTTTCTTTAAAAATTTTTTCTAATGCTTTATTTTAGAAAAATTAAAATTAAATCCACACTGATATAAAGTGTGTAATTAATAATACCTTAATGATGAAAATAAATAGCAACTACAAATACATGTAAAAAATGTTAAAACAAATTCATAACAGTATTTTAGATACAAGGAAAACTAATATGACTTTATTTTGTAAGATTAAATCCTCTAATAATTTATTTTTGTTTCTACAATATTTTCATTGTTTTTTATCTCCACATGTATTCATTATTAATCAAAATTAATATTATAAATATGGATAAGGTTTATATTTTTTGAAATCCTTAGGTAATTAAACTTACTGTTTTTCTCAGTTCAGTTCAGTTCAGTCGCTCAGTCGTGTCCGACTCTTTGCAGCCCCATGAACCACAGCATGCCAGACCTCCCTGTTCATCATCAACTCCCAGAGTTTACTCAAACTCATGCCAATCGAGTCAGTGATGCCATCCAGCCATCTCATCCTCCGTTGTCCCCTTCTCCTCCTGCCCCCAATCCCTCCCAGCATCAGGGTCTTTTCCAATGAATCAACTCTTCGCATGAGTTGGCCAAAGTACTGGAGTTTCAGCTTCAGCATCAGTTCTTCCAATGAACACCCAGGACTTATCTCCTTTAGGATGGACTGGTTGACTCTCCTTGCAGTCCAAGGGACTCTCAAGAGTCTTCTCCAACACCACAGTTCAAAAGCATCAATTCTTCAGCGCTCAGCTTTCTTCACAGTCCAACTCTCACATCCATACATGACCACTGGAAAAACCATAGCCTTGACCAGACAGACCTTTGCTGGCAACGTAATGTCTCTGCTTCTTAATATGCTATCTAGGTTGGTCATAACTTTCCTTCCAAGGAGTAAGCCTCTTTTAATTTCATGGCTGCAGTCACCATCTGCAGTGATTTTGGAGCCCACAAAATTAAAGTCTGACACTGTTTCCACTGTCTCCCCATCTATTTCCCATGAGGTGATGGGACCAGATGCCATGATCTTAGTTTTCTGAATGTTAAGCTTTAAGCCAACCTTTTCACTCTCCTCTTTCACTTTCATCAAGAGGCTTTTTAGTTCATCTTCACTCTCTGCTATAAGGGTGGTGTCATCTGCATATCTGAGGTTATTGATATTTCTTCCAGCAATCTTGATTTCAGCTTGTGCTTCTTCCAGCCCAGTGTTTCTCATGATGTACTCTGCATAGAAGTTAAATAAGCAGGGTGACAATATACAGCCTTGATATACTCCTTTTCCTATTTGGAACCAGTCTGTTGTTCCATGCCCAGTTCTAACTGTTGCTTCCTGACCTGGAAACAGGTTTCTCAAGAGGCAAGTCAGGTGGTCTGGTATTCCCATCTCTTTCAGAATTTTCCACAGTTTATTGTGATCCACGCAGTTGAAGGCTTTGGTGTAGTCAATAAAGCAGAAATAGATGTTTTTCTGGAACTCTCTTGCTTTTTTGATGATCCAGCGGATATTGGCAATTTGATCTCTGGTTCCTCTGCCTTTTCTAAAACCAACTTGAACATCTGGAAGTTCATGGTTCACATATTGCTGAAGCCTGGCTTGGAGAATTTTGAGCATTACTTTACTAGCATGTGAGATGAGTGCAATTGTGTGGTAGTTTGTACATTCTTTGGGATTGCCTTTCTTAGGGATTGGAATGAAGACTGACCTTTTCCAGTCCTGTGGCCACTGCTGAGTTTTCCAAATTTGCTGGCATATTGAGTGCAGCACTTTCACGGCATCAGCTTTCAGGATTTGAAATAGCTCAACTGGAATTCCATCACCTCCACTAGCTTTGTTCGTAGTGATGCTTTCTAAGGCCCACCTGACTTCACATTCCAGATGTCTGGCTCTAGGTGAGTGATCACACTATTGTGTTTTTCTACCTTCTATCTATTTTCTCTCTTTTATTTATCTATGTGTAATTGTTAATAAACCTAGTATATAAATTAAAAATATTTTGAAGAATCATCCAAAATATTATACATTAAAAAATGTTTAAGGAATTATATATTAGGAGTGATCCTTTGGGCTCTAGATAGTATTGAGTTATTTTCTATTATTATGCAATTATAATTAATATATTGGTATACTATGGGCTTCCCTGGTGGCTCAGATGATAAAGAATCTACCTGCAGTTTAGGAAGCCTGGATTTGATCCCTGGGTTGGGAAGATCCCCTGGAGGAGGGCATGGCAACTCACTCCAGTATTCTTGCCCAAAGACAGAGGAGCCTGGTGGGTTACAATTCAAGGGGTCACAAAGAGTCAGACATGACTGAGCAATTCAAAACACATACTGATGAAACGTTCACATGGACTATATACTACATGTGTTAGTGTGGAACTTCCACCACACCAAGTTTCTGTTCTACTTCCTTGTTATTATTATAATTAAAAGTATATTTTGCAGTTTTAGTATATAGCTAACTATTTTCTTCTCAAAGTTATATATAGCATGAATTAAGTCATTAGTAAATCATAGTTAACAATTTAACATTTACCCATTGTAATTTATTTCCGCCTGCAGTTCAGTTTTAACTTCTACTGCTTATTTCACTTATAAACAAAACTCACTTTCTAAACTGAATTTTAGATTGTATCCCTCCAAGTCTCATATCTTATCTGAAATGCTCCTCCAGCCTTCTAAATGCTCATCTTTTTTCAAAGTATGTCAAGTTACTCTGTGATTCATGACATGAAAAGCAAAAAGAAAGTGAAGTGGATAATGGCAATCGTTAGAATGCTAGGAATTCATACAGAAATTTTGTTCTGTGGATACCTATATCTACCTTCTTATTTTGCAGATCTAAAAATTAGATATCAAATGACAATCTACATTCCCTAAGCCAATTTGTGACAGATGAATAAAGTACTAATACACACAACAAAATTAATGATTCTCAAACACTAAGGGAAAAAAAAAAAAAACAAGCTAGACCAAGAATTACAAACCATAGGACTCCATTCATATGGAATCCACATACTAAGATTTGGTAATAGAAAGCATAAAGCATTGGGTGGGGGTGGGGGGAATGTTCAGTTGAGTTCAGTTCAGTTACTCAGTCCTGTCTGACTCTTTGTGACCCCAAGGACTGCAGCACGCCAGGCTTCCCTGTCCATCACCAACTCCCTGGAGCTTGCTGAAACTCATGTCCACTGAGTTGGTGATACCACCCAACCATCCCATCTTCTGTCGTCCCTTTCTCCTCCTGCCTTCAACCTTTCCCAACATCAGGGTCTTTTCCAACGAGTCAGTTCTTCACGTCAGATGGCCAAAGTATTGGAGTTTCAGCTTCAGCATCAGTCCTTCCAATGAATATTCAGGACTGATTTTCTTTAAGATCAGTTTGATCTCTGCAGTCCAAGGGATTCTCAAGAGTCTTCTCCAACACCACAGTTAAAAAGCATCAATTCTTTGGCGCTCAGCTTTCTTTATAGTCCAACTCTCACATCCATACATGACTACTGGAAAAACCAAAGCTTTGACTGGACGGATCTTTGTCGCCAAGTTTTTTAATATGGCCATGCTTTTTAATATCCTGTCTAGGTTGGTCATAGCTTTTCTTCCAAGGAGCAAGTGTCTTTTAATTTCATGGCTGCAGTCACCATCTGCAGTGATTTAATCTTAATGGCCTTTTTAAAAGCTCTATCTCCAAATACACACTGGGGATTAGAATTTGAAACCAAGACTTTGAAGGGAGGTGGGGATCATAACTCATTCCGTAATAGGGGGATAGAATGAAAGAATGTAGCTCAGTCGTGTCCGACTCTTTGCAACCCCATGGACTGTAGCCTAACAGGATCCTCTGTCCATGGGATTCCCCAGGCAAGAATACTGGAGTGGGTTGCCATTTCCTTCTCCAGGGAATCTTCCCAACCTAGGGATCGAACCCAGGTCTCCTGCATTGTAGGCAGACGCTTTACCGTCTGAGCCACCAGGGAGGCATGTTCAATTTTCAATCTGCGTATAATTAATCACTTAAGAATTGTACATTTTATTTTCTGTTATTTAGACCTTAATTTTTTAAAAAAAGAATGCCATGGTGAAGAAATTTGAGATTTTTAGCTATATGATGGTATATTAT
Source organism: Cervus canadensis (assembly GCF_019320065.1). Lineage (NCBI taxonomy): Eukaryota > Metazoa > Chordata > Mammalia > Artiodactyla > Cervidae > Cervus > Cervus canadensis. The sequence goes on from NC_057388.1 coordinate 79,696,615, forward strand.
TCATTTGAATAATTTTTCTATTTGTATTGTTTTCAGGATACACAGAAGCCTGGTCATATGCAAATAATAACAAATACTGTGGGATTCATATATACATTTTGTTTCTTTCAGAATTTTTTATCCATTAATGTTGATGGGCTACTCTTTGCTAGTCAGATTTTAAAGCATACTTTAAGTCTTAGAGGTTCCATGTGTTCACTGAATCACCCAGAATAATCTGGGGCAGTATAATTTTAAAATGTAATTTAAAAATATGAACTGGCCAAAATTTGCCTAGGACCCATACTGAAATCACTTATATGATCTATGAGCTTAGAGTCTGTATTCTATATGCATGAAATCAATTGCCTACAGAAGAAAATGGATGTATGAAATAGTAATAGGTTTGGAGGCTTACTTCTTCACCCCCATTAGCCACCCATGCACAGGGCATTTAGGAACAGTATATTTTGCTGTATTATTGCCAATTTTAATGAAGTGTTATAAAAGCTTCCTTTTTACAGTTACAGGAAGCTAATGATTCAGTAAATCCAGTAAATTTGCTGGAATGTTTTTTCCTCTTACAGAAAGCTGTTCAATAGTGACTATAGAGGCCCTTCATGCATTGCAATGAAAACCCCTGATCTGATTAATGGTCTTATCATGTAGGTTAGGAAAAATTTCATTTTATAACCGAGAGAATTTTCCATCAATACTTGAGAAAAAGTTGCTCATTATCCATTTTCAAGATACTTTAAATATTTCTAAGTGTTGATTATGCTGTTTTCTTCATCACAAATCCGATGATAGGAGGATATGGAGAACTTTCCCAGGAGTTATGTATGTGCTAATGAAAGGGCTAGAGATATTTCCTGTGCTAGTCTAGTGACCACTTTCCCTGGGAGAGTATCTCATCCAAACTTACAAACTGATCCAAACTTATATAACTGGTACTTCCAAACCTGCTCTTGATGGGAAAAAGTTGAGGTTCTTATTCATCAGCTTAAATTTAGTGTACTTCGAATACTGGGTTATGATCATAATGGGATTGTGTACATGTGCTGTGCTGTGCTTAGTCATTCAGTCTTGTTCAATTCTTTGTGACTCCATGGACTGTAGCTAGCCAGGCTCCTCTGTCCTTGGAAATCTCTAGGCAAGAATACTGGAGTGAGTTGCCATGCTCCCCTCCAGGGGGTCTTCCCAACCCAAGGATCGAACCCAGGTCTCCCACATTGCAGGCAGATTCTTTACCATCTGAGTCACAAGGGAAGCCTAAAAATACTGAAGTGGGTAGCTTATCCCTTCTCCAGGGGATCTTCCCAACCCAGGAATTGAACCACGGTCTCCTGAATTGCAGGCAGATTCTTTACCAGTTGAGCCTCCTGGGAAGCCAGACTGTTCATAGGAACAGGCATTTGTAATTCTAATTTAATCTGTAGTAAGCAGATCATTAAGAAGTACGAAGCATTTTCTGTTTGGGACAATGTAGGTATGAGGTTGAAGGCATGAAATATTTTATATGTAGAACAAGTGTTTAGCCATGACTACAAAGAACCTAATTTAGCTTAAACTATATATAATACAATCTCAAGCATTCACTATCAAATACGCTGAGAGAAATGCTAGGCAAATTCCATGGCATAGCTAAAATCAGAGAAATTTTGGCACTTACTCCCAGTGTATGGGATAGTTAATCTAATAAGGTTTTAGATATTGAACAAAAAATTTAGACTAAATTAGTAAAAACACAGCTCTTTCTCATTTGCAAAATTATCACTATGTCTTTGAAAATTTAATGACATTGAATTTTATATTTAGCAGTAAAGGAGGTATAGATGTTTTTCTCAGAGAACAGTGCAACATTTGAAATATATTACATATGGGGATAAGCCAGTCTTGCTCTGGCCAGCCACATTAGGAAAAAATGGTTTTGCTTTGTTCTAAAGGCTTTAGTGGGCTCTTTAATGAACGCCAGTTCTCAGGTCCAGCAGTGACAGCAAGAGCAATAGAAAGAGAGAATTAGAAAGAAGAGAGAGGAGTCAGAGAATGATTGAGCCATAATGAAACTTGTAATACAAAAACAATGTACTTGAATATATTAGACCTAATATCATATCCTGGTGAAAGGGTGAGGATATCTTATTCTTTCTATATATTTGTGTAGATATTAGATTTTCTCCTTTTCCCCCAGGCTTACCATGAAAAATAGATTAATCATATGTGTAATGATCTTAATATTTCTTAATATTAATAATTACATTCTAAATTGCATAAGTGTTTATATAACAAAAGAATAGAAGTAACACTGACATTGTAGTCTTCTTGTTATACATAAAGAAATTATATTAACAACTTTGAAAGGCCCAGAAAAACATTTTGTTTTTATGACAAGCCATGTTCCACTGTTGAGGCAATGCTGTTGTTCTCTGAAAAAAAATTCTGTGATAAAAGGTAGCACATTGAAAATGTTTACCTCTAGTGAGCATTGGAAAACGTGTTAGTTCCTGCTTTTTCTAAATCTTTTGAAAAAGACTCTTTTGAAAGATGTGGAGCCGTTGAGTGTAACATGGTTTCCAGGTATCATTATGCGGGCTATATCCTTTCCATCAGACCAAATGCTGCCCTCTACCTCCTGTGAGGATCAATGAACTAAGCAGTAATTGGAGATATTAACTAGATAGGTGCCTTCCCTGCATCTTTGCCTTAAATACCAATATATAACCATTCCAAAGTGAGAGTGATGAGGAGCATTGTAGTAGAAAATCTAAACCCAGTCAAATGAGAAAAAGAGTCCTTCATGTTCCCATTATATTTTTGCGCGCTTTAACACAAGTGCTACCTTCACTGTTCACTCCGACTTGGTGATTAAAAACCCTTTCCTGTGCTACCAAGTGTTACTGTTAGTCGCTCAGTCGTGTCCGACTCTTTGCGAACCCATGGCCTGGAGCCCGCCAGCCTCCTCTGCCCATGAAATTCTCCAGGCAAGAATACTGGAGTGGGTTGCCCTTCCCTTCTCCAGAGGAACTTCCCAACCCAGGGATGGAGCCCTGGTCTCCTGCATCGCAGGCAGACTCTTTACCGTTTGAGCTACAGGGAAGTCTTCCTTTAATGCTAGGACCATCAAACAGAGGGAAAAGCTGAATCGTTTCCAGGAGCTGTTTGCCTCTTTTCCCCTAGGTTCCTTATAACCGTCTGGATCACCCAGCCCTATAATCTAAGACAAAGAAGCAAAGGCAGTCTATCACTTTTCAGAGAAAGATTCCACTCTCCTACATTCTAGATATGTGACCTCTGCTTCTTGTCTCTTCCTGGTAATCTAGGTTCAAAGACACTACATCACTGGATTTTTTTAAATTATAAGACCTTAAATGAAATGCTAACTATAAAACATAAAAACATTTTAATGTTTTCTGAAATGTCAGACTAAGAACAAAGTCATGTCAAGTTATTAGGAAACATTAGGGTATAATGAGATGAAATGGAAATCAATAGACATAGAGATCTGGATTTAAGATTAGACACTGCTTCTATTTTGGTTTTGGAGGAAGTCAACTACTCAGCTAAAAACTGCTTTTTGCCACATTCGTAAAGATTAGCTGTGAGTAGAGGATCAACACGATATCAAATGCAATTCTGAGTAGCAACATTCTAAGAGTTTAGGCTGCTCTGATACTTTCAAATCAGTTTTTGCATAGCAACCTCTAGTAAGTTATATATTCAAAACCCAAATTTATTGGCAAATCTGATTTCTGAGATGTTGTTGTTCAGTTGCTAAGTCAAGTCTGACTCTCTGTGACCCCATGGACTGCAGCACACCAGGTTTCTCTGTCCTTCACTATCTCCCTGAGTTTGCTCTGATTCACATCCATTGAGTTGGTGATGCTGTCTAGCCATCTCATCCTCTGCTGCCCCCTTCTTTTGTCTTCAGTCTTTCCCAGCATCAGGGTCTTTTCCAGTGAGTCGGCTCTTTACGTCAGTTGGCCAAAGTATTCCACTTCAGCATCAATCCTCCAATGGATATTCAGAGTTGATTTCCTTTAGGATTGACTGGTTTGGTCTTATGAGATACACTCCTCTACAAAATACTTTATTAAAAGCCCTTTAAAGTCTTATGAATATTGCATACTTTTCCCTGTAGACAAGTATAAGGAAGACTTTGTTTCACAAACAGAAATTAGAATATTTCTAAATTTTCCATTTCTTAAGACAAACTAGAATCATTTAGGAAATGTGAAGACAAAGCAAAAGATTAGCATTATATCTTTAAACAAGATAATAATACAATGGTAGTCATAAAATTTCCTAAATTCCTGTAAACTTTCACTTATATTTACATTATTTTCTTTCACCCCAAACTGGTTCTTTTAGAATTTTAACAAATGTGGTTTATTGATCTATACAGGGGAAAGAAATCCACAGGATCACTCACATATTGCAAAATTAATTAGCTCTTTCAAGACTCAAAACAAGTTAAATTTTTGAAAGCTTTGGATTTATTTCTGTGAGAAATATATGAGCAAATGTGTGATTTTAAAATGCTTTAAAAGTAATAATGACTAAAAAATTGCCTTAAACCTTGGACTAATTTCTCTGCATGGTGTTTAATTCTGGAACCTCAGAAATGTCACTGAAAGAAATAGCCCATTTCAGTGATGAAGAGTTAGCCTGCTTTTTTTTCACCCTCTTGTATGATTTCCTCTTCTCTGGTATGTGGAAAAGCCCTTATGGATGTGTTCAGGAACAATGTGTTGGCTCTCAAAGAAATGGTGGGCACACGAATTAGGTAGAAATGAATAGTTAATCCAAGCATCACAAGTGACTGTATTTAGAAGCAGAGGATATGTCACTCATTTTTAGCAGGGGCATGCTTTTTCTTTCTCTTTTTAACAATCAAAATGACCCTAAAGCTTATTTCCTTTATATTTCATTGTTATGGAGGTATGAGATGTGATTTTAAAACATATATGTTAATGATGTTTTAAAAATACCTTCATTGTTGTTGTGTCTTAAAACATCCCTCTGATCTAATATGAATATATGATGATGATGTGCTATATTTTATTTTTTGGCAGGTAACTATATAATCATATAACTACATATACATGTGTGTTAATTAAATTTTATTAAGACACAAGTGGTACATGCAGACTTAATCAGATAGAAATGTAAGTAACTTAATTGGAGCTCCAAAAGGTTGAGTCAGAAAAATTCATTGTTTGAACTGAGGAACTACGTCCTAAGAGAGAGAAAGCATCTGAGTCCTTCAGCATCTCAGTACAATTTATTGGCCAAGTGAAGTATCGCAGTGGGAATATCACCTGAAGCATTTGACTTTCACTTTTAATTAATTCAACTCTAGTTCCTATTTTCCAGCATGAGAAGTTGATTAGAGAAAAATGAATGTTAGGGCCCAGGGCGAGATGCCCCAGAATGTGCCTCAATGGCATATTGATTGTTTTGAATTAAAGTTAGAGATGGTCAGTGCAAGAGGGACACTTTGACCCTCCTGTCTCCCTGAAAGCAGGAAATAAACCTCTCATATGAAACTGGAGGTGGAAGGACACCCTTATCCCCAGAGACAGGGAATTTGGGCCAAGAAGCCTTTATAAACAAACTTGTTCCTTTTAAAATTTCTCCCCCAAGCCCAAATTCTGTTTAAATTCTTCACTAACTAAGCATTCAAAGTCTGTTTCTTTGTTCTGTCAATTCCTCACAAATTTACTGTATCTTTATCTAAAAAGTATAATAGCTGCCTGCTTTGGTCACTTCCTAGGTCCCACGTCTGTGAGACTTCTATGTGCCCAAATAAAATTTGTTTCTTTCTCTCCCATTAATGTCTTGTGTAAATTTTATTATTAATCCAGTCATAAGAACTCAAGAAGGGTAGAGGGGGAATTACCACTCTTCCCAACACATTGGGACTCAGATGATTAGTATTCTTGGGACAGTTATGTCCTCAATTAACTCTTTGACATTACCAAGACCCCAAACCTTTCTTATTTTTTAAATATCAAATGGAGAGCTGTGTTGATCCAGTTTCTCACAGGACTATCATGAGAACCTCATAAGAAGAAGATCTCTGAAATATATAAAGCACTATACCAACACTGGCTAACATTATTGATAATGAAAATATAGGACTGTAAATTTGGTAGTTTGTGACAATCATAAGTCAGTACTAGCTGATGTCTCTAATAAATAACATTAAAATGTCTCTAAGTACCAACAAAATCACAGGTCTTCTCAAACCCTGATTAATGTTCAGTATTTTTTTTTGTCTTTTTTGGGGGCTACTTTATTATGTTTTAATTGAAGGATAACTGCTTTACAGAATTTTGTTATTTTCTGTCAAACATTAACCAGAATCAGCCATAGGTACACTCATGTCTCTTCCCTCTCACATTCAGTATTATAGCAATATTCATTCTCTTTTACTATATTCAGATTTTAAAATCCTGATGTTAATACTTAAGTCATAGGCAACTTTACTTCACTTAGCCAATATTATTGAGTTATTGTTATGCATGAAGCATTGATAAAGCAATATACAAGAATCAGATAAAGAACCTGGTGTAGATAAATCAGTATGCAAGAACCAGGTAAATAACTGATTGTTCTAAAATATATATTTACCCTCCAGGAATGTGCATGCAGAGAGGAAAGACCATGTGAGGACACTGAGAGGTCAGCCATCTGCAAGCCAAGGGGAGGGGCCTCAGAAGAACCCACACCTGACTCTCACCTTGATATTAGACTTCCAGGCAAGTTGACAGCAAAGTGTGGTTTCTTCTGAGACCCTTCTCCTTGGCCCGAAGGTGATCTTTCCTCTATGCATGTACTTTCTTGGTTTCTCAATGTAAGCCTAAATTTCCTTCTCTAACAAGGACACTAGTCAGACTAAATTGAGGCCCACCGATGTGATCTCATTTAACCTTCATTACATCTACAAAGGCTCTATCTACAAATACAGTTACATTCTGAGACACTAGGGCTGATGTCTTAGCCATCAACGTATGAATTTTGAGAGGACACAGTCTGTCCATAATAGTGTAAACAGGGAATCTCAAGGCTGGGATTTGTAAGGCAAATGAAGTTCAGTAAACTGCACATGTGAAGACTCTTACTTCCTGGTATTTTATTTACTTTCAGTGTGATTACTGAAATGTAATTACTGATTAAAGTTTAAATTAATCATAATTATTTTCTGCTTTAATTGTTTTTATTTATTCTCTCATTTTTAAAAATCTTTCTAGGATTGATTGTATATATTTTTATCATTTTATTCTTCCTCCTCTACTGACTAGTTAATGATTCTTTTTATCTTTTCAGTTGTTATACTAAAGAATACATTCATTTACCCTTGCCATTGAGCTACCTAATATGAATTGTTACTTTTTCAGTTTACCAGTTGATGTTAGGATCCTTATTCCTTTCTGCCACCCTTCTTCCTTTTATGCTAGTCTTAACATATATTTTGCATATGTGAACAATTTTAGTCCTAAAATACATCACTGTTACTGTATTTTTAAGTGAACATTTATTCATATAATCCATTTTTTTGCCCTTTATTCCTTCTTTAATTCCCGTTCTTCTGTGTAATAATTTTCTTTAATTTGAAGAACTTTCACAGATAGACTTTGAAAAAAAAAAATGATGAATTGTGCTAATTATATAGAAATACTTTTATTTAAGTTTAAAAAATAGTTTAGAAGTTGTGCAGTTAGGCTTCCCTGATAGCTCAGTTGGTAAAGAATCTGCCTGCAATGCAGGAGACCCCAGTTTCATTCCTGGGTTGGGAAGATCCACTGGAGAAGGGATAGGCTACCCACTCCAGCATTCTTGGGCTTCCCTGTGGCCCAGCTGGTAAAGGCTCTGCCTGCAATGCAGGAGACCTGGGTTCAATCCCTGGGTTGGGAAGATCCCCTGAAGAAGAGAAAGGCTACCCACTCCAGTATTCTGGCCTGGAGAATTCAGTCCATGTGGTCACAAAGAGATGGACACAACTGAGCGACTTTCACTTTCACTCTACGTAACTGAAAACTAGTAGTATTCTTTCAATGTTTTAAGATGTCATGGCATTTTTCTGAGGCTTCCATCTTTTCATTTTTAATTTTTATTGGAGTACAGTTGCTTTACAATATTGTGTTAATTTCTGCTGTGCAGCAAAGTGAACCAGTTGTATATGTACATACATCCACTCTTTTTTAGATTTCCTTCCCACTTAGGTCACATGGAGCACCGAGGAGAGTCCCCTGTGATCTACAATAGGTTCTCATTAGTTATCTTTTTATGTATATATGTGAATCTCAATCTCCCAAGGCATCCCACCCCCTCTTCTCCCCTTGATAACCATAAGCTTGTTCTCTACAACTGTGGTTCTATTCTGCTTTGCAAATAAATTCATCTCTACCAGTTTTCTAGATTCCACGGGCAAGTGATATATAATATTTGTTTCTCTCTTTCTGACTTACTTTACTTTCTGTATGACAGTATCTAGGTCCATTCATGTCTTTGCAGATGACACTATTTCATTCATTTTTATGGATGAATGATATTCCATTGTATATATGTACCACATCTTCTTCATCCATTTCTCTGTCAGAGGACATTTAGGTTGCTTCTATAGCCTAGCTACTGTACTTTGTGATGCAGTGAACATCCGATTACAGGTCAAATTCTGGTTTCCTTTGAATTGTACACCTAGTAGTGGAATTGCTGGATTGTACAGTAGCCTTATGTTTAGTTTTTTAAGGACCTTCATACTGTTTTCCATAGTGGCTGTACAAGTTTAAATTCCACCAACAATGGGAAGGTTCCCTTTTCTCCACACCCTCATAAGCATTTATTGTTTGTAAATTTTTTTGATGATGGCCTTTCTGACCAGTGTGAGGTGATACCTCTTTGTAGTTTTGATTTGTATTTCTCTAATAGTTAGTGTTGTTGAGCATTTTTTATGTGTTTATTGGCCATTTGTATGTCCATTATTGTTCTAACTTCTAAAGTAATATGATATTTTATTGTTTCCTTTAAATTTTAACTTAGATTTTCTGCAGTTTTACTGTGATATGCCTAGGAGCATGAATTTAACCAGCTTTAGTTTAGAAACAGCCAGATATACTAAGGAACTCAAGCATAATCTAGTGTTGATGCTAATTGTGATGCTGACTAGTGTATGGATGGGTACTTAATAACTATAGATTTTCATTGTAAAAGGTCACTCTGGTGAAAGTACCTAGTGGAAGGGGAAGTGGATCTAGAAATACAAAGACTAGTAAAGATATTATGGCATTAATATAAGTTTTGAATGCAAGCGAGCATAATGAAATGAAGAGAAGATATTTGTTACATAATATTTGCTCTGTATGTAAACAGCATTGTATTATTTATAAGATGTTAAATAGGTTATACAGGAAAGGGAGTAATGAAGTATGTCTTCCAAATTTGTGACTTAGATAATAATGTGGAAAATGTTAAGAATGATTAAAAATAAAAAAACTACAAGAAGGTGAATAGACTTTTTTTTATTAATACCAGTGTGACATAGAAGAAAGAATTCTAGAAAACTGCATAATTATTCAAATTTTAGTTATTGCCTACAAAGTGCCTGTTCATAGATAAATTGCATAATCTCTTGGTCCTCAGTTTACTCATTTGTAAAATGAAGTGCCAATCCTAGACAAAAACCCAGTTTATTTTCCCAGCTCTAAATCTTAATTATTTAAATATAACAACATTGCTAATATATTAATTAAATATTTATACTTAATTTTATTCCAAATTATCTTCCTATTAAAATTCCATGCACTAAATAATAGAATTATAATAAATTTAACACAATAATATAACTAAAATGCATAATTAATCAATAATATGTATAAACCTATTAATTCAAATATAGAAAAATGAAAGACTCTGATCATAAAATAAATATGCTCCTAGCCAGTGGTAGCCTCTCCATGTGAATAAAAAGAGAAAATCAGAATCTTCCTTTAAAATCTTCCAAAATGTCTCCTATCTTCTTCTTCCCCTAGGCATAACCATATATTTTAAGCTCTAATCACACAAAATTACTTAACTAGATTTTGTCATTAAAAGAAACTGATTTGTGTGTGTGATGTTCATATATTTTATTTTGATTAACTCTCCTAAACTGTATCCATTTTTTCTTCATTTCATCTTGAATATCACCTGGAAACTTTCTTCTCATAAGTGCTACACTTTCTCAAAATGTTTTTGCTTACCATCATATCTGGAGACTTATATTCAGAATTCAAGATTTAGGTCGAACATCTCTCCTTGGAAGATCACAAATCTCCCTCTGGTGAACAAGACTGACTACGAATCCATGTGTGTTCATGCAGCTTTTCATATTCCTCCATCATAATCTATCTCTTTAGTTCACTTCAGTCGCTCAGTCGTGTCCAACTCTTTGTGATCCCATGGACTGCAGCACGCCAGGCCTCCCTGTCTGTCTCCAACTCCCAGAGCTTGCTCAAACTCAGGTCCATTGAGTCAGTGATGCCATCCAACCATGTCATCCTCTGTCATCCTCTTCTCCCACCTTCAATCTTTCCCAGCATGAGGGTCTTTTCAAATGAGTCAGCTCTTAGCATCAGGTGGCCACAGTTTTGGAATTTCAGCTTCAGCATCAGTCCTTCCAAAGAATATTCAGGACTGATTTCCTTTAGGATGGACTGGTTGGATGTCCTTGCAGTCCAAGGGACCCTCAAGAGTTTTCTCTAACACCACAGTTCAAAAACATCAATTCTTTGACACTCAGCTTTCTTTATAGTCCAACTCTCACATCCATACTTGAAAAACCAAAACTTTGAGTGGACAGTCCTTTGTTGGCAATGTCTCTGCTTTTTAACATGCTGTCTAGGTTGGGTATAACTTTTCTTCCAAGGAGCAAGTGTCTTTTAATTTCATGGCTGGAGTCATCATTTGTAGGGACTTCGGAGAGCAGAAAAAGAAAGTCTTTCACTCTTTCCATTGTTTCCCCATCTATTGGCCATTAAGTGATGGGACCAGATGCCATGATCTTAGTTTTCTGAATGTTGAGGTGTAAGCCAGCTTTTTCACTCTCCTCTTTCACTTTCATCAAGAGACTCTTTAGTTCTTCTTCACTTTCTGCCATTAGGATGGTATCATCTGCATATCTGTGGTTATTGGCAAATAGTTTAGCACTGTGCCATCCATATCAATCTGAGATACTGTAGTGTGAAGAATTTTTTTAAATCTCTTTTTAAAAAACAAATGAAGTAAAAAAAAAAAAGATTTTAAAAAAAGTGGTTTAGGGACAGGATTTTCAATGGATCGGATAATTCTGTTGTCCAGTCATAAACTTCTAGTTATATCTTAGGCACTAGAGCCATTTCAGTATAGCACATTAATAATGCTTCATTCATCCAGTGTCAAGTCATTCCATGTCCTCCCTCTTGTTTCAATAGCAAGTTTGCAGTAACTGTACTACATAGGAGCAATTTATTTATTTTGACATTATGTAGCTATGCAAAACAGATTGTTAAGTGTTGCGTTATCACATGAAAATGGAATATATTAACTGTTGTTGTCATTGCTCATTTTTACAACTAAAATGTTATAGCAATGTAAATGTTAAAAACAAAATACAATGTCAACACTGCATACTTGGGTCTGTCAGTTGTTATGGCAATGTTAAGGAGTTTAATTTGTTTTGGGCTTTAGTGATAGCAATAGAAAGATTTAACATAGTTTATCCTATGAATTAAAATGACCTTAGTATTAATAATTAACCCATAGCTATTTTTCAATGATAACAAAGAAACGATTAATATATGAGAATTATCCTAATCATATTTGACATGCAGGGTAGCTATTATTTTATTCTCACACATTACTGTGTTGTTCCATTTGTAGGACAACAGAGAGACATTAGTTCAACCATTGTCTGAACTCCCACATGTTTGGATTAAAGCCAAGGATGTAATTGTTATAAAGTTGTTCTATTGTACTGATTCATACGTCCTTCACTGGTGGACATCAAGGATAGACAAACTGTCTTCTAGTTTCTTCTTTTATGATAATGCAATTTAAAAACCAATGATACCCATTAGTGACTACACTGAAATGATCCTTCATTGGATTTAGGAGAATTCTGAAGATACAGTATCTTCCATACTTGCTTACTATTGTCCATTTCAGCAACAAGATATGATACAAACTGCCTCTGCCTACTTTGAGTATATATGAGACTAGAGACCTAGGTGCTGTTTGCCAAGGAAATGTATTTATGTTCAAAGTAGTGTAGGAAGCACTCAACAATCCATTTCAGGCATAAAGTCTACACACACACATACAAATACACTGTAATACTTGAATATATTTTCATTCAAATTGTTCTATGTGCATTATACTCACTAATCTTCCACCACCTACATAAATGTACTTTTACTTTCTGTTGAAACAATTCTTTTAGAACACTCTTCAATGAAGTTACTGGTTTAAATGTCAAAATCTGGATAATATCCTAAATAGTCAACTATTCTGGAAAGTTCAAATTATGACTTTAAGTTTCTGTTCTTAATTGTGTATTTTCAGTCTTTATCAACAATTTTAAACATGAAAATATTTTTCAATGAGTATAGTGTAAAGTTTGAGCAAGCTCCCAGAGTTGGTGATGGACAGGGAAGCCTGGCATGCTGCAGTCCATGGGGTCGCAGAGTCAGACACAGGACTGAGCGACTAAACTGACTGAACTGATAGTGTAAAACAGTTATATCTATTTAAGTTAAACATTTTGAAATGAAGTGATTTAACATTCAGTACTACCAGACACCCTTTGCTATTCGCATTACTCTCAATATTTTCAACAGGATGTTGTCTTAGACTGAAATTCAAAATTAAATGAGCCATCATAAGTTGTATGCAAAATTATTAGTTCTTTTTATCTTGACTGCTAAATAAGAAGCGTTTCAAGTGTAACAGTGAGTATTACTCTTGTGGAGGAAAATCTACCTCCTCATACAGAGAAGGGATCGCTCTTTCAGATTTGCCCATGTGCACCTTCCTGGTGGCTCAGTGGGTAAAGAATCTGACTGCGATGCAGGAGACCTGGGTTCAATTCCTGGGCTGGGAAGATCCCCGGGAGATCCCACTTCAGTGTTCTTGCCTGGAGAATCCTCATGGACAGAGGAGCCTGGTGGGCTACAGTCCATGGGTCACAAAGAGTCAGACACGACTGAGCAGCTAAGCACATTACTTCTCAGCATAAAAAATCACACAGAGATTGCCCATAGCAGGGAAAATATGGGAAAAAAGAGTGGAATTTTATTTTCAAGCCTATAACTTTAAGAATGAGCTTCTGCCTTGATTAGGATCATTTTGTTAATTTGTATTGAGATGTGGTGGGGAAAAATTGGGATCATTTAAATTATCACTGAAGCTTGTCAGGTATAATTTTAGTGAAAATATGAATATTGTATAGGAGGAAGTAGGGCCATAAAGAAAAACAATTTTTATTCAAATATGTCTATATTTTTATTTTCAATCCCTCAATTTGGTCTTCTTGAGGATGATCTATAATTAATTTGTACACAATGACTGCCCTCTGTTTTCACTTCTTTCAAATCCCTCATAGCTTAAATAGCTTGTCCCCTCCAGCCACCCACAATTAAAGTTTATGCTTCTATTATAAAAACATAAAAGGTAGAAGCAAAACAGCGGTGAGGAATTATGGAAACAGGCAGACCTGTCTGAAGGTCACCATGGTTAGATGTGATGGCGCAGAAACACCGAAGTACCGTGCTTATTTTGTCCTTTACCCTATTCCATGGCCAGCTCTCCTTTCTGATTGCCAGTCTTGTGGAGAAATAGCAGCCGGTCATTTTACAATATATCTTCAAATTCTCCTTAATTCTTACAATTCCCAGCTTTGTCCTACAGCTGAGTTAGGTCTTTTGCTTATAATACTCATACCGTTTCTGCTTCCTTAATTGAACTTTATTTGGTAAAAATGATTTTAGGACCTTCATGATCTTAGCTCTGCTTAATCTGACAAATCAGACATGCTATAATGATCTTTGTGGTTTTATATTATTCCCTCTGCCTATAATTCTGACAGTTCTTTTCTTACTTGTATCTACTTGTTGAACTCTCCCACATCCTTTAAAATATTGATTCATATGCCATTTCATGAAGACTTCTAATCATACTAGCCATTGATAGTATCATTTACTATCTAAATTTGATTTTAGTTTGTGTTTTTACCTTGATTCTGATTTTGTTGTCTATTAACAAACGAAACATTGAATATCTGGCTCAATAACACTGATATCTTCTTTTTGGACAGTTTGTTTTCTGATTGTGATTGTTCCACCAATGTTAAGCATAGTGTTGAGCACATAATCATTTCTTGACAATTTAGTCAGCTGTAATATCTAATCTTATGTTTCTTTAGAAGTAGACTTTTAAAACCTATTTTCAACTGCTAAAGTTGGTGGTGATTTCTCCTTTGAATATAATAAATTTTATATATATATATATATATATATACTATGTAGAATCACTGTTTTATACCCTTTGTTATGGTTGTTTCTGTGGCTAATTTCCCCTACTAGATTAATAGCATCTGAATGAAGCACGTTGTTTGCCTGAAAAAAATTTTTTCCATCACTGGGATATTCAAAATATAGAGTGGATGTATATGTCTTAGATAGTTTAGTTCAATCATCATTTTTAAATTAGAAAATTAACTTTCAGAAGACTGCAATCAGAGAAAACCTTCAGCTGATTAAAACTTTTAAGATGTTTTATTCTGTTTTCGCTAAGGTATCAACTACTCAGAAATTAAAATTATCTAGCTGTCAGGTTCTGAGCTCGTCTATGGTTAGCACATATTCATCTAAGTAGAAAAGCTTTTTTGTAGATGACTTTGTTTTCATACGTTAGTGGTAAACATTTATGATACTTAATTCCTATGCCTTCTTAAGTAACAGATGTTGTCAATTGACCTTTGCTAACTACTTCACAGAGTGTGATTTTGTAAGTGGGCTGCTCAGATTTTGTTTCTGATGAATGACTTCATAAATTTTTATTAAACCTGTTTTGACAAAAATCATGTCCTTTTTTCTAGATATAATGAAGCCCAGAGCAGATATATTGATAATGAATTCTGAGTAGAAAAATAAGAGTTTGAGATATGTAAGACAGAGAGCAAAAGGGAAAAAAGAACCCTTATGTCATTGGTCCTCAACCTATGGACTTCTATGCCTCGGGAACCTTTAGCTTAATGCAATCAAACAGTAAATACAAACATTCACCAAGCATCTTTTTTAGACTGTTTGAACAGCATTTTCCATGCATATATATTTTTTCAAAATATATAAATGCTTAACATATCTATTGCCTTAAATGATTCTGTTAAAGCTTACCACATGTATCCTTATGCTCAAGTAGATCAGGAATTACTGCTGTGTATAATTAAAGTATCTGTGGAGTGTTTTCCATTTGTTGCCAAAAGGGTAGTCCCTGCAGAATAAGAACTATGAGTAACAAATAATAAATGTTTGTAAAGTTTGACTTTAATATCATATATCATTGCCCTTTCAAAATAATTTAAAAGAATAACACAAAATAATACTCCAAATAATAATGCCAAAACACCTTCACTTTTTCCTATTTTGGCACTAATTTGATTTTATTTTTAATATCAAACCAAATCATTTTGCACTTTGTACTTAGAGGAAATAATAAAGAACATTTAAATTCAAAACTAAGAGATTTGAGGTATGGGAGTCAAATGAAAAATGAAAATGAGGCTGACATTCAACAGTTTATTTTTAAAATTTGGTTTTTACCTCTTTGCCTTTTTAAGATAATCTTTGTTTTAGCCCTCACTATCAAAGTTAAGGTCAAGCTTTATCTGTTTATTAAAAAGTTCTAATCAAATGTGCTAGACAATCCTCAATATATTATTACTTTTATTTATTCTTAGAATCTAGAGATGTGAACTGCCAACTTGTCAATGAGAATTAAATGAGGTTCATTGTGTGGACTTTTGAATTCCATTCAGTACAATTTTAAAATACTTTTAAAGGTAAATAAAGCACATATAATTGTAATAAACTTAGTCATACTTCAATGACCTTCAAAAATAATGTCCTCAAAAATATTGCTTATTCAATTATATTTTTAACAAAAACAAGATTGCCATGTTTGTAAGATATGGGTATGCCCTTATCCTAAATGCAGACAGAAGGTAATTAGTATATTACTGGAACAGGGATCTTAATGTCCACTCAGCAAATGACCAAAGCTCTCCTGCCAAAGGTCAGTCAAGTCCCTCATGAGTGACTCATCCCCTCCCTACATCTTCACTGAATTTTCCATTGCTTTCATTCTTTGAAAATCTCAACCTAGCAAGTTCTGATACCAAGACTCATAAGAAAATATACATTGTGCCATTTCTTTCCTAAAGAAACTTTTTATATTTCTTTAACATTTTTTACAATATGCTTGAAATATAACATTTTATAATTTAAGGTACAGTATATGTGTCATATAGATAAAAAGTAATGTGACTGCCATTGTACCAAAAATTAACATTTATGTCATGTCACATAGTTGCATATTTTTGCGGATGGAATAAAGATGCTATCTCAGCAAGTTTAGTGATTATAATACAATATTGTCTATATTCACTATACTGTACATTAGATCTCTAGTTCTTATATGTTAATAGTTGCTGGTTTGAAAGCAATGTTGAGTGGGTTGTGAACTTTATCTCACAAGCTTACTCTGAATCACATATATGTTCTAGCTCATCAATTAGTATGTCCCTTCTTTTACCTTTTTAATATATTGGGATTTCAAATTTAAGAATCACATTTGTAAATCACATTTAAATTTTTAATTAATATGTACATTCAGTGAGTTTCTGATAAAAATATAAAAATTTTTTTAAGAAACTTAAGCTGAATTCATAATTGATGTAGAAAGATAAGTAAGCATTATAGCAGATGTTTAAAAAAAGACTAAAAACAAGGCAGTTATCCTATCAAATATTGATGTTTAATAAATGTAGTCATTGATGAAACAAAATATTGGTGTAGATATGGGAAAATATGTCAATCCAATAAAAAGGGGGTTCAGTAGTGGAATTTAAGTAGTAGATGATTACTAGTCCATCTCAAAGAGATGGGAAAAGGATAGTCTAACAATATCTGATGTTGGAGCCACCTGGTGTTGACTTGAAAAAACGTAAAAAGACAACTCCAGTTTGTATTCCAAGAATCCAACAATAGCTGCTGCTGCTGCTGAGTCGCTGCAGTCGTGTTCGACTCTGTGCGACCCCATGGACGGCAACTCACCAGGCTCCTAGTCCATGAAATTCACTAGGCAAGAACACTGCAGTGGGTTGTCATTTCCTTCTCCCCCAAATAATAGAAACAGAAGCAATAAATACACTAGGAAAAAATAGAACAGAATTACCCATGACGTTCTTGCAGGAAAGATTTTTTTGATACAATTGAAACAGTAAATAAATTATTGATACACATTTTCCTAAATTAACATTCATCACTTCTTTAAGATTAAAAGAAAAGTAGACAGAAGGTGGGAAGAAAAAAATTATACAACAGTATGATAGGCTTAAGTGTGCTTTCCTGGTGACTCAGTGGTAAAGAACCCACCTGCCAATGCAGGAGTTTGATCCCTGGGTTGGGAAGATCCTCTGGAAAGGGAAATGGCAACCTACTCCAGTATTCTTGCCTGGAGAATCCCCAGGACAAAGGAACCTGGTGGGCTACAGTCCATAGAATCGCAGAGTCAGAGACAACTGATGCAATTTAGCATAGCACATTACAACTCACCAAATTGAATACTTAAAATGGGTGGCTTTTACTGCTTGTAAGTTATATTTCAATAAAGCTGATTAAAAATGAGAGAAGGAATGGTGATGATAAATATGTATCATCTTGCTAACTTAAATTGTTGGATTTAATTTCATTAAGAGTAATGGGATCAACTCTGTGTGATAGAATGAATACTAATATTGTTTAGTAGTTTACCTATTCATTGTGTTGTTCTATTTCTGCATCTCAAGGCAAGAAATATGAACCCAAGTATTTTACTTTTCCCAGCACTTCT
Source organism: Cervus canadensis (assembly GCF_019320065.1). Taxonomy (NCBI): domain Eukaryota; kingdom Metazoa; phylum Chordata; class Mammalia; order Artiodactyla; family Cervidae; genus Cervus; species Cervus canadensis. Next base: position 79,714,720 of record NC_057388.1, read on the forward strand.
TTTAGGGATTGTTTTAATTGTTACTGTTTAAAAGGAGAATAGAAAAGAGAAAACATAAAGGATGAGTTGCAAAAGGCTATATTTAGATTCTATAGATATACCCATGAAATGCCACTAAAATATCTATGAGGTAAAAAACAGACTATAAATCACTAAGAGAAAATAAGAACGGATAAATATTTTAAAGCAACAAAAAAACAAAATAGGTGACCACAGGACATCTTGATTGAGAGCTCATTTGTTCCTGTCCTCTGAAGGCCAGGGCTGAGGGAAGGAGATGCTGTTATAGAATTAAGTTCATTATCTACACAAACATGATGTAGAACATTTTCATTAACACTCAAATTGCTCTATTCTTCCTGCAGTCAAAGAAATTCCTGAGTTTTCCTGAATGTGATATAAATATAATCATGACTATACAGTGATAATGAGCTTAAGCTCATTGAGGATCTACGTATCTATCCAGACTTCACTTCCCTATCTTACAGTACATATTCTGAATGGTCATACGTAGCAATCAGCAGAACACCATATTGATTCTTTGACTCTAGAATAAGAGCTATTGTAGTAGAAAAGACCAAGGTGTCACTAAACTTCCCTTGCCAATATTTCAGCATGGTACAGCGGTGGAAACATCCTATGAATCGATTGGTCCTACCATATAACATCTAGAAGCTGCCAATTAATAGTGACCAACTGGCCTCTGAGAGGTGCAAATCAGATGTGTTAAAGATGACATTCTGCAAAAGCAACACAGTTCTTCAGGGTGAGGATAGCTCTTATACTAATGCCAGTTTTGTGGTACTGTGTCCCCAAAAGGTATTACACACGGGTTCAGTAACCACATGGTAGGGAAAAAAGTAGGAATGGTGATACTTATTGCACCTGATTAGATCCATTCTGAGAATGTGTGCATTTCATCCCCCAATTTTTAAATAAAAAGTGAGTTCCTTAGTAAATTGTCTAGTAGTACAATTTCAATCTGTTATACTTACTCTATCTGCTTTTTGTTAGATTGCTGAAGTAAATATGGCTATGAAGAGAATCATCCTCTTGGCATTTTCAGATAATTTGAAGGTTGTACCACCTGAGACTTTACACTTGTAATATGATCCCATAATTTTCTTATTCTGGTGGGGTTTAAGTTTCCTCATGTAGAAAATTTTAAACTAGATATTAGTGGTGATTTTAAAACTATGATTTTAATGAAAGTTTTATTCCTTGAGTTGCACTGAAATATTCAGACTCTTGATCCAAACCATTTCTGTTTGTTTTTGTTTCTTTACAAACAGAGCAAGCTAATAAATACAATGTGCTCAATTTTGTTTTCATCCCCTAATATTCTTGCCTTCAAGACATTAGCATTCAGTTCTTCTGCCTACTTTATCATTAGATACAGTGTTGCCTGACCTGCAAAAATTGTTCCCATGATCATCACATAAATGTACTACATCAGTTACTCATGATGTAGTATATTCTTTAAGGAACACTGTGACCTCCAGACTCTACCTCATGATCAGTTTTGAGGACAACTAAAACTCATGATCATCAAAATCTTTTCCAGCTTTAAATTTTAATAAGCATCTGCCATCTGTTTCTTCTTTCACATGTTCTTATATCATCTGCTAGTGCTGCTAGTGTTATAGCCTGGAGGGCTATAGTCCACAGGGTCTCAAAGAATCAAATATAACTGAAGCAACTTAACACACACACACACACACACACACACAGAGTGTTATTAGTTCCCTTAATATAATGGCTGAAGAATTCTGTATATTTATTTGTGGGAATCATAATGCAAAGTGCCTATATGAATAAGTCACTCATTGACTCATTATCCTAATCAACAGTTTTCTAGACAATGGGACCTTTTTGGATAGAAATACAGGAAAAAATTTCTTCCTTATATCCAGCAAAGTATCTAGTATCATTTGTGTTTGTGTTTGGATTGAGGTTTTCAGAAAGAAGCCTTTATGAGATTTACTGAGAAAATTATTATAATAGATTACCTTCTCTATGAACATATACATGTGCATGATAAGTCGCTTCAGTAGAGTCCAACTCTTTGTGACCCCATGGAGACATCGCCAGGCTCCCTGTCCATGGGAATTTTCCAGGCAAGAACAGTGAAGTGGGTTGCCATGCCCTCCTCCAGGGAATCTTCCCAACCTAGAGATCAAACCTGTGTCTCTTAGCCTCCTGCCGCTGCATTGGCCGACAGGTTCTTTGGCATTAGCACAACCTGGGAAGCCCTCATAATTATATATGTGTATATATATACAGTTCAGTAACTCCGTTATGCCTGACCCTGGGACCCCATGAACTGAAGCATGCCAGGCTTCCCGGTCCTTCACCTTCTCCCAGAGCCTGCTCAAACTCATGTCCATTGAGTTGGTGATGCCATCCAACCATCTTGTCCTCTGTTGTCCTCTCCTCTCCTGCCTTCAATCTTTTCCAGCATTAGGGTCTTTCCCAGTGAGTTGACTCTTCTCATCAGGTGACCAAAGTACTGGACAGCTTCAGCATCAGTCCTTTCAATGAATATTCAGGACTGATTTCCTTTAGGATGGACTGGTTTGATCTCCTTGCAGTCCAAGGGATGCACAAGAGTCTTCTCCAGCACCATAGTTTGAAACTATCAATTCTTTGGTGCTTGATCTTCTTTATGGTCCAACTCTCACTTAGCTTTCAAAGAGCTGAATAGATTTCTCTTAATCATAAAAGAAAATTAGCTCAGGGTTGAAGAAGCATAGAAAACTTATGCTGAGGAAGAAATTCTAAGAATTATATGACCCAGATAAAGTAGAAAATTATAAAAAATAAATCTTCTATAATATCATTTGCTATCTCTAAAGCACATCTAATCATATATAAATTTTATTTATTTGCTCATGTCCACATGTTATATATGCATGCCATGTACACTGAGTCCTCAGTTCTACATGAGCATAAAGCACCATCCAGGAGAGTATTTTAGAGCAGCACTGAATAAGCATTTAACTTTGTTGTTGTTTTGTCACTCAGTCGTGTCTGACACTTTGAGACCCCATGGACTGCATGCAACATGCAAGGCTTCCCTGTCCTTCCTGGAGCTTGCTCAAACTCATGTCCATTGAGTTGATGACACCGTACCACCATCTCATCCTCTGTCATCCCCTTCTCCTCCTACCTTCTGTCTTTCTCAGCATCAGGGTCTTTTCCAATGAGATGGCATTTAGGATAGGAAATTATTTTTATGTGGCAATGGAACAGATTTTTATCAAAAAGTTATATCTAACTACTAGTTTAGGACTATGCACAGTATAGAGATACCAGGTCAAATCAGAAACTAGGGTTCCTGTGTGCTCTCTTCAACCTTCTTTATTCATCCCAGTCATGCCCTGGTCTGCAAATGGTATGAACCGTGAGTAGTCTTATTATTGTTCCAAGTGCCACGGTTTGCACTTTAATTTTTTCCACACTAAGGCCAATTTTTGAGGTCAGTTCTTAATTTTTTTTGTCCTATGTTTTGTTAATGTTGTTGTTCAGTTGCCCAGCTGTGTCCAACTCTTTGTGACCCCATGGAGTGCAGCACACCAGGCCTCCCTGTCCCTCACCATCTCCTGGAATTTGCCCAAGTTCATGATCATTGCATCAGTGATACCGTCCAGCTGTCTCATCCTCTGACACCTCTTATTCTTCTGCCCTCAATCTTTCCTAGCGTCAGGGACTTTTCCAATGAGTAATCTGTGTGCATCAAAAGACCAAAATACTGGAGCTTCAGGTTTAGCATCAGTCCCTCCGTGAATATTCAGGGTTGATCTCCCTTACGATTGACTGGTTGATCTCCTTGCTGTCCAAGGGGCTGTCAGCAGTCTTCTCCAGTACCACAGTTTGAAGGCATCAATTCTTTGGCCTTCTGCCTTCTTGACAGTACAGCTCTCACAACCATACGTGACCACTGGGAAGACCATAGCCTTGCCTATACAGACCTCTGTCTATCTATGTGTGGTGGTGGTGACTTAGTCACTAAGTCATGTCCAACTCTTGTGATCCTGTGGACTGTAGCCTGACAGCCTCCTCTGTCCATGGAATTCTCCAGGCAAGAATGCTGGAGTGGGTTGCCATTTCCTTCTCCAGGGGATCTCCCTGACCCAGGAATCGAACCCAGGCCTCCTGCATTTCAGGCAGATGATTTACCAACTGAGCTATGAGGGAAGCCCCTATTGAGAGGGTAACAGGCAGGAAGGCCAGGGGCCTCCAAATGGAGGAAAGAGGCTGCAAGTGCCAGACATTTTTATCTCTCTTAAGCGGCAGGAAGAAACAAACCAGCGATATGTTTTTCCTTCTCTATACAAATTTAAAAGGAGGTTTCTCTTAAAATGCTGTGTTGCCATGACACCTGGTCTCACCTAAAGCTAACTACTCTCAAACCTTGAGTTAACCAATACATTTCTTTTTCTTATGGAAATGTTGTCTTAAGCTATGTTAATGTACCCCAGACTCTATCTTCAAGTTGGTTCCACCAAACGGCCTAACTTACTTACTCAGGTATTGTTCCCCTAATCTATGTAAATGAAACTATTTGTTGGTATTCTGCTCTTCTATAAGATTCAAGTCAATCGTTTTATGGCCAGGGATGAATTATCTGGTGTCATTCTAAATTTCTGACATTCCTTTCTTTTCATTAACAGACTGTGAGTGACTATATAACATATAGCTAAAGACTAGGAGGGAGGTACTCTTTTGCCCCCTTCTGATTCCATTGTCAGAAGCTTTCTCTATCTCCTTCATACTTTAATAAAACTTTATTACACAAAAGCTCTGAGTGATTCAGCCTCGTCTCTGGCCCCGATTGAATTCGTCTCCTCTGGAGGCCAAGAATCCCGCGTCTTATCGTTCAGCAACAACCTTTCACTATCTATGTGTAGTCTTTTAATTTTATTTATTTGAAGAGTATTTGTACTCATTCTACTCATTCAGGAGCATGGTGCATCACACATTATTCATCTCAGTGTATCTAAGTGGCAACTAGATGTGAAAATAGAGATTAAAGAAGAGATTTAAAACCAAGATTTTAAAGGAGCCTGCATGTTTGTTTCATTTGTTGCAAAGATAACACCTCTGCTAAACACTTTCTCCATGTAATTTTTTTTTCATGTAGTTGTTGTGATGTGGCCCTGAACAAGATACTCTCTAATACATGTGTGCATACTCAGTTGTGTCTGACTCTTTGTGACCACATGGACTGTAGCCTTTCAGGCTCCTCTGTCCATGAGATTTCCAAACAAGAATACTGGAGTGGGTTGCCATTTCCTTCGTCAGGGGATCTTCCTGATACAGATAATCCCTAATAGAGGGAAAGCTATCTAGACAGTAACACATTCAATGAATGGCTGGCATAGTCTGCTCCGTCCGCTCTCCTCTATTTTCAAGTTATAGCTGAGTCTCTTCTACAAATTGCAAGCAATCACATCATCGCTCTGAGTTTAACTCCCAGGTACCCCTAAGATTCTGAGTGATCATAACTGATCCTACTCAAAAGCACAGATCATCAGGTCTTCATTCTCCACAACTGTTGTCACCAGACTGAGTCAGCACATATGCTTCAGTCTTTGCCTGAAACCACAGAAGTTCCTCGGGCTGAGTGCAGGGAAACAGTGGAGCACTTTCTAAATATGTTCATAGTAGCTTGTCTTAGCATTTTCTTCCAATTTTCACATAATTTTCTCCCTTAGTAACCTCAAGTCACAGCTAGGATAAGCACCATGCCCCAGATCAAAGAATAAGCAGAGCACGGTACATTTCTCAAATAACCCCATCATTACACAAGCAATTTTTTCTCAGTCTCCATCTGGGAAAATCCTTTCACCTTCTTCAGATCTTTGGCAGGGTCAAAGTAGAGCCTAATAATAGTATTAAGGAGGGCAAAAAATCAATCTGCATGCATGCATATAATTAAAATTTGAAGTGACCCTAGTGTTTTCTTCAAAAACAATGAGGTGTAAAGCCTTATAATTATCCAAAATGAGAATTTATCACTGTCAGTTTCACTAAATCAATGAAATGCTGGAAATTATTTCCTCACACAGGATATGAAACATGTAAATGCATGGCCAAATCATCAAATACCAGCATCTTTCCATCTACCAATTTCATACGTGCATGTGCATGTGTGTGTCTGTATTTCTGAATAATATGGATGATATTGAACCTCTCTATTCCTTCCTTAATTTAGCAAACATTTTCAAGTCCCTACATTGCATCATATAATGCACTATATGAGAGGAGTAAAAGGATGACTAAGAAGATAATCCTTATTCTAATGAAACTTACAGTCTCAAGGGAGAGATATTAATTTAAATGTAAAATAGCTCTGATGAGTGCTCTGAAGGAAATATTCAGGGTTCAGTAAATGCCTATAAGAGGACACTTGATCTCATTTGAGGGGTTAGACAGGCTTCACAGAGGAAGTGATATGTCTATTGAAATTTGAAGAATAATTTGGAGTTAAGTAGACAAAGAGGCAGAAAGCTTTTAATACGTAGAGAGTATCAAGTGGAAGAACCAAGGGGTGTAAGGAGCATGGCATTTTTCAAAGCAAGTGTGGGCAAAATGCATGTTCAAGGAAGTCAAGTACGTCAAGGAAGTGAAAGGTGTGAACCTAAAGGGATGAGAAGAGGCCAAAGCATGCAGAAGGCAGAAACATAAATATGATCACCTCAAAACTTGTCCTCCCTCTCAGAAACTTATTCCCACTCCCATGCGATGCAAACCATAGGCACACAGTCTATTGTATCTCGTGTGCACCCTCTTGTTTATATGTTGCTTGTAAAATATTACCTATTTCTGACTTATGCAGATTGTATCATGATAACAACTCTTTCTCTTTTTCACTTTTCATTTATCATTCAGCTTCATTTTTAAACCCATGAATATTGCTATATGTATGTCTCATCTTCTCCTAGATACAGCTTGAAGGAATATTATGAAGTGCATTTCAAATATTTCATCTGCACCCTCTATTTTAAGATGAATACTTCACTTTAGCATCCTAACACCATAATTATGATTTATTAAATAGTCTTGTATAGGTCCCACCATTAATATGTGTAACATATTTCTTTACAGACAAAATAGATTCCCAGATAATAGAATGTGGTAAATTGCAAAACTGGCCACAAATTCTCCCTCTTATATGTAAATAATTGATATTGTTCTCCAACCCTTGAATCTTTGCTGGCCTTGTGACTTGCTTAGATCAATGGAACAATAACAAATGTGATGCAAGCTAATACTTTTAAAATATTTGCATATCAGGGCTTGATCTATTGATGTTTTGGACACTTTGCCATATGAGCAAGCCAAAACTAGCCCTTATGGGTTATGAGAGATATATGGTCTAGTCACCAGAGTCACCCCAGCTGGCAGCATGCCACCTTGCAGATGCCAGGCAGAATAAATGACCCTCAAGTGATTATAGATTCATGAGTGAGCCCAGCTAAGGTTACCAAAGAAAATTCCCGACTGAATTCAGTTCAATTATGAATAAAATAAAGATGCTGTTTTGAGCCATTATTTTCTCAAAATTATTTGTAATGCAACAATAGATAACTGATAAAAAAATAGAAACCTGAAAATGGAATGCCACTGTAAGAAAAGCCTAAACTATGGGTGGAAGCAGAAGATGAGGTGAGGAAACATCTAAAGTGTACTGGGAATGTGGCAATCCATGGTGTACAGTAGTGGAGCAGGTAAATATAACACCCACAGTAATCTGGAAATTAGGAAATGTACCTAATTGTAAAACTATACAACATGATTTCTATGCAGAAAATTTGCAATCTCAGTTGGATTCCTTTTGCTGTCTGTATTAAGGTACAGGAGAATGATGAATTAAACCAGGGTTTCTTGACCTCAGCACTGCTGATATTTGGGATGATAAGTCTTTGTTGTGAGGAGTACCTTGTTCGTGTTTATCAGGATACCTGGTCTCAGCCCATCCTTTGAGATGGGGCAATATTAGTACACATATATTTTGTTTGCTTTTGTTGTTCAGTCATGTCCAACTCTTGGTGACCCCGTGGACTGCAGCACACCAGGCCTCCCTGTCCATCACCAACTGCCAGAGCTTGCTTAAACTCATGTCCATCAAGTTGGTGGTGCCATCCAACCATCTCATCCTCTGTCATCCCCTTCTCCTCCTGCCTTCAATCTTCCCCAGCATCAGGATCTTTTCCAATGGGTCAGCTCTTCGCATCAAGTGCCCAAAGTATTGGAGTTTCAGCTTCAACATCAGTCCCTAAATGAATATTCAGGATTGATTGCTAAGAAGATTAAGTGAAATGGGATGTGTAAAGGATGTAGAATAGAGACTAACACAAAGTAAGATATTAATATTTATCTTATTTTTTTATTTTATGGATAAGTATTTGCAAGATTGTCCAAGCCAAAGAATAATTCAAAGCTTGTCTAAACAGGGAAAATGATTGATTGTGTTGCTTGTGTTGTTGGGGACAGATGCAGCAAGTGTGAACAAATCGAAATTACTGTTCATCCTTTGTTCTGAGAGTCTTAGAGCATTTAAGAGTTAAGTCAAATAAATCTGAGTAACAGATTCTAAGGTAATGAATGTAAGACTACGAAAGTATTTTTTATCATTTTATTCTAGATGGCAAAACATATGTTACTGAAATAACTATTATTTTAAAACAAAACTGGTTTAGAACTATATCTCAAGTTATTCTGAATTTTCACAAATAGAGTTCTAACTTGAAGATTATTTTCATGTCTTCCAACTGTATCAACTATGAATTAATCTCATACTGTCCTCAGGGTCTATTTTTCTTCAACAAGCTTTTAAAAGCCTGTCTGTATTAATCAAGACAAACAGAGCAAAGAACAAAGGACTGTGAAAGATATTCAATGAATATTTTATATTTATATTCTTAGTGAAGCTTAAAAGTTTATCACTGAAATATTATTAAAATAATGTTAAAGAATATTATTTGTTTTAATCAAGCAATTTAGAAAAATTTGTCTGAAACCCAATAATAAACATCTCCAAACCTGATTAAGTAAACTGAATGAAACAAGAATTTTCTCCTCTAGAGACTGTTGAAATCTCATTCACAGGAACCTAATATTGATGAACATATTAAAATGAAAGTGTGTAACAGAAGGAAATAAATAATAAAAGGAATAAGAAAAGGAAAAAATAAGAGTATTGTAAACAATAAGAAAAGTGGGAACAGGAAGACAAGTAGTGGAAACAGGAAGAATAATAAGAAAAAGAATAGAAGCAGGAAGAAAAGAAAGGCAAACAACTCTTGGAAATTGTCTGGGAGTTGTTTGCTGTTGAAAGTTGTTTCTGTGAAACTGACCTTCTCATAGAATGCTGCCATTGATAGACTTTTGAATCAGAATTAAAGATAACATTCAATTATAAGGGATTCCAAATTTATTAAGGTCCCTAAAAATGCTTATTCATGTCACATAAAAATGTATCAGGAAGAATGATTAGATCTCTAGCCCAAACTCTGACAAGTTCACATTTAAGTGTCCTCAGTAGGGACAGCACAAACATAAATTCTGCCAAAGAAATATGTTGACAGATTGTGTATGAAGTATTTTATTTTACATAGAAAATGTATGTTTGAAAATAATATATTAGTATTTCATGTTATTTTCAATTTTACTTTGATTTACTTTGTAAGTACATTATAACAAATGGTATAGAACATAACACTGCAACTATAGAGAACAAGGTGTCTTCCAGGACACCTTAACTTAGTCTGTTGGTACAGGTATAAACCAATTTTATGTCAAAGTCTATGTGGGTGCATGTGTGTGTGGGTGTGGGTGTATGCACTGAAGGTAATGTTGATCTACTCGTTTCTTTCCTTTCTTCAGCTAATATTTTTGAGTCCCTATACCGAATCAAACAACAAACTATATGAGAAGGATAAAATGACAAAAAGAATGTTTTAAATTCCATATATATGTGTTAGTATACTGTATTGGTGTTTTTCTTTCTGGCTTACTTCACTCTGTATAATGGGCTCCAGTTTCATCCACCTCATTAGAACTGATTCAAATGAATTCTTTTTAATGGATGAGTAATATTCCATTGTGTATATGTACCACAGCTTTCTTAACCCTATATGCAAGACAGAAAAAGAGACACAGATGTACAGAACAGACTTTTGGACTCTGTGGGAGAAGGCGAGGGTGAGATGATCTGAGAGAACAGCATTGAAACATGTATATTATCAAGTGTGAAACAGATCGCCAGTCCAGGTTGGATGCATGAGACAAGTGCTCGGGGCTGGTGCACTGGGAAGACCCAGAGGGATGGGATGGGGAGGGAGGTGGGAGGGGGGTTCAGGGTGGGGAACACATGTAAATCCATGGCTGATTCATGTCAATGTATGGCAAAAACCACTACAATATTGTAAAGTAATTAGCCTCCAACTAATAAAAATAATTGGGAGAAAAAAAAGAATGTTTTAATATAATAAACTTTACAGTTTGGGGGAAGAGAGGGATATTAATTTAGATGCAATATAACAATAATTAGAAGTGCCGTGAAGAAAATATGCAGGGTTTCATGAGAGTCTGAATAAGAGTACATAACCTAGTGTGAAGAGGTATTGAAGATAGAAAGGAATGACATTTTATTAGTGCTCGAAGAGTTAGGAGTTAATCGGCAAGGAAGTGGCATACAATGGTGGGAAAGACCAGGGATGTAAGGGTCACAGCAATTTTGTGGGCCTGAAAGGATGTCAGTGTGGCTAAATGCAGGTACATGGTAGAGAAGGATGAAGGGACCATACTGAGTGGAATTGCACTCACTGCTAGGCAATGATTTGTAAACAACTTGCATCTTAAAGTGATTGAGTCTACTCATACGTGATCCAGTGCATGTCTCTACTTATTAAAGTCTTTATAATTCCTTTGTTTTTAACACATGAAACTTAGAGACATTTTGCCAGATCTAGCCCTAATGATTTAATGTTTCTTAACACTATTATCAAAGGCATACATTTTATGTAAATTTCCATTGCATTGTTACAATATAGAAGTAAAAATTAATTCTTACATGCAGATATTGTTTCCAGCAGCCTTGCTAAATAATTTAATTTGTGAAGTGATACCTAATATGGATATTATTTATCTTTTATGAATTGTCTATTCTTGTGTTTTGTTGTTTTAATTATAATGCCAGTAACTTGTCATGGAATGGCTACAATTGGAGGATCTGTCATACCAGAACATCTTCCCCACTGCCTTAGGGCATTCAATCTACAAATCCAGTCTCCCCAGTTGAGATGAGTCTGTGAGCCCTGGCAAGAGTCCTTAGAAAGAACAGCTGGTCCTAGATTTTAGTTGGTAGGCTTGCTTACTTACGATGCCCAAGACTTTTTCCAAATATAAACTAAACCAAGAACTTAACATTTATCTAGAAACCTATTGTATTGCAAAGAGTTCTAGAAAATTTCTTACACTCAACTAAAATAGGAAAAAGAATCTTAAGTCTAAATGGGAAAAGCTTTGATTGAATTAACTAGCTGCATTAATTTTTTCTCCCACTTTATGGTTTAAAACTTAAAATGCAGTGGTGTTTTTAATTGCCATAGAAATTTGACACTGAATACTCTAGCTCCAGAGTGAAAATAAAAATAGGTTTTGATTTTTTTTAGAAAGCGCTAATGACTGTTATTGTCCAATAAGATTATGACTTACTAGCTAAATATAATTATTTATTGTGAAACCTAAAGCTTGTTACATGTAGACAAAAATCTAAATGTTTTACAATGTGATTTCTTTTCTTATTAACCCAACTCATTGAGACTAATAGAAGTGTTCATCAACTAGCACTGAAAGTTAAGGGTTCTTTTAAACTCAAGATGCACATGAAACCTACTATTTTATTTTATCATTGTTATTATTTAAACCTTAATTATAGCAGATCTTGCTGGCAGCATTTTATTACAGGCACAGTTTTTCAGGAGTTTATGACTCAAAGGTTTGAATACACATTAGAACAAAACAGTGCACAAAACTGCCAGCCTGTATTTAATTTGCTTTCTAAAAAAAAATTAAATGAGTAAGGTATTTTAAACACAAATTATATAGAAATAAATAAGTATATAAATTAATTCACATTTTTCAAAGGTCCATATTTTATTGACATAGAAAATGAAACAAGTTAATTTTAAAATATGAATTTTTCACACTTAAATTGTCTTCAGTTGCAGTCTTATGTAACTGAATTATAAATCATTGTAATTAGTATGATTATTAATAGTAATTCTAAAAATACTATTTTGCACAATACTATATCCCTAACATATGTTTAAAAGGATATTACATAGACACTGGTAGAATCATTGTTCATCAGAAACACTTGAGATCTGTAAATTAGTGTAAACCTGAAAACGCCTTGTAATTTTGTAAATCAAAACATTGGTTAAATATACTGAGAGCATTGCCTATAAATTGTTTTTAAGAATCATGTTTTCTGCTGTGTGAAAATAAGCCCCATTTATTGATATAATATTTTCTTTTTACTGTGGCTTAAAAATGTGGCAGAATAATTAGGGAAAATATAGACCCTCATTATTGTGAAATAGAATATAGTATAATACATATGACTGTGATGCCTTACACAGGATAATAATCATTGATGGTATTAGAGTCATCACTCAGTCTTACTCACAAAGTGTGACTAGGTTGCCACTGAAATATACACCTACAAGTAAACAGACTATCTTTTTTTTTTAAGGCAGAATTCTTTAAAAAGGTCAATAAAATTGATACATTTTTAGGAAGTCTGACCAAAACAAAAGAATGAGAGAGAGAATACATAAATTACTAACATGAGGAATAAAATAGAGTATATTAGTATAGACAGTGCAGAAATCAAAAGGATACTAAGAAAGTAGTAACTAAATCTAGATTTCAAAATTGGACAGTCAGATAAAATTGACAAATTCCTTGAAAATAACAGACTAACACAAATCATCAGATATAAAATAGATAATTTTATGGCCTTGTAACTACTGACATTGAAATCATAATTTTAAAGACACCAGTCCAGGTTGGATGCATGAGACAAGTGCTCAGGGCTGGTGCACTGGGATGACCTAGAGGGATGGAGTGGGAAGGGAGGTGGGAGGGGGGTTCAGGATGGGGAACACATGTAAATCCATGGCTGATTCATGTCAATGTATGGCAAAAACCACTACAATATTGTAAAGTAATTAGCCTCCAACTAATAAAAAATAAAGAAAAAATATATATATAAGAATTAGGGAACTGAATTGTTCCCTTCAAATGGCTAATTTTTCTGTATGAATTTCATCTAAATAAATTATTTTAATATAAAAAAATAAAGACTTCTCAAAAAGAAATCTTTTGACCCTAGTGATTCACTGGAGAATTCAACCAAATTTTTCTAAAGGAGTTAACAACCAATTCTCTACTAAAGAAAAAAACTGTTTGCCTACCAATTCTATAAATTGAGAATTACCCTGACTTCAAAACCAGATAAAATAAATGCAAGACAACATACACTTCCCCCAACTCTCCAAATCTATAGACCAATATCCTTCATGGATATAGATACAAAAGTCTATATAAAATATTAACAAATAGAATTCAGTGATGCATAATATTATGCACCATGACCAAATAGGGATTATTCCAGGGATACGGACTAGTTCATGCCAAATAGATGGGGAAACAATGTAAACAGTGACAGATGTTATTTTTTTGGACTTCAAAATCACTGCAGATGGTGACTGCAGCCATGTAATTAAAACACTCTTGCTCCTTGAAAGACAAGCTATGACCAACCTAGACAGCATATTAAAGAGTGGAGACATTACTTTGCCAACAAAGGTCCATCTAGTTAAAGCTATGGTTTTTCCAGTAGTCATGTATGGATGTGAGAGTTGGACAATAAAGAAAACTGAGCACTGAAGAATTGATGCTTTTGAACTGTGGTGTTGGAGAAGACTCTTGTGAGTCCCTTGGACTGCAAGGAGATTGAACCAGTCCATCCTAAAGGAAATCAGTCCTGAATATTCATTGGAAGGACTGATGTTGAAGCTGAAACTCCAAAACTTTGGCCACCTGATGTGAAGAACTGACTGATTGGAAAAGGCCCTGAAAGTGGGAAAGATTGAAGGCAGGAGGAGAAGGGGACGACAGAGGATGAGATGGTTGGATGGCATCACTGACTTGATGGACCTGAGTTTGAGCAAGCTCCAGGAAGTTGGTGATTGACAGGGAAGCCTGGCATGTTGCAATCCATGGGATTGCAAAGAGTCAGACACGACTGAGTGACTGAACTGACTGAACAGTGAAGACATAGACATCAAAATTAATAATGCACTGCCAGTCACAATTACTCAAAATATGAAATTCAGGGGTGTAAATCTTTTTTAAAAAATGTTCAAGATGTCTCTGCTGAAAGCTATAAAACATTAATTAAAGAAATCAGAGAGAGATAAACATTACTTATGGATTAGAAGACTCAGCAGAATAAAGATGTCAATTCTCACATTCAGGATTAATACAACTCATCAAAATACAGGCAAGAAATATTATAAATTTAAAAATATTATTCTAAAAGAATGAAAAGATAAAAGAACAAAATGCTGAAGTAGTTTGGAAAAGTGGGATAAAGCGTTCTATCCAATTTCTACACTTTCATAGGTATAATATTCAAGTTGTTCAACCGCTAAGTCATGTCCTACTCTTTGTGACCCCATGGACTGCAGCATGCCAGGCTTCCCTGTACTTCACTGTCTCCTGGAAGTTGCTCGAATTCATGTCCATTGAGTCGGCGTACTCAAAATTGTGTATGTACACATAACTCAATAAATTATAATAGTATAAAAAAATCCAGAAATGAACCTGCAGAAGTATGGCCACCTAATAAATTTATCATTTTGATAGATGTGCAAAAGCACTTCAATGTAGATAAAGGGGATGACGGGGGATTAGATGGTTGGATGGTATCCACTGACTTGATGGACATGAATTTGAACAAGCTCCAGGATTTGGTGATGGACAGGGAAGCCTGAGGTGCTGCAGTCCTTGGGGTCACAGAGTCAGACACAACTGAGTGATTGAACTGTATTGTAGGAACACCAGATTTGTCAACAATTGGTCAACAATATTGGAAAATTATATCCATAGGCTAAATAAATAAATAAAATAACTTGCCTTATCATACTTTATTCAAAAATTAACTCAAAGCGGATCATAGATTTAAATATATGAAATATATATATGTATAAATTTAAAATGCAAAGCAAAAAAAAAACTTTGAAAGATAAAATAGTAGAAAAGCTTGAGATTCTGGGGCTTGGTGAAGAGTTCTTAATCATGACACCAGAAGCACAATAAAGTAAAATAATTGACAAGGGGGAGTGCTTCATTACATCAAAGATTTATTCTTTGAAAAACCTTATTAGAAAGATTTAAAGACAAGGTATCAAGCAGGAAAAAATATTTTCAAACCACAACTGTGACAATAGGAATCATATCTAGAATATGTAAAGAATTCTCAAAACTTGAGTATGAAAATCAAACAAGTCCAAATAGAAAATGGAATAAAAGATATAAAGAGGTATTTTTCAAATAAGTATATGCTGAAGTATATTGAACATGTGATAAGCTTTCCAAGATCATTCACTTAAATGCAACTTAAGGCAATTATGAGATATCATCACACACCTATTGGAACTGCTACTAATATTTTAAAGAAAACAAAACACTGACAATACTAAATGGTACTGAGGATTCAGATAAACTGCATCTCATACATGGCTGGTGAGATGCAAGTCAAATGATATAGCCAAGCTAGAAAACATTTTGACAGTTTATTTTAAAAGCTAAACATATACTTACCTTATAACCCAATAACTGGGCTCCTAGGTTTTTATCCCAGGGAAATGAAAAATCTATGTCCACACAAATACTTGTACATGATTGTTCATAGCAATTTTATTTGCAATAGCCAAAAAGTAGAAAGACCAAAATATCTCTCAATAAGTGAAGTTAAAAATAACTGCCCCACACCCATACCATGCTGCTGCTGCTGCTACGAAGTCATTTCAGTCGTGTCCGACTCTGTGAGACCCCATAGATGGCAGCCCACCAGGCTCCTCCGTCCCTGGGATTCTCCAGGCAAGAACACTGGAGTGGGTTGCCATTTCCTTCTCCAACACATGCATGCATGCTAAGTCTCTTCAGTTGGACCCTATGCGACCCTACTACTAATAAATAACAAGTAGTTATCTCTTAATACATGCAACAACTTGGAAGGTACTATGCTGAGTAGAAAAAGCTGATCTCAGAAGTTACTAGCATATAATTTTGTTTATATAACATTCTGGAAATGACAAAATTATAGATTTGAAAAATATATTAGGGCTTGTCAGCTATAAGGAAAGGTCAGCCGGGTATAAGTTTGTTTATAAAAGAATATATCATGAGGGAGATTCTTGTGTCATGGAATAGTCTTGTGCCTATGTTGTGATATTGGTTATTCATATCTACATATGTGACCATGGCATAGAATTATACATATACATTCTATCAATGTTAAATTTCTTATTTAGATATTGTACTGCAACAAGTGAGATGTACACACTGGGGGAAACTGGGTGAGGAATACGAGAGTCTCTTCTGTATTATCTTTGCAACTTCCTTTGAGTAAATAATTATTTTCAAATTAAAGAGCAAACAATAAAATTTAATACAGAAAGAAAAACAAGTAAACCTGAAAAGCTTTAACACAACTTGAAACATAACTACAGTGCTCTTTCAGAGAAATTCTTGAGGTTTAGAGCAGTTGAATAATTAAATGAGCTATCAGATCTGAGAACTTTTTTTTTTTTTTCCAGATCTGAGAACTTTAAAAGGACTATTTTCCAAGCATTTGTTTTGGAACTTTATATAATTATAAATCATTATTTTGGATTCTATGTCAGATCCTATTACTACAGAAAAACTATCAGTTGACCTTATAACAATTACAACTGAAAATGCACCAGTATTTTCAAATTTATTACTGAAATATTTTTTTGTGAGAACTTCTCAGGTGGTTCAGGGGTGAAGAATCTGCCTACCAAGCAGGAGATGCGAGTTCAATCCCTGAATCAGGAAGATCCCCTCGAGAAGGAAATGACAACCCACTTCTGTATTCTTGCCTGGAAATCCCATGGACAGAGCCTGGCGGGCTACAATCCATGGGGTCACAAGAATGATAGACATAATTTAGCTAATAAACAACAACAAAATTTTTAAAATAAAGTTAAGCAGATCATAACCAAAATTAAGTACTGTATTTTCCTTTGGAAAATCAAATCACATTTGCAACAATTTAATCAATATTTGAAAATTTTACATGTACATGAAGTCAAAATGATCAATAAGCCATAATCAGAAGAACATATCTATAAATATATTAACTCAAAGGTTAAAAGTCATAACACACTCAAGACAACACAGATGTTTCAGTAAAAATGCAACATCCATCATAAAAAGTGGAGAGATTTCTAGTATCTGTGAATATGCATACAGATAGGAGCTTTGCAACATTGCCAGGCATTGTGTGACAGCTGGTCTTAGCAGAATGCAGAATAAAAACTTTAGTTAAATTTAAGTATGCACTATTTTTTTTAGGAAATGATTGTCAACTGTCTGTAATGCTAATAAGTTTCTTAGGAGATTAATAGTAATTCTCTTACTAAAAGGGAACATCTGTGAGGTTTCATACCAATGATTGTGACAACCAAAGCCATAATTTACATCGCTACATAAGGTCTCAGTTCTTTTGAGATATGTTCTTCCGGCCTCTCTCAAGGGCAACCTATCTTAGGATCCTTCACATGTGATGGGCTTTTGTATTATACTTTGGAGGCTTAGCTACTGGTGATGTTACAGAAGTGAAAACTGAAGAGGGGGCTCTTGTTTCATCAGGCAGAATTGAGGAATGGAAGAAAGGGTTTACCTTCATTTCTTATCACCTGGTTTTTTAGTCTTTTAAATGCTTATTCAGGAAGCACAATGTATATGAAAAATAACAACAATGATAGTAAAAATAATAATAATGACTTAAAATAGAGCTCTTACCATGTGCCAGCACTCATCCCTTTGAAGAAATAATCATTACTCTTACTTTTTAATTTTGTAAGTAAGGAAAATAAGGGACAGAAATATTAACTCTTGTGACTGTTTTCATAATTACACATTTTACATAATACATTTGCTAGGTGATAAGGTGTCGCACATTTGTTCTTCATTTCTCCTCCAAGATTTTAATCAATGGGCAGAGCGTCTTGTTCCACTCTAGTAATCAAGTGCCTTCTTCATAGTCTATAGTTGGTTCAGAGATCTTGGCCATGTCAGATATTATATTCACCAGTCCAATATTCTTCCCCCCACCACTGTTTAAATATGTAGATCACATAATATATCTTATTGATGTATCATCAACAAAATATATTTCATCAACAAAATATGAACAAAATCAATATATGACTAATTTGGCCCGTATATAAACAGTTTTACTTTTTTCATAATTTTATTCTCCATCTCCTGTGTGCAGAAGACTCTCAGGCCCAAAAACATAGTGGAGTCACAGAATGGAAGAAGCTGACTCAGATCTTTAATATGTCTGCTTAGTTTTGATTCTGTTATGTTGACTTCTGTAAACTTCTCTTGTGTTGTTTATTGATGAGCTTCCTGTTATCAGAATTTTATGGAGTTAAACATGACATTTAAAGAGGATTTATAGATCCCCCACTACAATCCTGGGGTTACTATCAAAACTAGGACTTCAAATTATCTTGGATTTTTCAGGTCCTCAGACACTAATTCCAGGGTGAAGCCTTACTTAAAATTTTGCATTCTTAGTGAAGGATGTATTTTCCCCTCAACCTCAAGATTTATGACATAAAGTATAATTAGATTTCAGTGTATGGAATGGATATTTTTGGTTGTTCATACTTACATTGAAAGTTTTGACAAGGATAGGGTTATGTATTATGTGTGGCTCTCCTTGCTGGCTTTCTGTCTTTCACCAGCTCCAGGCCTCAGCTGGTAAAGAATCTACCTGCAATGCGGGAGACGTGGATTCAATCTCTGGGTTGGAAAGATACCCTGCAGAAGGGATCGGCTACCCATTCCAGTATTCTGTCCTGGAGAATTCCATGGACTGTATGGTCCAAGGGATCACAAAGAGTCGGACACGACTGAGCGACTTTCACTTTCACAGGCCAAGATATACAACTTGCATGTCCATTAACATCAGAAATTATGCCTATCACTCTGTATTTTAGGATTCAGCTGTGTCATTTACTTTTCTGCAAGTTTAGTGTTTTAAATAGTTATTATAATTCACATGGCATATTATATACATATTATATAATACATGTGATGTATACATATTATGTAATAATGATATTCCTGTGACAGGCTGTGATTTTAGAATGATTTTCTCTCTTAAATCCGAAAATTCATTTATGATGTCTTTGTAAACACTTACATGAATTTCTATAACTATCTGGAAAATACAACTCCCAAAAAAGTCCAGTAGAAATTTATATGATATGATCTGATAAAAGTTTGATTACATGTGTATTCTGAGCATTTTCTCCACTTTGATGATTTGCCTTCTTTCTTAGTACCCTTTGACTATCACTTCATTTAAAGCCCTCTCTTCCTAAGGATTAGAATGTAAGCCTATTCTCAAAAACAGGGAACATTTGTTCTATTTACTATTGCTCTCTGAGACCAATTTATTCCTTGTTTTATAACATCCAATAGAAATTTAACTCTATCTCTAAAAATGAATCTCTATGTCTAAAAATGAATCATTCTACAAATGTGCTTATACTGTCAAACTTTTGTTTAGTGATAACTACTAAAATCCTGACTTTGTGAAGAGCTAATAATTTAAGATAATTGTGAACTTTAACTTCTGGCTATAAGTGAATAAATATTCTATTTAAAGAAAATTTAAGCATGTAGTTAATTTAATGCAAGTATATAAATATGAATTAAACATTTCAAATATATATTTAAATATAAAATGATAAAATTATGATGAATGAACTTAAATATGGTTATGCATCAAAATAAAAGATATACTGTTAGTAATATTTTTTCATTTTATATATAAAGTGTTTGTTTAAAAATGACAATTTCTAATAAAGTTCATAAGAAAATCTAATAGACTAAATCAGTAATGGAATACAAAGTTATATTTATTGAAATAATGCCAATGGCAATTTTAGAAATAATTTTGTTAAAAGAGTAATTCATCATTAGTGTGATGTTTAGACCTATTGACATCATTAGGAATGACTTCATGGATTCCCCAGAGCTTCTTAGTGTTACTCTTTGACAGTTGCTTAAAAGTAGAGACATCAAGGTCTGCCAGTTATTTTCTAAGGAGACAGAGAGTACTAATGCATATCGAATTCGCTTAAAGGAACAGAGGATTGGTACAAGTCTTCAAAATTCAACAGTGAAATCCTACAAGAAAAAAATTGTTTCAGAACAGGAGTTAATTGATATAATTATTTATAGTACAACAAAATAAGACACATTAAGGAGAATTGATGTTTTTGAACTGTGGTGTTGGAGAAGACTCTTGAGAGTCCCTTGGACTGCAAGGAGATCCAACCAGTCCATTCTAAAGGAGATTAGTCCTGGGTGTTCATTGGAAGGACTGATGCTGAAGCTGAAACTCCAATACTTTGGCCACCTCATGCGAAGAGCTGACTCATTGGAAAAGACCCTGATGCTGGGAGGGATTGGGGGCAGGAGGAGAAGGGTACAACAGAGGATGAGATGGCTGGATGGCATCTCTGACTCGATGGACATGAGTTTGAGTAAACTCTGGGAGTTGGTGATGGACAGGGACGCCAGGCATGCTGCGATTCATGGGGTCACAAAGGGTCGGACACGACTGAGCAATGCAACTGAACTGAAATGAAGGAGAATTAATGCATTATACTTTTCACTGAATATGTCAAATAACTACAATAGGTACAAATTTAGCATATCATGTTCTCCTGTTGTGGAGCTGGATTACAGCATTAACTGGAATCAAATTGGTGGGCTTTTCTGAGTGATTCTGAAATTTCATTTGATAATTAACAATAAAATAAAAGCAAAATCCATGATTACCAATAATTATATTTAGCCTATGTTATCATTTATCAGTTCAATCCCTTGCCCTGTTCCTTCCTCTTTTAAATGAAATTTCATTGAAGTATAGGTGACAGACCATATTAAGTTTCAGAGACACAGCAGAGTGATTCGTGGAGAGTTTTTATCATAAATAGATGTTGAATCTTAAATGCTTTCTCTTCATACATATAGATGGTCATATGATTTTTATCCTTTGTTTTGTTAATGATCTGTATCATATGGATTGATTTGTGCATATTGAATGACTCTTACATCCTGGGACAAATCCTACTCGATCTCAGACTATGATCCCTTTGATGCATTATTGAATTTGATTTGGTAGTATTTTCTTGAAGACTCTTGTATCCATGTTCATCCATAATATTGATCTGTAATTTTCCTTTTTTGTGTGGTGTCTTTGTCTATTTGGTAACAAGGTGATGTTGGTCTAGTAGAATAAGTTTGGAAACTTTCCCCCAGCTTCAATTTTTTGGGATAGATTGAGAAAAGATAGTTGACTCTTTTTAATGTTTTGTAGAATTCAACTATGAAGCCATCTGGTCCAGGACTTTATTAGGCATTTTTGGTTACTGATTCAACGTCATACTAGTGATTGTTCTGTTCAGATTTTTTATTTTTCTTCTTGGTTCAGTCTTGGAAGAATGTATGTTTCTAGGAACTTGTCCATTTCTTCTACCTTGTCCAATTTGTTAGCATATAATAGAATTTCTTAAGATCATTTTCATTTCTGTGGTTGGTTGTAATTTCTCCTCTTTTATTTCTGATTTTATTTATTTGGGTACTCTTTCTTTTTTTATGAACCTGGCACAAAGGTTATAAATTTTGTTTATATTTTTAAAAAAAAGCAGCTCTGTTTTATTGACACATATCTTAAAAGTAAGAACATTCTATCTTTCCCTTGGAAAATTTCTCTTTCCATTTGTCCCTGGAGAATAGATTTTCTTATTTATATTAAATGATAGAGGTGACTACTATATATTTTCTGGCATCAAAATGATAAAAAGAAATGGTGTGATTTTAGCTAAAGGAGTAAAAATCCAACCAGAAATCAGTTAGCAATATTCAGATATTTTGTAATAAGCAGTGCCAAACTGGTATTACTCATAGAAGTTTAAATTATGTGATTTCTGTGATTGTACCTAATAGGCAATTAATGGAATGAAATCTTGAGTCTGTTATTCTGAATGTAAGAAGAGTACCCTTCTATAATTTTGAGTTTATGTATGGTCACAATTATCTTTTGAAGAGAAAACAATGCAGATATATATTTTATTAACAATTTATTTTTGCATAAAAATGTTGTATGCTTATAATAACTTTTATGATAATAAGGAGAAATTTGAGCCTATCTCCAGTGTCCATGCTTCTAGTTTGAAGTCTATTGGATCAAGTAGAAATTACACATATTAGTTTTAAAAGTAACAGATTGTTTTATCTGTCATTTCCTTCTCAATTTTACCTAAGCCAGATCATTAAACAATAACAATATGGTCACAAATATTAAAAACAAATAAAGCAAAAAGATGAAATGTGGAAGCTTTTTGGAAAGGTTATTAGAGGCAATAACCTAAAGAGTTACAGAACACAAGTATAATACCAAGTTGTGCAAAGAACAAGAATGTGTGTAAATATTTAGTGTGCACAACGTGTGCTCATTGTACGGGAGAGACCAGTTCATTTTCCAGAATCTGTTTATTCGCCTCTCTCTGGGCATCCTGCTGCTGCCTATCAAAGTCTGACAACATCCTAGTCACTAGGAATGGCCCGTGAGCTTCCCACTGTGATTAATGACAGATTTTCTTTGTCAATTTTCTCTAGAACAATAATATACTAAGTAAATATTTCTATGGTTTTTCAAATCCAAAGTCCTCAGAAATTTTCTTCTAGAATAGTACAGGAAAAAGACGAGGATTTATACAATGCTTTACTTAAATTTTTTGTTGGTTTGTTTTGTTTTAAATCACATGCATTACCTAAGGGTTTCTACCATAGGAAAAAACCAACCCTATAACAAACTGTTTAGAAACAAGATAAATTTTCAAGAAGTATTAGTAAGAATTATTTAGTCTTGGAAAAGGGATATTTTCTAAAACTATTTATCTGAATTCCTTCAGCACTCCTCTGACTAAAATTTCCTTCAAAATCACTTAAACATTAAAATTCTCTTCAAAGTTGTCTGAAGCCACCTTCTAAGTCATTTTTTGTTCACTTGGCACTTAGTTATAGTAGTATCTATAATCATGAAAATACAGTCTTTGTGGAAATATGTACTTCATTGATTGAACACATAAATTTTCATCTGTACAAAATGATTAGAGGCCAATATGCTCTGATTAAATTTAAAGTAGCCATTTTTTTAAATAATTAGTAAATATAAGCAAGTATAGCATCATACTAAAAATAATTCTTATTTTTCATAGGCTAGTCAAATACCTTGTAAATTTTAAATAACTGTTGTTAGTTATTTTCTACTAAGGGTCAAAATAAAATATTACTGTTAGAATTTCCCTTTTATTTTTATTAGGTTTAGAGTTAGTGACCATTCTCTAAGAGTTTTAAATTAAAATTCTGTTGCAATATAAAAAACAGAAGTCACTGCAGTTTTGATGTGTTTAAAATGATATATTTTAGAGATCAGACACACTTTGAAATTAATTGTAGTGTCAGCCATAAAATGGAAGATGCTTTATGAAAGTATATAAGTGTCAATGTGAATGTAATGTAGTGTTCACAATACATCACAGGAGTCCACAGATGGCCACAAGAATCAGGCTAACCTCCAATTAGTCTCACAAAGCTTACTGAAATTAGCAGGAAATATATTTTTTTCTCAATTAATTCATATTTACTTAAAACCATACAACTTCCTACTATAATTTTCCTTCCATAAAGTATATATTTAGTGTCCACTTTTCTCATTTAATATTAATGGTATAAACTATTCTCCAGGGAATGAAAAAGAAAAATGATGATTCTAAAGGGAAATGCTTTAAAAACATGTGTCATTTCAGATGAAAAGTGTTCTTAAGAGGGGCTTAAGAATAGCTATTCTTTCTGTAGAAAATAAATTTGAACCAATATTACAAAAGATAGCTCTACATAACAGAGAATACTCAGATGAATGCCTTTGAACATTAAAATGTAATGATTTAAGGTTATGGATCAGTGGCTAGAAACACACGGAGACCACACACTCACTTTATTTACTCCAGTCATGGGAAGAAAGGCCTACTCCCAGAGCTCCATCTGCTAGGATGACTTTCTGTCAGGATAGTTGTAGAATTCTGGGTGGTAGTTTTGAGCTAAAAATAATTCAAGATTTAGATTCTCCAGAGACTAGCCGACTTACTATGCCAGAACTTGAAAAGTTCTGAATCATTTGTGCTGACAGGCTCTTGATTTGCTCTTTTCAAGTCTAGAGTTTGTTGTCTTCTTTTAAGATGTTGTCAGATTTTTAATGGTCTTTTTTGATCCTCCAGGGACCAGTGTGTAGTTCTTTGATTTGTAAGTGTCCTTCCTATAAATAAGGGTGATACTGGTTATAATCTAGAGTTGGTTAAGGATGAAGTGTTTGGCACTGTTTTATATCTTATTAAAAACTATGATGCACAAAGTCTCCATGATGGGAGTCCTAATTTTGATACAGAACTTAGTTATTATAGCATTTTTCATTACTGGATAGTGCTCAGAATTATTTTCATAAGCTGATATAAAGTAAAAATAAGCATGAACTCAAGGGTTCGTATATTAGGTGATTGGAAGAAGTTTGCAACAATCATAGACTTGAGAGATATTGTTAATTCTTCTTCGGGAGGGAACAGCGATTCAGCTATTGCTTTTAACAAAGGACCAAGTCACGATTTTGTGACAGTACATTTTCTTGAGAGTCATGTTTAGATAGTTGGGAAAAAGTGAAAGGGATAACTTTAAATGGTGATTTGTGATGCAGGTTACACAACTGTTGATTTTTATCAGTTAAAAGGTTGGGGCCTGAGTTCAAATAGACCAAAGTTCAAATACTGTCTCTAATAATGAAAAGGCCATGTGGCACTTGAATATATTACTTAACAACTTCAAGATTCATTTCTCTATCTATAAATATATGATCATAAAGATCAAAAATTATAGGAGTATTGTGAAAATTAAATTGCCCAATGGATGTAGAATTTGAGCATAGTACATGAGACATTTTTCTTGACATTTATCTGCTGTTACTATTTTCATCATTACAATCCTCACCATCATTATTATTATGACTTGTTCATCTTTTTCTCCACTGTAAAATCATGCTAAGTAACTTGTCCAGATAAGTTTCTCCATATTTATTATGTTGAATGAAATACCAATATTGATCCTATTTTGTATTACTTTAGGGTCAAGTTACCTCTTCTCTCTTATCTAATATTTAGCACTTGGCAAATCTCCAGTTTTTCAGGCACTGGTGTACAGTCCTGACATAATGACACCATGTATGCTGGGCCTAATGTGTGTGTGTGTGCGAAGTCGCTTCAGTCATGTCTGACTCTGTGCAACGCTATGGACCGTAGCCTGCCAGGATTCTCTGTTCATGGGATTTTCCAAGCAAGAATACTGGACTGGGTTGCCATTTCTTCCTCCAGGGAATCTTCCCAACCCAGGGATCAAACCTGCCTTGTCTCATGTCTCTCCTGCATTGCAGGTGGACTCTTTACCACTAGCAGCAATGTTTTTAAACTAATTTATATTTTAATTGCTTTACAGATCTCATTTTGTTGTTTTCTGTCAAACCTCAGCAGGAATCAGCTATAGGTATATATATGTCCCCTCCCTTGAACCTGCCTCCCTTCTCCCTCCCCATCCCACCCATCTAGGTTGATACAGAGCCCCTGTTTAAGTTCCCTGAGACATACAGCAAATTCCCATTGGCTGTCTATTTTACATGTGGTAATGTAAGTTCCCATGTTACTCTCTCCATGCCAATTTTTATCCATTTTTTAATTCCAATTTTTGGATAAAAATTGCATTCACAAGAAACTTTAGAGAACCCACATAAGAACCCACATAAAAAATAATGTGGGCAAAGAATATGTAAACTTCTCACTATTTCCCACAGGATTTTGATTTAACAGGAAAAACTAACATTTCTTTTTTTATATAAAGAGGGTAACAAAAGCATATGCTCTTAGCACTAACTTTGATGCCATGATATATAGGAAAGGAAAAGAGATCCATCGTATTTGCAGAAAGATGAGGTTTCTCTTTTGGAATATAAAACAGAGGCTCATTGTGACCATAGAGCAGAATGCCTAATGCACCCTAATCATTTTATGTACTGCATGGAAAGTGAAGCAACTAGCTCCATCTCTGTGATTTATTAGATATAGGTATTGAATAAAGTTCTTGATTTCACAGAGCTTTAGTATTTTTAGCCATAAGAGGAGGGTAATCATTTCTGACCTTCTTAACTCACAAGGATCAAATGACAAACTGTCAAAAGCCAAATGATATGAACATGTAAAAGAATATAAAATACTATAGCTAGTAGGTGCTCTAATTATATCAGGTATGATAACATTTTAACAGTTTAACAACTCCAGAATTTTAATAGAAACATATATCAAAGTCAGAGTCAAAGTGTTAATCACTCAGTCCTGTCCAACTCTTTGTGACCCCATGGACTGTAGCCCACCAGGCTCCTCTATCCATGAGGTTTTCTAGGCAAGAATACTGGAGTAGGTTGCCATTTCTTTCTCCAGGGGATCTTCCTGACCCATAGATCGAACTCAGATCTCCTGCATTGCAAGCAGATTCTTTACCACCTGAGCCACCAGGGAAGCCCATAAATTATATATATATTCTCTTCCATCTGTACCCATTAACTTCTGTGCTCATTTAATTATTTTCCCAGTGTGTTTTTGAACCCAGGAAAATTCAGCTTTCCCATCTATATTTCCATTATATCCCTTGATATAAGAATGGCCATAAGAAGGAGTCTGATTCTCATATATTAATATCTTTCTACTCAGTCTTCCACTGAAATAAGCAATCCCTAATGGGCTCTAGCATTCATATATTCTAGCTCATACTGTGATAACCCTCTGTCCTAGTAATATCTTACCATCCATATTTTCCTTCCCTCAAATCCAGGGCTTATATTTATTCTCTTCTTATCTCTCAGTAACTTCTCCTTTCCACTGACATTTGGCTCTTGTTCTCGAGTGGAAAACTCAGAATCTGCCTTCAGGCATTTACTTAGATAACTTACTCAGTTATTACATTGCCAAAAAGGGTTTCACTTCCTTAATCCATTCCATTTGAATCCTTTGATAGGTTGAGCTTCCCTAAATTTTCTAGTTAGGGAAGAAACTAGAGTCCATTGTAAAATACCCACACTAATAAGGACACCTCAGTAAAATCACCATCCTAATTTTCAGCTATCTTGCAAGCCAACTGACTTTTGCTTTTAAATCAGAAAAACTATATCTCAAATATACATGATTTTTCCCAAATCTGAGGGTGCACATTAAATTTTAAGTTCTCTTTGTTCAAGAATCAGATTTTACTTTGTTAAAGCCAGGTTTTGTAACAGAAAGGGAAAAGCAAGTAACATTTTATCTCTCCCCAGGTCTCTGTAAATCATCCCATCTTAGTTTCCAAAATTTCATTCTATATTAAGATTCCAAACACCTGGTTAGGAGATCAATTGACTTCTTTGTACTTTCTTTGTTCTTTCATATCCTCTTTCCTAAGGTGAATGAAAACTGCCCTTGAAGTGATGGAAGTCATTTACTCTTAAGAGAGATGAAGGCTGCAAGGGTCATATATTGGTTTGCTAGGGCTGGCATTGGGCTTCCTTCAAGCTTCACTAGTGGCTTAGACAGTAAAAAAAATCTGTCTGCAATGCCAGAGACCTGGGTTTGATCCCTGGATCAGCAAGATATTCTGGAGAAGGGAATAGCTACCCACTCCAGTATTCTTGCCCGGAGAATCCCATGGACAGAGGAGGCTGGCAGGCCTCAGTCCATGAGGTCACAAAGAATCGGATATGACTGAGTGACTAATATGAACATGAAGGGCTGCCATAACCAACACCACAAATTGAGAGACTTAAGTAACAGAAATGTCTTGTCTCACAGTTATGGGGGCTAGAATTACAAGATCAAAGTATTGTTTCTTTCTGAGGGCTGTAACAGGCAATCCATTCCATGACTCTCTCAAAGTTACTAGTGATTTGCTGGCCATCTTTGACATTCTTAAGTACATCACCCCAGTCCTTGCCTTTAGATTTACAATACATGGCATTCTCCCTGGGCATGCAGACATCTCCAACTCTCCCCAAAAGTGTATTAGTCATGTTGAATTAGGGGCCCACCCTACAGTAGTATGACCTCATCTTAACTGATTACATCTGCAATGAACCTACTTCCAAATAATGACACATTATGAGGGCTTTAACATATGAACTTTTAGGGGATAAAATTCCCATAATAAGCCACAAGGACAAAAATTCTCTTAGTTAATAAATCTGCTTTCTGTCTTGCCATTAATTATCCTTAATAGCTATTCACTATACCTTTTCCTTACCAATGTATGTTCTGTGATTCTATAATTCTTTGTAATCTAATTTATAGCAAAAATGCTGCTTCTCACCTCCTTGTGTCCTCTTTATACACCAGAGGGAAAGGGTGCTTTAATGAGAATCTTTAATGAGAAATCTATACTTATCCACGTATATCTGTATAGGTGCTATTAGGAAGAAAGTATTAGTTGCTCAGTCATGTCTGACTCTTTGCCATCCCATGGACTGTAGCCCACCAGGATCTTCTGTCCATGGGATTCTCCAGGCAAGAATACTGAAGTGGTTGCCATTTCCTTCTCCAGGGGATCTTCCCAACACAGGGATCGAACCTGGGTCTCCTGCATTGCAAACAGATTCTTTACTGTCTGAACCACCAAGGAAGCCCCCATTAGGAAGAAAAGAATAAAAATGAAAGTTATCAAGAATATATGATTCTTGTTTCCAAGATAAAAATCAGATAGAATTAGTTGTTGACTTGTGACTGCTGAAAATTTCCTTTTTACATTCCTAGTATTTATTATGAAATAAACAGTATCAACTTTTTGGGAGAATAGCTTATACCTACACAAATTATCCTGCTTCTTTCTCATGATGTAAATGTATCTAAACAAACTATATGCAGTTTGAAGAGTAAACAGTTTATGAAGATTTTAGCTATCCCAAAAGGTTAAAGTGATATTTCATTGCTGTTTAATTAGCATTTCCTTGATGATTAGTGATGTTGCACACTTTTTCTATACTTGTTGGACATTTGTAAATCTTCTTTGGTAAAATGTCTGTTCCAGGCCACTGTCCATTTTTCAATTGGGTTATTTGTGGGTTTTTTTGTTTCCTTTTTTTTCCCCGTTGAGTTATATGAGTTTTTTGGTGCAATGGTACAGAAATCTCCTACTAAGCAGGAGACACAGAAGATGGGGTTCGATCCCTGTGTCAGGAAGATCCCCTGGGGTAGGAAATGGCAACTCACTCCAGTATTCTTGGCTGGAAAATTCCATGGACAATGGAGCCTGGCAGGCTACAGTCCATGGAGTTACAAAAAGTTGGACACAACTTACTGAATCAACAACAATATATTTTGAATATTAAGCCCTTATGAGTTATATCGTTTGCAGATATTTTCCCCCATTCTGTAGGTTGCATTTCATTTTTTTGATTGTTCCCTTTGCATATTATTTGGTCATTAAAAAAAGAAAACCCTGTCATTTGCAACAACATTAATGAAACAGTTCATAACATTAAGTGAAATAAGGCTGTCAGAGAAAGACAAGTATTTTATGATCTCACTTATATGTGGAATCTAAAAATGACACACTCAGAGCCAGAAAGTAAATGATAATTGCCAGGGACTGTGGGGTTGGGAAAATGGAGAGAGATTGGTCAAAGGGTAAAAAATTTCAGTTATAAGATGAATGACTTCTGGGGATGTAATGTCTAACATGCTGACTGTAGTTAATAATACTGTATTGTATACTTGAAATCTGCTAAGAGAATAGCTCTGAAGTAATGTCACCACATCAAAAAAAAAAGTGGTTGTGTGAGCTGATGAATGTGTTAGCTTGATTGTGGCAATCATTCACAATGTATACATATCAGTTCAGCCACTCAGTCGTGTCCAACTCTTTGTGACCCCATGGATCGCAGCACGCCAGGCCTCCCTGTCCATCACAAACTCCCAGAGTTTACTCAAACTCATGCCCATTGAGTCAGTGATGCCATCCAGCCATCTCATCCTCTATCGTCCCCTTCTCCTCCTGCCTCCAATCCCTCCCAGCATCAGGGTCTTTTCCAATGAGTCAACTCTTCACATGAGGTGGCCAAAGTATTGGAGTTTCAGCTTCAGCATCAGTCCTTCCAATGAACACCCAGGACTGATCTCCTTTAGGATGGACTGGTTGGATCTCCTTGCAGTCCAAGGGACTCTCAAGAGTCTTCTCCAACACCACAGTTTAAAAACATCAATTTTTCGGTGCTCAGCTTTCTTCACATATAGCAAATATCAAATCATGATATTGTATACCTTAAATACAACCTATAATTTGTAATGTTTGTCAACTATTCCCTATTAAAGCTGGAGAAAATGAAAAATAAGTGTTTATTTTTCAAGTTAAAATAGGAGTTAACTCAGCTTTTTCTTTCATCAATGTGTATAGGTATGTTCTTCCCTGGTGGCTCAGTGGTAAAGGATCTGACTGCCAATGCAGGAGACTCAGGTTGCATCCCTAAGTCAAGGAGATCCCCTGCAGAAGAAAATGGCAACTCGTTCCAATATTCTTGCCTAGGAAATCCATGGACAGAGGAGCCTGGCAGGATACAGCCCATGGGTTCACAAAGAGTCAGACACAACTTCGCAACTAGACAAAAACAAATAATTGTTCCTTGTTCTTCTTTAAACCATTATCTTTCTGATTAAAAAAAAAAATTCTCATGTTTCTTCTGTATACTGTGTTACCAAAAACAGTCGGTTGATGTTTTTTATTTGCCTAACAAAAAAGCATTTTTATAATGCTGTATAATTTTTCAAACTGTTAATACAAACACTATACATATGGAATGTAAGGAGCATGTTCTAGTCTCACCTCTCCCAAACAATGGAAACTAATTTATAAAGAACATAAACTGGAAAAGCAAAAGTTATACATTCATAAAAATCATACCTTTTAGTATTTCTGAGGAGGCAGTATAAGGTCAAAATATGTTTTTCACATTTCTGATTTCTCTCGTTATTTTAACATGTGAATGAGAGCTTGAATGCATGTAGAATTTTATGGTCATTTCACCTCAATTACTTTATTTGTAATTAATATTTTGAAGAAATAAATATGTGCCTAGCTTGACTTTTATTTCATTGCAAGTAACCTAATTTCACTTACTTCTATATATGGAATTTATTCTGGGGAAAAAAGTCAACTGCCAAGAAAAAAAATATGAAGGTAATTGTTGTAGCTGTCAGGAAATAATGTTCCATAAATATTTTCAAGTTACCTCACATTCAGAGCTTACTGTGCAAAGGTTACTGACAACCTATGTAAAGGATGATTGAAGGAAAAATGAGCCTTGGGAGTTAAACATAGAGACCTTCTGAGAGATTTATAGACAATCTCCCCTGGAGCCATTTGTTTACATTCCAGGGGTTGTAAACCTAGAGACCTTCTCCTTTCTCCAGAGTATTTATTTATATGCCATAACAGACATCAATTTCTTTCCATCTCTAGAGAGGTAGATGTACCAACCTCCTGGTTTCATAGTTTTGTGATTACTCTCCTGTGACACATACCCTGTGTCTGTTTTCATCCCATCATCACCCTATGGGGATTCAGAGCATGAAAACTGGCATAGGTATTCTGTGAGGAATTAGATGATCCCAGGGGATTCCTGATTCTACACGTATGTGTGTATGTGGTATATAGTTGCTCAGTTGTGTCTGACTCTTTGGATTATAACCCATCAGGCTTCTCTGTCTATAGAATTCTCCAGGCAAGAATACTGGATTACACAGCCATTCCCTTCTCCAGGGGATCTTCCCAACCCATGGATTGAACCTGGGACTCCTGCATTTCAGGCAGATTCTATAATAATGTATAATTATGAAAGTAGGGTAATATCTCGAATAATTCTTTCATAGTTTCAGACTGGCTAATTATACTGGAGAGGACCCGCCTCACAATGCTGAATAGATATAATGTTAATAGACATCTTTGTTTCATACAAATGTTCATACTATTTTCCTTATAAACTAGTATTACTTATAATCTATACTACTGAATTTTCTTTATAATTTAGTTCTGAGAATTATTTTACTTCTTTTATAATTTTTTCTATGACTCAGAAATTTAGTAACTCAGATGATAAAGAATCTGTCTGCAATACAGGAGACCCAGGTTCAATCCCTGTGTTGGGAAGATCCCCTGGAGAAGGAAATGGCAACCCACTCCAGTATTCTTGCCTGGAAAATCCCATAGACAGAGGAGCCTGGCGGGCTACAGTCCATGAAGTCATAACAAATCAGACACGGCTGAGTGACTAACACACACACAGGATAAGAATATACGCTCACTAAGCTGGATGTCAAATGCATTTTCATCTACTTTCAAACAGGCCCTTCATCAATTATTTTTTGAAATTTTATGTGCATAATAGTATCACCTTAAATAATGGCAGGCTTATTTCTCCTTTTCCAATTATTATGTTTAAATAATAATTTAAAATTGCTGTTTAAAATGTTTTCTCTCTTAATTTACTGCTAAAATAAACATTGAATAGAAGAGTGGGTAGACAGCATTCCTGACTCTGTTCAGAATTCACCGGGAACTTCCTCGGTTGCTGTAAGATATTAGCCGAATCCATGAATTGCTGCCTCACAAGTAGTTCTCCCCTGCTTGGAAAGCAAATATATCAGTACTTTTCTTTGGTTATTTTAAATATTGAGCAGTAGTCTCTACCTTTCATGGAAGTTGCCTGACACATCAGCTAAATATATATTGTTCAAAGTAAAATAACTGGCCTGTTGCTGGACTGTGTTACTAGAAAACAGCTACCAACCCTGAGCTGTCACAAAATTCTGAGGGTTAAAATACCTGTAATGTTATGATTAACATCAGAGAGAAATTCTAATTAGGCTGGAATGGCTCAGCAACACACAGTGTTAAAATGAAAATGATGTATATAGAAGCTTGCTGTTCTAGCAACCAAGAATGGAAACTATGAGGGTGTTTAGTTTATTTATGGACAGTGTTACAGCTCACAATTTTCTTTGGTACTAATAACTGAAACTATAGTAAAGCTAAAAAGCACTGGATTATGTAACATCCTTAGTATTTGAGAGATATGTGAGAGCATTTTAAGACATGGAACCAAAAATTCTTTAATAGATAAGAAAGTATCTATGGTAGTTTTTACAGAGACCCTCCTCCTCTATAGCTGAAGAACAGACTATACTGAAAAACAGGCAAACAATTTGATGAGTGTCAGAATTTTGGAAGAGCCTGAATTCACAGATGTAGTAAATTTCTGAACAAAGTGGTGGCTCTTATATGAAAGGAGTTGGACTCTGAGATTTGAGGTGAGGGCAAATGGGTGGATAAGCTTGAAAATACCAAACCCCTGACTCCCATCCTCAGTGCCAAAAAATGGCAGTCTCCTCCTTGATGAAGTCTTTGTTGATGTCTCACAAGCTAATACTTGTCTTCCTCAAGAACTTCCCCCACTTCTGTCTTGGTCAGTAGCCAATAACAAAGAGTTTCAGCATGGTTCAATATGGAATGAGGGACAATGCAGGCTCTGCTAAGGAAGAAAATAAATCATTCACAAGGAATAGCAGGACCTGGATGAGACACACCATCATCATCTTGTAAAGCTTGATGGAGTGATCTTGAAAGTCCTTGCCTAAGTAGAATAGAATATAAATGTTAATAGGGGAGCATTTGTTGATATGGGGGCAACTCCTGTTTCAGTGTTTAATGCCCCTGGAGACTTTCCTAACATAATGCTAAGATGACACTTGCAACAGTGGAAAAAGTTATTACCCATAATGTGTGAGTTGGAAATGTCAGAGCTACCTTGGCAGACTTTTAAGGAAGGAATCAAATATACATTAGAACAAATCAATGTTATATAATCCAAAGATCTACCAGATGACTATGTTCCTTGGGAAATTCCAGAAGACAGCCCCTTTACTGAAACAATTCATGAGTGAGTATGACATTTGCTTGTTTAGAAGTTCTTAAATAGTCACAACTGATGATAAGAGATACTGTTTAGTAACTGAGGATAACCAATGATGAACAAATAGATTTGTGAAATA
This sequence comes from Cervus canadensis, assembly GCF_019320065.1. Lineage (NCBI taxonomy): Eukaryota > Metazoa > Chordata > Mammalia > Artiodactyla > Cervidae > Cervus > Cervus canadensis. The sequence continues at coordinate 79,749,297 of NC_057388.1, forward strand.
AACCGGGGGCAGGAACCTGATGTAGGGAAAGAGAATATGAATATGAGATTGCATTGCCTATAAATCTCTTCTCAAATACTTGAGAATTTAAATTTGAGATATTAAAGGATAGTTGATAATGGAAGAAGAGCTAATACATAGTAATAAATATTACTGTTAGTTTAGTTAAAATCTTGAAAGGACTCAGGATGATTTATCCAATTGGTTATGCTGCATTGTTTTCTGAATTGCCTTTGAGTTCCAGTTCAAATGAATCGTTGCTTTACTCGCGTTTCCCTCCTTTGTAAAAAGCCTTGTTCAATGTTTGAGGTCTAGTTTCGTGGCTATGCCATCATTTTTCTTTATCATCTTCCATCTGTTGCAATTAGTCCCCTCCTCATTATATAATTAAATTCTCATCTCTCAAAATACCCTATCTGCCACATTATGCTGTCTATCTCTGTTTATGAGTATCGTGGTAAACTTCACATTGTGACTGTGTTACCCATATGTCTAGCTTTAAAGATGATGGTCAAGTCGTAGGTATGCTTATACTCATTCCCTCAGAGATAGGCAATGTGGAAATCCAGTAAGAAAGAATGCCTATAGAAATGTGTGATATATGTATGTATATTTAAAGTCATACATTTTTAAGTCAAGTTATGAGTGTATTTTTCTTAGAGCAGAGCTAATTTTTATATAATAAGATGTTAAAGGTTTTGACTACATGTGCTAATTAACTTGCTTCCTGAAATCTTTACTTCTGAGGGAAGTTGACATGATCTATTTAGTGAAAAAAAAGAGATTTGTGAATTTTCCTGTAAGTTGGTATGCATGCCTACCACTTCCCAACTAATTGACTATTGGAATGGTATTTCATGGTCAAAGTCATCTCTCTCCAACATTGTTATACTGAAATATTGTGTTAAACTTCCACTATCACAAAACTGCCAAACTTAATAAATATGTGGATTTGAAAGACCATCTGTATGATTCTTTTGTACAATATTTTTTCTTTTTTTTTTTTTGCTAAAATGTTTTTATATTCTTCTACTTCCCTAATTTAGATACTAAATCATATCCAGATGCCCACTTTATATCAAGTTACCATAGTCTCGGATATCAAATTTTATTGACAGCAAAACTAATTCTTAGGTGCTAAATTAAGATGCTTCCATAAAGCAAATTATGTAATTCAAACTATCAGCTTTGTTCATGCTTCAGACACGACTTAACAACTGAACAGGTTATATTATTAACATGTGATTTTGAAGTTGTTACTATCCCTCTTGTACATGTCATATTCCCATATTCATGTTTTATGAAACCAATTAATGTCCCTCATTATAAAATAAAACACAGAAAGTTATGCTTTAAGACATGGCTTCCCATTTGACTCTGAAGAGGTGATACCTCTTTCCCCGCACACCTCTGACTACAGAAGCTCTGTGTCATCAGGCGAAACTGTCATTCCATGCGATTCATGCTGTGAGCTTTATTTGCTACTAAAGGAATTCACCACTGTGTACAAATATCTACAAATCTCTAATGTTTTCAGTACTAGAAACTATAACTGGAAAGAAAAATGATTTTATTTTTTAACAGATTTTTATTCAGCACCTTCAGTGGTCCTGGTATTACCTCTATGGATAGTATGGACAATTTTCTTTATGTTTCCTATTAAATTATCTGAAGAAGTTTTTCACCTTTTAAAAACTTACTTAATAAGATATTCATCATAAATTAAAAGGTTAATTAAGAAAATCATGATAAAAGTGCTTATTTAAAGTATGAAAACAGTAGCAAATGGGGGAAAATGATTCCCCTTTTTTGGAAATAAACAGCATTATTTTCCAATTCTACCCAAAAAGTCACTAAATGCAAATCATTTTCAGGGAAAGTGTAAAACACCTTAAAATTGGTAAGCTCTAAGAAGACATTCTGAAAAACGAAAGATAACCTCCTTGTAACCAGTTATCAGATTTTCAGTTATCATGCCACATGGAGCAGAGATTTTGAAAAGTAATGTAGAAAAAAGAACACAAAAATTATCTTATCAATAACAAGTGTAGTCATAAATTATCTTATACCTTATCAGAATGACCAATGGATTTCAGATTCTATCAAATATGTTGCCTAAGATACATTTTTTAAAAATCTGTATACTCCAGACTTAGCCAGAAAGAGTAAGTCCCAGGTTCTCAGATATGTGTGCTGCTGATTATAGATGAACAGCGGCTCAAGTCACATATCTTCATTTGTCTTCTCTTCTCTGGGCTTTTTCCATTAGAATGTTTTAAATTGGTTTCCGATTAGTATCTCTTTGTGTGCATGAGGCTTAAGAATCACAAAGGAAAACAGATAAATCAAGACTATTGTGGTAAGATTTTTGTTGTTATTACACTCTATGGATTTTATAACAATTCTTAGGCAGCTAATTCTATTTATTCCACAAACTGGGCTTTTAGTGAAGAGATTCTATTGACTTTCCATGATTCTTGCTTTTTCATTTTTTATAGTCTTAAACGGGATTCCTTGGTGGCTCAGACGGTAAAGCATCTGCCTGCAGTGCGGGAGACCAGGGTTCAATCCCCGGGTCGGGAAGATACCCTGGAGAAGGAAATGGCAACCCAGTCCAGTACTCTTGCCTAGAAAATTCCATGGATGGAGGAGCCTGGTGGGCTACAGTCCATGGGGTCGCAAAGAGTCGGACATGACTGAGCGACTTCACTTTCACTTTCTTTCATCTTAAATAATCCTCTGTCGTTTAGTGTGGATAAGGCTTTTGGCTTCCTTCTAACCAACAAAATGTGGCAAACATGATGGGATCTCATCCATGTAATTGCAGTATATTATGTAAGATTGTATCCTCTGAATAAATTTGCTCACTCAGTACTGTTGACTTTGAAGCGATTTTTCATAAATTAAGTGGACATGTTGCAAAAGGCTACCTGGTAAGGAACTTAAGATGCTTCTAGGAGCTGAGTGTAGCCACCCACAAGAAACTAATGCCCTCAGACCTGCCCACTTAAAAGGCTTCCCTGGTCACTCAGCTGGTAAAGAATCCACCTGCAATGCAGGAGATACCAGTTCAATTCCTGGGTGGGGAAGATCCCCTGGAGAAGGGATAGGCTACCCACTCCAGTATTCTTAGGTTTCCCTGGTGGTTCAGATGGTAAAGAATCTGCCTGCAATCTGGGGGACCTGGGTTCGATTCCTGGAATGGGAGGAACGCCTGGAGGAGGGCATGGCAACCCACTCCAGTATTCTTGCCTGGAGAATCCCCATGGACAGAGGAGCCTGTGGGCTACAGTCCATGGTGTTGCAAAGAGTTGGACATGACTGAGTGACTAAGAACATAGTGTGCTGCTTACAGGAAAAGATTACTGCTCACAGATCTAAGAGAGCTTGAAAAGGTTCTTTCTCTAGTAGAATCTTTGAGAAGATCACAGCATTCAGCGACACATGGATTGTACCCTGATGAGAACCTGAAGCAGAGAATTCACTAAATCATAAACAGACTTTGACAGAAACAGAGAAATAATAAATCCATGTTGTTCTAAGCTGTGTGTGTGATAATTTTGTACACAGCAATAGAAAACAGAAATAGATAATTTGTTACACAGCAATAGAAAATTATTACACAAAAGGACAAGGTTTATTTTACCAAGTCAACACAATATAATTTAATATGAATATAATTAATTCAAATGATTTAATAAAATTAAACCCATGATTGTAAGTAAGCTTCAATTAATTAATTGGTTAACTGACAAAATACTAGTAAAGATTAGATGGCCTTAGGTAACTCTCAGGTAGATTTCTCTGTGTGGTTTTCTCTCCTAAATTGCTTACGTCAAGATATTTTTACATGATATTATCAGAGCAGCAAGAAAATGAGAGCAAAAGATGTAATGTTTCTTGGGCCCTATTCAGAATTCATGCAAAATTCAATTCTGTGAATTCTGTTGGTCAAAGTAAGTCCCAAAATTAAGGGATAGGGAAATAATTATCTACCTTTTATTGGGAGAAACAACAAATGATTTATAATCATTTTATTAATCCACTGAGATAACTTTGAAGATGACTCCTGTGCTTGTGACTGAAATAAAATTGGTGAGAATTGACTATGCAAAGGAAATGGTTAGAGAAATAATTCTCATCAGAATATAATAATAAGCATATGATATATACATAGAAATTGCAGATGCTAGATTTAAATATCAAGAAAAAAAAATGTGGTACATCATATCTCCACATGGTGATGTATACTTTTTGGAGATCCGAGAAGTTATCTTAATGCAATTGTATATACTAACCATACTCTTATTAAACAGCACAGAGAAAATGTCATGTGTGAGTGCAAGTGTTAGTGTGCAAAAGGAATAATGTAAGCATATTTTCTGAAAAGGAAATTATATTTCCTACACACTTATATTCTTGCTTGGGAAAGTCCATGGACAGAGGAGCTTGGTAAGCAAAAGTTCATGGGGTTACAAAGAGCTGGACACAACTGAGGGACTGAGAATGCACACACTCACACACACACTTAAAGAGGTAATTTGTCATGTAACTCCCATCCCACCTCTTTTCTAGTTACTTATAAAAACACAAATCCTAAGTTTCCCTAGGGCAGAGTTACTAAATTTATATATGTATGTACATATATATTTGAAACCCACTATAAATTCTAATACAGTTCTTAATAGAGTAAAAATTTTAATAAACATTTACCTTAAATGTAATTGAATTTTTTTAGTGGTAGAATAAAAGTCAATTATTTTAGAGAGATTGCATTACTTAGATATCAGGCAGGATTCTATGATGGGTTGCCAAGGTCAGTGACCAGAGTGGATGTGTCTAAATATTTCCAGATAGTGTGAATTTAATGCATTTTATTCCCATGACAAGGATACTGCATATGTCACATGGACTTAGGAAAAAGAGGTTATCCAAGCAAAGCTGACCTAATTATGTGAATCCTTTAAATATGGGTCCAGAGGTCAGAGCCTGAGGAAGTGAGGTACTCTAAGAATGAGAGAGATTTGACAATGTAAGAAAATTTCTCCTGCTTTAAAGATAATGAGGACAACCCCTCAGTCCATGGAGAAACTTAATTCTGCCCGAAACCTGGATAAGCTTGTAAGAAAACCCTGGCTGCAGGTGAAATGGTACCTGTAGCACCTTCATTTCTGCCTTTTGAGAACCTGAGCAGAAAACCCTGGTAAACCATGCTCAGTGGTCCAATTCCTGACCTACAGACTGTGAGCTAGTATGTTGGAATTGTTCTTACTTCCCTTGTGGCTCAGCTGATAAAGAATCTGCCTGCAATGCGGGAGACCTGGGTTCGATGGCTGGGTTGGGAAGACCCCCTGGAGAAGGGAAACGCTACCCACTTTAGTGTTCTGGCCTGGAGAATTCCATTAGCTGTACAATCCATGGGGCCTCGAAGAGTCAGACAAGACTGAGCAACTTTCACTTTCACTAAGTTTGTAGTAATTTGTTACAGCAGCAATAGAAAACCAATATATCCAGAAAGGAATTAAAATATAGGAATTGAAATACTTTTGGAAGAAATACACTAAAATCATTATTATTTGTTACCATATTCCTCTATATTCCATGCAGTTTAATAACAGGTTTTTTAGACTGTGAAAGTGGAAGTTGCTCAGTCATGTCTGACTTGTTGTGACCCCACGGACTGTGTAGTCCATGGAATTCTCCAGGCCAGAATACTGGAGTGGGTAGCCTTTCCCTTCTCCAGGGGATCTTCCCAACCCAGGGATCAAACCCAGGTCTCCTGCATTGCAGGCAGATTCTTTACCAGCTGAGCCACAAGGGAAGCCCAAAAATATTGGAGAGGGTAGTCTATCCCTTCTCCAGGGGATATTCCTGACCCAGGAATTGAACTGAAGTCTCCTGCATTGCAGATGGATTCTTAACCAACTGAGCTATGAAGGAAGCCACTTTTTAGAATGTAAGGTTAGCTAAATAATATTAGGTCTATTTCCTACATAATTTCTTGTCAGTATTTACAGGCTACAAGGAAAAATGTCTGACTTCCTGAAAGATAGCATCAGCTACTCTTAAAAAGTTATGTCAATATTAATTTAAGAGGTTTTTTGCATAAATGAGAGGACTGATAAATTGATTTTGCTCTTCTCATTCATTTAGTTTACAGACTATATAACATACTTCAGTTTAAATTATGTATGCGAACATTTGTGTTTCTAATAGTTAAATAGTTATCAATCATTTACAAGATGAATGTAAACGACAGTGTCACAATGCATATGCTATAGATCTTCAGAACAAAGAGATAGAATAAAATATAATCTAGGTGACTGAAAGGTTTCTGAACCAAAAATACCATTAAATATTTATATGCTTTTGAGCAGAACGCACTTCTTTCCCAGAGCAACTATTGATCTGTATACTGCTTTTTTCCAATAAATGATTTCACATGAAACTCAACTTGGTTCATGATTTTCTCACACAGAACAGTTCATCTATCCCCTTCATCTAAATGACTGGAATTCATATTCTTACATTTTCTCTAAGGTTCAATTAAATTTTAGCCCTCAAACAAAATATTTATTTAAGTCTATCTAAAGTAAATTCAATTCCAATGAAGTTATATTGACTTACAATGTTTAAGTATGTTCCAAATAATATCCTATTGCCATCATAACTTCATTTTATATAATAAGTTCATTATAATATTTGTAATAAAGCATTATTTTCTACTTGCTGTGAGCAAAATATGTTCAGAGATAAAAACTGTAGTAGGATGTCTGCTACTTGATTTATATTGTACAACAGAGATTTTATTCCTTGTGTTAGAAGACAATGTTTCTACCTTAAGAAGCTTAATTGCTAGTGGAGGACAATTAAAATTTAAAATAATAAGAATATAAGAATAAGAATAAAATTCCAGATAATGAGTAATGCTATACAAAAGTATAAGGAAAGAAAGAAGGATGGAGATAGGGTATGAGTAGGCTGTATTATTGGATGATCAGGGAGTCTCTTTGCGGTACTACTATATGAGGAGAGACCAAAGTTGTGAGAAAGACAGAGACAAGCAAAGAATAGCCTTAGACACACATATACAATAAATATAAAGGTCTTCACCAAGGACAAGCTTAGAATACTCAAAAAAATAGGAGAAAGAGCCAGAAAAACTAAGTCATAGTGAGAAAAGGATAGAATGTTTTGACATGAGGTCAGGCATGAAACATTATGGTGGCTTTGAAAAACAGAAAATCACAGAGAGAGAAGGGATCTGGTCTGTATATCTTTTGGAATGCTCAATTGGTTGGCTGTGTAAAGAAGAGCTTCCCAGGTGGCTCTCGCGGTAAAGAATCCACCTGCCAATGTAGGAGACAGAAGAAATGCGGGTTCAATCTCTGGGTCAGGATGATCCCCTGGAAGGAAATGGCAACCCACTCCAGTATTCTTGCCTGGAGGATTCCATGGACAGAGAAGCCTGGTGAGTTACAGTCCATGGGGTCACAAAGAGTCAGACACAACTGAGCACATGAGTTCATAGAGAAGAGGCTCTAGCAGATAAATGAAAGAAAGGTCATTATTAGGAGGTTAAGTTACACTCCAAAGAATGGAGTCTATGTAGTCCAATCATAAAAATCATGATATTATAGTTTATTAGAGAAACAATAAAAGTGGTAAGGCAGGGTTGTATTTGAAATATATAGAGAAGATAAAGTTGCAGATGAGGTTCAGGCTGATGGTTTGAGTGGCTCAACTGGTAAAGAATCTGCCTGCAATAAGGGAGACCTGGGTTCAATCCCTGGGTTGGGAAGATCCCCTGGAGAAGGGAACAGTTACCCACTCCAGTATTCTGGCCTGGAGAATTCCATGGACTGTACAGTCCATGGGGTCGCAAAGATTCGGCCACGACTGAGCAACTTTCACTTCACTCCACTTCTCTTCAACCACTATAAGGGAAATGAAGGATGACAAACTTAATTTGGATTCTCCCCAAAAGTAGACTTTGAGAAAAGGATTTGGTTTCAGATATTTTTAGGGTGAATTAATTTCATGAAACATGTGGAAAAGTGAGGACAGTGAGACAAGGAAGGAAGACAAAATAGGATTGTATTCACTCGGGAACTCTATCCTACCTGGATCTCTGAGGAACGCAGAGAATGCTTTGCAGAATTAGCCATGTAAAGAACAAGAGACTGAGCAATTTGCCCACAATATTTTCTTCATCATTGATGAATTATTGATGATTTTTAAAGTTATGAAGCTGGAAGAGAGAATCTATGGAGAGAACATATATAGAAAATGAAAATCATCAGAGGACTGAGACGGGGAGCAGTAAAATATTTAAAGTCAGGGGCATGAGGAGAATTTAAAAAAGGAGACTGACATCAGTACAGTCAGGAGAAAGACAAGTTCAGAAGCTTTACAATAAGATATATGCTGAGTTACTAGGACAGAGTGGATTCAATTGACTACACTTTCATGGAAGCTTTCTTCTTCCTGTCTACTGAACCAAAAATGCACAATGTAAAAGTTGTGACTCAAGTTTTATTTGAGCATCTTAATGGTGATGATGGCCCAGGAGACAGCCTTCAGATAGCTCAAAGGAACTGCTCCAAAAAAGTAAGGGAGGAGTTAAGATGTACATGAATATTTTTTTCTGGGAAAAAGCGAGTAGTTAAACATCAAAAGATTACTGTTAACCAGAACAGACATCTCAAGATTAATGATATTAACTGCTTTACTACTAGGCTTCCCTAGTGGTCAGTTGGTAAAGAATCTGCCTGCAATGTAGGAGACCAAGGTTCAATCCCTGGGCCCGGAAGATCCACTGGAGGAGGGAATGGCAACCCACTCCAGTATTCTTGCCTGGAGAATTTTGTGGACAGAGGACCTGGTGGACTACAGTCTGTGTAATGGCAAAGAATTGGACACGGCTGTGTGACTAACTTACCTGTTTCCTTTCCTTTTTATGTTTTGGAAGATTCAAGAATCGGGGGCCATTGAGATTTTTCCTTAGATACATATGTATCTTAATTATCTAGGGTTCAGTGTATACAAAGCACAGAATACTGCCTATTGTGCTCCACCCGGAATTTCCCCCAGGCTCACTGTTGGTGGGCAACTGCAGTGGTTATTGGCTTGATTCTTATAGAATTGAGACAGCAGACATTTTTTTTCTTTATAGTCACATATTATACCCTTTCTTTGTTTTCTTTTTCTTCATAGCACGTATCAACACCTGAGATTAAAAATTATTCTCCTTTGTTTTTCTATGATCTTTCTTTCCTTCTCTAGGATGTAATTTCCAGAACAACACAGACATTGTCTTTGTTACTGTTCTCATGTGCCTAGACTAGTGCTTTGCATTAAGTACATCCTCATGAAATATTGATTGAACAACATAATGTTTAAAATCACTTACTAGTGAGCTGTGCTAAAAGCTAAGAATTCAAAACATGAAAGTAAGGAAATTGAGCATAGTAAACTTTCCTAAGTAGTTTTGTTATGATAATGGAACATAAGGGAGCAGTAGCTAGAAAAGAGGGTTGGATTTTGCATTAAGGAATATTACAGCACTTAGTGACTTTTCAGAAATGTTCATATAAAGGAGAAATCAGATGATGGAGTAGAGGAGTTACTTACAAGAGAATCCATTTAGTAGGCAAGAGGGATGGTGTCTCACTATAATTCAAGGGTCCATACTTCTAATGAAACTGGAAGAAAGCCAGAATTTGTAGGTAAGATGTAGGTGGACTGATAAATTTGAGGGAGAGAAATTAGGTTGTTATATTACTGCTTCTATTTTCTTAGTGAAATTGGAAACATGGTCATCAGTAAAATTATGACAGAGATGTGGTAAGGTTGTCGGACATCTGATGATGGAAGAGATGATATGACTGTAACAGCAACAGAGAAACTGAACAAATGAATAATAGCGATTACTTAGAAATACATTTTGGAGGGGTCAAGGGGCAGGCCACATGGCCCAGCAGGCAGGATCTTACTTCCCTGACCAGAGATTGAATCCATGTCCCCTGCAGTGGAGGAACAGAGCCCTAACCCCTGGACCACCTTTGAAATTCACAGCCCAGGAGCACAGATCCAATAAGACTGAAATTTAGTCATGTGATTATAAGAATGATCCCCTCCCCCACCTGTTGTGACCACATCAGCAGAGCTCCAACATAATGTAGCCACAGATAACAGCTGGAAGAGGGCTTCCCCAATGGCTCAGAGGTAAAGAATCTGCCTGCAATGCAGGAGACACAGGAGATGCGTGTTTGATCCCTGGGTTGGGAAGATGCCCTGGAGAAGGAAATGAATACCTGCTCCAGTATTCTTGCCTGGAAAAAAGAGGAGCCTGGTGGGCTATAGTCCAAAGGTTTACAAAGTGTTGGATACAACTAAGCACGCGGGAACAGCCAAGAGAGTGCAAATCTCCAAGTCTATTTTTAAAAACTCTTAAAGAAACACAAAGACACAGAGGAGAGATAAGCAAGGACACTGAAGGAATTTGAAAATCCCTGGAACCTATAGTTACAGCACACATTTAAAAACAACCCAGTTCCTAGCCAGATTAACAGATTAATTTTATTAATTTTAAAGGCCTATTGATCTCAATGCATTTTACACAATAATATCTGGCATTTAATTTATGAGGGAACACATGGGACATTACATAATGATTAAGGGATCAACTGTTTAAAAATTTTATAAAACTTTTTCAAAGAGGAAATGAGACTTCAGAAGGGATGAAGTTCATGGTAACAACAAGTTCTGAGTTATGACCATGGGTGCTTGTGGTTGGTACAATCACCAGTAATATTGCCAGCACTTGGATGAAGAGGAAAGCAGTGAGAGATAGGCTAAAATCTTCAGTTTATGAAGTAGTGGATGAATGACACAGGATGGGGTGTGAGGAGGAGGAGAAAGGCAAAGAAGAGGAATTAGGATCAAACATCAACAGATAATACAACCTTTACACATTTTGCCTGAAATGGGGGTGAAAGGGAAAAATAAACAGGAAAATACCTGGCCACACTTGGAAGAAATTTGGTATAAGTATGTTGTTGAACCATAAACAGTTTTCACTTAGATCAGGAAGGTAATGTGAATATGGAGTGGAAAACTGGATAACTTTATGGCTAAATGGATTATAGGGGATTATTTATAACCTGAGAGACCTGAGATTCCACTGCTGAATGAGATAAATAGCAATGAAATGCATAATGACATTCGTTCTGAGGGATTTTTTTAGAGAAAAATGGTGACTAATTCTGCTTTTAGTCTTAAGGGGTAGGCATTGTGTAGTGGTGACATAAATAATGAATTCCGTCACAAAAACAGGTGACAGGGTACTTTTTGTTGTGTTATTTATTCACTAAGTCATGTCCGCCTCTTTGTGACCCCAGGGACTGTAGCCCACCAGGCTCCTCAGTCCATGGGATTTCCCAGACAAGAATACTGGAGTGGGTTGTCATTTCCTGCTCCAGGGGATCTTCTTGACCAGTTTTAGGCCTCTCTCAAAACCCACAGAACTATGTGCAGCCTATAGGCCTAATATATGTGTATATATGTACAGTGGAGAAATTGTTATATTCTCTACATTCTCTTCATTTTAGAATTTATATTTAAGTTCATCATTCTGTAAAAAGTACTAATGGATTAATTATCAATTGTAATAAAAACTGCACACCATAAAAATACTTTCTAGTAAGACTTCCATACAACTACCTCTCTTCATCAATACACATAACCTTAGCCTGTGTCATGTCCAACTCTTTGTGACTCCTATGGATTGTAGCCTGCCAGACTCCTCTTTCCATGGAATTATAGCCTAAACATCATTATTTATAGTCATTCATATGTATTTCAGATATCATTTTCTGAGTAGGTCAGCATGTTTAAAACATTTTCATACAAACTGCATTTATATATTTGATTGTTTTCCTTCTACTTTAGAATGATCATTTCCTAGGTACAGTGATAATTATGATGTTCTTTGGCAGAATGAAACTCATGATGCTTGAATTGAAATAAATGGAGCATTTAGTGTTGTGGGTATGACAATCAGTGCTGCCATATATGCCATTTTCATTTGAGATAATCAATAAATCAGGAAGCTTTTTTATAATTTCAAGGGAGAAGTCATAATATTTTTGTGTTATCAGGGAGAAGTCACAATATTTTCCAGTGTAGTTGTAACTCCCAATATTCTGTTAGCAGTGTGATTTTTATTTATTTAGTTTGGTGTAAAAGAATTGCTTCTTCTAAAATTTGCTACTTGTCACCTTGGTACTTATGTTTCTATTAGGAAATTCTAAATTTACATCGATCCCTGACAAGATCCAGAATTTATTCCAATTTTACTCTTGTGTAGGGAAGGAAATGGAAAATAAATTTGATCTCTTGAGGCTTAGATAGTCTTATTTTTTTTTTAACACATTGCTCAAATGTGGACTAAATAGTACTAAGGGGAAGATGAATTTGAGGTCTTAATTGTCAAAGCACTTCTATGTTATTTAAGTAATATTTTAAAATAAAATGTATGAAAATATATTAATCAAATAAAAAAAAGGAAAATGTGTTTATCAGTTTGTGATACTTAGTAGTATACAAAAAAGTGGATATTTCAATACTTAAATAGAACATATCTGAAATCTGAAAAATATTCAAATGCAACTTTACATATTTCAGTAAAACCTGTACTATATAGTTGTTTGATAGCAATTAAAATGCAAAAAATAAAATAGAATTTGAGGTTGGAAGTTGGTTATAGATGAATTAAGATTTAAGCATGCAAAAATGGCTAGAAAGCAAGAAAACAGTACAAATAAGAAACTGATAGGAGTATGGATTAGGAAAATATAATCATACTTTATCATAAAGAAAGCACCAGTTAAGTTGCCAGAGATTTAGTCTACTTTTGAAGGGGCAGAGCTCTGGGAATTAGAAGTCATAAAAAACTGGAAATATCAGAAATATGAAGTCAAGGTCATAAAATGTTAGAACAAAATTTGATTACTGAATTACGACAGAAAATGATTCCACAGGTTTTATTTCCTTAAGGAAAAATGATGCTGTGGCCATCTCTTCATATGCTTATTTTACCTCTGTATATCTTTTTTGATGAGTCATTTGTTCATATCTTTTACCCTTTTTTAATGGGTCATTTATTTGTTTTTACTGAATTTTGAGTATTTTTAATTTTTTTAATTTTCTGGATATAAATTCTTTACTAGATATAATGCTTGCAATTATTTTCTCCAGGTTTAGCTTCTTTTTTCATTCTCTTAAGAGTGTCTTTTACAGGAAAAAAGTTTTTAATTTTGATAGAAATCAAAATATAGCAAATTAATATTTATCATTTTTTTCTTTCAAGGATTATGCTTTTGATGTTGCATCAAAACTGCCATTACCAATCTAGGGTCATGCATATGTTTGCTTCTAGAAATTTTGAAATTGAGTCAATTATATTTTGTCTTTCTTCTTTGCATATAGATAGCCAAGTATTCCATCATCTTTTATTATGAAAACAATATTTTTCATTGAATAGACTTTGCATCTTTGCCAAAAATCAGTTGACTATATTTATTTCAGTTTATTTTTTAGCTGTCTTCTGTTCCATTGACTTGTACCTATATTTTTTCAATTAATTATTATCTTGATAACTGAAGGTTATCAATAACCTCAGATATGCAGATGACACCACCCTTATGGCAGAAAGCAAAGAAGAACTAAAGAGCCTCTTGATGAAAGTGAAAGAGGACAGTGAAAAAGTTGGCTTAAAACTCAACATTCAATAAACTAAGATCATGGCATCTGGTCCCATCAGTTCAGTTCAGTTCAGTCACTCAGTCGTGTCCGACTCTTTGCGACCCCATGAATCGCAGCACGCTGGGCCTCCCTGTCCATCACCAACTCCTGGAGTTTACTCAAACTCATGTCCATTGAGTCAGTGATCCCATCCAGCCATCTCATCCTCTGTCGTCCCCTTCTCCTCCTGCCCCCAATCCCTCCCAGCATCAGGGTTTTTTTCCAATGAGTCAACTGTTCGCATGTGGTGGCCAAAGTATTGGAGTTTCAGCTTCAGAGTCAGTCCTTCCAATGAACACCCAGGACTGATCTCCTTTAGGATGGACTGGTTGGATCTCCTTGCAGTCCAAGGGACTCTCAAGAGTCTTCTCCAACACCGCAGTTCAAAAGCATCAATTTTTCGGCACTCAGCTTTCTTCACAGTCCAACTCTCACATCCATACAGGACCACTGGAAAAACCATAGCCTTGACTAGATGGACCTTTGTTGGCAAAGTAATGTCTCTGCTTTTTAATATGCTGTCTAGGTTGGTCATAATTTTCCTTCCAAGGAGTAAGCATCTTTTAATTTCATGGCTGCAATCACCATCATCTGCAGTGATTTGGGGGCCCAAAAAAATAAAGTCTGACACTGTTTCCACTGTCTCCCCATCTATTTCCCATGAAGTGATGGGACCAGATGCCATGATCTTAAGTTTTTCAGGATGTTGAGCTTTAAGCCAACTTTTTCACTCTCCTCTTTCACTGGTCCCATCACTTCATGGCAAATAGATGGAAACAGAGAGACTTTATTTTGGGGGGCTCCAAAATCACTGCAGATGGTGACTGCAGCCATGAATTAAAAGACACTTGCTCCTTGGAAGAAAAGTTTGACCAACCTAGATAGCATATTAAAAAGCAGAGACATTACTTTGCCAACAGAGGTCCATCTAGTCAATGCTATGGTTTCTCCAGTAGTCATGTATGGATATGAGAGTTGGGCTATAAAGAAAGCTGAGGGCCGAAGAATTGATGCTTTTGAACTGTGGTGTTGAAGACTCTTGAGAGTCCCTTGGACTGCAAGGGGATCAAACCAGTTAATCCTAAAGGAAATCAGTCCTGAATACTCATTGAAGGACTGATGCTGAAGCTGAAACTCTAATACTTTGGCCACCTGATGTGAAGAACTGACTCATTTCAAAAGACCCTGATGCTGGAAAAGATTTAAGGAGGGAGGAGAAGGGGACAATAGAGGATGAGATGGTTGGATAGCATCACCAATGCGATGGACATGAGTTTGAGTAATTTCCTGGAGTTGGTGATGAACAAGGAGTTCTGGAGTGCTGCAGTCCATGGGATTGCAGTCGTACACAACTGAGCGACTGAAATGAACTGAACTGAAGGTTATAGTTAGTGTCTCAATCCTTCTCCAATTACCACTCTGTCTTAATCACTAATTGTTAAAATGAGTTTTGTGACTTGTTTCTATACCTTAAAAATTGTCTTGCCATCTATTACTTTTCCATATAAATTTTAGAATTAATATTTATAAAATCCTTGCTGTAATTTTGATTAGTAGGTCATTGAATATATAGATCAAATAGAAATACTTGACAGTTTAACAATATTGATTCTTCTAATCCTTGATCATAGAAATCTCTCCATTTATTCTTTGATTTCTTTCATTACTGTTTGTAGTTCTCTAGATATAGATCATTCACAACTATTGTCAAATTCATATATAAGCATTTTTTGAATGCTATTGCAAATTCCCATCTCTTTAAGAATTTTCCATAGTTTGTTGTGATCCACACAAAGGTTTAGCATAGTGATTACAACAGGATTTTTTAAATCCTCTTATAAACTAAAGAGCCTCTTGATGAGGGTGAGAGAATGAAAAGGCTGACTTAAATTTCACTTTTCAAATATCCATTCCTTATGTACAGGAAAGAGTTGACACACTGATACCGCACACTGTGAATCTGATAAACTTGTTTATTAGTTCTTGAAGAGGTTTTTCTGTAGATTCTTTGAGAATTTACCAAAAACAATCATGAATCATGTCAAGTGTGAGTAAAGAAATTTCACTGCACTCTTTCTAACATTGTAACATCTTTTTAATTTTTTTTTCTCTTGTCCAGTGGCATTAGCTAGGATTTATCATAAAATGTTGAAAAAGAGTGATAAGAGTGGATATCTTTGCCTTTTTCCCAGTCTTTGGGCTGTGTGGTAGTTTTATGTTTTAACTTGGCAGCATACAGATTCCAACTACTCAATCACACACTAATCAAGGTATTGTGAAGCTCTTATATAGTTAGTATCTACAATCTGTTGACATTAAGTAAAAGAGGTTATACTTGATAATCTGGGTGGGTCTTATTCAATCAGTTTAAAGATCTTAAAAGTAGAATTGAAATTTACTAGAACAAGAAAATATCCTGTGGACCATAAATCCAGGTTCTTCTGTATTACACCAGTTTCCAGTCTGCACTCTCTGACATCATGCCCTAAGGATTTCAGACTTGCCTGATGATTCCTCACAGTTCCATAAGCCAATGATCTCAGGGTAAAGCTTATAATAAGGATAATATATTCTACTCAAGTCACAAGTAAAATATGGATATATTAATAGTATGGATGATATAGAACCTCTAACTTTGCTGGATATTTGAGTAAAGGTTATTCCATTTTCCATTATCTATCATCTAAACCTATATATATCTTAATGATTCTTTTTCTCTGCTGAAACCAGACTAATACAGAAGTATAGAACCTCCATTAAGTATTATGTTAGATAAAAAACTTCAATTTATGCTGTTTCTTAGACTATCTTAAGAGATATGGGTAAATTTAAAACTGTTTAAAACATTTGTATATTTAATTATTCTATCACTCACTAAATCCTATTTTAGTCACTATGCTAAAGCCTTTCACTGTGTGAATCACAACAAACTGTGGAAAATTCTTAAAGAGATGGAAATACCAGACCACCTTATCTATCTCCTGAGAAACCTGTATGCAAGTCAAGAAGCAACAGTTAGAACCAGATATGAAACAACAGATTAATTCAAAATTAGAAAAGGAGTACAACAAGGCTGTATATTGTCACCTTGCTTATTTAACTTCCATGCAGGGTACATCATGTGAAATGCCAGGCTGGATGATTCACAAGCTGGAATCAAAAATGCTGAGAGAAATATCAACAACCATAATACGAAGATGTTACCACTCTAATGGCAGAAAGTGAAGAGGAACTAAGAGCCTATTGATGAGGGTGAAAGAAGAGAGTGTAAAGGGTGACTTAAAACTCAACATTCAAAAAACTAAGATCATGGCATCTTGTCCCATTGGGCTAAGTCACTTCTGTCATCTCCTACTCTTTGCAACTCTATAGACTGTAGCCTGCCAGGCTCCTCTGTCCATGAGATTCTCCAGACAAGAAAACTGGAGTGACTCACAATGCCCTCCTCCAGGGGGTCCTCCCCACCCAGGGATAGAACCCGCATCTCCTGCATTGCAGGTGGATTCTTTATCACTGAGCCACCGGGGAAGCCCCTGGTCCCATCACTTAATGGCAAATAGAAGGGGGAAAAGTGGAAAGAGTGATAGATTTCATTTTCTCGGACTCCAAAATCACTGCAGACTGTGACTGCAGTCATGAAATTAAAAGATGCCTGTTCCTTGGAAGAAAGCTATGACAAAGTTAGACAGCATATTCAAAAGCAGAGGCATCACTTTGCCAACAAAGGTCCATATAGTCAAAGCTATAGTTTTTCCAGTAGTCATGTGCAGATATGAGAGTTGAACCATAAAAAGGCCTGAGTGCTGAAGAATTAATGCTTTCAAATCATGCTGCTGGAGAAGACTCTTGAGGGTCTCTTGGACAGCAAGGAGATCAAACCAGTCACTTCCAAAGGAAATCAACCTTGAATATTCATTGGAAGGACTAATGCTGAAGCTGAAGTTCTAATATTTTGGCCATCTAATGTGAAGAGCTGCCTCATTGGAAAAGATCCTGATGCTGAGAAAGACTGAAGGCAAAAGGAGAAAAGACTGACAGAGGATGAGATGGTTGGATGGCATCACTGACTTAAGGGACATGAGTTAGAGCAAACTCCGGTAGATAGTGAAGGACAGGGAAGCCTGGAGTTCTGCAGTCCTGGGGGTCACAACAAGTCAGACACAATTTAGTGAGTGAATGACAACAATTATAATTGCATTGAACTTTAGGTACTGGCCTATTGTTTGGACCTGTATGACAAGTCAAATTAGAATTAGATACATTTGAGTAAAAATTCTACATCAGAGATGGCTAATTGAGTTTTACTGAAAAGGCCACCTGTCACACAGAAGCTAAGAATTTTAACTCTTGGTTGTGATCAGTTAATCCTCACTACAGAGATGACTTCTTCCTACAGAGGCCTTAGCACAAAGGAAAGATGTCTTCCATAGTAGGTTTGAAATAAACAAGTAAACAAGTAAAACATACAAATCTGAATAAAATAAATAGACAATTTTGGCGTATAAAATCTCCAGCATATACTAAATATTTTCAACTGAAATACTCAGTATTGCTTTGTAATATATCTTAACATCAGTCATAAATGGACCATTCCTAGATTATATAGATATGTTCGTTAAAAATAAGTGTGATTGCAGCTGTGTGCTTATTGACTAATTTCCAATAAATAATATATATACATATATAAATTTTAAAACAACACATGCGTATAATTTTATTAAGGCATTAAAAGATTTGTTTTCATGAATTTCAATTGATATGATTTAGAAAACTACTAATTATTGTTTGAATTTGTAAATATAAAAATTAAGTATCCTTGAAAAAATAGAATTACCTTTACTCAGGGAACAGGGTTAGAGATTCTGTATCCATATTTTGCTTGTCACTCGAGTGGAATATATTGTCCTTATAATAAGCTTTGCTGTGAAATAACTGTGATTCAAATGTGTTTATGGATTCTCATATATCTTCAGCATAATACAGATACTCTGTACATTATTGATCCAGAAATTGGATGAGGTCCAATCTCAAATATTTCAGGATTACTACAGGTCACAAAAAAATTCCTTAAGATATGTAAGTCTTCTGGGAAAAATTGCTCATACTTAAATTCCCATAAAAAATTTCAAAATTACTTTCCTAATATTCTATATTACAAAACAGCAAAACTGCAATTTTCATCCCTTGAGATAAACATTTTTGGGGAGGGAAGACAGAATCTCAGGTTTGGCCAATATATCTCCCACTTCTTTTGCTTAAGGTGTACTTGTTTCATAGCTTTTAAATTATGCATGAGATGAGAAAATCTGCTCATCTCTATTTTATCATGAAGATAGCTTATTTAGAATTTCTTTACTAAACCTTTTTATATTTAAATCTTAGCTCCCGGTATTTTTGCATATCTTTATTGCTTCCCCAAATAACCACCAGCTAATCTTTATACACACCAATATACCTCTGTTTTGAGGATATGTCCCTATAATTTCTTCTACCTTATACATCTAGATTCTCAAATATATTCACTTCTGTTCCTTCTCATATTCAAATTATTTCCATGCAACCAGGCTTAAATCGAATGTCATCTCATTCTATAAAACATCCCCAGGTATAAGGGAAATGATCATTTAGTCCTTTTGTCTATTACAGAACTTGACAATTTTATACCACATTTGTGACACAATTTTCTATTATAATCATTTGCATATACATTTCCCATCATATACTATAATATTCTCTATATAAACAAGTCTCTCCTTCCCACAAACTGAAAATTTCTTTTCTTTTAGCTTTTTTCTCTGGAATGTTTCTTTTATTCTTGATGTGCAGCAACCAAAACTTTATTGCACAGTATTCTAGTAGAACTGGCATATGTTTTAGGATGGTAAATACGCAAGTTGTTTGGTTTATAACACTCTTTGTGATGAATTCTTCCATTTTGGCAGCTGTTTTGGCTATAGTGGCATATTAGAATGTTGTCTTCAGAAAGAAAAAACACCCTCCAATTTCCTCTTTATTTCATCTTTTACGTTTGTTACTCATAACCTAGTACCTATCAAAATCTAAATACAATATTCTTCTAACTTTACTCAAAACAATGCTCCTTTTCTAGAATTTTTGTAAATATCTCCCAATAATACTTTATCAGTGTGATGATAAACATTGTGATGAACATTTCTATATAAGCAAATAAATGATAAGGTACTAAATCACCCTCCTGTGATCTAAGAAATGCTATTTAGTATTGAATTAAACTTATTCTCATATGATCTTACACCATAAGATCTACTTCTTTGAGGAAATTCACCAGTAGCTATCGAAGGACAGATTTTTTTCTTTGGGTCTCAAGCTATGTGTACTGTTAGTCAGTATCGAGTAAAAAACTATAATGTAAGACAGATAGAAATTGAAATTTAGACCTTGATAGTTTTAGGTCAAACAGGTGATCTGGAAGAAGGGAAACAGGTGGTGCCTATTTTATACTTGAAATATATTATATTTTTTAATAATATTTTAATAGATTTTAAATGTTTTAGATATCTTGAAGCAATTATAGATGTGTGAGTGAATACCCATATGTTTCTCCTATTTGATTCACCTATGAGCACTATTTTTTATGTACAAGCTTATTTCTATGCCAGACCAACTGGCCATCTGCATTTCCAACTAAAGGTTCAGTAGCACACTGCCATCTTTCACTTGAAGAACCTAGTGTATTCCTATTGCTGTTTGAACTTCTAGGGGAGTCATCAAAACATTCTCTCAAGATTTCTTTCAAAAAAGTACATTGATTCTGGTTGTTTATGGAATCAAAACCTAATCTATTTATTGACAACAGCTTAAATTTTGGTTCCAACTTCCCCATGTTATTTTAATTCTAACTGTGACCTTGAATGCTTTAACCAAAGGAATAATTAACAGTGGAAGCTTCAGGTTATATAATGGTGATCCTTTCTGGGTGATAAATTCTCTCAAATCATACCTTACAGTTAATCATTTCTAAAGTTCTTTAAGTGTAAAGTACAAATAATAGCCATTTGACAGGAAGTGGTGGTGGAAGGGATGAGCTACAGATGAAAGAGTGCTTATCTGGGTTCAATTCCTAGCTCCACATTTGACTAGATATATAATATTGATCAATTTGGTTAAATTTTTATATATCAAATTTTCAGAAACATTTTCTTCACTTTGAATATGGCTTATGTTTATACTATGTGACTTTAAGGAAGAAGCAAATAAACCTCATACTGCCTGCGTAGTGTTCTTTTTGCTCTGTACTCTTTTCAGTATTCTAAGTAATAAAGCAGGTCCTAGTCATTAGCTTTTCCCAAAAGCCAAACCAAAACTGTGGCACGTTTTGTATAGTATTCAACTTCTCTGCTCTCTGGATTTAATGATTTCCTTTTCAAAAGTCCTTCGATATGTTGCTTGCTGCTTTACATGTGCCCTTCTGCAATCTTATAATACTCACACAAAGGTAATTAAACAAGCCAAATATATGCATTCTACTAAATTTGAACTCAAAAGAGGAGCCCCTTGGTGCATATTAACTTATGATTGAAGATCATGGCACCTAATCCATGTGTCAGGACTGAAAAGTACATTGTTGAATTCATAGAAGTCCATACATTGATAGTAATAGTATAAATTGGAACTCTCTTAAAAATCAGTTTGGTAAATTGTTTTCCAGCCACAGAAATGGTGATAAAACTTAAATTCAAATTCTTCATAAAAGATTATTTTTTAAAAATAAATATTCTTAATTATTTACTTAAAGTAAATAATTTAAGGAAAAATACATATGAAGATATCCATTGCCACATTATTAATAATATATAACTAAATTATAAATATACAAAATGTCTAATTTTGGCTCATTAAATTGAAGATATGATATACTCATTTTGATGCAAATGTTATTACAGTTACTATGATTATTTTGAAAGTTATAAGAATTGGTAATACTATAAGGAGAATTGGTAATATCGATAATAAAATGTTAAGTAAAAAAATTCAAAATCAAAGCAGTGTTTCTAATGCTGTCATACAAAATTACATAAAGTGAGGAAAAAGTTTTTAGAACCTTATCCATGTGTCAGGTGATGTGATTATAGGTGCTTTTCTTATTATTCTTTCTTATAAGTTTTGCATATTTTAATTAGTTTGAAAAATATTAAATGCAAAAAAATGCAATAGATAAAAATATACCTGACATATATAACTGCCTTCTAAGATCAGAATAAGCTCCTTTACAAGTTTATAGTAATATAGTTAATGATACTAATGAGTTTACAATTGACATATGCATTCTTAAATTAAAATGCTGATTATAGAACATTAGGAACCCCAGCAAGTTTGATTTCCTTTTTGTGACAAGAGATGGATTTGGTACTCTTTCCACAATTATTATGCTGGTTAGTATTTCCATATGAACAAGCCTACTGACTGATATCTTGATAACATGGGTATCATTACAGGACTGATTGCTTGATTGCCTGATTTTAGATTCTGCTAAAATTATGTGCATTTTCTACTTGCATACAGGCGTAATTCCATTTAATTCTTTATAAGTTTGAGTTGCCAGTAAATCAGGTATTTTGAAAATTTCTGTGTGGGTCTGTGTTTTATTCACATGAACAGAAGGCTATTTAAAAGACTAAATTTCATAATCACATTGAAAATACTACTTGAAACACAATAGCACCATATGAAGACCACATTGAAAAAGAAGCAAGGGTTATGTTTGCCACATGGAGAATAGTTACAGTTTGATTTTGTAAAAACATTAATGCATAGGATTGTGAACATGTTCAAGAAAATGGCACCATCAATAATTTTATTTCCAGAGGTTGCTAAAACTTCTCTTAATATGTTACAAATAGGGAGATTAGTAAGTTAATAATTTATCCATTGTCATCTCTAAACAAGTCACAATATGAGAAACTAAATAAAAGTTACCTCAACTGTCCTATCTGAGAGGATCAAGAAAAGAAGAATATGCAGGTGTCATTTCATATACAGATAGAAGTAGAGCTGTGGTTGTTGTTTAGTCACTAAGTCATGTCCAACTCTTTGAGACCCTATGTACTGTAGCCTGTTAGTCTCCTGTGTCCATGGGATTTCCCAGGAAGAATACTGGAGTGGGTTGCCATTTCCTTCTCCAGGGAATCTTCCTGACCCAGAGATCCAACCCACATCTCCTGCATGGCAGGCAGATTCCTTACCACTGAGCCACCTAGGAAGTCAGAAGTAGAGGTGATAAAGATAAATCTGTATGTCTATTCAAGGTGTCGTAACCAAATACCATACATTTAGGGACTTAAACAGAAGTTTTATTTTCTCATAGTTCTAGAGGTTCACGGTTCACAATAAAAAGGTGCTATCAGGGTCAGTTTCTGGTGACACCCTCCCTTCATGGCTTGTGGGTAGCCACCTTCTTGCTATGTCCTTAACATGACTTTCCACCTGTTCATGGTTGGCAGTGGGAAGAAGACGAGAGATATCAGAGTGTCTCTTCCTTTTCATACAAGGAAACTGGCCCTATTGGATAAAGCCCTCACCTTATGACATCACATAAACTTGACTATCTCTTAATAGTCGCTATCTCCAAATAGGAGATAGTCACACTGTGTGTGTGTGTGTGTGTGTGTGTGTTTTCTGTTGTTGAGGAAAGGAAGGTAGGAAAGCAATATACAAGTTTAGTAACATCCAAGAAAGGTGTAGCCATGCCAGACTTGAAATCTGTGGTCCATTTTGAGCATCGCTGATTTCCTTTTAAGTCTCCTTATTGCCATAACACTAGCTGGGATAAGAAGGCAGTCATGATCAGTTCAGAGGGATGTGTCACCGTTTGATTTAGATCTCACCCCATATATATCATAAGCTTCATTGCTATGTTCTGGAAAAGCACTAGAGAACAGAAATCAGAGCACTGGAACTCAGCAGTTTTTCTAATTGGCAAGGTGTAGTCCATTAAACTTTTCCAATTTTGTCAATCAGAATGACATCTGGCCTATGAATTAAAGAAGTTGAAAGTCTGTAGCTTTAATTTTCTGGAAACATTTCTGTGATTTTTTTGTATAACAAGCAGATTTATTTCTACTGATAAACTATTAATTTTAAGCAAGATGTCTTTTGGTATCTTTTTAAAAAGAATGATCAATGAAAATTCAACCTATTGCTCAAAAAGAAAAAAAGAAAAATATGGAATATCTTTCATATTAAATAAAGCAATTTCTAGTTTATACTGAAATCAATCTATTCTCAATGTAATTATTTTTAAATAATGAATTCCAATATCAAATTAGACAATGCTGCTTTAACGAGAGGGCAATTGGTTTATCCCCTACCACACTACATACTGTTATTTTAAAACCTCAAGTTGGCTTTCTTCCAACATAGCATAGAGTTTGCCATTGAGCACAAGGACTGGCAAGGCATTTATTTATGCCCAATTGATTGTTCACTTTGGAGTGGCCAGTTGATATCTTGTCCATATTTGAATATGAGCAGTTAAAGTCCTCTGACCCATAAAACCTTTAAGTGATGTCAGATGAATATCAGAAAAGGGATGGCCCATTTATGATAACACAGCATTTTGTTGATTTTTTGTGTGTGGCATTTGTCATATTCCATTCCATTCATTCTCTTTTTATATATCCCTTATACTCTCTTGTATGAGACCAGGTAGACTATTTTTTCACCATTTTCTTCCTTATCCAAAGATTGTCATGTCAGAGGTACTTAATTGTGCTGAATAATGAACAGAACAAAATTCTAAAAATTTACTAGGGACCTTTCTCACACTTATATAATGCTCATCTGGAGTATTATAGAAATCCTTTTGTTTCCTTTAAGTGCATGAAATGTCGTTGTTGTTGTTCAGTCACTAATCACAGCAGACTCTGTGCAAACCCATGGACTGCAGAATTCCAGGCTCCTCTGTCTTTCACTGTCTCCTAAAGTTTGCTCAAACTCATGTTCATTGAGCTGCTGATTCTATCCAACCGTCTCATCCTCTGTCAACCTCTTCTGCTGCCCTAACTTTTTCCCAGCATCATGGTCTTTTCCAATGAGTCGGCTCTTTGCATCAGGTGGCCAAAGTATTGGAGCTTCAGCGTCCAATGAATATTCAGGGTTGATTTCCTTTACATTTGACTGCTTTGATCTCCTTGCTGTCCAAGGCCTCCCAAGAGTCTTCTTAAGCACCACAGTTTGAAAGCATCAATTCTTCGCGCTCAGCCTTCTTTATGCTCCAATTCTCACATCCTTACACGACCACTGGAAAAACCAGAGCTTTGACTGTACAGACCTTTGTTGGCAAAGTGGTGTCTCTGCTTTTTAATACCCTGTCTAGGTTTCTCATAGCTTTCCTTCCAAGAGTAAGCATCTTTTAATTTCTTGGCTGCAGTCACAGTCTGCAGTGATTTTGGAGCTCAAGGAAGTTCAAGAAAATAAAATCTGTCACAGCTTCCACTTTTCCCCCTTCTGTTTACCATGAAGTGTTGGGACTGGATGCCATGATCTTAGTCTTTTTAATGTTGAGTTTCAAGCCATCTTTTTCACTCTTCTCTTTCACCCTCATCAATAGACTCTTTACTTCCTCTTCACTCTCTTTCATTAGAGTGGTATGATCTGCATATCTGAGATTGTTGATATTTCTGCCCTCAATTTTGATTCCAGGTTGTGATTCATCCAGCCTATCATTTTGCATGATATACTCTGTATCTAAGTGCAATAAGCATGGTAAAAATATACAGCCTTTCCAAATTTTGAACAAGTCCATTGTTCCATATTTGGTTTTCATTGTTGCTTCTTGACCCACATACAGGTTTCTCAGGGGTCAGGTAAGGTGGTCTAGTACTCCTATCATTTTAAGTATTTTCCACAGTTTGTTGTGATCTACTCAGTCACAGGCTTTAGCGTAGTCAGTAAAGCAGAAGTGAATGTTTTTCTGTAATTCCCTTGCTTACTCCATGATCCAACGAATGTTGGCAATTTGATCTCTTCTTCCTCTGCCTTTTCTAAATCCAGCTTGTACCTCAAGAAGTTCTTGGCTCACATACTGATGAAGCCTAGTTTGAAGAATTTTGAGCATAACCTTACTAGCGTGTGAAATGAGTGCTTATTGTAGCCTCAATTTGAATATTCTTTGGTATTTGAACCCTTCTTTGGGATTGGAAGGAAAACTGACCTTTTCCAGTACTGTGACCACTGCTGAATTTTCCAAATTTGCTGTTATATTGAGTTCATCACTTAACAGCATCATGTTTTAGGATTTGAAATAGCTCAGCTAGAATTCTGTCAGCTTTATTTATAGTAATGATTCCTAAAGCCAACTTGACTTCACACCCCAGGACATCCTGCTCTAGGTGAGTGACCATGACATTGTGATTATCCAGTTCATTAAGACCTTTTTTGTATAGTTCTTCTGTGTATTCTTACCTCTTAATCTCTTCTGCTTCTCTTAGGTCTTTTCATTTCTGTCCTCTACCCTGCACATTCTTGCATGAAATGTTCACTTGATATCTCCAGTTTTCTTGATAAGATCTCTAGTCTTTCCCTTTCTGTTGTTTCCCTATACTTCTTTGCATTGTTCATTTAAGAAGGCTTTCTCATCTCTCCTAGTTACTTCCAGAACTCTATTCATTTGGGTATATCTTTTTCTTTCTCCGTTGCCTTTTGCTTCTTTTCTTTCCTCAGCTACTTGTAAAGCCTCCTCAGAAAACCACCTTGCCATGTTGCGTTTCTTTTACTTTGGGATGATTTTGGTCAATGTTACAAACCTCTGTCCATGGTTCTTCAGACATTCTGTGTACCAGATCTAACACCTTGAATCTATTCATCACCTCCAATGTATAATTATAAGGGATTTGATTTAGCTCATATCTGAATAGCCTAGTGGTTTTCTCTGCTTTCTTCAATTTAAGCCAGAATTTTGCAATAAGGAGCTGATGTTCTGAGCCAGAGTCACTTCCAGGTCTTGTTTTTGCTGCATGTGTATAGTTTCTCCCATTCCACTATTTTCCACTATTTCTTTGCATTGATCACTAAGGAAGGCTTTCTTATCTCTCCTTGCTATTCTTTGAAACTTTGCATTCAAATGGGTATATCTTTTCTTTTCTCCTCTGCCTTTAGCCTCTCCTCTTTTCTCAGCTATTTGTAAGGCCTCCTGTTATTTTTTTGCATTTCTTTCTCTTGGGAATGGTTTCGAGAGTTCCAGTAAAACATCTATTTCTGCTATATTGACTATGCCAAAGTGTTTGACTGTGTGGATCACAATAATCAGTGGAAAATTCTGACAGAGATGGGAATACCAGACCACCTGACCTGCCTCTTAAGGAATCTGTATGTAGGTCAGGAGGCAAGTCAGAACTGGACATGGAACAAAAGACTGGTTCCAAATAGGAAAAGGAGTCTGTTAAGGCTGTATATTGTCACCCTGCTTATTTAATTTATATGCAGAGTACATCATGAGAAACGCTGAGCTGGATGAAGCACAAGCTGGAATCAAGATCGCCAGGAGAAATATCAATAACCTCAGACATGCAGATGACACCACCCTTATGGCAGAAAGTGAAGAAGAACTAAAGAGCCTCTTGATGAAAGTGGTAGAGGAGAGTGAAAAATTTGGCTTAAGCTCAACATTCAGAAAACTAAGATCATGGTATCCGGTCCCATCACTTGATGGCAAATAGATGGGGAAACAGTGGGAACAGTGACTGACTTTATTTTTTGGGCTCCAAAATCACTGTAGATGGTGACTGCAGCCATGAAATTAAAAGGCACTTGCTCCTTCATAAGAAAGTTATGACCAACCTAGACAGCATATTAAAAAGCAGAGACATTGCCTTGCTAACAAAGGTCTGTCTAGTCAAGGCTATGGTTTTTCCAGTAGTCATGTATGGATGTGAGAGTTGGACTATAAAGAAAGCTGAGTGCTGAAGAATTGATGCTTTTGAACTGTGGTGTTGGAGAAGACTCTTGAGACTCCCTTGGCCTGCAAGGAGATCCAACCAGTTGTATTGAAGGCAGGAGGAGAAGGGACGACAGAGGATGAGATGGTTGGTTGGCATCATTGACTCAATGGACTTGAGTTTGGGTAAACTCTGGGAGTTGGTGATGGACAGGGAAGCCTGGCGTGCTGCGATTTATGGGGTCACAAAGAGTCGGACACAACTGAGTGACTGAACTGAACTGAACTGATAGAGTTTCTCCATCTTTGGGTGCAAAGAACATGATCAGTCTGATATTGATATTGACCAGCTGGTGATGTCCATTTTTAGATCATCTTTTGAGTTGTTGGAAGAGGGTGTTTGCTATACCCACCATGTTCTCTTGACAGAACTCTGTTAGCCTTTGCTCTGCTTCAGTTTGTACTCCAAGGTCAAACTTTCCTATTATTATCTCTATCTCATTATTTTCTACTTTTGCATTCCAATCCCTTATAATGAAAAGGACATCACTTTTTTGTGTCCGTTCTAGAAGATGTTGTGGACTTCCCTAGTGGCTAAGAACAGTAAAGACTCTGCCTGAATTGTGGGAGACCCTGGTTTGATCCCTGCATTGGGAAGCATGCTGGGAGAAAGGAATGGCTGCCCATTCCAGTATTCTTGCCTGGAGAATTCCACAGACAGAGGAGCCTTACGCGCCCCAGTCCTTGGGTTTGCAAAGAGACCAACACAACTGAGGGACTAACATTTTTCGCTTTACTTTAGAAGGTGTTGCAGGTCTTCATAGAACTGGTCAGCTTCGGCTTCATTGGCATCAGTGGTTGTGCCATATATTTGGATTACTGTGATGTTGAATTATTTGTCTTAGAAACAAACTGAGATCATTCTGTCATTTTTAGACTGCACCCAAGTACTGCATTTCAAACTCTTTTGTTGACTGTGAGGGCTACTCCATTTCTTCTAAGGAATTCTTGTCCACAGTAATAGATATAATGGTCATCTGAATTAAATTCACCCATTCCCATCCATTTTAGTTTGCCACTTCCTGAGATGTTGATCTTCACTCTTGCCATCTCTTGCTTGATCGTATTCAATTTACCATGATTCATGGACCTAACATGCCAGGTTCCTATACAATATTGTTCTTTACAGCATCACACTTTACTTTGACCACCAGACACATCCACAACTGAGCGTGTGTTCCACTTTGGCTCAGCTGCTTCATTCTTTCTGGAGCTATTATTAATAGTAATTGCCCTTTGCTCTTCCCCAGTTACATAGTGGACACCTTCCTAGCTAGGGGGCTCATCTTCCGGTGTCATATAATTTTGCCTTTTCATATCATTCATGGGATTTTCTTGGCAAGATTATTGGAGTGAGTCTCCATTTCCTCCTACATAAAATACTCACATTCAAGTTAAAGCCAAAGAATGTGAACAATTTGCAGGTTCAGTGTTTATATGCTTTGTTCATCATGCTCCATTGTGAGGATCAGTGTCACTCTAGATGCATCATACCTGTTTTTAATGATCTGTGGTGCCTGTCAAATGCTTTCATTTTTCAAGTGATTTTTGCTGAAAGAAATCACCTATAAATTAGCTGCTATTTTAGTAGTATCATCATTAGAATCAGGCCAAGGATGTCAGTGTAAAAGAGCAAGCATATTCACCAACGAAGATTTCACTTCTACCATTTTCCCTACCTCTCAGAGATCACAGCTGCTGCAAATAGATTTCATGCTAGAGAGCTTCTTCTGAAAGAGGTCACTGGCCCTGTCTGCCTAGACTCTGGATTTCACTGACTTAAACCCATAATGCCTGCTTTTTCCAGAATTCCCTGCAGTAGACTTAATATTTGCTGACTCCTCTTTTCCTGACTGATATTTTCATTTCTGTTTGCCTCTCTCAAATGCTTTACCTGCAAAATATTCCAGTCTTTCCCTGGTTAGTTCTGCCCTAGCATCCTTAGTGTAAAAGTATAGCACTTAAGGAGAGATATGCATGATATCATCTGTGTGAATAGGCCTCCAACATACTGTGGAATAAATCACAGAGACTACTCTTATTTTCTTTCGGTTGAAAGTAATATTATCACTACATTTGTCTTTGTGAAGTTCATGTGTGGATTTTCAATTTTCCACACCAGAGCTTTATATAGAATTTTCTAATCACAGGAGATTGGAGCCAGGAGTATCTTTACATTTTCATCTTTTGAACTGTATTTGTACAGTAAATCTTTTGTGAAACTACAGAAGACAAGGGACTTCCCTTGAAGCTCAGTCAGTAAAGAATCTGCCTGCAATGCAGGAGACCCAGATTCGATTCCTGGGTTGGGAAGATCCCCTGGAGAAGGAAATGGCAACCCACTCCAGTATTCTTGCCTGGGAAATCCCATGGACAGAGGAACCTGGCAAGATACAGTCAGTCCATGGTGTTGCAAGAGCTGGACATGACTTAGTGACTAGATCACCACCACCAGAAGATGAGTAGAACTGTATTGCCTGAAGAGGAATAGGAAGGGTTCTCCAAAGCCTGATTTTGTCTCATCATTTTGGCTCTCATTCATACTCTGTTGGTCACTATCCTTTCCAGTTTGAAGAAAATCAATACCTTCTCAGGATATTTTACATTTGAAGAAAACTGAGGCCCAGTGAGATTCAAATTAGTAATAGAACTTAGACTGAAAATAAAGTCTCTTAATATATTGGGAGATATATATGTCTAATATTCAATCTATGAATGTTCATGTAAACAGATACTAATTTTTCTTTGTTGATCCCAT
Organism: Cervus canadensis; assembly: GCF_019320065.1. Lineage (NCBI taxonomy): Eukaryota > Metazoa > Chordata > Mammalia > Artiodactyla > Cervidae > Cervus > Cervus canadensis. Next base: position 79,779,833 of record NC_057388.1, read on the forward strand.
TTACTTATTTAGTACACTGGAGTATAGTTGATTTACAGTGTTGTATTACTTTCTGCCGTGCAACAAAGTGACTCAGTTATATGTATGTGTGCGCATGTGTGAATAGATAGATAGATAGGTAGATACCTTCTTTTTTATATTCTTTTTCACTATGGTTTATCCAAGGACAATGAATGTAGTTCCCTGTGCTATATAGGACAACCTTGTTTTCTATCCATTCTATATGTAATAAATTGCATCTATTAACCCCACACTCCCAGTCCATTCCTCTCCCAATACCCTCCTCCTTGGCAACCACAAGTTTGTTCTCTATGTATATGTGTCTGTAACTTTTAAGTTAATGGCATTATCCTTCTTCCTTGCTCTCAAGCAACAACACTTCTACCATAACACCAGAAAAAGCACTCATTTATTGTCAAGCTTCAATTATCTTGTTGTTTTTGTTCAGTGTCCCAGTCATGTCCAAATCTTTGCAACCCCATGGACTGCCTCATGCCAGGCCTCCTTGTCCTTCACCATCTCCCAGAATTTGCCCAAGTTCATGTTCATTGCATCAGTGATGCCATCCAGCCATCTCATCCTCTGATGCCCTCTTCTCCTTCTACCCTCAATCTTTCCCAGCATCAGGGACTTTTCCATTAAGTTGTCTGTACACATCAGATGACCAAAATACTGGAGCTTCAGCTTCAATATCAATCCTTCCAGTGAATATTCAGGGTTGATCTCCCTTAAAATTGACTGGTTTGATCTCTTGCTGTCCAAGGGACTTTCAAGAGTCTTTTCCAGCACCACAGTTCAAAGGCATCAATTCTTTGGTGTTCTGCCTGCTTTACGGTCCAGAGCTCACAACTGTATATGACCAATGGGAAGACCATAGCCTTGACTATACAGACCTTTGTCGGCAGAGTAATGTTTCTACATTTCAACACACTATCTAGGTTTTTCATCACCTTCCTGTCAAGAAGCAATCATCTTCTAATTTCATGGCTGCAGTCACCATCTGCAGTGATATTAGAACCCGAGAAGAGGAAATCTGTCACCGCTTCCACCCTTGCCTTTTCTATTTGCCATGCAGTAATGGGGCTGAATGCCATAACCGTAGGTTTTTTAATATTTAATCTTAAGCTATGGGCTTCCCTGGTGGCTCAGATGGTAAAGAATCTGCCTGCAGTTGGGAGGCCCGGGTTCGATCCCTCGGTCAGGAAGATTCCCTGAAGGAAGAAATGGCAACCTACTCCAGTATCCTTGCCTGGAAAATTCCATGGACTTATGAGCCTGGCAGGCTACAGTTCATGGGGTCGCAAAGAGGCGGACAAGACTGAGTGATTTAACTAACTGACTAATCTTAAGCAGGCCCTTTCAGTCTCCTCCTTCACCCTCATCAAGAGGTTCTTTAGTTTCTCTTTGCTCTCTGCCGCTAGAGCAGTACCATCCACACATACAAGGTTGTTGATGTTTCTCCCGCCTATCTTGATTACATCTTGTAGCTCATCCAGTCTGTCATTTCACACAAACAGACAGGGTGACAGCAGATAGCACTGTCGTACTTCTTTCTCAATCTTGAACAAATCAATTGTTCCACACAGGGTTCTAACTGTTGCTTCTTGACCCACATACAGGTTTCTCAGGAGACAGGTAAGATGGTCTGGTATTCCTATCTCTCTAAGAGCTTTCCACAGTTTGTCATGATGTACAGAGTCAATGGTCTTAATGTAGTTGATGAAACAGAGGTAGATGTCTCTTTCTGAAATTCCCTTGCTTTCTCTATAATCCAGCTAATGTTGGCAATTTGATCTTAGTTTGTCTTCCTTTTCTACACGACTGGAAAAGGTCAATCCTCAATTCCCAAAAAGAGTAGTATCAAAGACTGTGTTAACCATTGGACAGTCGCGTTCATCTCCCATGCTAGTAAGGTCACGCTTAAAATCTTGCATGCTAGGCTTCAGCATTATGCAAACCAAGAACTTCCAGATGTCCAAGCTGGCTTCATTATCAAATAGAATTCAATTAAAAATTATCAATTTCAATTATCTAAAGAATATCATTTATCAATAAAACTTCAGACATTACTATTATATTATTAGTATATTATATAATTAATTATATTATTTCATTTGTCCTGACAAATGTACATTAATTTACATATATTCAGTGCTCTACACTTAAAACCTTTACATTATTTACTTTTTCCTCTTCTCATAAAAATTTATCTTATGCCTTATTTTAATGATTTTAAAACAAAATTGCAATCATATATTTTGTGAGAAGCAACACTTGGACAAAAACTCAGAAATGATACGATCCATCTCAATGCTCTTGCTGCGCTGTGTGTACTTAGTCACTCAGTCATCTTCACCTCTTTGCGACCCCAAGGACTATAGCCCACCAGACTCCAATACACCATCAAAAGCCATTCTCTTTTTCTTGATGTGTGCAAATATGCACTCTTACACAGCACAGTGGAATCTCCTCAAAACTTTTCTTTCATCCCACTAATCACAAAGATATTTCAAGAATAAAGTTTCAGTTACACAAGATGAGAAGATTCTAGATATCCACTGTGCAACATTGTGGCTATAGCTGACAAGACTGTATTATGCACATAAAAGTTTATTCAGAATTTTTTTTAATTTATCAATTCCATATGTGTTCTTATCAAAATGAAAGAGAAAGATTATGAAATCAGAAATATATGTAATCCTTCTTTATAAGCTTCGCATTCCTACTAAATTTCAGTAAGCAAAGATATATATACTATAAAGGGAAATTGTTTGTCTTTTCTTTTTTATATTGATATAATAATAGCTTTTCTGTAAATATCATTATCATATATGATTTTAGAGATAACCTCCCCTGCAGCTGACAAAATTAGCCAGACATGGAGTGACTAGTGTGATTTACATGTTAGAGCTTTATTAGGCAGTAGATTGTTATAGGAGTTCAAAGAATGAAATCTATTTCATTTACGATGTAGAACCTTTTAAAACATTTTTCTATATTCATTTTTGTTTTAAATGGGTAGTTAAATATTATTTAGTTGAAATAAATAGCTGCAAGTGATAGGGGAAATTTGAGTTTTAAATTAAATTAGAGCAAGGGTGATTATAGGAAAGATGATATGACTTAGAAAATGTAGGCTGGGAGATAAGGCAGTTGATATGTATAACCATTCTTTAGGCTAAACTAAATGCAGATGGGTCAGCTTTTCTCCAAGTAAGCATAAAATGATTTCCAGAATTCTGGAAAGGTCTAATGACCTTCATATTGTCTCTCTGATATCTGACCCACAACATTCACACTTCAAATACTTTATACAATGTAAATGCCCTTCAGAGAGTCCTTTAAGCTGTGATCAGTCAGGTAGGACTTAGTGTGTGTGAAGAGATACTGCAACAGCTTTTAAAGAGTAGGAGGTAGAGAAATAGATTTCACAAAAGGAAATAAGGGAATATGGACAACATCCAAATTTGTGACATATTCTAAATCCTATCTAAAATTGATCCTGATCAGTACACTAGAATTCCTTCCGCTTAACTTAGTAAACTTGTAATTAACATAGCTCTCTAGAAGATATCTATGACGTATACGTGTAAAATATGTCAGATGTAATCATTTTACAGCTACACACACTTAGATTTCGTGTACAGTATTAAATTTATACTCTGGTTTTATCAAGCACCTCATCTATTCACCTTCTGTCCTTAAAAATATCTCTCACTTCTTTTCCTTACGCTAATGTGACTTATGATTAGTGCTGGTATAATGTGGCTTTACTTTTACAAAATGTAAGTTTCTTCCCAAATTAATTTTCCATTTTGATAAGAAATTGATACATGGTCTTATGAGGCAAAAAATTTCTTTCCCCACCAGAATCATGAGACCAAAGTAATTAGCAAAGTGTGAGATTAAAAATATACACTTTCCTATTGGGTCTTTGATGCTTGCCCCCTCAACTTTTAAGGATTCTTTATAAATTACAGATATTAGCACCCCATAGTATACATCTTGAATATTCTCCATTATCTTTTGACTTTATGCTGTTTTTGTCATGTAGATGCTTTATTGTTTGATTTCTTTTAATAAAGAAAAACTAAATTTCTCTACCTTTTTGAAGAATGAAAGACAAAATCTCTAAAGAATATTCAATTGAGGAAAAAATTGAAGGATGTAATATATGAAATCTGGGGGGAAAGTCATTCAACTCTAAATGAAAGAATATATAATTTTATCTGAACATTTATTCTTATCTCCTTTGACAATGTGTTTAAATGAGACAACTTTTTCAAAAGTATCATGAAAATGTTTTTTTAGTATTTATGAAGGCAAAATAAATCTATAAGATATATAATATCTATGATATAGATTATTCGTTTAGATGTGTTTCTTATTTTTGTCCACTTGATCTGTCTTCTAGTGAGCTGCTGCTGCTGATGCTGCTGCTGCTAAGTCACTTCAGTCGCGTCTGACTCTGTGCGACCCCATAGACGGCAGCCCACCAGGCTCCCCCATCCCTGGGATTCCCCAGGCAAGAACACTGGAGTGGGTTGCCATTTCCTTCTCCAATGCATGCAAGTGAAAAGTGAAAGTGAAATCGCTCAGTCGTGTCCGACTCTTAGCGACCCCATTGACTGCAGCCTACCAGGCTCCTCCATCCATGGGATTTTCCAGGCAAGAGTACTGGAGTGGGTTGCCATTGCCTTCTCCCTTCTACTGAGAGAGCTGTTTAAATCTCCTAGTATAGTGACTTTCTTTCTAGTCTCCTTGAAATGCCTGTTGTTTTAATTTCATGAAAGTCATTGTTGTGTTATTTGATGAATATTTCTAAGTATTCCTATATCCCCACAGCAGGTTGGAGATTTGAGCATGAAATCATATATTTCTTTGACATCATTAATGCTTGTTTTCTTATTAGGACCACTATTGCTGCTGCTTGTAGTTCCTATTTGTCTAATACTTTTGTCTATCCTTTATATTTAGCCTTTCTGAATTCTTTATTTTACATCTGTAAAATATATAGCATACCTTTAATATACAACATATAGATGAGTTTTATCCCCTGTGGCAAATTGAAACTCAATTTTTACTCATAGATAATTTATTTTCTTCAGATTTCTTGTTATTATTTTGTTGGGACTCTATCAAAATATTTTATAATCATGGGCAGTTTGTTATATATGCTATGTTTCTTGATGAGATATGTATTTTTTGCTCTTTAAAAAGGTTTATATTTTTGTTCTAGTGATGATTTTTGTATTTATTCCTCTTAATGCACTTTCACTCCCTGTTTTCCTATTTCTCTTTTTACTGTCTGGTTTACCAGTTGTTTGCCTGTCCTTTATATATACAGATTTGCTATATATTAAAAAAAAATGCCTTTTTTTTTCTATTTTCATTTTAAAAAGGATGTCCTCTTCCTTTCTATTCTTTCTCTTCCAATGTTTTAATTGCATTATTTCTACTTTGTCACAATCTATAGTATTCATCCATTAATATTTCCCCACCACCATCATCTTTGTCTTATATGTACATTCATATATTTTTAATTGTCCACCATCAGTCCTCCTGCCGTAGTTTTCCCTGTCATCATTTGGCTAATTGAAGCCATCATGTAATATAGAGGTTGACAGACTACATCCTGTGGTCCAAATACAGCCCGCCATGTATTTTTATCAATAAGGTTATACTGGAACACAGTCATTCCCACTTGTTTACATATTTTCTATATCTGCTTTCACACTAAAATGGAAAACTTGAGGAGCTGCAACAAAGAGCATATGACTGATAAAGTGAAAATTATTTCTTGCCTGGCCATTAACAAAAAGTTTTGCCTACCTCTGGTCTAGTATATTTCTCAGAAAAGCAAGTAGGTTCCAAAATCTCTTAAGTTCTTGTGTGTCAAAAGGAAGCTCATTTAACATAGCTTTGATAATTTAATTGGGGCTTAGGCTGACTGCATATAAATTTGTTGGTTTGCACTTCCATTTATTTTTTATTTTTTCCCTGTGCTACTCCCTTTCTCCCTTACTATGATGGTGGCCTTAGAAATTCTGGTGCTAACATAATTATTATGTCTTTGTACATTATTTTATCTTTTCATGGAGTCCTTGAAGGACTCCATCTTTATCTGTTAAATCTAGAGGTTTTCTCAGGTTATAGTTCAGAGTCAATAGTTCTATTTTTTTTTCCTAGAAACACTTTCCCTAGAAAGTGTTACTGGATATTGGTTTTAAATATTTGCTGTTATATTATTTTTTTTTCATTTAATTCATATTTTAAAAGTGATCATTCCTTCTTTTCTTGTCTTCTATTTCCATTATTTTGTCATTTAATTCATCTGGTTGTTTTCATGTGTATATTCAATCCCCATATTAAGGCTTTTATTTGAATTAATTATCTCTTGTATATCATATAATTTATTCTTCATATGTGAGGTAATTTTCTTTTTTTCTACCACTTCTTAGAATTCTGAATTCAATCAACTTTTATTTTGACTTCTCTCTATTTTTGTTCCTTCTACTTTTTCATTTTTTAAAAATCTAATTCAAAGTGACTTTCCATAGCCTCATGTAAAACTATGTTTTAAACATAGTTGATTTTCTTGTGCACAAGGGGAGGATTTGAGGTGTGAAGTTGTGTTTCCTTGTTTTCTGAAATAGTTATGGACTTTATTTTCCCTTTACTAATTTTGTGATACTGATTTGCTTTATAAGATTCTTAGTTTCATAGCACCCTTTTCTGTCAGTTTAGCACAGTCTGAGCATTTGAATGATAGTGCTTCGTGTCAGGGAGAATTGCCCAGAGTCAAAGAAGTGTTCCCTGGTAGCTCAGACAGTAAAGAATCTGTCTGCAATGCAGGAGAACTGGATTCAATCCCTGGGTTGAGAAGATCCCCTGGAAGAGGGCATGGCAACTCACTCCAGTATTCTTGCCTGGAGAATCACCATGGATAGAGGAGCCTGGCGGGCTACAGTCCTTGGGGTCACAAAGAGTCGGACACGACAGAGTGACTAAGCACAGCACAGCACACAGAAGGGTGGCCTCTGATTTTGTGATTTACTTTTGCTTTTAAGGACCCTAAAGTTCCCATTTTTGTTGTTGTTGTTGTTGTTTTGTTTTCCCATGTCAAAGAGTGGTAATTCCTTTCATTTTTAAAAAAGTCTCTTGGGGCTATGTGTTTGGAAGACAGTACTTTTAAAACATTCCTGTCCACTTTTTGCTAGCAAACCTCTTCTATTTTTTCACAGCAGTTTTCTGTGCCTATTCATGTAAGTTAGTTTACAAAAAAAAAAAAATTCTGTCAGTACAGACAAAATCATTAAGGTACAATATAATACAGTTCTTTTAACTGATGGGATAATTTTAAATACTTATATTGATTCTCATGTAATATAAATGCAAATTATTTCCAGTTAGTGGAATTGACTTACCTCTTCAGTGGCGTTAGTCATGTACCACCTGTCTTCTTGTGTGTTTGCTTTAATAATCTGACATGCTACTGATTCTGGTAGGCCAGTTCTTTTTTAAAATATGTTCCTGACATATTGTTTTCCTCTTTTTATAGCAATCTCACTAAATTGTGTCTTTGGTAGTTAAGATGCTTTGTTTTAACATGGTTTTGATTCAATAATTAAAATGATAATTCTGCCTAAAACTGTTTCTTTGGATTTGAAAAATTCCTTGATGAGATGCTAAAGTATGCTATCAAAAAATAAAATCTTACTGAAATAAATATAATTAGGATAATAATTTGCAAAATACAATTTTCAGATAAGCCATTTAGAAAAGAACAATGCATGACAGTTACACATAATTTCAAACATTTTCTGTTTCAAGTGATCTATTTTTGCACATTTTATACACTTGTAACATTAAAAAACTGAAAAGATCTATTCATAATTTCTTCAAAATGTGGTCCCTTCTCATTAAATGTGTCTGATTTAAATACAAGATATACTACTTTAATGTAATAAAAATGCATTTATGTTTGTTTTACAATAAAACAAATCAAGTTTATCAACACATCTACCTTAATGGTGCCCATTAAAGAAAACTTATATTTATTAATTAAGGGAAGTGCCCAGGTGGCTCAGTTGTAAAGAACCCGTCTCCCAATGCAAGAGAGGCAAGAGACATGGGTTCAGTCTGTGGGTGGGGAAGATCCCCTGGAGAAGGAAATGGCAACCCACTCCAGTATTGTTGCCTGGAAAATTCTAGCCTGGCTGGCTAGAGTCCATGGAATCGCCAAGAGTCAGACACAACTCAGCATGCACCCATGATGATTAAACAAGTATTCTAAATGACACATAATTTTATATGTCAAAGAGTATTTAAATCACCCCTACTGTTAAAACTGGCATTAGCTCCATATGTCACACATATGTCAAAACAAGAATTGATGCTTTAGAACTGTGCTGTTGGAGAAGACTCTTGAGAGCCCCTTGGACTGCAAGGAGATCCAACCAGTCCATCCTAAAGGAGATCAGTCCTGGGTGTTCATTGGAAGGATTGATGCTGAAGCTGAAACTCTGGCCATTTGATATGAAGAGTTGACTCATTGGAAAAGACCCTGATGCTGGGAGGGATTGGGGGCAGGAAGAGAAGGGGACGACAGAGGATGAGATGGCTGGATGGCATCACCGACTCGATGGACATGAGTTTGAGTAAACTCTGGGAGTTTGTGATGGACAGGGAGGCCTGGTGTGCTGTGATTCATGGGGTCGCAAAGAGTTGGACATGACTGAGTGACTGAACTGAACTGAACTGAGTGGGACTGGATGCCAGGATCTTAGTCTCTACCGTCAGGAAGCTTCCATAAGCTTATTCATCAGAGGGCAGACAAAATGAAAACCACAATCACAGAAAACTAACCAGATTGATCACATAGACCACAGTCTTGTCTAACTCAATGAAAATAGGAGCCATGCCATGTTGGGCCACCCAAGATGGGCGGGTCATGGTGGAGAGTTTTGGCAAAATGTGGTCCACTGGAGAAGGGAATGTCAAACCACTTCAGTATTCTTGCCTTGAGAACCTCATGAACAGTTTGAAAAGGCAAAAAAAAGATGCATGCATGTATAGTGATATATATATATATATATATATATATATATATTTGAAAAATAAGTTTTAAACTAATAAGGGTAGTCAAATGTCAGTTGTTTTCTTCAATGTATGAACATAATTTAACATCAAATCTTACAAATTACTGAGGAAAAGCATACTCTAAAGCTAACCTGACATTATTTTACTTAGACATTATCATTTAATGTAATATTTGAGTTTAGATACTATCCCACTCTGATTTGTTAGTTTGTTTTTCTCACTGTTTATGGTTACCTCTTTCCTATTACCTTCTTCTGAAATATTGAATTTATTATTATCATTATACTTTACTATTCATTTAGTGGCTAAGCTAAAATATAAAATAAGTGCATGTGTCTGTATCCTTCACTTATTGCAACCCAATGTAACAATGCTTTTACTGCCTGGCAGATAATACTTGGATCTTCGTGTAATTTATCTCCATATATTAACTGACTGTTACATTATTGTTGTTGGCCATATTTGTTCTACATTTACTTTAAGCTCTAGATGACATTATTTTTACTGTTTTTAAATTCAATATTGATTTTATATCCTTATATTTCTACTCTTATATAGCTTTTTATTTCTTGCATTTCTCTGATTCCATCTTGGATCACCTTCTTATGCTTCTAAGAAATCACTATCATAGTTTTCATGCATCAGAAAGTTGGCAGTGAATTTTCGTTATCCTTTGTCTAGAAGTACCTGTAGTTTACATTTGTGTTCTTCTAGCTCTAAGGTAATATGTAGGTATAGTGAATATAAAAATGCTCACATTTACATTATACAATTTAACAAAATTGTTGATATATATATATATATATATATATATATATATATCTGTGTAGATATATATATACATACATACATACTCCCATGAAGTCATAATCACTGCTAGGATAACAATGATTTACGTCAACTTCAGAGTTACTTTGTGAACAGTTGCAAGCCATGTGTTCCTTCTTTCACTTCAGTGTCAGGGAGCCAGTAACACTTTATTTTTGTAGCTGTAAATTGCTTTGCTTTGTCTTGTTTTTCAGCTGCTTAAAGTTGTATCCCACTCTTTGCAACCCCAAGGACTGCAGCATGCTAGGCTTCCCTGTCCTTCACTATCTCCCAGAGTTGGCTCAAATTCATATCCATTGAGTCAGTGATGCAACCCAATACCTCATTCTCTGTCACCCTCTTCTCCCCCTGCCCTGCCCTCTGATGCTCTTTTCCAGCATCAGGGTCTTTGCCAGTGAGTTGGCTGTTTGCCTCAGGTGGCCAAAGTATTGGGCCTTCAGTTTCAGCAGCAATCCTTCCAATGAATATTCGATGATATCCTTTAAGATGGACTGGGTTCATCTCCTGACTGTCCAAGGGACTCTCAAGACTCTTCTCCAGCACCAGTTTGAAAGCATCAATTCTTAAGTACTCAGCCTTTTTTATGGTATAACTCTCACATCCATACATGACTACTGGAAAAACCATAGCTTTGACTACATGGACCTTTGTTGGCAAAGTGATCTCTGCTATTTAATGCACTGTCTAGGTTTGTCATAGCCTTCCTTCCAAGGAATAGCATCTTAATTTTATGGCTGCAGTCACCATCCACAGTCATTTTGGAGCCCAAGAAAATAAAATCTGCCACTGTTTCCATTTTACGCAAACTGTTTGCCATGAAGTGATGGAATCAGATTCCATGATCTTAGTTTTATGAATGTTGAGTTTTAAGCCAGTTTTTCCACTCTCCTCTTTCACTTTTGTCAATAGGCTCTTTAGTTCCTCTTCAATTTCTGCCATTAGCGTAGTATATCAGCTGCATATCTCAAGTTGTTTATATTTCTCCCAGCAATATTGATTCCAGCTTGAGTCATCCAACCTGGCATTTCTCATGATGTACTCTGCATATAAGTGAAATACGCAGGGTGACAATATACAGCCTTGAAGTACTCCTGTCCAATTTGGAACCAGTCCGTTGTTTCATGTCAGGTTCTAACTGTTGCTTCTTGATCTGCATGTCTCAGGAGACAGGTAAGTTGGTCTGGTATTCTCATCTATTTAAGAATTTTCCACAATTTGTTGTTATCCACACAGTCAAAGCTCTTCTGTAGTCAATGAAGCAGAAGTAGATGTTTTCTGGAGTTCTCTTTCTTTTTCTATGATCCACCAGATGTTGGCAATTTGATCTCTAGTTCCGCTGCCTTTTCTAAATCCAACTTGTACACCTAGAAGTTCTTGGCTCACATACTGTTACAGCCTAACTTGAAAGATTTTGAACATTGCCTTGCTAGCATGTGAAATGAGTACAATTTTGCAGTACAAAAAGAATTGAACATTCTTTGGCAATGCGCATCTTTGGGATTGAAATGAAAACTGACATTTTCCACTCCTGTTCCTATTGCTGAGTTTTCCAAATTTGCTGACCTATTGTGTGCAGCACTGTAACAGCATCATCTTCTAGGATTTTAAGTAGCTCAACTCACCTCCACTAGCTTTGTTCATAGTGATGCTTCCTAAGGCCCACTTTGACTTTGCACCCTAAGATGTCTGCATCTAGGTGAGCGACCTAGTTGTCATGGTCATTAAGTCCATTTATGTATAGTTCTTCTGTGTATTCTTGCCACATCTAATTATTATCTTTTTCTTCTCTTAGGTCCATACCATTTCTGTCCTTCATTGTGCCCATCTTTGCATCTTTGCATGAAATGTTTCCTTGATATCTCTGATTTTCTTGAAGAGATCGCTGGTCTTTCCCATTCTGTTGTTTTCCTCTATTTCTTTACATCGTTCACTTAAGAAGTCTTTCTTATCTTTCTTTGCTATTCTTTGGAACTCTGCATTCAGTTTGGTGTATCTTTCCCTTCCTCCTTTGCCTTTTGCTTCTCTTCTTTTCCTAGCTATTTGTAAAGCCTCCTCAGACAACCATTTTGCCTTCTTGCATTTCTTTTTCTTTGGGATGGTTTTGATCACCACCTCCTGTTCTGTTCAGTTGCTCGATTGTGTCCGGCTCACTGTGACTCCATGGACTGCGGCACACCAGACTGCAGCACATCTGTCCTCCACCAATGCCTGGAGCTTGCTCAAACTCAAGTCGGTTGATTTTGTGATGCCATCCAACCATCTCATCCTCTGTCATCCCCTTCTCCTCCCACCTTCAATCTTTCCCAGCATCAGGATCTTTTCCAATGTGTCAGTTCTTCACATCAGGTGGCCAAAGTATTGGAGTTTCAGCTTCAGTCCTTCCAATGAATATTCAGGACTGATTTCCTTTAGGGTTGACTAATTTGATCTCCTTGCAGTCCAAGGGGCTCTCAAGAGTCTTCTCCAATACCGAAGTTCAAAAGTGCTCAGCATTCAGCTTTCTTTATAGTCCAACTCTCACATCCATACATGACTATTGGAAAAACCATAGCTTTGTCTAGATGGACCTTTGTCAGCAAAGTAATGTCTCTGCTTTTTAATGTGCTGTCTAATGGCAACCCACTCCAGTATTCTTGCCTGGAAAATTCCATGGACAGAGGAACCAGGCGGGCTGTAGTCCATGGGGTCGCAAAGATTTGGTCATGACTGAGCACATCAGCACAGCATGCTGGCCATAGCTTTTCTTCCAAAGTGCAAGCCTCTTTTATTTTGATGACTGCAGTCAGCATCTGTAGTGATTTGGGAGCCCAAGAAAATAATGTCTGTCACTGTTTCCATTGTTTCCCCATCTATTTGCCATGAAATGATGGGACTGGATGCCATGATCTTCATTTTTTAAATATTAAGTTTTAAGCCAGCTTTTTCACTCTCCTATTTCACCCTCATCAGGAGGCTCTTTGGTTCCTCTTCAGTTTCTTCCATAAGGGTGGTATTATCTGCATATCTGAGGTTATTGATATTTCTCCCAGCGATCTTGATATCCAGCTTGTGCTTCATCCAACCTGGCCTTTCACATGATGTACTCTGATTATAAGTTAAATCAGCAGGATGACAATATACAGCCTTGATATACTCCTTTCCCAGTTTGGAACCAGTCTGTTGTTCCATGTCCATTCCACCTCCTGTGTAGTGTTACAAACCTCCATCCATATTTCTTCAGGCACTCTATCAGATCTGATCCCTTGAATTTATTTGTCACTTCCACTGTATTGGCATAAGGCAATTGATTTAGGTCATATCTGAATTGCCTAGTAGTTTTCCCTACTTTCTTCAATTTAATTCTGAATGTTGCAATGAGGAGCTCATGATCTAAGCCATAGTAGGTTCCAGATCTTGTTTTTGCTGACTGTTTTGAGCTTCTCCATTTGGGGCTGCAAAGAACATAATCAATCTGATTTCAGAGTTGTCTCTTGTGTTGTTGGAAGAGGGTGTTTGCTATGACCAGTGCGTTCTCTTGGCAGTACTCTATTAGCCTTTGACCTGCTTTATTTTGTACTCCCAGACCAAACTTGCCTGTTCCTCCAGGTATCTTTTGACTTCCTACTTTTGCATTCCAGTCCCCCCTGATGAAAAGAACATCTTTTGTTGGTATTCTATAAGGTCTTATAGTTCTCCATAGAATTGCTCATCTTCAGCCTCTTGGGCTTTAGTGATTGGGGCATAGACTTGCATTAGTATGATGCTGAATGGTTTGCCTTGGAAATACACCAAGATCATTCTGTCATTTTTGAGACTGCACCCAAGTATTGCATTTGTCTAGAATTTTATATAAATGGAATAATTCACTATGTATTCCTTTGATATGTCTTCTTTTCCTTGATCATTTTTACTAAAATATAGCTTCAAAAAGGCAAACAATTTTCTTCATCCTCTCCATTCTCTGGTATATTACAGCAAACCAAGTGATTACCTGGCACAAAAGCTAAAACTTCAATAAACATTTGAATGAAGGATTATGTGACTCATGACCAGTTCTCTGCTGAGACTAATTGAGACCTTGTCCTCAGCAACCTGGGACTCTGGGAAGACACAGCCTACTAAATGCTCTCAACAAATGAAAGGAAATCCAATTGTTTTTCTGTAAGTTAATGATAATGTCACTTCTTTTAGATCTAACCATACTATTAGCACCTGATGCGGAGAGCTGACTCATTTGAAAAGACCCTGATGCTGGGAAAGATTGGGGGCAGGAGGAGAAGGGCATGACAGAGGATGAGATGGTTGGATGGCATCACCGACACAATGGACATGAGTTTGGGTGGATTCTGGGAGTTGGTGATGGACAGGGAGGCCTGGCGTGCTGCGGTTCATGGGGTCACAAAGAGTTGGACATGACTGAGTGACTGAACTGAACCGAACTGAAGTCTGTTATATGGAAAATATGGTCGGTTATTTTGCCACCAGAACAATAAAATTCCTCTAAAAATTTTTAACTTTTTGGGATATCTGTTTGTTTTAAATATCCATGAAATACCCTCATACTGACAAGAAGATGGATTTTCAGTTTTTCTTTCTTCCTTAAATAGAAACACCCATATGAACATCCATACAGATAATGTTCTGTTCTTTTTAAGTTCAAGTAAAGACAGTAAAGACCTTTTATAATTCCCTAAGAAACAGCATGTTGTTTTTAAACTACACATATGTTCCCTTTGCCACAATGTCATCTTTCATGATTTACAATTCTCATTAGTTAAAATTCAAATTCATTTTTTTCCTTTAGGAATGTTATTCTGACAGTCAAGCAGAATTTATTTCTTTCTCCACTGCACTGATTTATACATGCTGATATTATTGTATTTAGATATTGGGATTAATTGTTGATATGTTTGTCTCCCCTATGACAATTCAGGTTTCTTTAATAGAAGAACTCTGTCTTACTCATCTTTAGATCTTCACCATCTATCATTGCCTGGCATATATTAGACTTTCAAAACTATTTTTGAATGTATAATTGCCTAGCCAGAAGAGGTGGATGCTTTTTTCTTCATTTATTTTTAAAATTTCTTTTAATTGGAGGATAATTGCTTTGCAATGTTGTGCTTGTTTCTGCTGCACAACAGTGCACATTATTTCTAAGCATACAGAGACCCCCCTCCCTCTTGAGCCTTCTTCCCACTTCCCCCTGATCCCAGCCTGTAGGTCATCGCAGCCCAGAGCTGAGTTCCGTGTTCTATACAGCTGCTTCCCCGCTAGCTCTCTGTTTCACAAATGGTAGTGAATATGTCAGTGCCTCTCTCTCAATTCATCCCACCCTCTCCTCCCCCCGCCGGGTCCACAAATCTCTTCTCTATGTCCGTGTCTCTATTCCTTTCCTGCAAATAGGTTCATCAGTACCATTTTTCTAGATCCCATGAATATGCATTCATATATGACATTTCTTTTTCTCTTTCTGACTTACTTCACTCTATGTAACAGGATCTAGGTTTATCCCCTTCACTTCAACTGACTCAAGCTCAGTCAACTAGTTAGTATAACTAGTTATGGTATATATAAAGGGGTCCAGGATGCTTTCCTTTTAGATGTTTTGCAGTTCTAAACCACAGTCTGTCAATTTCAAGTGTGTTCCACCTGGCCGTAAGTAACATCACAGAATGATTATCATTCAACCTCACACATGTGGATGTCTAATTATTATTGAAACACTGGGGACAGACTCTCCCTTTGTAATCCCTGGCTAGTTACCAAGACAACTCCCACCTCCAGACTGCCTGGTGCCTCTGGAGCCATATGACTCTTATATGCTTAGGACTTAGTGTTTTCAACAAGGCGAGAAACCATGAAACCAAATTCATCTGAGTGCTTGCTTTTTCTCTGTATGCCTCTAAGAAGCAACGAGAAGATGCTAAGTCTTTCTGAATCATACTCTCATGACTAAAGAACTTAAGAGGAAACCATTCTCATCTTGGTAATGCTGCCTAATAAAATATTTACTGCTCTCCATGTGGAGTATCACAGTTTGAAAAATGCATTTATTTATTTGTTTAATATTGGCACAATAGTATATTAGATAGACTATTTACTTATGCAATGAAAATTCCGTTTATGTAAGGAAGGAGACAAGTATTTCCTATAAGTGTGCTAAGTATTATGACAGAGAACTAGAGTTGTCTGTGGGGCATAATCAGTCCAGTTAGATGAGAGAGATAATGAGGAATAGTTTGGAAGCAACAATGTGTAATTTGAGATATCAAGAATGCACAGGAAATGGGTTAATGTTGATTGTATTGTCACACACACAAAGATAAAATTTTAAGGAAAAGAAGCAAGTAAAGTCAGTGTGATTGGAACACAAATTGTACACTATTAAAAAACTGAGAACAAAAAAAATAAAATAAAAAATAAACCGAGAACAGAGGAGGGAAAGGTAATAGGAGCCAGATGTGAAGGTTTAAAATGTAGCCTAGTAGCAATGGAAAGACAGCAAAGAGGCATCTTAGGATGACTTAATGTTTGCCCTTTAGATATACAACTCCATATGCAGGGACCACTTAGGAATCTCTTAATTATAAAATTATCAATGATGCTTACTAGAGTAGGGATTGTAAAAAGTATAGAGTGTTGAAAACAAAAAAAAATACAATTAGGAAATAGGATCAGTAGTATCTGGTTATTGATTGACTGTGACAATAAGGAAGAAGGAGAATAAGTGGGAGAGTAAGTGATGGAGGCCTGGACTCTAGCATGGGCTTTCAGGACTTTCATTGAGAAGTCATGCTGGAGAAGCAAGTTGATAAACTGTTTTGAATGTAGTTGATGTGATTAATTCAAGAAGAGATGTCTAATGGCAGTCAGATTCATGAGAGTCATATCTAAGGTGGTAGAAATAAATTTAGAAGTGATCAGATATAGATAATAAATGAAGACAGTAAGTGAAGTGACTGAGAGAGTGAGAGTGAGAATACTCAAAGACACAAAATAGCACCCTAAAGAACACTAATATCTATTGTATATGCCAAGGACATGAAGCATATAAGTTTCTTGCAGAATTAAAAGCCAGTTAAAAGTAAAGTAAACCCAGTGAGTATAATAGTTTGGGCGGCAGGAGAAGGCAGTGATTTCAGAACCTGGAAGTCAAAAGCATTGAGTTAAGCTGTCCTGTAATCACATAATATCAAAACATTTATACATACCTTTCAAGAAAATAAACCTTTCAAGTATTGACCTAAGATACTTTTATTTTCTCTGTATTTTCAAAACTATCCTCAAGACAATTCTGGAAAATGAAATCAATTCTTACATACACATATTTTTCAATCAAGAAGACAGTCTAGGTTAGAAACAAGTAAAAAAGCAAAAGCACAAAATGATTTTTTAACTTCCCCACAAATGTTTAACTCAAGAAAAAAAGTAAGATTATTTCTGATATTTTGTAGCACACTGAGAGGAGGCAGATTTATATTTATGTTCTCTACACTTTTTGTTGCCTTTACTGATTCTCTCTCTCTCTCCTTTTTTTTTTTCCCTCCCATTTTTTGTCCTCTCTGTGAGCTGAAATTCAATTTAAATCAAGGTAAGGATGAATGAAGCATTGGACCCAGCGAGTGAACCACCAACACACACAGGGTTTTCAATGACCGGTTTTTCACACTGAAGGAAGTGAAATATTAGTATTCATCTCACATAGGAAGTAAGCCGAAAAGGCACAGTTACACTTTTCAGTCTGCTTGTTTATTTGAAGTGTAAACTCACAAACTATAGTTTTAGAGAGGAATACATAATGCATAGAACAGAAACTGGATTTTTTTTTTTTCCGTTAAATGCAGGGTCTATTCACTAGGCATCTACCTAAAAGGTTTGACTTTGAGTTCAGAATGTCATACATTTTAATTGGTTGATTGATATTCATAAAAGGTGTTGGTGTCCTAAACAGATATTATATGGAGGGAGGGGGATGGGAAGAGAGGGTGTGTCTGACTCTGCATTCATACATCTATCCTTTGTATAAAAACAAGCTAAATATAACATTAGCCTGAGTTCTGAGCTCTGAAAGACTTCAGCTGAAGTAAAATAAGAAAGCAAATTTCATAGAAAAAAATTTTGACTGTGTTCTGCAACCTCAAATATTTTCAACCCAATCCTCCTATAATTGTCTGGGGGAAAATGATATAATCCAATTATTATGAGCCTACCAATTTATGAAGATAACAAATACAAATGAAGGAAAAGCAAATCTAAAACTCAGTTCCCTCTATTTAAGTCAACTGATACTAGAAAAATAAAATGGTATTTCTCTTTCTTTTACTCATCAAAATATGACCCTTTCAATTTAAAAAAAAATAAACTTTGAAAATAACCATTTGAAATGTGCTTACTGCCTTTTTAAAAAGAATTTTAACTAATATTTTTAAAGACAAATATTTCATGAATAAAAAGAACACTTTCTGAAAGTCCTTAGTTTGAAATTTAGTAAATTTAAACAAATGCTTAAACAGATCATTTCCCTGACTATTGAAACTGAGCAATTCATTTCAAATGAAACTGTATACAAGTAATTTAAAATACTCATTGATTTTGAATTGTATACATGACATTGTACCAAGTGGTAGGGAGATTAAGTAAAACAAAGAACTTTTGCCATCAAAAAATTTCTCTTCTAATAGAGGAGAGGAATTCTAAAACATAACAGACAGGGAAAAGAGCAGGCAATGAAATAGGTACCATAACAGTGTTGAACTGATAAAAATAAACACCGAGGAGTCTATCATTCAAGATAGATACTTATTGCTGATGTTCCTTATTTGTATGGTCTGATATGTTAGTCAATCAATTGTATCTGACTCTTCGCAACCCCTTGGACTGGGGCTCGCCAGACTCCTCTGTCCATAGCCAGGCAAGAGTACTGAAGTGGGTTGCCATTTCCTTCTCCAGGGAATCTTCCCAACCCAGGGATCGAACCCCGGTCTCCTGAATTGGAGGCAGACTCTTTACCATCTGAGCCTCCAGAGACGCTCTTGTATGATCTGAAAGGACTCATAAAGTTCCTTTGCATATTTTCAATTTAAGAACCCAAACCAAAAGGATGTAAAATGTTCAGTGTTATTTCTGATAATGCCGACATTAGAAAATTTAATGCAAAGGCCAAACGAGACTGGTAACCCTCCATCCATAAATCTCATCAAGATTCTAGGAATATCTCACCTGAGGGATGGTTTGGATCTCCAAAGTAAGCACTCTTACCTGGATCATTGTCTCATACCAGGTCCAGATGAGGGAAGGAAAGAATGACAGACAATTGCTTATCATTTTTATAACCAACTGGGAAATGTCCTCCACCAACAAGGTGAATCATTTTATCTTCAATAAATGCATAAGAAGGAGAGTACAAGCTATCAATAGAATTCATGTAAAAATTCCTCCACAAAAAAAATCAAGAGATGCTAAGCTAAGCCCTGCATATCTCCCAAGTCTTTGATCTCTTAAACATGGAAATTTAGCCTTTAAGCCTATGTTCTTCCTTCATGTAACTACTCATATAAAACCAGCCACTATTCGTTTATAGAAACTCCATGGACCATTTGTGGTCAAAATTAATTTCACTTCCCAAAAGATGACAATATACATTATATCAAATAATTTATGTTGTCTTCATCAGAGATTATACAATGAAAATAAATAAAAATTTATCTACTTCAACAAAGGTTTTCTGCAGTACTTGAAATTTGAATATAAATTTTACCCCATTGTGGTATACCCAGGAAAATGAAAAATATGTTTAAAATTACTAAGAAACTGAAGTCAAGAATTCTTAATTGAAGTCCAGAAATTCTCCATGAGTTAACATATGGAGAAAAATTGAATCTACCATGTTTTTTTTACAATGTGTACCTTCTTTTCAAAATGTACTCAAGTTGTTTATTATTTGTATATAACAGCACCAACAAAAAAACAAACAGTGCTTCCAGAGACAGCCTACTTCCAAATGGAAGACAAAGTAATAAATGTCTCGGACTACTTACTGTGGGTCAACTCTTTCCTTTCTTAAAAATAAACCATCTAAGCAGAGCAATGCCCTTGGTGAGGACATCCTCCTCTTGAACTCCTTTTGGAGTTTCCTAATCACTGCGGTTTCCCTGGTGACTCAGAGGGTAAAAAAGTTTCACACAATGCAGGAAACCCAGGTTTGATTCCTGGGTTGGGAAGATGCCCTGGAGAAGGAAACGGCAAACCACTCCAGTATTTTTGCCTGGAAAATTTCATGAACAGAGGAGCCTGGTGGGCTACAGTCCAAGGGGCTGTAAAGAGTCAGACATGACTGAGTCACTAACATTTTCACTTTCACTTTTAATCACAGTTGCAGTGAAGAGTCAGTAATAGTCTCCAGATGGAATTTTCACCACTCTAGGTCAGCCTGTGACAAGTATGGCCATCACTCTTTGTTAGGTCACAGCACTGTTAATATTCCAGCCTAAACTGAGAGGGTAAATATTGGGAATAGTATTGTGTCCCCCAGTAATTCACATGTTTAAGCACTAACAGTGTGACTGTTCTTAAGGGGTTCAGTTCAGTTCAGTCCCTCAGTCATGTCCGACACTGTGACCCCATGGACTGCAGCACACCAGGCCTCCCTGTCCATCACAATTTCTGGAGCTTACTCAAACTCATGTCCATTGAATCAGTGATGCCATTCAACCATCTCATCCTCTGTTGTCCCCTTCTCCTCCTGTCTTCAATTTTTCCCAGCATCAGGGTCTTTTATAATGAATCAGTTATTCACACACCTATTCACATCAGGTGGCCAAAGTATTGGAGTTTCAGCTTCAGCATCAGTCCTTCCAATGAATATTCAGGACTGATTTCCTTTAGGATTGACTGGTTTGATCTCCTTGCCATCATCCAAGGGACTCTCAAGAGTCTTCTCCAATACCATAATTCAAAAGCATCAATTCTTCAATGCTCAGCTTTCTTTATAGTCCAACTCTCACATCTGTACATGACTACTGGAAAAACCATAGCTTTGACTAGACGTACCTTTGTTGGCAAAGTAGTATCTCTGATTTTTAATATGCTGTCTAGTTTGGTCATAGCTTTTCTTCCAAGGAGTCTTAATTTCATGGGCGATCACCATCTGCAGTGATTTTGGAACCTCAGAAAATAAAGGGTTCTTGAGGGGTGAGGGTTTTAAAGAGGTAATTAAGTCTATATGAGGACTCCTAAATGTGGAGCCCTAATCCAATGTAACTTGTCATAACCTTATGACAAGAGAGACAGACACCAAAGAGGTATGCAGAGGGGTCCTGTGAGGACATAGTGAGAACGTGGCCATCTGTGGGACGATGAGAGAGGCCTCAGGAGAAGCCAAATCTGTCAGCACCTTCATCTCTGAATTCCAGTTTCCATACTGTAAGAAAATAAACTTCTGTGTTTTAAGCCCTCCAATCTGTGGTATTTTATTATGATAACACTAGCAAATTAATACAATAAATAGTTGGCTGTCCTTGGAAAATCATTTTGTTGCATGAAATATCAGAATCAGTAAACTCTTTCAGACACCAGATATGTGAAGGGCAAGTTTTCAAGAGTCTAGATCAAATCCAAAGTTTCATAATTTTTTTATTATTAATCTTTAATTGATAAAAATTCATATGTGTGAAATGCACAGACATAAATTATTTCAATTTATAATTGTTGCAAATATGTACAACATGTAACCAGTACTCTTATCATGCTTTAGAATATTTTCACGAGTAGAGACATTTCTTTCTTGCCCCTTGAAATCACTTTTTGCATATTGTAGACAACCACCATACTGATTTTTTTAATAACAAAAGATTAATTTTGTTTATTCTTTTTTCCCATTTATTTTTAAATTTTTGTATTGAAATATAGTTAATTTATAATATTGTGTTAGTTTCAGTTGTATAGCAACATAACTTAGTTATATATGTACATATGTCTGTTCTTTTACAGATTCTTTTCCCATATAGATTATTACAAAGTGCTAAGTAGAGTTCCCTGTGCTGTATAAAAGGTCTTTGTTGATTATTTATTTTATAGATAATAGTGTGTATATGTTAAGCCCAACCTCCTAGTTTACCCTCCTTTCACCTTTCCCTTCTGGTAACCATAAGTTTGTTTTCTAAATCTATGAGTCTGTTTCTGTTTTGTAAATAAGTTCATTTGTATCATTTTTTTAAGATTCCACATACAGGTGATATCTTATTTGTCTTTACCTGTCTGACTTACTTCACTTAGTATGATAATCACTAAGTCCATGTTGTTGAAAATGGCATGACTTTATTCTTTTTATGGCTAATATTCGAATGTATATATGTATGAACTCCAATGTATGTATTTATGTGTACCGCATCTTTTTTATCCATTCATCAGTCGATGGACATTTAGGTTGCTTCCATGTCTTGGCTATTGTAAATAGTGCTGCTGTGACCATTGGTGTGCATGAATTTTTTTTTCTTCATGAATATTTTTTAATTATACACTATACACTAGTTATAGTTTTCTTCAAATATATGCCAAGAGTAGAACTGCTAGATCCTATGATAGCTCTGTTTCTAGTTTCTTAAGGAAACTCCATGCCGTTTTCCATAATGACTGTACCAATTTACCTTCCCACCAAAAGTGTAGGAGGGTTCCCCTTTTCTCTACAACCTTTCTAGCATTTATTATCTATAGGCCTTTTGATGATGGTCATTCTGATTAGTGTGAAGTGATACCTCATTGTAATTTTGATTTGCATTTCTCTAATGATTAGTGATGCTGAGCATCAGTTCATGTACTTTTTGGAGATCTGTTATGTCTTCTTTGGAGAAATGTGTATTCAGATCTTCTGCTCATTTTTTGATTGGGTTGTCTGTTTTCCTGTTATTGAGCTGCAAGAACAATTTATATATTTTGGAGATTAACCCCTTCTTAGTTGCATAGTTTGCAAATATTCTGTCCCATTCCATGGGCTGTCTTTTCACCTTGTTTATGGTTTCTTTGTTGTGCAAAATATTTTAAATTGAGTTAGATCCCATTTGTCTATTTTTGTTCTTATGCTTATCACTCTAGGAGGCAGATCCAAAAAGATATTGAGATTTATGTCAAAGAGTGTTCTATGTTTTCCTCTAAGAGTGTATAGTATCCAGTTTTACATTTAAATCTTTAATTCATTTTCAGTTTATTTTTGTGTATAGTGTTAGAGAATACTCTAATTTCATTCTTTTACATGTAGCTGTCCAGTTTTTCTAACACTACTCATTGAAGAGATTGTCTTTTCTCCATTTTATATTGTTGCCTCCTTTGTCATAGATTAATTTACCATAGGTGTGTGAGTTTATTTCTGGACTTTCTATCTTGTCGCACTGATCTGTAAGTCTGTCTTTGTGCTGGCACCATGCTGTCTTGATGACTGTACAATAGTTTGATAGCTGTAGCTTTAGTATAATCTAAAGTCAAGGAGTCTGATTCCTCCAGCTCCATTTCTCTTTCTCAAGATTGCTTTGGTTATTCAGAACATTTTATGTTTTCATACAAATTTTAATATTTTTTGTTCTAGATCTTCAAAAAGTGTCATTGGTAATTCGATAGGGATCTGTAGATTACCTTGGGTAGTATAGTCATTTTGACAATATTAATTCTTCCAATCCAAAAACATGGTATATTTTTCTGTGTGTGTTGTCCTCAATTTCTTTTATCAGTGTCTTGTAGTTTTCAGAATATTTTGCACAACAAAGGAAAACCTCCTTAAGTAGATTTATTCCTGTATAGTTTATTCTTTTTGATGTGTTGGTAAATGGGCTTGTTTCCTTAATTTCTTTTTCTGATAGTTCATTGCTAATTTTGCCTCTTCTTAAAGCCCATGTGAATTAAACCATATAGAAAAGTAGTTATATGAAATTTTTTGCTAAACGTTGTATTTCATGATTCATTCGAGTTGTGTAACAATAGTACATTTTTCATCATTGCAGAGTAATATTCCAAGAAATGAGTATACCAATATGTTTATCCTTTCTCTTGGGGTGTACTTTAATGCTGTTCTCAAGTTTCTTGAAATAAATTCACTTGATCATTATTTCCTTCTTTATTTGTTTCTGTTATAATTTTTTAAGGAGTGCTGTATTCACATTCAAGTGATATTGTTTTGTAGTATATTTTTTCTTATAATGTCCTTTACTGGTTTTGATATTAGAATGTGCTGGCCTCATAAAAATTATTTAAAATTGCTTTTTCTCAATATATTTCTTGAAAAATACATAAGATTGTGTAAGATTTGTGTTTTTGCTTTTGGTTAAACCAATGGCTCATTTTCTTATAGGAAGGTTAACTATGACAAAATTAATTTCTAAATATATGTAAGAGTATTTAGATCTATTTCCTCTTGTGCCAATTTTGATGTTAATTTTTCAAATCATCTTGTAATTTGCTTTAAATTTCAAAAATATTGGCATTGCAGTATCATTGTGGGCTTCACAGGTGGCACAGTGATAAAGAATTGCCCTACAATGCAGGAGGTGCAAGAGACAAGGGGTCAATCTCTGGGTTGGGAAGATCCTCTGGAAAAGGAAATGACACCATTCCATATTCTTGCCTGGAAAATTCCATGGACAGAGGGCCTGGCAGGTTACAGTCTATGGAGTCTCAAAAAGTCAGACACAACTGAGCTACTGAGCAGGGCACACACTATCACTGTGTCACTTTGTTATCTTTCTATTATCTCTAATTTTCCCTCTTCCCTTCTTGGTTC
The DNA here is from genome assembly GCF_019320065.1 of Cervus canadensis. Classification (NCBI taxonomy): domain Eukaryota; kingdom Metazoa; phylum Chordata; class Mammalia; order Artiodactyla; family Cervidae; genus Cervus; species Cervus canadensis. Next base: position 79,804,509 of record NC_057388.1, read on the forward strand.
TGATTTTTTTTTTTTTCCTATCTTTTTCAAAAACTGTCATCCTAAGGATTTATACACTTTACTAAATCTGTTAAAAAAGTAAGTAAATGAAATCTAGGATTGTTTCTATTAAGCAATTGGATTTGAAAGCAGTGTGGGCTACTAAGTATATGGGATACTAGTAGACAAGAACTTGACATTTTGTTGATGAGCTGCTTTCCTTCTGAGGAGAAGAAAAACTGCTAATGCTCTGGAATCACTTGAGCCTATTAAAAAATGGAACTTCTTTCCATAATTGGCTTCTAGGCCCAAAAGTAACAGAAATTATGGCCACTTAGAAAATATTGCATTTTATAAGTACAATGCCATTATTGCTTTATATAATCTTGTTAAAAAGGAAAAGTAGAACAATACAAAATCTTCTTAGTATAGTTTATTTAATCTGGCGCAAGTTTGTTTGAAGAAGTAGGAAGAAAAAGTCATAGCAAATGCTATTGATTTAGCTTCTTATCCACTTAATTTACCTTATTAGGTGTAACTTAAATTATTTATAGACTATTTAAACATTAACAGGGATTTTCCATTTTTTTTCCCCTTTCTCCCAGAAAGAAAAGTAATGGTACTGGATGGAGATAACAGTCTAGTAATGAGTTCTCAGAGAGACAAACTAAATGCTGACTAAATGGACAGGTTAATATAAGCATCCAAAAATTTCAAGGTTATAAAAACAACTGACTCTACATGTATAAATGAATAATTTTACTGTACTGCAGAAATTAACACTGTATACTACCGAGGAGCCTCATGGGCTACAGTCCATAATGTTGCAAAGAGTCAGACAGGACTGAAATGACTGAACACACACACATGCATATATACCTCAGTAAAATATATTTTAAAAGCTGCTTTACTATAGCCTAGTGAATAAATTATCACATAACTGGGAATGCCATATTAATTTATTAAAATAAGATTGTCATTATTTCCAAAACATATAAGCTTGTTTTTTCAATTACTGGAATGATTATAATTCCTCATTATTTGCATAATCTCTTCTACAGGACACAAAGCTATGGTCAGATTCATTTTTTATATATATATTCTATGATTTTCACTCTCAAAGTGGATTTTGAGTTTAGTTTTCATTTTTTTTCTTTATTATCCAATTTTTCAGAAGTCCTAAATTTGCCTTAGTTCCTTCAAGGAATTTAACTGAAAGTCAGTTTCTTAAGAATCAAGTAGGAGGTGGTCGATAAATACCTAGTAAGACAGCCCATTTATAATCTACAATATATAGCTTGAATTGATTAAATCCACCCATTTCTACCCTGCTTCATATATGAGAATATCCCTGCTTCTTATATGAGAACATAAACTGCTAAGGGTCTTTATTTCCAATAATAAACAATTACTTGAAATAGATCCAACATAAAAGTGTAGTGTTGTTCTATTTATCATAAAACATAGATGTGAAATTCAGATATGGTCTAGCTCTTCAGTGAACATGAATCTACTGGCAACCTAGCACACTCATCAGTTATAGGATATTCAAACTAGTAATGTTAAATTCAAAGTGAGTTCCTGAGTGAATGCTAAGGTAAAATAAAGAATCTAGTCAGAAAATTTCTTAGGTAAAAATAAATATCAACCCTAGGAAAGCCATATTCAAGAGATGTGGAAAGTAGGCAATTTTGTTCTGTTCCTCTGGCATTCTTCAGATATTCAAAAATATCTGCTGCCTTCAAACAGTTGAAAATCTTCACTGTACTTTCATAAGTTTGAAGAATTCTCCATTTTTATTTTTTGCTCCTCTTTTTCAGCTTTTATCCCATCTTCAAATCAGCCTTTGAAAATTGAACATGAACAGTGAGAGCACAGGGAAATCAGGCCATAGATGAATTTTTCTTTCATTTTTTATTTAATCAAAGAAAACTTAATCTAGCCTTGGAGCAGATGGAAGCTTAATTAAGCCTAAGTCTCCCTTTCTCTGAAGCTCAAAGAAAACTTAAAGAAAAAAGCACTTAGATGATCTGCTTCAGAGCTTTGAGGGTCAGCCGTTACCTCCCTGAGTTTCAAGTCTCTGGTAAACGAATGTTACAAAGGAAAAATTAAAGTATCTTACAAGAATTGATTCTCCATCATATGTAAACAATCTGGGGTATATAAGATTATTTTCTGGGACATCAGCAAGATGGCAGAATGGGAAGCCTCATGCCCTCCTTTCCCCAATGATGACATTGAGTCAACAGCAATCAGTTCAGTTCAGTTCAGTCTCTCAGTCATGTCCAACTCTTTGCAACCCCACGAATCGCAGCATGCCAGGCCTCCCTGTCCATAATCAACTCCCAGAGTTTACTCAAACTCATGGCCATTGAGTCGGTGAGGCCATCCAACCAACTCATCTTCTATCGTCCCCTTCTCCTCCTGCCCCCAATCCCTGCCAGCATCAGGGTCTTTTCCAATGAGTCAGCTCTTCGCATCAGGTGGCCAAAGTATTGGAGTTTCAGCTTGAGCATCAGTCCTTCCAATGAACACCCAGGACGGATCTCCTTCATGATGGACTGGTTGGATCTCCTTGCAGTCCAAGGGACTTTCAAGAGTCTTCTCCAACACCACAGTTCAAAAGCATCAATTTTTCTGTGCTCAGCTTTCTTCACAGTCCAACTCTCACATCCACACATGACCACTGGAAAAACCATAGCCTTGACTAGATGGACCTTTGTTGGCAAAGTAATGTCTCAGCTTTGTAATATGCTGTCTAGGTTGGTCACAGCTTTTTATCCAAGGAGCAAGCGTCTTTTACTTTCATGACTGCAGTCACAATCTGCAGTGATTTTGGAGCCCAAAAAAATAAATTCTGTCAGTGTTTCCATTGTTTCCCCATCTATTTGCCATGAAGTATGGGACTGCATGACATGACCTTAATTTTCTGAATGTTGAGTTTTAAGCCCTTTTTCACTCTCCCCTTTCACTTTCATCAAGAGGCGCTTTAGTTCTTCACTTTCTGCCATAAGGCTGATGTCATCTGCATATCGGAGGTTACCAATATTTCTCCTGGCAATCTTGATTCCAGCTTGTACTTCATCCAGCCCGGCATTTTGCATAATGTACTCTGCATATGACTTAAATAAGCAGGGTGACAATATATGGCCTTTACATACTCCTTTCCGCATTTGGAACTAGTCTGTCATTCCATGTCCAGTTCTAACTGTTGCTTCTTGACTTGCATACAGATTTCTCAGAAGGCAGGTCAGGTGTTCTGGTATTCCCATCTCTTTAAGAATGTTCCACAGTTCGTTGTGATCCACACAGTCAAAGGCTTTGGCATAGTCAATAAATAATGCAGAAATAGATGGTTTTTCTGTAATTCTCTTGCTTTATCAATGAACAAACGGATGTTGGCAATTTGATCTCTGGTTCCTCTGTCTTTTCTAAATCCAGCTTGAACATCTGGAAGTTCACAGTACATGTTCTTTGGAAGCCTGGCTTAGAAGACTTTGAGCATCACTTTGCTAGCATGTGAGATGAGTGCAATTGTGCAGTAGTTTGAGCATTCTTTGGCATTGCCTTTCTTTGGGATTGTAATGAAAACTGATCTTTTCCAGTCCTGTGGCCACTGCTGAGTTTTCCAAATTTGCTTGCATATTGAGTGCAGTATTTTCATAGCATCATCTTTCAGGATTTGAAATAGCTCACCTGGAACGTGATCACCTCCACTAGTTTTGTTTGTAGTGATGCTCCTTAAGGCCCACTTGACTTCACATACCAGGATGTCTAGCTCTAGGTGAGTGAACACACCATTGTAGTTATCTGGGTCATAAAGATCTTTTTTATATAATTCTTCTGTGTATTCTTCCCACCTCTTCTGACTATCTTCCACTTCTGTTAGGTCCATACTATTTCTGTCTTTTATTGTGCCCACCTTTGCATGAAATATTCCCTTGGTATCTCTAATTTTCCTGAAGGGATCTCTAGTCTTTCCCATTCTATTGTTTTCTTCTATTTTTTTGCACTGATAACTGAGGAAAGCTGTCTTATCTCTCCTTGCTATTCTTTGGAACTCTGCATTCAAATGAGTATATCTTTCCTTTTCTCCTTTATCTTTAGCTTCTCCTCTTTTCTCAGCTATTTGTAAGGCCTTCTCAGACAACCATTTTGCCTCTCTGCATTTCTTTTTCTTGGGAATGCTCATGATCCCTGCCTCCTGTACAATGTCAGGAACCTCTGTTCATATTTCTTCAGGTACTCTATCAGATCTAATCTCTTGAATCTATTTGTCACTTCCACTGTATAATCATAAGGGATTTGATTTAGGTCATACCTGAATGGTCTAGGGGTTTGCCCTACTTTCTTCAATTTAAGTCTGAATTTGGCAATAAGGAGTTCATGATCTGAGCCACAGTCAGCTCCCAGTCTTGTTTTTGCTGACTGTATAGAGCTTCTTCATCTTTGGCAGCAAAGAATATAATCAATCTGATTTCAATATTGACCATCTGGTGATGTCCATGTGTAGAGTCTTTTCTTGTGTTGTTGGAAGAGGGTGTTTTCTATGACCAGTGTTTTCTCTTGACCAAATTCCATTAACCTTTGCCCTGCTTCATTCTGTACTCCAAGGCCAAATTTGCCTGTTACTCCAGGTATCTCTTGATCCTACTTTTGCTTTCCAGTCCCCTATAATGAAAAGAACATCTTTTGGGGGTGTTGGTTCTAGATCTTGTAGGTCTTCATAGAACCATTCAACTTCAGCTTCTGCAGCATTACTGGTCAGGGCATAGACTTGGATTACTGTGATATTGAATGTTTTGCCTTGGAAATGAACAGAGATCATTCTATTCTTTCTGAGACTGCACCCAAGTACTGCATTTCAGACTCATTTGACTATGAGGGCTACTCCATTTCTTCTAAGGGACTCTTGCCCACAGTAGTAGATATAATGGCCATCTGAGTTAAATTCATCCATTCTAGTCCATTTTAGTTCACTGATTCCTAAAATGTCAATGTTCATTCTTGCCATCCCCTGGGTGACCACTTACAACTTACCTTAATTCATGGACCACACATAAACACTCAGTTTGGTTCAGTTCAGTAGGTCGGTCATGCCAATTCTTTGTGACCCCATGGACCGCAGCACTCCAGGCCTCCCTGTCCATCACCAACTCCCGAAGTCCACCCAAACCCATGTCCATTGAGTCAGTGATGCCATACAACCATCTCATCCTCTGTCCTTGCCTTCTCCTCCTGCCTTCAATCTTTCCCAGTATCAGGGTCTTCTCAAAAGAGTCAGCTGTTTGCATCAGATGGCCAATATGTTGGAGTTTCAGCTTCAGCATCAGTCCTTCCAATGAACATTTCAGACTGATCTCCTTTAGGATGGACTGATTGGATCTCCTTGCAGTCCAAGAGACTCTCAAGAGTCTTCTCCAACACCACAGTTCAAAAGCATCAATTCTTTGGCACTCAGATTTCTTTATAGTCCAACTCTCACATCCATACATGACTATTATAAAAACCATAGCCTTGACTAGGTGGACCTTTGTTGGTAAAGTAATGTTTCTGCTCTTTAATATGCTGTCTAGGTTGGTCATAACTTTCCTTCCAAGGAGTAAGCGTCTTTTGATTTTATGGCTGCAGTCAACATCTGCAGTGATTAAGCTCTAGTGGAATTAAAATTGAAACAGAAACAAAAATAATGTTTATTTTATAGTCTAAGCATCCTAATCGGTGTGAAGAGTTATTGCATTGTAATTTTGATTTGCGTTTCCCTATCTACTAATCAAATATTGCTCTTTACAGCATTGGACCTTGCTTCTATCACCAGTCACATCCACAACTGGGTGTTGTTTTTGCTTTGGCTCTGTCTCTTCATTCTTTCTGGAGTTGTTTCTCCAGATTGCATATTGATCTCCAGTAGCATATTGGGCATCTACCGACCTGGGGAGTTCATCTTTCAGTGTCCTATCTTTTTGCCTTTTCATACTGTTCATGGGGTTCTCAAGGCAAGAATACTGAAGTGGTTTGCCATTCCCTTCTTCAGTGGACCACATTTTGTCAGAACTCTCCACCATGACCCAGCCATCTTGGGTGACCCTACATGGCATGGCTCATAGTTTCATCGAGTTAGACAAGGTTGCGGTTCATGTGATCAGTTTGGTTAGTTTTCTGTGACTGTGGTTTTCAGACTGTCTTCACTTTGATGGAGAAGGATAAGAGGCTTATGGAAGCTTCCTGATGGGATAGACTGACTGAGGGGGAAACTGGGTCTTGTTCTGATGGGCAGGGCCATGCTCAGTAAATCTTTAATCCAATTTTCTGTAGCTGGGTTCCCTCCCTGCTATTTACCTGGGGTCAAACTATGGTGGAGGTGATGAAGATAATGGTGACCTCCCTCAAAAGATCCCAGGCATGGACTGCTACACTCAGTGCCCCCACCCCTGCAGCAGGCCACGCCTGTGCCCAGAGACTCCAGGACACCCACAGGCAAGTCCAGGACTGTCTCTTGTGGGGTTACTGCTCCTTTCTCCTGGGTCCAGGTGCACAAGGTACTCTTGTGTCCTCCAAGAGTCTATTTCCCAGTCCAGTGTAAGTTCTGGCAGCTCTATGGTGGGGTTAAAGGTGACCTCCTCCAAGAGGGCTTATGCCATACCCAAGCCTGCTGCACTCAGAGCCCCTGTCCCTGCAGCAGACCACTGCCGACCTGCACCTCCACAGGAGACGCTCAAACACAGTTCTGTCTCAGTCTCTGGGGTCTCAGGGTCCTGGTGCACACAAGGTTTGTTTGTGCCCTCTGAGCGTCTCTGGAGGGAATGGGGTTTGATTCTAAATGCAAATTCCTCCCTTCTACCATCTTGCTGGGGCTTCTCCTTTGCCCTTGGATGTGGAGTGTCTCCTCACAGCCACTCCAGTGCCTGCTGTCTTACTGGGGTTTCTCTGACCTTGAATGTGGGGTGTTAGTCCAACACCATGCAGCTGCCACTTGCCTGGTTCCAAATAGGAAAAGGAGTACATCAAGGCTGTATATTGTCACCAGGCTTATTTAACCTATATGCAGAATACATCATGAGAAGCACTGAGCTGAATGAAGCACAAGCTGAAATCAAGATTGCCAGGAGAAATATCAATAACCTCAGATATGCAGATGACACCACCCTTATGGCAGAAAGTGAAGAGGAACTAAAGAGCCACTTGATGAAAGTGAAAGAGGAGAATTAAAAACTTTGGCTTAAAGCTCAAAATTCAGAAAACAAAGATAATGGCATCCGGTCCCATCACTTCATGGCAGATGCTACTGCTAAGTCACTTCAGTCGTGTCCGACTCTGTGCGACCCCATAGACGGCAGCCCACCAGGTTCCCCCATCCCTGGGATTCTCCAGGCAAGAACACTGGAGTGGGTTGCCATTTCCTTCTCCAGCGCATGAAAGTGAAAAGTGAAAGTGAAGTCGCTCAGTTGCATCTGACTCTTAGCGACCTCATGGACTGTAACCTACCAGGCTCCTCCATCCATGGGATTTTCCAGGCAAGTGTACTGGAGTGGGGTGCCATTGCCTTCTCCTCATGGCACATAGATGGAGAAAAGGTGGAAACACTGACAAACTTTATTTTGGAGGGCTCCAAAATCACTGCAGATGGTGACTGCAGCCATGAAATTAAAAGACACTTACTCCTTGGAAGAAAAGCTATGACCAACCTGGACAGCATATTACAAAGCAGAGACATTACTTTGCCAACAAAGGTCCATCTAATTAAGGCTATGGTTTTTCCAGAAATCATGTATGGATGTGAGAGTTGGACTATAAAGAAAGCTGATCACTGAAGGACTGATGCTTTTGAACTGTGGTGTTGGAGAAGACTCTTGAGAGTCCCTTGGACTGCAAGAAGATTCAACCAGTCAATCCTAAAGAAAATCAGTCCCGAATATTCATTGAAGGACTGATGTTGAAGCTGAAACTCCACTACTTTGGCCACCTGATGCGAAGAGCTGACTCATTTGAAAAGATCCTGATGCTGGGAAAGATTGAAGGCAGAAGGAGAGAACACAGGATGAGATGGTTGGATGGCATCACCGACTCAATGGACATGAGTTTGTGTAAACTCTGGGAGTTGGTAATGGACAGGGGAGCCTGGCATACTGCAGTCCATGGGGTTGCAAAGAGTTGGATATGACTGAGTGACTGAACTGAACTGTTCAACTCATCATCCCAAGTGGCTCAGTTGTAGAGAATCCGGTTGCCAATATAGGAGATGCAGGAAATGCAGGTTCAATCCCTGGGTTGGGAAGATCCTCTGGAGGAGGAAATGGCAACCCACTCCAGTATTCTTGCCTGGGGAATCCCATAAACACAGGAACCTGGCAGGCTACAGTCCATGGGATGGCCAACAGTCAGATAAGACTAAGCATGAACACATTGACTAATGAGGTTTAACATCCTTTCTTGTGCTTATTGGCCATTTGTATAACTTCTTTGGAGAAATGTCAGTATCTTTATCTTTTAAATAAACAAAACACACATTATTATTTTATATTTTTACATTGAAGGATGATAATTTATCACATAAGTTGACTAAATCATCTATATTAATATTTCCTCATGATCATTTAAATTTTCCTTTTTATTATTCTCTTTCCTACACAGTAGATTTCTTTAAACAAAACACTTCCATGTTTCTTTAAATATTTATTTTAAACTATTTTCAACCCACAGTTATATATTGCAATCATTTGCTCATTTCCTTGGCTAGACTCTGATCTTCCTGACACTGAGGAATATAAGGAATTGATGGTTATATCAACGAACTCTAAATTAATATTTGTTTAACTTATCTTAGGACTTTATTTCAGATTATCTGAAGTAATAAAATTGTTTTCCTACATCTTAGGCAGAAAACTTCCTGGCCACTAGTCTCTCTCAAAGGCTAATGAGTGCCATGCCATCTAAAAACTTTGAGAGATGACGGTTAAATGATAACTCTTAATCTTGACTGAGATTACTAAAAAAAAAAAAGACAGAAAGGAGTAATGACCATTGATAGGACCAGAAAGTGACTGATAGGCTCTAGAATTAAAATCACATTTCTCACATTGATTTTGTGTATATCTCTACCTGCAAACATAAAAGAAAGCTTCATATGTGGCTGAGAAATACATTTTATTAATGTTCACCTATCTGTGTCTATAGGAAACTGTCAAATGAAAATGATAAGAAATGTGAAAATGTAAAAAGAGAGACAACATCAGGAAGAAAAAATGAGGAAGGAATAAAAAGATAGTAAAAAATGGATAATCAAAATAAAGGGTTAAATGAGAATAAGAGAAAAATGAATCAATCTTAGGAAATCTGAATAAAGGTGAAACAATGTGAGAGGATATAATAATTAGAAAGAAGAATAAAATTACATAGAAGACAGAAATGAGAATTATAAGGAATGGAAGAGTTAAGTAAACAAGCAAACAAAAATTTCTCCGGTCAAACATTCTCGCTTTTGCCCTCAATTACCTAAAATTAATCTCAGTAGCAAATATTGTTGAAAGAATGCAATGCAGTCACTGTAACTTTGAAGTATTTTCTTGGTGAGGATAGTACTTTGCTATAAGTCAAAGAAAAGTATGTTTTTAGTGCTGTTTCTACCGTGTGTTAGTTGGATTACCTTTAGTATGACAGAGTTGTATTCTTGGTGTTTTTGAGGGAGGAACATTTATTGCTGTGAATTTTTACTTATTTGTATATATTTATTTGTCTTTCATTCACCCACACCATCATATATTTTCTTAAATAAACAATTAAGGAAGTTCCCTGATGGCTCAGTGGTAAAGAATCCACCTGCCAATGTAGGAAATGTGGGTTTGATCCCTGGGTAGGGAAGATCCCCTGGAAGAGGAAAGGGTTGCCCGCTCCAGTCTTCTTACCTGGGAAATCCCAATGACAGAGGAGCCTGGCTACAGTCCTTGGGCTCACAAGAGTCAGACACAACTTAGTGACTAAACAACAATAATCTAGGTTGACAATATCTACTATTTGAAATCAGATAGTATAACTGCATTAGTCAAATACTAGCCTCTGCGTTGCTGTTGTTCAATCACTAAGTTGTGTCTGACTCTTTGTGATCCCATGAATGGCAACAAGCCAGGCTTCCCTGTCCTTCACATCTCCTGGAGTTTGCTCAAACTCATATCCTTGAGTTGGCGATGCTATCCAACTATTTCTTCCACCATCACCCCCTTCTCCTCCTGCCCTCAACCTTTCCCAGCATCAGGGGTCTTGCACCAAAAACAAACCATAAAAAATAAAAATAGAAAACATTACTGATAGCTCACATCTACTTCTGTGTTCTCCCCCCATCTCTCCCAGTGTATTCTCCTTCCCTCTTAAAGATATCAGTATTTGGGGCTTGAGGTTGATCATGCCTTCACTTTTTATTTCATACATAGCTTAATGAGATGGATACGTAAATCAAAAATTCTGTTAAGCTTTGAATTCTTCCTTGTGCACATATGTAACAGTTCCCATGAATCACTATCATAATATTTTTTGCAAATATCTTCATAGTTTAGATTTGTCTTTATACTTTCTTTGAAGTGAGTTTTATTTATTTTTACTGAGGTGACTGTTGCTGAACAGAAGTTCCTATTTTAATGTAATTAACCTTGTTAGTTGGTTAGAAATGGGGATAATGATACCAATAGTGCAAGTATGAAGTTTTCAAAAATTAAAGTTAATTATGTGCCTACCATAGTGTCTGACACATAGCAATTATTCAATAAATGATAGCTATCTATCCCCTTTAATATTTTAAAATGTTAATATTTAGCTTATTACTCTGTACTATAGATTTTAAGTTACTTCAGTTTATTGTGAATGTAAGTGAATTTCACAACATAGAATTTCAATACATAGCATAAAAAGCAAATACACATCAAATTATCATTTGTAGTTCTATTGCCATTTATCTGCTCCATGTTTTCAGATTATTAAGATATGAAAACCAATGCACACACATACAGGCACACACATTAACAAGAAAAGTAGGTTTTGTCAAACAGTGTTTCTTTGCAAGTTATAGTAAACAATTCACGTTAACTTAAAGAGGAAAAAAGTGGAGAATAAAGGAAAGTAAGAAGTTAGACGAGATGGCAGGTAGGAAAGCAAGAAGAAAGAAAAATGGAGTGAGGGTAAAAGGAGGAGGAGGAAGGGGAAGGACCAGGTATTAACTATATATATATACTAAGAAAGAGAATACATATATCAATATATATTAGCAGGTAATATATATTTCTACTCCAAGAACCAAACCATTATAACTAATTGTTTCTAGCCTCCTTCCCAAACTTTCAAATAATCTTTTCCAAATAGAGCTACCCCTTAACAAACCAATTGATTGTTCATTATAAGCATTATTCTTCTGAGAGTCTACTGCTGTGAATACTGAGGAAACACAGTGATGAAGCAGGCCTTTTTTTTTACTGAATTATTTACCTACCATACAGTTGCAAATTTTCTTTTTTTACCTTTATATCATCCTTTAATTTCATAGATGGATATCTATTTTAGTTTCATAAATTTATTCAGGTTTGAATTTATTATTATTTTATAATAAAAACTAAAATTAATTAAAACTCCAGATCATAACATTTAATCTGCATCGAAAAATTTTTCAAACTCTGAAGTGAAAGGGAATCTATTCTCAATTTATAAATCTTTTTTTTTATTAGAACTTTTTGCTTAGTATTTTATGACTTACCCCTTTTTGTGTAATCTCATAATTCTTAGATGTTTCACAGTAAAAAAATAAATCTGCTTCCATAGTAAGGCCAATAACTCTGGAGGAATGTATATTTGAGGCACTCCTAATTTTCTAATGTTATATTTGTATCAAATAGCATAAGAATAATATCACAGAGGGAGACCTTTGTAAAACACAAAACCTCTGGTTAATAAAATGAATCAAACTAAATAATGCTTTTTGACCTTTACCACAAATTGGAGAACATTAATGCTTGTGGGTGATAACAAGTCAATCATTTATATAATGATATCCATTAGACCTCGTGGATATCAAAGGCATTATTCATGTCTATTAATCAGCTGCTTTGGCTAAGCCTAGCTAATTTCTCTCCCCTGGGCCACCAGTATCATTAGTAACACATTACTCCCATCACTCAAAAAGCTTCATGGTGAACCTCTGCCATTGTTTGATATGTGTTACCTCTTTGGCATTATTAAAAGGTGCCATTTCATTATTTATATATGTAACCTAATTGTTTTTCTACCGAGAGTATTAAGAAAATAAATCTGTCATATAAATGTGTAAAGTGACAAATAACTCACAACTGTTTTACAGGAATCAATTAGCCTGATTACTCTGAGGACAGTGTGTGACTTGGTAAAGGGTTTAACAAGACCTTTATTTCTTTTAGCTTCTGGAATAAGGAGAGTTTTCCACTGACTCACATTAGAATTAAGTGGGATTCTTGACGATTTTTAACACAAAGTGACTCAATGCTACTGCTTCAAGTATTCAGTGTATTTACTACAATTCTTTAAAATTGATGAATGCAGGCTTACTAGGGGAATAGAAAGAAAGTTGAGTAAAGATGACTTCCAAAAACACAAAGAACTGATGAAGGCTCCCTCTTTAATAAAACTGAAGATATGTGAATGTTAAAGTCTTTAAAATCAATGACAGAATTCTGGGAATATAAAGTATAGGCCTATGGGGAAGTAGTTAAGATTTTCTAAATAAATTTTCAAATGAACACCTTAAAAATCATTACTATAAAAGTCATATTACAACCTTATCACTGCCACTCATGCATCAGCTTATGAAAGAACAGACTACAGTAATGATAATATGTGTATATTCTTACTCTGCTAAACATTTGCTTGCATTAATCCAGGTAATCTCAACAAGTCTATTACATAGGCTCCCTTATTATCCACATTTGATAGACTAACAAACTAAAGGTTAGAAAAGTCTAAGTTCACACAACTTTTGACAAAATACAGATTCAAACCCAGGTCAGTCTGATAATATTATCAAAACAAGTAGTGAGAAATACTGAAATATCTGAATTTAACAATTTTAGAAACAATGCCACAATGTTAAGTTTTTAAGAACTAAGAATTATTTAAAAATCTGACAGTGCAAAGAAAAACCATAGGCATTTTTAAAAAAGCATTATTACCTACAGAAAAAACTGAAAAATTTTGTGTATACATTCTCTTTATTGAAGGAAATGCATTAAATCAATATTGCTCATGTTACTGTATATATAAAAGGTAAAAATGTGTTATCTCTTGAGCACCACAGCAGTTAAACATCATCTTCTCATGTGTTTCTTAAAAATTGTTACTCTGTTAAAGATATTTTAAAGTTAATTTTTGCAATATCTAAGGACAAGTGTGCTCAGAACCTTGGATAGCCAACACCAGAAAATGTTGGATATCACTCAGCAAATATTTATTTTTCATGCTCAACTGTGCTTGAAAGAGAATAAGTAAATGTAGGGTGGGTTGAATAAAGAGAAAGTCAATGACCAGACTGCCTTTGCTTTCATATCTTGGCTATAATAAATAATGCTGCTGTGAACATTGGGGGCATGTACATCTTTGAACTAGTGTTTTCGTTTTCTTCAGATATATACCCAGAAAAGGAACTGTTGAGTAGTATGGTAGTTCTATAGTTCTACTTTTAGTTTTTTGAGGAAACACCATATTGTTTTTCGCAGCAGCTGTACCAATTGACATTTTCACCAACAGTGTACAGGGTTTCCCTTTTCTCCACATCCTCACCAGTGCTTGTTATTTGTGGTCTCTTTGTTGACAGCCATTCTGATAGGTTTGAGGTGGTATCTTGTCGTGGTTTTGATTTGCTTTTCTCTAACTGACAGTGTTGAGCATTTTTTCATGTGCCTGTTGACCATCTGTATGTGTTCTTTGAAAAAACATCTCTTCAGGTCTTCAGCTCATGTTTTAATTGGTTTCTTTGTTTGTTTTGATGTTGAGGTGTATCAGCTGTTAATATATTTTGGATATTAATCCCTTATCCCTCATATCATTTGCACATTTTTTCTACCATTTAGTGTGTTGTCTTTTCATTTTGTTGATGGTTTCCTTTACTGTACAAAAACTTTAAAGTTTAATTAGATTCCATTTGTTTATTTTTGCTTTTTTTTTTTCCTTTGCCTTAAGAGACAGGTCCAAACAATATTGCTATGATTTGTGGCAGCAAGAGTATTCTCCTCATGTGTGTTCTCCTAAGAGTTTTATATATTCTGGTCTTACATTTACATCTTTAGTTCATTTTTAGTTTATTTTGTATATGGTGTTAGAGAGTGATCTAAGAGGGAGATATATAGTATACAGGTTACCTCAGGAAACAAAGGGAAAAAACCTAACCTTTCACCTAAAGGAAATATAAAAAGAAAAAACAAGTAAAGCTCAAAGTTATATGCATTATATGTAAGTAAATATGTACATGTGTGTATATTGATTAGATGATAACAACTAACTGGTGTATAAGTTTATCTTTGAAAAGTTAATTAAGGTTAAATAATTACCTCAGGAAGTGTAGTCCCACTTGCTAAAGGAGATTCTCCAGTACCAACTTCTAAATTTATGTTTATATTACAAAGAAAGAAAATTTTGACCCATTCTGTTCCAGTTTCTTTTAGTTTAATGCCTGGGAATTTGTTAATTCCAAATTCACTCACAGCATGAGAGTCACTTTCTTTTTAAAAGATTTTGGGAATAAGTACAGGAATTTCTCTTATTGGAGGTAAAAATAAGAATCTAGTCAGTTGGCATGTCATTTCGTCTAACAATTTATTCAGAGCCCAAAGAGTAGGAGAAAGATTTTTGGCTAAACTGACTTTGAATTAACGGTGTTCATAAAAATTTTTATCATGCTGATAGTAAGTTTCTAAGAAGTGGACACACACACACACACACACAAAGTTCTTGAGGTGTAAAAACACATAATACTATACATAATTAAACAAATTGATACATTTTGACATATTTATACACACATTTGATGCCATTAGAACAATCAGGAAAAATGACTCCAAATGTTTCTTCCTGCCATTTTGTTGCTTAAGGGTTTATAGTATTTATTTTTAATGTGTTATTGTCTACCTCAGAAAGGTTGTTGCTGAACGATAAGACGCAGGGATTCTTGGCCTCTAGAGGAGACGAATTCAATCTGGGGCCAGAGAGGAGGCTGGATCACTCAGAGCTTTTGTGTAATAAAGTTTTTATTAAAATATAAAGGAGATAGAGAACGCTTCTGACATAGGCATCAGAAGGGGGCAGAAAGAGTACCCCCTGCTAGTCTTCAGCTGGATGTTATATAGTCACTAGCAGTCTGTTAATGAAAAGAAAGGAATGTCTTAAAACTCAGAATGACACCAGATAATTCACCCCGGGCCAATTGACTTGACTCTTGTAGCAGGGCAGGTTACCATACAAATAGTTTCATTTACATAGATTAGGGGAACAATATCTGAGTATAACATAGCGGTTTGTCAAGTAGGTTGAGCCATTTGGTGGAACCAACTTGAAGGCAGAGTCTGGGGTGCATTAACATAGCTTAAGACAAACATTTCCATAAGAAAAAATGTATTGGTTAACTCAAGGTTTGAGAATAGTTAGCTTCAGGTGAAACCAGGTGTCATGGCAACAGAGCATTTTAAGAGAAACCTCTTTTTAAATTTGTATAGAGAAGGAAAAAAAATATCTCTAGCTTGTTTCCTCCTGCCGCTTAAGAGAGAGAAAAATGTCTGGCACTTGTAGCCTATTTCCTGCATTTGGAAACCCCTGGCCTTCCTGCCTGTTACCCTCCCTCTCACCTTCAAGTGAAATTACACCTAGGTGTAGGTGTAAGATGGAGAAGGCAATGGCACCCCACACCAGTACTCTTGCCTGGAAAATCCCATGGACAGAGGAGCCTGGTAGGCTGCAGTCCATTGGGTCGCTAGGAGTTGGACACAACTGAGCGACTTCACTTTCACTTTTCACTTTCACACATTGGAGAAGGAAATGGCAACCCACTCCAGTGCTCTTTCCTTGAGAATCCCAGGGATGGGGGAGCCTGTGGGCTGCCATCTATGGGGTCACACAGGGTCGGACACGACTGAAGTGACTTAGCAGTAGCAGTAGGTGTAAGAACATCACAACAGTGTACTTTGCCCACTCTAGACATTTCTGTTACCATTGTCATGTAATTTTTTCTGATCAGCATGGTTAAAGGTTTATAAATTTTGTTGAAAACATGTGTATTCTGTTATTATTATACTGATAAAACAAGGTGTTCTATCAGTGTCAATTAGCACAAGTTGCTTGATTTTAGAATTTCTTTCCTTATTTTTCCCTGCATGTCATGTTAAAATAGAGAAATTGAAATCTCCTGCTAATTCGAGATTTATCCATTTCTTGGAGTTCTGTCAGAGTTTGCTACATGAGAATTCACACTACGACTTCCCCTCGTAGCTTCCATGCTGATTGATGATTACCCGTGTGCTGATGATTACTCAGCTGACTACCAGCGATTGGCCCTACAGATCTCCTGAGTGGCTCGCCATGCAACTCTCCTGTTTACATTCGTTCCTGCATACCTTCGCCACCTTTTCCCTCTTAGACTCTCACTCCTGCCTCTTAAGGCTGAACTGTCTACCAGGGTCTGCCTGAGCTAACCATGTTTGTAATGGTACCTGAAAAATCTCAGGAGGCAATTAACCATGGCAATTGTAGGACTTGCGCCATTTATTTCCCATCTCTCAGGAATCGCTGTCTTCCATTGCCTGATGTCCAGTGCCTTGCAAGCCACTGTTTTATTTATTTTGTTTGTCTTGTGTTGTTTCAGGAAGGAGAGCAAATCCAATCTTTGTTAATAAATTTTGTTCAAAAGTGAAGGTGGGGTCTCTGTTTATAAATCTCTGGGTCTCTGTCTTCCCTAACACTCTCTATCTATAAATTTGTGTAAGCATCTGAAATATTTTTATCAAAGTTAAGAAATTTTTCTGTTTGAATCAAAAGAGAGTTATTAGTCTTTAGCATATATTCTGAATTGCCCATTTTCTTCATGGCCCAGTATATGAAGAACTTTTTATTATTTACTAATTCAGTACATATTTACTTAACATTTATCCATGCAGTGTTGATATAGGTGTTGAAAAAATTAGGAAAAACTTCTAATGAAAATCTCTGGTAAACTAAAGCTGATATTTAGGAAGAGGAAAAGGGACTGAAAATAAACATGTAACTGTAAAATAAATAATATGTTAGATGGTGACATGCAGTGGTAAAAGGGAAAAATGCTAGATGGTATAAACATTTTTATGACTTTAGATAGAGAAGTCTATAGTGGCTTCACAGAAAAGTTGACATTTAAAGAAAAATGGAAATGATGTAAGTAAGTAAACATAAGGAAACCAGGAAGCATTTTTCAGGGAGGGTTTTGTGCTCCTGAGGAAAGGGTGTACCCTTTCACAGGGTAATTGAATATTATTAGGGATTGTCTCTAACTCCGATACTCACAGAAAAATTAGAATTGACCATGGTGGTGCAGTGGTAATTCACCTGCCAGGGAGGAGATGCAACACATGCAGGTTTGATCCCTCTATCAGGAAGATCCCCTGAAGGAGGGCATGAAAACCCACTCCTGTATTCTTGCCTGAAGAATGCCAGGGACAGAGGAGCCTGGCCAGCTACAGTCCATGAGGTCACAGAGAATCAGAACTACTGAGCAACTTATCACGCACCCACACACATGATGTTAAATTTATTTTATTTTATTTTTTTATGATGTTAAATCTAAATGAATGTGCTGCTTTCTGTGTGTGAGTGAATGGAGGAAAACACCTTTAAACTACTAACACTTTTCTGTTTATAGTGTTTTATATTAATGTGCTCTTTACATATAAATATTTCCTTTTATTTTAATGATTACTATCTGTGTTTGAGGAAGGATTACTATTATTCCCACATGGCAAAGCTAGCACTCTGAAAGGTTAGGGGATGTAGTAATCTCATGCAGTTAACAAGTCTGAGCTCCCAGATTTTGACCCTAGTCATCTTCTGCCCTCAGAACCAGCATCAGTTTCATCCAATGTGCTGTCCCACATAGTTCAGTGATCTTCCTGCAAAACTGTATTTCAGTGACACATTTCCATACATAAAATATTTCTACAGTGAAGGTGCCCACAGACTTACAAAGAAATGCTGATACAGTGAAAAATATGTTGAAGTGTGAACATAGCCCTGTAATTACTCCCACAATTAAAGCTTTGAATTGATGCCTTCTTCTAAGAATTGAATTCCTTCAGTATATGAAAATACTCATCCTGATTACAAGAATATTTTTCCTTTTCTCTTAAAAATATCAAATTTATTATTACTTTTCCTCATTTTCTTTATCCTTTTATAACATTCTGGTATTGATTAGTCAAATACCATTTGTTACTCTCCTTTTTAAATGTTTATATTCAAATGGGTGAGCATATTTTTGTTCCACTTAACTTCAGTAGCTCATTAAAATTCATATATATATATGTGTGGGTATGATTTATTTATCCATGTGATGCTTAATATATATTGAAATGTTCTAGTTGTCATTATGGCTATCATTTGGAATTATAGGGAAATTCACATAGTTCATTTAGCTGTACAGAAATTAATTTCCCATATACAATTAATAAAAAATAATAAAAATTGTATCAGTATATTTCTATTACATAAGTTTCTGTTAACATTAATAGTGATATCTAATTTACAGTATAGTTCTATTAAGCCAAGAATTCTTAAAATTATAATTTCAAATGTGTATTTTCCATAGATATATGAGATAAGTTCGTAGGTGCTTAAGCAGCCAAGTTAACAAAGACATGCAAGATTTTAAACTTACTTCAAAAGTCCAATTAAAATAAAATGGTATAAAAGAAAATCCATGCAATAGAAGAAGGTCATTGTACAAGATGATAATTATTTCATTAGGATTTTCTTTACCCTAGTTACTGTACTAAATTTAAATATTTTAAATGGCAATTTGTTTCACATTATATTTGATTCTATATGGTTCTAATATGTTGAGTTTTATGATTCTTGTGCATTATCATATGATTATGTGTATAAAGCATATGCATTTGTGTTTGTGTATATTAGATTATATCTTCCTAAAGTGCAGGATTAAGTGCTGTGAATTTTTTTACTTTACTCAGTTCTTATTTTGGGAATTAGCTACCAAATTAGCTGCCTCTGCCCCGACCCCAGACTTCTGTGACTAGCAGAATATTCAGCATGCAGTAGCAGGCACTCCACTTACATTTTTCCAGTTAGAATTCTGATTTTTTTTTTTTCCTGCTTAGAAAAATGCATGTTTATTTTAGTCTAACTAGTCCTTCTACCATTTTTATAGGATCAAAAATTAGTCTCAAGATGGAAATTCTCTGGCAGTCCAGTGGTTAGGACTTGCCATGTTCACTGCCATGGCGAAGGTTCAATCCCTGGTTGAGGAACTAAGGTCCCACAAGCCTGCCCAAAAAAAAAAAAAAGCCAGGAATTGTATAACATATCTGTGAGTCTTGATGGAAAATAGTAATCTATGCACATCAAGCATGTAAAATATATATACAGCAGATTCCCTCAAAATAACATGGAGGAGTGTCCAGAGCTGGTATCTCCACCAACAGGGAATGATTAGACCCAAGAAGGCACTGCAAAAATTGAAAGCAGACTTAAAGCCCTGAGAGTGAGTGAGATACATTTTTGAAACTATTTTATTTAGGTATAGCCTCATTGGAAAAGACCCTGATGCTGGGAGGGTTTGGGGGCAGGAGGAGAAGGGGACGACAGAGGATGAGATGGCTGGATGGCATCACCGACTCGATGGACATGAGTTTGAGTAGACTCCGGGAGTTTGTGATAAACAGGGAGGCCTGACGTGCTGCGATTCATGGGGTCGCAAAGAGTCGGACACGACTGAGAGACTGAACTGAACTGACTGAACTGACTTGTTAAAAAGCTGTACATACATAATGTGTACAATTTACAACTCAATGAGTTTGTACACACCTGTGAAGCCATCATCACCACCATCAAAGACTTAAGCATATCCATCAACACCAAAACATTCCTCCTGCTGCCTTCGTTAATTTTTTGTATGTGTAGTAAGAAGAATTAGCATAAGATCTAACCTATTAGCAAATTTTAAGTATATAGGGCTGTACTGTTAGTTACAAGCAATATACTGGACAGTGGACCTTCAGCACATCTTATTCATCTTGCATAACTGAAACTGTGTACCCTTTGACAATCACCTCCCCATGTTCCCATCCTCCAACCCCTGGTTATCACCGTTCCACTCTGATTCTGTGAATGTGAATATTTAGCTGAAACTTTCTTTGAACAACCTAACTCAAAATGTATACCACAATAATAATGATAGTGAGCAATTTGTTTTACCATGCAAAATTAAGACTGATGAATCACCCATGCTCTCAAACTTTAAAACAATTAGAAAGGGTTAAGGGAAATATAAACAAATGGCATAGTAGGAAGAGGAAAAGGTTAAAAGTCTTAGAACTTAGATGGAAGGAAGCATCGGGGAAAAATAAAAGAGAAAAACCACTATTATAAAAAAAACTTACAGATATAACATAAAAATAGACTTCTTAACCTATTCCTCTTCCCAGGTGTTAGATGTTTCAAAGAATCAGTAGATTTTTTTTTAACTACTCATTACCTTGAGTAATCAATTACCTCAAAGAATTGGTGATTAAAAATTCTAGAGAAATTTTGATAACCCTAATGTAATACAGCAATCCTTTTCCAGTTTTTAATTAGAATGTTTCTTTCTTTCTTTGCTAATGTCCAATTAAATTATTTTATTGTACTCATATTTTGTCCTCAGGTGGAGCTCACCTCTTATAAAGGGCTCACCTCTTATAAAGTTTCCCTAGACAATGAAATAATAATTTCTTATGATTTTTTAAATTTATGCCTACTTAGTCTTCATTTTCATAATTTTTCCAAAAATATAATGGATATATTGTTAAATATATGTCTTTATTTTAAAATAGTCTCTTCTAATGCTTTTTCTGCTTTTATGACTTTGTTTTCTTCATCCTTCATTCCTAGTTTATAACATCAAAACTTTGAATGTAAATTTAGCGCACTTCAGATGGAATTTTATAAAGTTAGTAGTAGCCAAAATTTTCTTGGAATGAGGCATCTATCTGATGATACCAACAATCCTTGAATGTTAGTTATTTTTGTTAATACCCTGAGGTTGATGGTGATGAGGCTAAACAACTTCATCATCAAAGAAATGTGTAAATCCAGAAAGAAGATGTATTAATTTATAATGAGAAATAGAGTCAAGCAGATAATTTGACTGATCCAACCTGTTTTTGTTGATTTATATTGACTCATAGCATTGTTATTATATGTAGAACATATATTCAATATGCCTTTTTTCTCTTGATACACACATTGTTAAGTACTCCTTTCCCTCCTGCAAACATATACACATACAATTTGATTTATATACAAATGTAACATACATAAACACATACAATGTGATAAAATTTTTGATGCATGATAGACTTACACTGAATGTTTTTCAAGTTCTATACAACGTATTTCTTGCTATAGGCTTTCCTAGTGTGATGGTTTTAGGAAGTGGAGACTTTGGGACATGGTCAGGTTGTAAGGGTGGAGCTCTCGGGAATGGGCTTTGCTGTTGTTGTTCAGTTGCTAAGTCATGTCTGACTCTTTGTGACCCTGTGGACTACAGCATGCCAGGCTCCCCTGTCCTTCACTATCTGCAAGAGTTTGCTAAAATTCATGTTCATTGAGTTGGCGATCATCCTCTGCTGCTCCCTTCTGTTTATGCCTTCAATCTTTCCCAACATCAGGGTCTTTTCCAATGAATTGGCTCTTCTCATCCTGTGGCCATATTAAAAAACAGAGACATTACTTTGCCAACTAAGGTCCATCTAGTCAAAGGTATGGTTTTTCCAGTAGTCATGTATGGGAGAGTTGGGCCATAAAGAAAGCTGAGCACCGAAGAATTGATGCGTTTGAACTGTGGTGTTGGAGAAGACTCTTGAGAGTCCCTTGGACTGCAAGGAGATCCAACCAGTCCATCCTAAAAGAAATCAGTCCTGAATATTCATTTGAAGAACTGATGCTGAAGCTGAAACTACAAAACTTTGGCTACCTGATGTGAAGAACTGACTCATTGGAAAAGACCCTGATGCTGGGAAAGATTGAAGTTGGGAGGAGAAGGGGACAACAGAAGATGAGATGGTGGTTTGGTATCATCGACTCAATGGACATGAGTTTAAGCAAGCTCCAAGAGTTTGTGATGGACAGGGAGGCCTGGCATTCTGCAACCCATGGGGTCGCAAAGAGTCAGACGTGACTGAGCAACTGAATAAACTGATCCTGTGGCCAAAGTATTGGAGCCTCAGCTTCATCATCAGTCCTTCCAATGAATGAAAGAACCGATTTCCTTTAGGATTGACTGGTTTGTTCTCCTTGCTGTCCAAGGGACTATCCAGAGTCTTCTCTAGCACCACAATTCAAAAGCATCAGTTCTTCAGTACTCAATGGGCTTAGCGCTCTCATAAAAGAGACTACAGAGAGTTCCCTCATTTCCTCCCCCAGTGAGGATACAATGAGAAGTCTAACCTAAAAGAGAACTCTCAAGTGACCATTCTAGCCCCCTGATCTCAGACTTGCAGCCACCAGAACTGTGTGAAATAAATTTCTGTTGCTTACAAGTCATTGGCAGTTTGTGACAGCAGTCCATGCAGACTAAGACTTTTCACAGTTTTTAACTTCAATGAACAATTATTTTTCCTTGGTCCCAAGATCATGGAGGTAGCCACCTTATGGTCAAGTCTCATTACATCAACTGCTTTGTTTCTGTATTTAGATTTTCATTATATCTCAAATACTATCGTTTCCTCTACCTTTTTGCTTGTTTTGTTTATTTAAATTGTGTCTGTTAATATAGCTATTGTTAATATAAAGATATGGTAATACTAGCAACTAAACAGATTTCATGGCATTAACTTAATGCAAACCGTGCACATCTAAACTCTAAGTCAATGACTTTTCACCTCTTAATTGTGATTAATTTATCCTAATATTTAGTATTTTAATAGAAGAGAATTTCATAGTGTCCTTTCTCCTTCTACATTTTAAAATCTATTTAAGGGAAATTTATTTTTCAACCTATTATTATGGGGACTAATGACTATAATTTGGCACAAGGGAGGGTTCTCAGGCAGTGGTAATGTTCTCTTTCTTTATCTAGAGAATTGCTATGTAGGGGATATTCTTTCAATCTTTGTCAATATTCACCAAGGTTTACAATTAACATTTCTACATTTTATGCAATAAGTGTTTCTTTAATACAAACTTATTTAAATACATTTTGGAGTTTATCTGTCACTTATAAAATGAAATCTTTGTTTGCTGGAATTTTGAAGTTTATAAACAGCATTGTTAATCATATTTAAAGTAATTTTTCTCTGGATATCATTTAGAGGCAATTATATTTAGACTCATATATTTGCAGAATTTTAAATATGGAAAGCAGTAGAATCATCTATTTCAACCCTCAGATTATATAAAAGAGCAAAGGAGACATAAAAAACTATAGAGTTAATTAGTGGAAGAACTACAATTAGAAACTAACTCACTGGATAATATTCTCTTTCGATATATTTAAAAATAACATCTGGGTCACTCTGCAATTTAACTTGCTTGGGAAAACAGTCACAGAGCCATTTCAAGGAGGATAAATAAAAGCATAGATATGACACAAAGTCTGAAATAATTGGTTATCTGTGGCTATTTAAATCTCATTTTCATTTATATTTCATAATTACTATGTTCTCCTTCATCTGAAATTTTCACATCATGTGCTTCCATGAAATATTATAAACAGTTTGAAAAGATACAATGTCATGTTGTCATCAATTATAAATGATATTCTGAAGCTTGGGTGCTACCAATATTAGACCTGCTGAAAGGAAATGTACCTTATACTGAAACTATGTTTTTATATGCATATTGGTTACATGTAATCAAATTTTATGTTCATTCCACTGATAAATTTACAGATTTAATTTCCATTCTACTATCTCATCTTCTATTATAAACCATGATCTCTATAACAGGATTAGGAAAATTTAGGCTGACATATAAGCTAGCATTCTTTCTTCTGGGACATTCAGAGGTCACTATACCATTGTGATTTTTTATCGAGCAATATATAATTAAACTGGAACTTTTTCCAACAGGATATTATAAGAGATAAAATACTTAGTTTCAAAAACGATTAAACATTTATACAAGAATAGCATATGCTAGGCTAAAAATAAAGGCTATTAATAAAAGCTTTTATGCAGTATTGCTGTCATCAAATCCATCTGTCCCTGTGAGGACTCAGCATGTTCATTCTAGAGTCAAGAGAGATGCCCTGTGTTGCAAGGACTTTGAATGACCTACCACCCATGAATACAGTCAGATCGCTATATACTTTTGATTAGATAACAGGACCAACAAAAAGGATACTGTTTTTTAAGCCCTGTGGTCTTCATTTCAGTATCATTTTGCCATAATTTTTTTTTCTATCTTCAGTGTCACAGAAACAGCTAATGCTACCAGTTATATATTTATTCATATATGGGATATCTATGATAATTTGGAACTCACCTTCCAAAGTGGTTTATCCTGTTATTAGCCACAATTGTTAGAAATGTTGTATTATATTAAATCAAAATAGATTTGTGTATTGTTTCTGTCCAGTGGTATTAGTTTAACTGCCTTAGTTTACACAGAACAAATTGTAACATTTTTTTCTACAGCAACATTTCCTGTAGCTGTGGTATTGGAAAAAAAAAAAGAAAAAGCAATAATATGAATTACAGAACATGGCAGAAGGAAGACTATAGTAGCAGTTAAGTAATGGAAAATAATTCGTAAAATAATATGAATGGGTTCATGGTGGACTCAGTTCACTGTTTCATAATAATCTGTCTAACTTTCCTAGTATATTAGAATGTCCTCCTAGAAGACAGCAACCTTATCTTTATAGTGTTTGTATCCTCAGTGTCTGGTAACATTGCTACCTACAATTTGTTTAATAAATATTTGTTGAATGGATTCATATTACTTAATATAGACCTTTAAGTAGACATTTTTTTAAGACTATGATAGGCAATTGCAATTGACACTCTATTAAATCAAACAGATGTGGCTCATATCCCACCAAAAAATGCAACAGGATGAGACATTTGGAAATCTAGAACATAACTCAATTTTCCAATATGTTCCAGATCAATAATATGAGAGTAAAACATATCATGATATAAATTCTGATTTCATCTTTAAATATGATTTTATAAATGTTTTGGATTGCATTTGCATTGTTATTTTACATAAATGTAAAACATATAGATTTGATGAAATACTAAGAACAAAAAAGTAAGAATAGAGGGTCATTTGCAATTATTATTAACTAAAATCCCAAGATAAACCAAGACCCATTGATAAAAATTAATTTTTTATGCCCCTATTGTGTTGTATACTTTTTGCTCCTATAGGAGTCTGAAAGAGCTAAAAGAAACTATGACATGAAATGTATCTTTTGAATTTGTGAAGCTAAGATTTGGAGCCAAATAACTCACAGGGGTCATAAAGTTCTGGCCACTCACCTTCTCTCAGCTTCATTCCTCAGATTTACCATTGTGTATCTTATTCTCTCCCTGGGGCCAAATTCCCTTCCGCTTCCCAGACAATCATTCTTGTATAGTGTTCTCTGTAACTTCATCTTCTCCTATTTCTCAGTTCTGCTCCCCCAATTTGAAGGCCTATCATCTCCCAAACCCCACACATACTTCCTCCTCACATTCATACTCCTCTTTGCTAAGGGAAATCTCCATTCTTCATGTTCAGTTTAAGTAAAACCTTTCATAAAAACTCCAAGCATTAATTGTTTATCCACTCTCTGAGCCTATACTTTCTATTTAGCACTTGACTTAAATATCCGCATCATTAGTCTGCTTCTCCCCTTCATTTATTAGACCTGGGTTTCTGAAGAATAGAGAGTGCTGTGTTATTCATCAGTGCTTTCCCAGGCCCAGCACATCATCTAGAACATAGAGGACATTCAGTCAATCATGAAGGCCTGTATGAGTGAATAAATGGCAAAGCTGAAAACAGGGTAGATAAACCCGAAACCTAGATTTAACAGCATGTAAGCAAATGGATGATATAGATATTATAGCATATGGAAACATAGGACTCTTAAAAAATAATTGAAAAGAAAAACATTAAGAGTCACCTGACAGATATTACCTGGAGGAATGATATAGATATTATAGTGATATAGATATTATAGCATATGGAAACATAGGACTCTTAAAAAATAATTGAAAAGAAAAACATTAAGAGTCACCTGACAGATATTACCTGGAGGAGGAGATGGCAACCCACCCCAGTATTCGTGCCTGGATAATCCCATGAGCATTATCCAGGTACCTGAGGGGCTATAGTCTATGGGATTCAGAGAGTCCTTCACGACTGAGTGACTGAACGTGTACACATGACAGATATTATTAGATTTGCCAATTGTTTGTGCTTTAAGAGAGTTGGTTTGTGCAGATGAGAGTCAAAATATCTGTATTATTCATTTAGTACATATCTTTATATACTGTGAAAGGGAAAGTCCCTCAGTTGTGTCTGACTCTTTGCAACCCCATGGACTATACAGTCCATGGAATTCTCCAGGTCAGAATACTGGAATGGGTAGCTGTTTCCTCCTCCCGGGCATCTTCCCAACCCAGGGATCGAACACAGCTCTCCCACATTGCAGGAGGATTCTTTACCAGCTGAGCCATGCGGGAGGTCCTTTATATATTGTACTATTTACTATTAGTTTTATGTTCTAAGGGCTTTGCTCTTCTGAAAACATTTCGTAAGTACCTTGAAGTTACTGGATATTTCTCAGTTCATACTACATTTCTGTATTTCCTGGAATGTGGCTGAACATTAGAAAAGTCCTCATTAATAATTTTAAGTTCAAAATTGGGTCCATTTTTCTAAGGAAGTCACTTCAAAATTTGATGAGTCATGGTAAGTATTTTGGGGCTTCTCTGGTACTCAGATGGTAAAGAATCTACCTCCAATGCGGGAGACCCAGGTTCAATCCCTGGGTTGGAAAGATCCCCTGGAGAAGGTTATGGGTTGAACTGTGTCCTCTCCACTCCTAAATTTTTATGTTGAAGTCCTAATCCCAAGTATCTCAGAATGTGACCTTATTTAGACCAAGAGTCTCTACAGTGGAAATCAAGTTAATATAAGATCATTAAGGTAGGCCCTAGCCCAATAGGGTTTCCCAGTTGGACCTAGTGGTAAAGAACACAGTCGCCAGCACAGGAGATTTAAGAGAGGCAGGTTCAATCCTTGGGTTTGGAAGATCCCCTGGAGGAGGGCATGGCAACCCACTCCAGTATTCTTGCCTGGAGAATCCCATGGACAGAGGAGCCTGGTGGACCACAGTTCATGGGGTCACAGAGAGTCAGACACAACTGAGGTGGCAGCACACAACGCACCTAGTCCAATATGACCGGTGTCCCTAAAAAAGGGGGAAATCTGGACAGAGAGATGCGAACACAGGGAAGACAATGTGAAGAGACTAGAGAGAAGACAACTTTCCGCAGGCCAAAGAGAGAAGCCTTGAACAGATCTTTCCCTCATACCCACCAGGGGAACAAATCTTACCAGCACCTTGATCTCAGGTTTCCAGGCAAAACATTTCTATTGTTTAAGCTACCCAGTCTTTGGTACTTTGTTAAGGTGAACTTCACAAACTAATACAATGAGCAGTCACCTAAATATCAAAATGATACTATAAATGCCAGTTTTTGTATCTTGCTTTGTTTTGGTAATGACCTTCCCCTTTTAGGCATATAGAGTGTACTCTCTAGTGTCATGAATTAAATATCATAAAAGATATTTTTCCTTTGTTATTTTCTGGTTTTTCTCATTTCTGCTTTTACCATGTAAGATTTTATTTGTTGGAACTCTTTCTTATTTAGAAAATGAACAGAATGACCCTGAAACAGCAATGTTTGCTACCGACTTTGTTGAAGATTCTTAGAGCACTTGAAGAAATCAAGTAGAAGTCAAATATTTGGAGTCCTCAGGGATACTCTGGTGCCTTGTGAAACTCCAATTATTTCTTCCTCTCTATAGACTTTTTCCTCTCCTTAGAAAATGGTGAGATTTATTTTTCCTTTAAATCACATAAATCATTAATTGTAATGGCATGAAGAGTATCTCAAAATTATGATACTGCAAAACTCATTAAAAGTAATTTCTCTGCTTAGTATAAGATCTGGATTGATAATGAAATCATTGAGTAAGTTATATAATGGGATATGCTATCCCTGTTTGATGTACAAACTGTTGACACCTAACTTCCCCATTTTCCCAAGATACCAAAAAGATATCACAGCAATGATTTATTTAAACAGTGACAAAATACAGCAAGTTGAAAGTGGCTTTAGATAAAGCAGGTATTTTTGGTAACATCATAAATTTAGGTAATAAAGGTGGTGCTGTAAAACAATGTACTTTTTTCCAACCTCTTAAATTTTTAATAATCAATTGATTTTGCTTATACAAATATGTATTTCTAAGCTAAAAGCTTATCTGTAAAAATACAAAAATGTACCATTAAATAAATTTACAGTCTTTTTATTTTTTTTTTAATTTTAGTGAATGTTTTGTAGAAGAATACAAATCTCATGCCAAAATACCTGTTTTGATTCCAGTTGAATGTAATATAAATCAGTTGAGACAAACATTACTGGTCTCGAATAAAGTTGATGTTTTTGTTGTTTAGTCCCTAAGTCATGTCCAACTCTTTTGCAACCCCACGGACTGTGGCCTGCCAGGCTCCTCTGTCCATGTAATTTCCTAGGCAAGAATACTGGAGTGGGTTGCCAGTTTCTTTTCCAGGGGATCTTCCCAATCCAGGGATGGAATACATGTCTCTAGCACTGTCAGGCAGATTCTTGACCACCCAGCCACAGGGAAGCCCCAATGAAGCTGATAAATCTTATTAATTTGACTTTCCATTTTAATGAAATTGCTGAAAACAGGCAGTGGTAAATTCTCAAAATTAGTCTGGGATGGTGGTTGTATGAGTTTGTTACGGCTGTCATAACAAAAGACTGTGTAACTTAAACCAGGTAAGTTTATTTTCTTCCACTCCTGGAAACTAGACATCCAGGCTCAAAGTGCCAGAAAGTTTGGTTTCTTGTGATATATTTCCCCTTGGCCAGCCTGTGGCCACATTCTCACTGTGTCCTTACATAGCTTTTCTATGCTATCTGTATGTTCAGTGGTTTCCTCTTCTTATAAAGACACGAGTCAAATGGATTATGGCCCACCTTAAAGGCCTTATTTTAACTTAGTCATCTCTTTATAAGGTCATATCTCCAAAACAGGCACATTCTGAGATCCTGGGAATTAGGGTTTCAACATATGAATTTTCAGGGAAACAATTCAGCCCATAATGGTGGTAAAAAGGATTCTGAATCCTTGTCAACCCTCCTCGTTCCAGACAAAAGGCTGAGTTACAGCTCTAGAGCTTCAGGTAGCAGTTTACTTGTACATTTAGGTAGACGGTGCTTAGTAACTGAGACACAACATTATTATTAGTTTGTCATAGGTTTTAGAAAATTCTTCTTACATTTTGTCAACTTCTTTTCCCATTTGTGAAATTAGGAAATATTTCTCTTCTTTAATTCTGTGCATCTAACATCCTCTCCTCAAAAATCTTCCTCAGGAGCTCACTTATATTGAACCATTATTTCTATAGAATTAAAACAACTTTTCCCATTTATTCACTTAAATTAATGAATATCATATCTGTGAAGTATTACAATAGCTCTTATTAATGATATTGTTACCAATAGAGACACAATTCCTGACCTAATTGAGTACAAGTCTTCCACAACAGAAAGGCATTATTCAAATTACCAAAACAAATATATCATTAAAATATATGATACAAGCTATGAAGTAAGCATATGGGGATAATGTGAGATATTACATATCTCATAATATGAGAACTCGGTTAAGAGTCAAATGTCTAGAACTAAATAATGTTCTTCACAAATAGTTATGTAAAAACTATGGAAAAGCATTCTAGATCCCCAAAAATTCAGACCAAATGATTATGATGAATCAGATGATGAGACATTCAAGATATATTAGAAGGCATGGCTGTAATACAGGAGTAGTAGAAGAGGGGATGGGATAGTGAGCAGATTGTGCCCACACGGCAGCATAAATAATAGTATGCACTTTGGTATTTCGTTAAAGACCATTCAGAACTGTAAATGATCAGGGGTGAACAGACTGATGAAATATTTACAAGGTATAATTGATTTGATGATTGGATTTATGGTATGAGCATGAGAGAAGAGGCATTTCAAGGAGAATTCTTAAAATATGGATTTATGAAACTAACAGTATTGATTCCATTCATTGAGGAAAGGAAGCTATGGATAAGAGGTTAAGAGGGAAGGTCATACATGAAACACTGCTTTGGGCATGTTAAGTTTTAGGTGTTTATTAGATATTTAAGTATGGAACTCAAGTAAATAGATAAGTAATTCTTGAGCTCAGAAGAAATATTTATACTCTTAAAGTATATATTTGGAAAACCTTGACTTATTTCTAAAGTATGAGCACATGCATGCTAAGCTGCTTCAGTCATGTCCCACTCTTTGTGATCCTGTGGACCCTACAGCCATAGTTCCCTGTCCATGGTTCATATATATTAAGTTCGTGTATATGTGTATATATATATATATATATATATGGCTTCCCTGGTGGTTCAGTGGTAAAGAATCCACCTACCAAAGCAAGCGACTTTGGTTCCATCCCTGGGTCAAGAAAATCCCCTGCTGGAGAAGGAAAAGGCAACTCACTCCAATATTCTTGCCTGGGAAATCCCATGGACAGAGGAGCCTGGTGGGTTAAAGTCCATGGGGTTGTAAAAGAGTCAGATACAACTTAGTGACTAAACAACAGCAATAATTTTATATATATATATATATATATATATATATATATATATCCACATATAACCTTATACTCTACGCAATGCCAGACATAGTAAGTCCAAGGGCCTTAAAGGAGCAAAGGGTAGTTCTAAGCCTGGGAAATTTGGTTGCTTATTTTCCACAATGTAAGTAATTGTAGATTAACATAAATAATGGGACATATCTATTTGTGTTAATTTTGCTTGTGGTTAATTCTAATTCATGTAAATAAAGTTGAATGAATAGATTTAAAACATTTTCAAAACATGGATTTAATTGCACAGGTTAATACAAAGAGTATTGAAGGAAGTCCTTGTTAAGAATGTTTAAAACATGCTACTGAATTATTTTAGTTCTATTTTTATTGAATATTATAATTTCCTGGAGGATTTAAAAATACTTTAGTCAAGGTTTTACCAAAAAGATATTTATAGTATTATAAAGAAAACAGTGAATTACAACAGCATACAAAAAAGGATAGATCTATATAATGTAGTGGGAAGTGACATTTAGATGGCATTTTGAAGGATTTATAATTATATGGGGAAACATAAAGGATTCATTTTGATTCCAACTCTATCTTATAGAGTTTTTAAAATTAATTAATTTATTTTACTTTTATCTTATAGGTTTATTTTGAGAATTAAAATAGTCAAGTATATGAGATACTTATTAAACAATTGTCTGGAAAATATGGAAAAAAAAAACTGTTAGTTATCATTACTCTTTCAAAAACTTTTAAAGGAATTTTACTGGTTATTCACTTGCTCAAATAGAAAGTATCCTACTATTTAAGGCTTCCTATTTAAAAAATCTAAAATGTGAGCTTTCTAGATTATTGGCTTTAAAATGTATGGGAAAGGGGTTTATTGATGAGGTATGAACACAAGGGGAAGGAGTTTGAAAGTGTATTTAGAATTACTGAATTTATGTGAGAACTAATTATTTTTAGTTTAGGTTTATTATTGGTTGACAGTATATCAGTAGTTTTACTATATTCTGCGTACCCATGGAACTATATTCCTGCATTAACACTGATAAACTCCGGGTTTGGCCTTTTAGTTGTTATACTGTCAAGTGTTTTTTTAATCATTTAATTAAAGAGTAGCAAAAAGCAGTGTTAACCCTAATGAAATGAGCAAGTTTATCTTATACTGTAGCTAAAAATTCAACTGCTGCAGTGCTGACAAGAGTTGATTCAATGAAATGAAAACACCATCTGTGCTGAGAAGACATATACCTGTTTGTATGATTTCCTTCTGAACAGCCCCTTGTTTACAGTGTAAGTGAATTTTATATCGATATAAAGTGTGAGTTTACTGCTGCAGAAGTCCGTAATGTAGGAAACAGACACACTGAAAAACCTAAGATTGATTATCCTTGTAAAAAGCATCAACACAGCATGCACCAGTGAATATGTTGAAAAGCACAGGAGAGATAGGGGTATATTTATATTCACCAGAGGTGAAATCTTGCATTATATGTTCTGGGGAACATTTTAAAACTTTCTCCATATTAGAAAAGTTAAAATGGCAAAATCTAATAACTAAACATAAAAATGAGCATTTGATTTTAAATTCTCTAAGACATGAGCTTTATCTTACAGTTACAGTAAGCTGTATCTGCATATCATTTTAAAGTGTACTTTTACTTTCCATACTTCCTTCCTGGGAGGTTAAAAATACTGTATCGAGTAGAGTTTTATTACTTACCAGGCACTGCATACTGTACTGAGTGCCTTTCATGATGGTGATAGTAATGATGATGTAATAACAGAAACAATAAGCACATACTCAGATCTGGCACTGGGAGGCATTTAAATACACTTAGTTTATGAGTATATCCTTCAATAGTCACAATTTTCATGAGGATCAGGAAGAACCTGTGTTACTAAGCTTTGGGTTCCTAAGCTCTAGGTTCTGCTAACCCCCACCTCTGCCCTGCTGCTCCCCAAGCCCTAGAAGGGCGAGTTGCCTCCTTGGGTGATTCTCTCTCTAGGTCAACTACAGGATCTCATTTACACTTTTATCTCTCCAACACCTTGGTACCTAATTTCCTATATGAAAGCTCCTGCATTGATTTCCTTGTGTGGTTTCTATTTTCCAGTCTGGTCTCTGACCTTTCAATCACACATGATTTAAATCACATATTCCTTCAAATTAAATTCAGTTCCATTCAAGAAATATTTATTGAGGGCATAAATTGTCAGGCACTATTACAAAGGTAAAGAAACCAGAGTCTTCAGATTAAACAAGCTGAAAGAAGGCCCTCTGAAAGAAGGCAATCTATCTGCTCCTCTCATTCTTCAAGCCACACTCTTGAATCATCAATACCTATAGTAATCCTTTATGGAGTTCTGAAGTATAACTGCTAATTATGATGACCCAATGAAAATATTTTAATATTCTTCCTTCTAACTTCATAATTTAATTTTATTCTCTGCTTTTTAAAGATACATATGTATTTTCACCTCAACTCCTTTAAGAGAAATAGATCTAATTTAGCAGAGATGCTACCTGTACAAAACAAAAGTAGTAAATGTAAGTATTAACGGAATATTTAATAGTCTTTAACAGGGCTTCCCTGCTGGCTCAGTGGTAAATAATCCACCTGCCTATGCAGGAGACACAGGTTCAATCCCTGGATTGGGAAGATCCCCTGGAGAAGGAAATGACAGCCCACTCCAGTATTCTTGTCTGGAAAATCTCATGGATAGAGGAGTCTGGCAGGGTACAGTCCATGCAGTTGCATAAGAGTAGGACATGACTTAGCAACTAAACAATAAAAATCAGACATAATTGGGTTAACATACATGTAGATTTAAATAAGAGTTTGGAACTATTGTCTCAACTTAGTGTCTGTTAAAATTTTATTATTAACATTGCATTAAAATAAATTTCTTTCCCCTGCCATGTTCTGTTCTAATTCTTAATGAATGAATGTGCAGTAGAAGAATGATTACTTTAGCATGTGTTCAAATCTGAAAGATGGTCAACAAATAGTTCTTTTATCTGACTCTCCAAGCACAGGTTACTGATAATTACTTTTCAAGTTCAGTTTGCATGGTGCTCGCTGGAAAATGAATTATCTTGGATTCAAATGGCTAGAAAAGCTATTTCCACTGTAAGGTGGAAGTGAAAGCAATTTGACATTACTTACTTTCCTGGTCAGGGTGCCATTCCTTATGCTAGGTCATGGCTGGCCAACTACAGCGTCCGTGCAACCCTTTGGCATTATCAAAGGGAAACATGGTAAATTGAAGGGTAGATAAATAAGGAATAATTGTAGCAATAAATCAATAGCTGTCTGGATGCTCTTGCTACAGTGATTTTTGTACTTTTTTGTAGAGTAAGCCTACTGTTTATTTATATTATTTGGAATCACTTCAGTTTTGCAAGAATGCCTTTTTTAGCAATTACCTCAAAAACAGGAAAGTCATGTGTAATGTAAATGTGTGTAATGTAATGTGTAATGTAAATGTGTGTAAATTTAAATGTGTGTTCAGTCACTAAATCATGTCATGTGTAATGTAAATGTGTGTAAATTTAAATGTGTGTTCAGTCACTAAATCATGTCCAACTTTTTGCGACCCCATGGACTGTATCATGCCAGGCTTCCCTGTCCTTCATTTTCTCCCAGAGGTTGCTCAAATTCATGTCCATTGAGTTGGTGGAGCTATCTAACCACCTCATTCTCTGCCTCCCCCTTCTCCTTTTGCTTTTAATCTTTCCCAGCATCAGGGTCTTTTCCAATAAGGTGGCTCATTGAAGTACCAGATTCAATTACTCAAGGAGTTTGATGATGGACATATAACTTGTACTTACTGATATTTACTGTTCCACATAAGCACAGATGATATCATTTATTCACGAAAACCAGATGTCACAAATCTTGCTAGAAAGCATCACCATTTATTTTGTATGCCTTGTAGTCATTTTAAGAAGGTAATTTAGCACATTCAGTTGCAGAAGTTTCAATTATATATCACTCTATAAAGCATTACTTTTCATTTAGATCAAATGATTATTCTACTAAATCAATTTCACTCCTTTATAATCCACATTTTTTTTATAGGTAGAAAACTGTAAATGTTCTGATTCCATTAGCTGAGAACCGCACATATGGTTGAATGATGCATTGGATATTTTGAAAAGGAAATAGTTTTTGTAGCTATTATTTTTTCCTGCTATATATAGTATGGGCTCTAGGACAGAGAAATCCCCAAAATGTAAGTGAGAAGAAAAAGGGGATAGGAACATACAAAGATAAACTAGATTATTATTCCAAGATATACTGCTTTATATTGAGAAGAATTTTTGTTTTCTCCATTTCACTTACTTCTATCCCATTTTCCCGTGATTTTATTAACTGCTAAATCCTCTCTGTATCATTTCTATTTTAACAATCACCATTTAGGACTTTTACTACTTTAGGCATGTGCTATGACAATATAATTCAAATATTAACTATAAATAAAATGGACATATTGGCAAATAAACATGAAGTCAATGGTTAGAATTGTGCCGGATTCATAATAGATATTGAATAAATATTTAGTGAAAGAGTGAAAGGAGAAGACAGAATGTTGGAGAAATTAGACTTAAGAAAGACATGCAATAAAGAAAAAGCACCTGACCAAGCATATTAGGAACCACTGACTTTAGGCTGAAAGAAATTGTAGGTCAATGGAGAAAGAAACTGATTTACATATACTTCATGTATGTGCATCATCTTAGGATAGTTATAAATAATGGCTTTCATGAAACAGTTTGAAAACAAGGAGCTATTTCCATATTATAGAACCTGAAATACTGTTCATTTAAATAGTCATTTGCTTTCTAGCATGATCATATTTACATAGCTATAGATACAGTTTGCATATAGTTCAATTGCTGATTCTGCCTCAGTCTGTTGAGAAAGCTCTTGATAAAGCTGAGAAAGATGGTCTCCTGACAGCTCCTGAAGTTTTGATAATTCGGCACCAGGTACTAAATCTCACCTTCCATGTTCTAATTAGCAATCCATTATTGCTACATATGGCTTTTAATCTTTATGGCCATGCACTATGTTTATTTTTATTGTTAAAACAGATAGCAAGGTAAGCTCTTTTGATAGAGGCAATTCATTTAAGTGAAAACACACTCTTGCTCTCTACAATCTCATACAATAAATTCTGATTCCCTTTGCTTTCCTTTAAGTCTTTGGAAGCAATATAAAATCACAACCACAGTATCTACTGACAAGAATAAAGAAAGAGTTGCCAATTTTTCATGATCACAGAGGGAGGGTTATACACTTCTGTTAACTGCTCTGAACAAGCTTAGGGTCACCATTTCCATAAAGTTTTTACTGATTCCCTAAATCATGAATAGTGTGCCCTTTAAAACTCAAATGTCTTCACTTTATTTTGTCTTAAGTAAACCTTATTAGTATATCTCTTTTTTAAAAAGTTGTATTTATTCAATAATTTTAACTAAGTAAAGAATACATATATGAAATCTCTTTATTTTTAATTCAACTGAAAAACGCATGCCTTTGTGGCAAACTAGGTTCATATATTTATGTCCCTCTCTCACAACATCTGTGAAAATTACTATTATGTATTAGCTACTGAAAATCTTTCTTGAAGTAATACAGAAATGGGTAATTTACATTTAAGAAAGGCATCTCAATTTAACAATGTCTATAATAGTTTTTAGTTACAACGTGCTATACGTTTTTATGATAGTATTTATTCTTTCATATAAATATGTTCTTAGTGCCTAGTATGTGTTGGTTCTGTGGCTTTGGTAGTTAAAATATTGACGAATAATACAAATATTTACTTCATGCACATTGCTGTGAATTCTTCCTAGTTTAATAACAATAGATCTGTGCTGCATTTTAAAGAGTTTTGTTGAGGTAAGACATGCTTTGTTCAAATTCTTGGGACAAATTATTTTTTTTCTTCACGTGTTGTGATTGTCTCAAGCCCTTGTGCAGCCTTTGGGGTGTACCCTACAACTTGGTTCACTCAATACTCATTCCAAACTCCTTTCATTATTTTATTTAACTTGGAAGCTGAAAGATAATTATACAATTTTTCAGCTTCTCCATGCATCTAGGGGTAGGTGTATGGCACAATTTTAAGTGATGGTATACAAACAGATAACTTAAGTAATAATTTCTGGATGAAATTTTCTTCCCAGCAAAAAGGTAGAGATGGAGCTAAGGTTATCATTTTGACGGCCCATTTTTATTCACTTAAAATGGGATTTCATGACTGGAACTATAAAGGCATCTTGTGATGGTTCAGTCACAGACAATCATCAGATGGCACGTCTCTAATGGCATCCCTGTTGGCGCAGACAGTAAAGCATCTGCCTATGATGCGGAAGACACAGGTTCTGTCTCTGGGTTGGGAAGATCCACCGGAGAAGGAAATGGCAACCCACTCCAGTACTCTTGCCTGGAAAATCCCATGGATGGAGGATCCTGGTAGGCTACGGTCCACAGGGCTGCTAAGAGTCGGACACGACTGAGCAACTTCACTTTCTTTCACTTTCTAATGTCATCATTGAACAGCTGATCCAACATCAACAACTGTCTCCTTCAGACTTCTTATGAGAAAGGAAAATAAAATCCAGTTTACCTAAGTCATGAAAGTTAGCTTTTCTTTTACTTGCAGCTGAATACATTTCTGACCAACTCTCATTACAATTGAAGATAACTCTTGTTATTCTTTTTTAATCATTTCACACATCATGGCAGAACTGAGGTGATATACAAATTCACTTTGTTAGAAACAATGATTTTGTTCTCTAAGATGTTTCACAGTTTATAATATGAAAATTACATTTTGCATTTTAGATTTATTAGAAATTATTTGGGTCAGAAATATGTCAGTTGCAGGCAGTAGTCCATCAATAAACTAAAGGTACTCTAAGTTGGTATGTTTAATACGGGTGGGGGCAGAAATGTTTTCCCCTTTAGAAATATAACACTTATTGAGAAATGACAGGAGGTGCAAATACAATGTGGCTGGTGATATTTTTCTCTTCCACTATAAGTGAAGATGCATGAAACTAGAAGCCAATTTTTCTTCTGTGCTGAGAAATTGAGACCGGATAGCTAGAGAGAGCTGAGCACATTCAAGCAGAATAAAAATGCTATGCCATCAAAAGACTCCCAAATAAACCCTTAGCAAAAGAAAGCATGCTACAGGCCCAGGGATTTTCAATACTTATAGAATTATAAGGAAGCAGAGTGTTAAAATTTATTTTCTGTAGAAAAAGAAGGAAAAGAGAGAAAAGGAGAAAGAATACATTGCTATTAAAGAATGGTAATTGAAATAGCAAAAAAGGAACAAGTTATACCTTGCTATTTGTATTCACTTAAAGCAGAATTATATTTAAAAATTTTAAAAATATGCTGTTTGGAATTCTGAATAGAGTAGCCCTCAGATTATGCAATGACAAGAAATGGGTCATTTAATTTAAAAACTATATCCCAATAGTGACTAGTAAACACCCATACTTTAAAAAGACTTCGAACATAAAATATAAAAATACAGGAATCCTCATCTAATGTAAGCATAAATATAAATTTTCAGAATTAAAATATATATTTTATAGTTTTTACCCATGTTTAAGTGAGTAGCAATGACGGACAATTTTATTATTGTATGGAGTTTTACAAATCATTCAACTCAGTTTTCATTAATATAAGAACTCTTTATTCTTTCTTCATATTTGTCAGTTTACATGTTCTTTAAAATATATGACTGCAATAATAACTAGAATAAACAATGTGGCATAACAAAGATAACATTTTAAGTACATAACCAATGGGAACATTGAGTACATGGACATGTTAGTAAAGTTATCATATGAATCACTGTCCCAGTTGAATGATTATGAAAGTAAAGGGGGATATTAATTGGATAGAGCACTGGGAAACAGGTATAAACTGACAGTCCCAGGAAAAACCTGGAGGTATATTCATCCTATTAACTCTGAATATTTAGATGGTGAGCATTCATTTACCTCTGTTATAGCTAAATGGGGTATAGGTCTATTTTACAAACTAGGAGATGCAGATAAAATGCAATTTATTATTAGGTGTTGTTATTTACTTTCAATTCAGTTCAGTTCAGTCACACTCTTTGTGACTCTTTGTGACTCTTTGTGACCCCATGGACTGCAGTACTCCAGGCCTCCCTGTCCTTTTAGAAAAAGTTAAATCAATGGAATTATATACTACATTTATATTTAATGTGTATTCTTTTCACTCATATAAAGAATTTATGATGGAACAAAAGAAATAGTCATTTGAAATAGACCACCCTTTTCATTCTAATAGCATTGACCAGAAATGAAAATATTTAATTCACACTCCTAATACTAACAAAGTGAAAGAAAGTGAAAGTGAAATCACTCAGTCATGTCCAACTTTTTGTGACCCAATGGACTGTAGCCTGCCGGGCTCCTCCATCCATGGGATTTTCCAGGCAAGAATACTGGAGTGGGTTGCCACTTCCTTCTCCAGGGGAATCTTCCCAACCCAGGGATCGAACCCAAGTCTCCTGCATTGCAGGCAGACTCTTTACTGCCTGAAGACCTTCCTAATTGTGAGGCTCATTCTGTCAAAGAGAAGAGTCTTGCACCAGACATCTCTGCCCCATCTTTCTGAAAGGCCAGCAGTACCATGGTACTGAAGGCCATGCATTGTAGGTAAGGTGGACTAGATGTATATACCAGATTTGCTAGAGTCCATCTACAAGCTATAAGACAAATTGAGTTGCTAATGGACAAAAGCACTTCTGTTAGAGCTGATTCAGATCAATTTCCCTTGTTTGCCATTTCCATCCACTTTCACACTCTTTAGTTTCAACATTTTCACTATTATAGAAGTTAAGGTTGGTGTGTTATAAAATGTAAATTGCACTGTATCAGATAGAACTTTTATGTTTCTTTTGGTTTGCCCTTTAATAGTGAATGATTATGAAATGTATGGAAAATGACTACCCAGACTCCATCTTATAGAAATATTCTTCTAGAACTAATGAAGTTAGTATAAACCATATTCTGAAGAAAAATTTTATCCCAATTTTTATTTTAAAAAATAAATATATAACCTTCATCTAGATCTACCAATTAAGTAAATCTCCCTCTCCATCACACTCTCCCTTCCACCTTCTTACCACCTTTTCTTTCTCTTCCTCCCTCAGACACTCACTCCCTCGCACACACACACACACACACACACACACATACT
Organism: Cervus canadensis; assembly: GCF_019320065.1. Classification (NCBI taxonomy): domain Eukaryota; kingdom Metazoa; phylum Chordata; class Mammalia; order Artiodactyla; family Cervidae; genus Cervus; species Cervus canadensis. Next base: position 79,844,870 of record NC_057388.1, read on the forward strand.
CTCTTACACTGAAACACATAGTTGTAGGCACCACGACACATCAGCTCTAAATATTTAGAGTATATCTTCTCTCAAAAAAGGACAGTCTTCTTCTTGACCACAGTATAATTGTCACCTCTGGAAATTTAACCATATCATTATCAGTACTTAATACATAGCACAGATTCAAATTCCTAGAAGTTAACACAGAATACAAAACAAAGATTTGTCCTGAACCTGTCTCCTTTTTCCAGACTGGTGTCTCATTTCTTTGGTATTTCATGGTATTGACATTTTTAAAGAATCAAGGCTTGTTTTCCAGGCCTCCCACTTACTCTACACCTCTTATATCTCTTCACTGTGCCAGACTAGAGTCAAATTCAACAAGGTCTTCTTTCGCAGCTGATTCCACCAAATCTGTTCCCTTGGCTGTGGTTTCCTGGATAGCAGGTAGGGACAATGGGAATCGGATTCATCCATTCATGTGCGTCAGTAATTACATGATGAGGCTTTTGGCTACCTTAAGACAGTCATCGTTAACTCCCACCACTTATCTGCCCTCACTGAATTTCTTTACTATGACATTCAGAGCACTGAGCAGAAATCACATCCGGTCAACACCAGGCGCAGGCCTTCCTGATGCTTTGTTTTAAAATAGTAGGATTTCCCTTGTCTGCACCAGTTCTAAGTTAGCTGCTAGGCGCCAGTGAGGCAGGCTCCTTGCAACCGTGGCCCTGGGGGCACACCCAGCGGGGAGGACAACTAGCCTTAATTCTATAAAAATTTCAATACCATTTGAATCTAAATCAAGCTATCTATCATTGTTTCTTCATTATTATATCCAGATTAAATACTTTTGGCAGGGACTCTATGTAAGTAGTGGGGCTTCCCTGATAGATCAGAAGGTAAAGAATCCACCTGCAATGCAGGAAACCTGAGTTCGATCCCTGGGATGGGATAATCACCTGGAGAAGTGCATGGCTACCCACTCCAGTGTTCTAGCCTGCAGAATTCCATGCACAGAGGAGTCTAGTGGGATATAGTCTATAGGGTCGCAAAGGGTCTGACAGGACTGAGCAAGGACTGACACTTCATGCTACATGAATGGTACTATGTCTTTAATACACCACATCAGAAAAATATTTCTGTTTCTTATATTTCCCAAAATACCGACATATTAAACTCTTTGCTAATTAAAATACTTTTACTAAAAAATAGTTTTATTATTGTGGCTTCCATTTCTACAACCAACAGCAAAGCTAGTAATTAAGATTTAGAATATATCTGAGAATCTCAAAAGTACCATGTTCAAAGACATTTGGATTAATTCTTTTTTACTTCTTCCAAATGGTTATCAATTTTATATAAAGTTATATTTATTGTTTTGCATTTCTATTCAATTTTAGTTTTTTTTTCTCATCCTACACATTTAATTTTCCTTTTAAAATGTGGAAAAATATTAATAGAATTTAGGAGGCAAATATATAAAAAGGTATCCTCAAAGAAATTCCATTCCCTTCACTGTCTGTAATCTATTTCTACCTACTAATTTAGTAATCAGATTTATTCCTTATTTCTTTTTTGTGTGTGCAAAAGATACTTTTTTGCTATATAAAATTGTATTATACATACATTTTCATAAAAAATAATATTATCAATTTGTTTTTAGCATCAGACACTGTAAGGATGATTGAAAAAATTTGAAACAGGTTGTTGTATGAACTTGTAATATTGGTCTTTTCCATCTCTCGTAAATTAGTCAACCAGGCCAGATGATAAAAATCTTTACTAAAGAAAATGTGGCATTGTAGTTCTTATCTATGCACTAAATAGTTTAGCAGCAAAATAACTTTATACTGACATTTGGAGATGCCTTAATTGATGTGGCTGTTTTTCATTTTCTCTTTTGGATTCGATTGTCTGGGCAACTGCATAATCCACCTTTATTTTGCACATTCATATTCATGTTTACATACTTACCAGGTACTAAGTTAGGGCTAATGGTACTATACAATTATCCTTCATTTATTCTTTACAAGTCTGGATTTTTCCTATTTTGTAATTAAGGAGTGAGTTTCATCTTGGGACCTAGGATTTGTCAGTGAGTACTTCTCTGTTTTACCTCTTCTGTAAAAAACTGTAAGAAATAATTAAAATTCAAGATTTGAGATCAGCTTGTTTTTAAACAATTGACAGTAAAGAATGTGAACTGTGAGTAGCAAAGTAGTGGTGGCAAAATAACTGAGTACTGAGATAAACAACTCCATGTAACCTCAGAAAGAGGGGACTTGAAATGCAGACTCTGCCAATGAACTAGTCAAAGGAAATGCAAAGAAAAGACAGTACTCCCTTTGATAAGTGATCCCATAAACTGTGGGCTTCCCAGAAGGTGCTTCCCAGTCCTGTCCGACTCCTTGTGACCCCATGGACTGTAGCCCACCATGCTCCTCTGCCCATGGGATTATCCTAGCAAGAATACTGAAGTGGGTTGCCAATTCCTCCTCCAGGGGATCTTTCCAATCCAGATATCATACCCAGGTCTCCTGCATAGCAAACAGATTCTTTACAGTCTGAGCCACAAGGGAAGCTCAGCCTTCAGAACTGTGAGAATAAATTTCTCTTGTTTTCATTCTCCCAGAATGTGGTATTTTATTACAATAGCCTTAGGAAACTGATATAGTGACTAATGGCTTGCTCTCTTTTACTATCAGATTTTCATATGCACATTCTAAGCACATCCTAAAATCTCTGTTTCCCACACCTCCAAGGCAGTGTTCCCAGTCTGTCCAAACAGAACAATCCTGGCCAAAAACATTCCTCCCAAATTCTCAAATGAACTCAAATGAAGCTAGAAAACAAGAAGTTGAGTTTTCTTGCAGTTTTTCCTCCAAATTCATGGTTCGTACCTCTTCTTCCTATTTTAACTGCCTTGTTTTTTTGTTTTTATAGCTTTGTTGAAGTGTAATTGATATGTGTGTTAGTTGCTCAGTTGTGTCCGACTCTTTGTGACCCCATGGACTGTAGCCCATCAGGCTCCTCTGTTCATGGCGATTCTCCAGGCAAGAATACTGGAGTGGGTTGCCATTTCCTTTTCCAGGGGATCTTCCCTCCCCAGGGATTGAACCTGGGTCTCCTACATTACAGGCAGATTCTTTACCGTCTGACCCACCAGGGAAGCCCACATTGAGATACAAAGAACTCTATATGAATACATACAATTTGAAGAGTATACACAAACACCCAGTGATACCGTTCCCATGATCAAGGTAAAAGACATATCTAACACTTCCCAACGGTTCTTTGCCTCCCTTTTTTTAAATTTTAATTTCTTATTTTTTTTTTTCAGATAAAACTTTCATTTTGAATTCACCCTGAGACTCATTGCCTTGAAGGCTCCCCAGAGTTCACAGTTGCCATCACAGAACACAGGGTTTCTCAGATCCTGTGGGTCTCATTATAGAATGGCTTTGCCTTCCTGTCAGTATCAAACTCTGGAATATTGACCTTACAATCAAAGTGTCAGTCCCACTCAGTGCTTTTCAAGCATCCTAAAAACTCAGTGCTAATGAAAAATGTTTTATTTCCTATTCCTTCTTTCATAAAAGGATGCAAAATGAATGATCCTTAATTAATAAGTGCATTTTTAAAAAGCCAGTATAAATATTGTCCTTACAAGTCCTGTATGTTTAAGGGAAAGATATATAACCTTCTCTACTGGGGAAAAGCTAAAATTTATAGCACAGAGAAAGATAAAATTGAATTGGGTTGACACTTTACAAAGAGAGTATATGGGCATTGTTTGTCAGTTTCTAAATTATTTTTGTCTGGTGCATTCCTTCAAACATTGGAAAATAGAAAATAGGTATAATTCATGACACACCCTAAGGGGTTGGCTATTTTCTACTAAATTAACCACAACAAATGGAAACAACAGACATTCTTCCTACACGGATGCTGGTAGAGAATTAATAACAGTGACACTCACTAAATATACAAAATAACATGAATAAGAATGAGAATTTTCTGTGGAAAATTAGGCTACTACACTCATATTTGCTGAACCACTTAGAATATTTTCCTGGTGTAATTAGAAACACATTTAATTCATATCGTTGAACTGTGAATCCCACCAGCACTGTATATTTTTCCATTTGTTTCTTTATTTTAGACAATTATTCTTTCACATCTATGTTAGTGAACTTAGATTTCAAGTATATTACAAGAATAACAGAAACCACCATTTCAAATGATTCTATCCCATATTCTAATAAATCTATTACATATTCTAATAAAGTAAATCTATCCCATTTTCTAATAAAGTAAAACTGTGCTCAGAATAAGGAGACCTGCTAAACAGAAGCAATTTGAAAATGAGTATTATTAGGACAGTGCAATATTCACTCCTTATTATAGTAACTACCTTCCTTCATGACAGTCTGTCTCCCCTGGGTTTGTTTCTTACAACAGTTTCAGTACATTAGTCCCCTACATCCTGTCATAAGCAGTGTAATAACATACTGAAATTTCTTTAGTCCCAGCTACATATGGTGCCCAGAAGCTTTGTATATAATCAGCAGCACGACTAGCTCTGTGTGTTCTTGAAATTTAATGAATCAAATGCTGCTTTCTCCAATGCCTTAGCATATCTTTGAGTTTTGAAAAAAATCATTATTTTTCTTCTATGTGTATGTGAGGTAAAAGGGAAGGGGAAAGTATTTGAATAAATGAAAGCTATAAAATATTAATTATTTGGATAAGATAAAATTCTTTTCCTCTTAATAAAACTTAATATAGACTAAATAAAGCTAAAGAATTTTAAATAGGGGCTTTCCTGGTGGCTCAGATGGCAAAGAATCTGCCTGAAATGTGAGAGACCTAAGTTCAATCTCTGGGTTGGGAAGATTGGAGAAGGGAATGGCTACCTGCTCCAGTATTCTTGGGCCTTCCCTGGTGGTTCAGATGGTAAAAAATCTGCCAACAATGTGGCAGATTGAGACCCAGGTTCAATTCCTAGTCAGGAAGTTCCCCTGGAGAAGGGAATGGCTTACCCACTCCAGTATTCTTGCCTGGAGAATTCCTGGGACAGAGGAGCCTGGCAAACTACAGTCCATGGGATTACACAGTCGGACATGACTGAATGACTAACACACTGAGTTTAAGTAAAGGTCCTGTTGGCTGTACGTTAGTGGGAAGGATTACTTGTATTTAATATATTAATATGTGTGCATGCTCAGGTGCTTGAGTCATGTCCAACTCTGTGCGACCCTATGGACTGTAGCCTGCCAGACTTCTCTGTCCATGGGATTCTCCAAGGCAAAAAGACTGGAGTGGGTTGCCATGCCCTCCTCCAGGGGATCTTCAAGACCCAGGGATCGAACCCATGGCATCTCCTGTGTCTTCTGCATCACAGGTGGATTCTTTACCACTGAGCCACCAGGGAAGTTCCTATCACTATGCAGAGTTATATAAAGGAAAGGTCAAGCATTTCAATAGTAATATTGTATTTTGTGTACTCTTTTTAGGATTATATGAATATGGTTTAGTCTGCCCTTAGCAGAATATGCACTTCCTCATGTGAAATGAAAATATCTCCTGTCATATTAATCAACAAGAAATGTCACAGCCATCAGCAGTTTCTGGCCTCCAAATGTGAATGAGGGCTCCCCAAACTGTGATCCAGCGGATGTTCCACTCCCCACGGTCACTGCTCAGGAGCTGGGGGAATGCAGGAAGCTGCCATCTGCCGCTCCTGAAGGTGAACAAGACAACAGGATTGGCCCCAGATAACTGAGCTGCATATGAAAGGAATGAATTCAGTGAGCCCAGAGGCTTGCATTTTTCATGCATAGAATGTGTATCCCATACATAAATTCCTTAACTTGATACCTGTTCTTTGATGTTCAGACTGCCTGCTCCCTTTGTTGCAAACTTGTATATAGCCTGACCCACTCCTGACTCCTCGGAGCAGTTTTCTCAGAGCTACTGAGATGCTGTCTGTCCCTGGGGGCTCAGAGTCCTAAACATTGCCACCAAATAAAATAACCCTCTACTTTCAGGTTGTGACTGTATTTTTTAGTCAACATTCATAACCGTTCAATTAATAACAGTTTAAAGACTCTGTTCAGTACCTAGTCATTGGAGACAAAAGTTTTGACAAACAGCAGTGAGAAAATGTATAACACCTACTAAATTAAGAATTAACTTCCTGTAATTTTAGTAAATCTGTAAAAGTTAAAGCAGACATAAACTTGATTCAAATTTTGGTTAAGTTTTTAAGGAGTAATAGAATAATATTAATTATTTCATGCCAGAAAACCCTTCTCAATAAATTATAACTATGTGATAACTCTGAAGGTGACTTATGGAGAATATTCACAGCCTTCTATTTTCTCAGCCAAGTTCATGAGTGCAGAGCAATATTATATCAGTTTGAATTGTTGAACTTCACCAGTTTAAAATGGCTGGGAAGAGATTTTTTAAATGTGATGACAGTTTAGTCAAGGCAGAGAAATCAGCATGCGGGAAGACATATAAGGAAAAAGAAAGTGAATCATTTAAGATCTTTCTAGTCATTCAAGATGGTTATATTGTAGAAGGCATGGATCGTGCTTTTAAGAAATGAGCTCGGATCCCAAAAGATCTTAGATGCCAAAAATCACCACTTTATCAAAGTGCCTTTTCAAAAGACTATGAAGAGACTCAAAGAAATTTAAGCAGAGAAGTAATAGAATCATATTTGCATTTTTAGAAACACTAGTAAGATACCTTGTAGAGAATAGATGCAAGGAGAGATTGCTGGTAGGAAGAGGTGGTTTGCAAGTTTCTATAGGGCAGGCCACTTTTTCTTGAATTCCTTTCCCTCCTTGAAAGAATCTGAATCTGGAGTATTATTTTCAACTGCTTATACCATTATCACAGTTGCTCACAGATTGAGTGAATTTTTTTGGAGGCTATATTGTAACCCCAGAAGTCTAAAGAAGTACATGACTCATCCCAGTGTTTGTGATGCATCCAGGAAATATGGTAGGAAGCAGGACTCTACTATTGTCTATGATCCAAACAATACAAATATCATCATCAGTTTATTAAGATTCCAGGAAGAAGCACTCAGTTCAAATGTCTTGAAACAATAAACAAAGTGCATTTGAAGAGACTCAGAATTTTGTGACTCTCAAAACTCTGAGGGACCCACTGTTAGAGTTTCAGGGGCCATTGTCTGTAACCCTCAGGCATGACACCTGCCCACAAGGGGTGCCAAATCGAAGCTTGTTGTGAAGGAGGGAACAGAGCAGGCTCCGTCTTGAAAGCAGGACTCCATCTCGGGCCGGACTGTGGACTTGGAGCTACATGCCCAGTATCTGTGGAAACGACATACCAACTGGAAAACCAGGCCCCTGGAAGGAACAGCCCCAGGGCTCTCCATCACCTAAAAGAATACCCTAATTATCTGTGTGACCGAATAGAATCATACATTCTATTATGCTTATTGGGGTTTGACCACAAGCCTATTGATAATCGTCCAGTGTTAACTACCTAGGCTTAAGGCATATGAATCACGGGTTAACTTTGATTGTATCTTTCTTTTTCCTTTGTTCAGACTAGTTTCAGGGAATTTTGGGGAGGTGGGTTTGGGCACGTCTGCTTAGGGTATATAAGGTTTTCACAAAAACTGGTCGGGGTCCTTGGCTAAAAGGAGACTCTGCCTTGGGCCCACCAGTGTAATAAACTGCACTCCACTATCTGCATTGTCTTTCTGAGTGAGTTTGTTTCCCAGAAAGCGTGTCTACAATAGTTGAACTCTGCCATCCTCTCATACCAACACATGCACACACATTTTTATAAATACTAGCCGGATTCTATTTTGAAGTGCAGAAAGAAAGACTGTAACCTTAGGGTTTGGAAATAGTATTTACTCCAGCAAGAAATTATCTGAAGTCATAGTCTCATCCAGGTAAGGAGTAACAGGAGCAGAGAACAAAGATGCTCTCTGAGAAACAGGTTATATGCTTTTATTCTACTGTGCTCTTCACATTTTCAATTTCCTAACTATCCTCTATTTTTTTTTTCTTTTTAATCTTTAGTGTTTAAAGATTTTGATTATGATAGGCTATGCCACAAGTAAATATCATGCTGGTGTCAGATCTTAGGATGTACACATCACAAATATGTGAAAACTTTTCTTGTAAATTAATAACAGAGTTAAAATCTAGTTCTGTAAGAGAGGAGCAAACCACTTCCTGATCTGTCCATGAAAGAAAGCAGGATGTCAAGAGGCTAGGGTGCAAGATTCTTCTGTTACCCTTGCCTCTCCTCAAGGAGTTTTGTTGTGCCACTAGCATGACATATAAAGAAGCTTGAAGCAGGACTAGGTTTAGAAATATAGCAGCTTGCATGCAACAATAATGTGAGCAGAAACAGAACATGATTTGTATGTGCTGTGCTTAGGTGCTCAGTCATGTCCAACTCTTTGTGACGCCATGGACTGTAGCCCACCAGGCTCCTATGTTCATGGGGATTCTCCAGGAAAGAATACTGGAGTAGGTTGCCATGCCCTCCTCCAGGGGATCTTCCCATCCCAGGGATCAAACCCAGATTTCCCACATTGCAGGCGGATTCTTTACCATTTGAGCCACCAGGGAAGACTTGTAGATGAAATGTTAATTTTTTCTACTTCTTTCTTTCTTTAAATGAAAAATGTATCATCTTCCATCATGCAGGATGCCAGAGAATATGATCCTGAGCTCATAAGACTTCTCAAAACTACATCCAGTGAAGGCTCACTATGGGCTGAACTGTGACCCCTAAAAACTCATGTTGACACCCTAAATCCCAGTGCATCAGAAGATGACTTATTTGGAGATTCTTCAGATGTAATCAAGGTAAGATGAGGTTGTTAGCATGAACCCTAATCCAATCACATTTTTGTCTTTGTGTGTGCATGCATGCTATGCTACCTGCAATACAGGACACCCAGGTTTGATCCCTGGATCAGGAAGATCCCCTGGAGAAGCGAATGGCTACCTACTCCAGTATTCTTGTCTGGAGAATTCCATGGACAGAGGACCCTTGCAGGCTACAGTCTTTGTGGTCGCAAAAGAGTCAGACATGACTGAGCAACTAACACTTTCAAGGTGCATGCTAAGTCGCTTCAGTCCTGTCTGACTCTTTGCGATCCTATAGACCATAGCCCGCAGCAACAGAACATGATTTGTACATGCTGTGCTTAGGTGCTCAGTCATGTCCAACTCTTTGTGACTCCATGGACTGTAGCCCACCAGGCTCCTCTGTTCATGGGGATTCTCCAGGAAAGAATACTGGAATAGGTTGCCATGCCCTCCTCCAGGGGATCTTCCCTAACCCTAACCCTAACCCTAACCCTAAAATGGATGAAGACCTGCTTCCAAAAAAATAATCCCATGCTCTGTCCATGGGATTCTCCAGGCAAGAATATCAGAGTGGGTTGCCATGCCCTCCTCCAGGGGGTCTTCCTAACCCAGGGATCGACCTGTATCTCTTACAGTGCCAGCATTGCAAGCAGATTCTTTACTGCCAGTGCCACCTGGGAAGTATAAAAGGGAAAATTTGCACACAGAGACATACATAAAAGGAAGACAATATGGAGAGACATAGAGAGAAAATGGCCATCAATAAGCAAAGGACATAAGTATGGAACAGATCATTCCCTCAAAGCCCTCAGAAGAAACCAACCCTGTCACCACCTTGATTTTGGACTTCCAGCCTACAGAAAGGTTAGGATTTTTATCTAAGACACACAGTTTTGTGGTACTTCATTAGAGCAGCACTAGAAAACAAATGTAGTGCCTTTTTTCCTTAGGTTTCATAAATAGACAGTATCTCCTTGCCTTCAACTGACTCAGCTTGACTTACCCTCTCCAATGGGTCATGACTTAACCTTTTCCAATGGACCAAATAAAGCTCTACTGTCCACATGCACTTATATATCCTTCTTCATGATCAATTTCTTGGCATGGGTATTAGTAAAGGTCTCAGTCAAAACAGACATAGAGACATAGTTTTAAACTTGAAATAATAGAATTGTCCCTTAGAACAAAGAGAGCAGAAAGCCAGCAGGTTGTGCATGATTATCTGCATTTCATGAAATCTTTTATGCTCTACATTCTTTATTGTAATTATTTTGAGTCTTTTTATTTTTATTCATTTACACTTATTTTACATGTTTTATATATTGTACTGAGCCAGGTAAAATTATGGAATTATGCAAATACCTTGTAGTATACATCTGTGTTTTCCAATATGAGATTTTTATTCCAACCAATTCAGCATGTATATTAGCAGCTCGGTGTGTATCAGAAAATACTGTTGGAGATTGGAATACAGCAGCTGACAAAATGAATGAAGACCTGCTTCCAAAAAAATAAATATGAAAAGAGTTATGCATTGTGTCAGAAACTGAATTGAAAAGAGAAACATGCATTCACTCCTTTTCACTCTGGAGTGTTTAATATTTGTAGAAAACGTATGGATATTATGAATTCATAGAGTAAAATGCAAATCCATATGGCAACTGTGACCCGCGTGCTGGGATTGCAGACTACCAGGCTGTATTGGGAATTAAGGCCTGGCAGATGATGGATGGCGACAGTACTGTTTCACTTAATGAAGCAGCTATTGAAGCTTAAAAGGGGAAAGATGACAAGGGGGAACTGAGTGCTATACTCTTTGGAAAAAGTAAAAGCTTTGCAACATTATACCAAGAAGAACTGAACTCACTACTTTTTGAACTTCATTAATCTTTTCCATAAAAATCTGTCTCACTGTCAAGCGGCTCAATAGCTACTTTGGGAAAATGCTTTGCTTCTTTGTGATGGAATCAGTGCCTTAATTGTCCTGAGGCCCCAAGGATGTTCCACCTCACAGAAATACTAAAGAGGTATGCAATGCTCTGGAGAAGCCAGTGTGAAGATGCCAAAATGGTACAGTCGGGACAGGCAAAACTTGTGACCCATGGGGCAGTTTTTCTGTATTAATTTGTTTCTGAGAACAATAATACATGGAAGAGGGAGATAGTGTTACCAAGAATTCTCATGCAGAGATGTTTATTCTTGAGTTAAGGAAAGAGAAGCTTTTGAAATTGTTCTAGTGAATCTTTTTTGTAGTGTGAGCTTAAGGTTTAATAGCACACATTTTAAGTGTAGTCAAAAGGCTAAACTAAATGTCACAACAAAAAATATATCATGAAAACTCATACTCCTAAAAGCAGTCAAATCATTTTTCAGCCGCAATCGCCAAAGCTTTGCACCATCCCAATTAATATCTATTTTTATACAAAAGAAGCAGGGAAACAAGGCATGTGAATTATCCAAGTCTCCTTCCTATGGAAAGCATTCAAATTCCAGCACTATTTCCTTCTTTGAATATTAAAATATGGACATTGATTAATAGAAGAACATTTTTCAAATAAGAATGTATAAGCAGTAAAAAAAGTTTTGAATGAATACTTCATTATTAACCATTGTTTTTCTTTTGAAAACCATGAGGCAGACAGTTTTCAGTTGTGATATGCGGCCAATTAAATCATCCTGGTATTCTAGCAGAGCTCACTTGTATCATACTTTTCCTTCACAGTGCCTGATGTTTTGTCTTTAAGACAACTCTATTTCCTTTTAAATCATAGGTACTTATTTTCAGCCTCTTTTTCCCCCCATTGGTTCCTGCATCTGTGAGGTGGGTGGAACTGGCTCTGTATCAGTTCCAACCCTTTAATGATAGGGATCGCATACTAAAAAAACATAGTCTCGAATGCCAAAGGCAGTGTGGAGGAGGCAGAAAAGGAGGACAAAGTCTGCTGCTGGCCTAATAATTCGACTTAAAAAATGTAGCATGGTGTTCCTGGGGGTTATTATTCTTCTAGTATTCAAAAGAGAATTTAGAAAATCTGACTTACCAGTTGCCTTTTATCATTTTGATTTAAGCTCATATAAAGAATTGGCCAAAATAGAAACACCACTCACTTCTGATTATAAATGTGAACATACCGAATAAATAAACTAGTGAAATACAATGTTGCAAATGAGAAAATAAAAGAGAAAATATGTGTTTTTTAAAAAATTTTAACTGTTAGTGATATTTTCCCCCAAATGTTCTTTCAAATTTAACTGGCAGCAAGATTAATCCAGGATTTAGTTCTTTGGCTATTCATACAAGGAGAACATAAATTATTAATTACAGAATTTCAATTACAAAGTCATTTGAATCTAATTTTGTTCAGCTTTTCTGGTTTTACTAAATCAGCATGAAAATATAACTAACTATACTGTTGATCCAAAGATTCAGGGACTTAAATTAAGCAGATCTAATATGGGAATTAGGCAAAGTAATTCATAAATATTTCCTCTTTAATAACAATTTTTCTAAGATTTTAATATTATAATCTATTTGGGGTTTCAGTTTTCACCTTTTACATGTGAAAGTCTTGGAAATTGTTACTCCCCTCCTTAAAATAAGAAAAAAACTGGACAAACTTACATCATTGACTCATGTTGGGCAAAGAACAAGTCTCCATAGATTAATCGAGAGTCACAGCTGAGACTTCTTATCTGGGGCAAAAGTTCTGGATCTGCAATACAAACTTGTAGGTCCCATAAATGGTGATCTTGATGGATTCCTGGAGGTTGATTTACTAGCATGAGAATGCACAGGTACCCCCAACACATTCCTGGGCTTTACCATCAAGAATCCTACCAGGTTCCCATGGTAAAAATATGAGAAATACTATCAAGTTGGCCTATTAGGGGGAGAATAACTACTGTAAAATACTTGGTGAGTCTTCCTTGTGAAGTGATGACTTATTTCTTAAGGAGAAAATCATTATCAGATCCTTGTCCTAGAGCAGTGGAAGTGAAAGTGTTAGTTGCTCAGTCATGTCCAACTCTTTGGGACCCCAGGGACTGTAGCCCAAGAGGCTCCTCTGTCCATGGAATGCTCCAGGCAAGAATACTGGAGCGAGTTGTCATTCCCTTCTCCAGGGGATCTTCCCAACCCAGGGATTGAACCTGGGTCTCCTGCAATACAGGCAGATTTCTTGTCATCTCAGCCACGAGGAAAGTAGTGGAGGAACGACATTCTTCTCACTAGCCTTCCTGTTCATGTGAATGTCACAGGTCAGAGACAATAGTCAAGAAAAAAGAGATTTAACTGGAAAACTACAGAATGCTTCTCTCAGCCACCTTACCCCTGCACTGACAGTGCTCCGGAATGATAATGAATTAATGGAGGAATGAGCTGTAAGAGATAGACTCTTAGAAGTACTTAGGAAAGTCTCAAAACAAAAGAATTGATGAAACAAAAACAAGAGAAAAATGTAAAGTCTGTGGAATATGTATAGCTACTGCAAACATTAAACAACGCCCAAATTCCAGACAGATTAACATAAGGTCTTCACACTAATGGCTCATTTACTTCTATTAATATCACTCAAAACATGTGTGACTTTCAATAAAACATTAAAAGGTGTGCCTAAAGATAGGAAAAGACAAAGTTTGTAAAGCTATTCGATAATCAAAACATCTATAGGACATAGTTGTTGGAAGTATCAGAGGGGGAATGTAAAACAATGGTCAATATGTTGAGAGTTCTAATGGAAAAAGTAGACAATATGCAAAAACAGATGAGAAACTGCATATTAAAAAGCAGAGACATTACTTTGCTGACAAAGGCCCATCTAGTCAAAGCTATGATTTCTTCCAGTAGTCATGTATGGATGTGGGAGTTGGACTATAAAGAAAGCTGAGTGCTGAAGAACTGATGACTTTGAACTGTGGTGTTGGAGAAGACTCTTGAGAGTCCCTTGGACTGCAAGAGATACAACCAGTCCATCCTAAAGGAGATCAGTCCTGAATATTCATTGGAAGGACTGATGCTGAAGCTGAATTTGCCACCCAATTTGAAGAACTGACTTATTGGAAAAGACCCTGATGCTGGCAAAGATGGAAGGCAGGAAGAGAAGGGGAAGACAGAGGATGAGATGTTTGAATGGTATCACCAACTTAATGGACATGAGTTTGAGTAAACTCCGGTAGTTGGAGGTGGACAGGGAAGCCAGGCGTGCTGCAGTCCATGAGGTTGCAAAGAGTCGGACATGACTGAGTGACTGAACTGAACTGAATGTAAGCATAGACATAGAAATTCAAAAAGCAAATCAAAAAGAAATGATAGAAATAAAAAACATTGTTAATAAAGAAAGAATCCCTTTTATAAGTTCACAAATAGACTTCACATGGCCAAGGAAAACAAAGGTTAAAGATATTGCCAAAGAAATTTCACAAATAGAAATGCAAAGAAAAAAAAAATACAGACCAGAATATACAATATATTTTCAAAAGATAATTTGAAAATTATCTTTTTCAAATGATGCATGCATGGCATGCATGGCATGCAGGCAGGGGAATAATAGTAAGAGAAGAATGAGAGATTTGAATAGAATGAGTATTTAAAATAATAATGGCTTAAACATTTAAGAAACAATTTATACCATTTGTTAATCTCTTTCAAAAAATAGCAGAATATTTCCTAATTCATTCTGTGAGACCAGATTTACACTAACACCAAATCATACAGACACTGCAAGAAAACTGCAAACCAATATCTCCCATGAATATATATACAAAAATTTCCAAGAAAATACTAGCAAATTGAATCCAACAATTTTTAAAAATATTTATGTGAGGGAATTTCGATGTGCAAGGTAGGATATGTCAAATGAATCTAGGTGTTTATAGTATATGAAAGGAATCCGTCAGTTTTTTTGTTCACCTGAAAATATTTGCTTTACCTTCCATCTTGATGCTTTTGGCCAGTCTAAAATTTTAGATTGATTGAAATTTCACAACATTATTTTCTGGTTTTCAATCTAATATTAGGGACTATATTATCAGCTACTTAGATATCTAAGCTCTCCTTATTACTGAATGTTAAAATATCTTTTTATTTGGCTTCTGAAATTTTGAGCAATTAAATATTAACATTAATGACCATTTCTATAACTAACAATTGGTACTTTTGATTAGTTTTGGAAAATTCTTAGCATTTTATTTTTAGTTATTTCCTCTTGTGCATAGCCTCTACTTTTTCCTCTGGAATCTCAAATAACCTGCATATTGATTTTTCCTCTTTCAGTCAATTGTTCACTTAACTTCTGTTTCATATTTTAAATCTTTGTTTTCCTGTGCTGCATTTTGAGTAGGTGTTGCAGTTGTATCTAACTTGAATGCCAACTATTTAGTAAATATTTAAATTTGGAACTATAAACACACATGAATGTGAAAAATGGAGTATTTCCTGCTATATCAGTGAACAAGGGTGTCACAGTCATCAGTGACAATCATCCAGGGAACAGGAAGGAGAGAAATACCTGGATCTAACAACCATCAGATTGCAGCCACTTTCCTATGGTGAACCCAAGGGAGCTTAGAATATGAAAAAAAGCATATCTAGATATGGCTCTAGATAGCTGACATACATATGAAAGGAATGATTTCAGTGAACACAGAATCTTGCATCTTCCCATATGCCTGTTCATTCAGCTGATCAGTATGCGTCCAACTCTTTGTGACCCCATTGACTGCAGCACATCAGGCTTCCCTGTTCATGACAAACTCCCAGAGCTTGGTCAAACTCATGTCCATCAAATCAGTGATGTCATCCAACCATCTCATCCTCTGTCGTCCCCTTTTCCTCCTGCCTTCAATCTTTGCCAGCATCAGGGTCTTTTCCAATGAGTCAGTTCTTCAAATCAGGTGGCCAAAGTGTTGGAGTTTCAGCTTCAGAATCAGTCCTTCCAATGAATATTCAGGACTGATTTCCTTTAGGATGGACTGGTTGGATCTCTTAGCAGTCCAAAGGACTCTCAAGAGTCTTCTCCAACACCACAGTTCAAAAGCATCAATTCTTTGGTGCTCAGCTTTCTTTATAGTCCAACTCTCACATCCATACATGACTACTGGAAAAATGATATCTTTGACTGGATGGGCCTTTGTCAGCAAAGCAACATCTCGGCTTTTCAATATGCTGTCTAGGTGGGTCATAACTTTCCTTCCAAGGAGCAAGTGCCTTTCAAATTCATGGCTGCAGTCACCATCTTCAGTAATTTTGGAGCCCAAGAAAATAAAGTCTCTCACTGTTTCCATTGTTTCCCCATCTATTTGCCATGAAGTAATGGGACTGGATACCATAAACTTAGTTTTTTGAATATTGAGTTTTAAGCCAGGTTTTTCACTCTGTTTCACTTTCATCAAGAGGCTCTTTAGTTCTTCACTTTCTGCCATAAGGGTGGTGTCATCTGCATATCTCAGGTTATCGATGTTTTTCCCTGCAGTCTTGTTTCCAACTTCTGCTTCATCCAGCCCAGCATTTCACACGATGTAATCTGCATATAAATTAAATAAGCAAGATGACAATATAGAGCTGACATACTTCTTTCCCATTTTGGAGCCAGTCCATTGTTCCATGTCCAGTTCTAACTGTTGCTTCTTGACCTGCATACAGATTTCTCAGGAGGCAGGTAATGTTGTCTGGTATTCCCATCTCTTAAAGAATTTTCCATAGTTTGTTGTGATCCACTCAGTCAAAGGTTTTAGTGTAGTCAATTAAACAGATGCAGAGGTTTTTCTGGAATTCTCTTGCTTTTTCTATGATCCAACAGATGTTGGAAATTTGATCTCTGATTCCTCTGCCTTTTCTAAATCCTGCTTGGAGTTCTTGGTTCAGGTACTGTTGAAGCCTGGCTTGGAGAATTTTTAGCATTACTTTGCTAGCCTGTGAGATGACTGCAATTGTGCAGTAGTTTGAACATTCTTTGGTATTTCCTTTCTTTGGGATTGAACGGAAACTGACCTTTCCAGTCCTGTGGCCCCCTGAGTTTTCCAAACTTGCTGGCATATTGAGTACAGCACTTTCACAGCATCATCTTTTAGGAGTTTAAATATCTCAGCTGGAATTCCATCACCTCCACTAGCTTTGTTCATAGTGATGCTTCCCAAGGCCCACTTGACTTCACATTCCAGGATGTCTGGCTCTGAGTGATCTCATCATGATGGTTATCCCAGGCTTTAAGATCTTTTTTGTATAGTTCTTCTGTGTATACTTGCCACTTCTTAATATTTTCTGCTTCTGTTAGGTCCATACCATTTCTGTCCTTGATTGTGCCCATGTTTGCATGAAATGTCCCCTTGGTATCTCTAATTTTCTTGAAGAGATCTCTAGTCTTTCCCATTCTATTGTTTTCCTCTATTTCTTTGCACTGATCATCGAGGAAGGCTTTCTTATCTCTCCTTGCTCTTCTTTGGAACTTTGCATTCAGAAGGGTATATCTCTCCTTTTCTCCCTTGCATTTCACTTCTCTTCTTTTCTAAGTTATTTGTAAAGCCTTCTCAGACAACCATTTTGCCTTTTTGCACATCTTCTTCTTGGGGATGATTTTGATCCCCTCCTCCTGTACAACCTCTGTCCATATCAGATCTAATACCCTGAATCTACTTGTCACTTCCACTGTATAATTGTAAGCGATTTGATTTAGGTCATACCTAAATGGTCTACTGGTTTTCCCTACTTTCTTCAATTTAAGTTTTAATTTGGCAATAAGGAGTTCATGATCTGAGCCACAGTCAGCTCCCAGTCTTGTTTTTGCTGACTGTACAGAGCTTCTGCATCTTCTGTTGTAAAAAATACAATCAATTTGATTTCAGTATTGACCATCTGGCAATGTCTACATGTAGAATCATCTCTTGTGTTGTTGAAAGAGGGTGTTTGCCGTGACCAGTGCGTTCTCTCAGCAAAACTCTGTTAGCTTTTGCCCTGCTTCATTTTGTATTCCAAGGCCAAACTTGCCTGTTGCTTCAGGTATCTCTTGACTTCCTAATTTTGCCTTCCAGTCCTTTATGATGAGAAGGACATCTTTTTTTGGTGTTAATCCTAGATGGTCTTTCAGGTTATCATAGAATCATTCAATTTCAGCTTCTTCGGCATCAGTCCCATAATTAGAAAAGTGCTAAATTCCTTTAGATACTTGGTGTCCTTTAATTAATAATAATATCTGGAAATTCAGTCTACCTTCACTTTGTTGTAAAACTTCTATGTTACCTACATTCTCCCCTCGCCTCCTTGGAGCAGCTCTGTCATGGTTACTTGAGATGCTGCCTCCTGGGCTTAAGTCCTAAAAAATTTCCACCAAATAAAACATAAATCTAAGCTTTTAGGTTGTACTAATTTTTAAGTTGACATATGTGCAGGTGATTTATTTCAACATTACATATTCTTTTTATCATACTATATCTGAAGTCTGAGTACTTACATTTCTTTTCTGTTGTTTCTAATCACTCTTACTCATAGAATTGCGATTCTCACATTAACTCATATTTTACCCAGTGTACTATGTGACTGTACTGAGGGCATATATTCAGAATGCTTTTGCGTCTTAGTCACTTAGTCATGTCCGACTCTGTTGTGACCCCATGGACTATAGCCCACCAGACTCCTCTGTACATGGAATTCTCCAGGCAAGAATACTGGAGTGGACTGCTGTTCCCTTCTCCAGGGGATCCTCCCTATCCAGGAATCAAACCTGGGACTCCTGCATTACAGACAGATTCTTTACAGAATGCTTTTACCCATAGAGAAATTTTATTTGCTTCTAATAAGAGCCACTTAATAGCTTCTTTCAAGCATCAGTTCCCCTTGCATAAAGGCTTAGTGTCCTTCGATACAGGCTTTCGTTGGGTTAACCTTGCTGTTTACCTTCCATCTTGCTTTCTTTACCCTACTTCCTGCTTCTTGCATAGATGCCACCTCCTCAATTTAATGTTTCCTCCCATCCTTCCTTCTTTCCTTCCTCCTTTTCTCCTCCCCTCCGTTGTTTCCTTTCTTCCTTCCTCTTTTTACTTTTTTGAGTCAGAGAATTCCATTGGTTACTAGTGAGTACAGGAATGCACTAAAATATATACATTTTATGTAATTTTATAGGAGGGCTCCCAGAATATGTAGTTCATCAATAGAATGCTAACCTTTTCTTGACTGAATTTTGTAAATATTTTTAGGGTTAATGATATGAAGTCTATTTGTACATGGTTTATTTTCTACATATAATCAAGTTAAGCACAGGAGAAATAGGGGAGGGGAATTTGGGTGAAGGTATATGGAAAAAAATTTATTATCCTCTGCTAATCCCCCTCTAAACATTTAATGATAGAGGATAAAGTATAATATACAAACAATTACTATTCCTGATGATTAGAATGTGGTTCAGTATTCTCCAAACTTTAATTTCTATGACATCTCTGTAAGGTAAGCATTAACGATGTTTATTACTACTCTATTATGGTTTAAGAAACTGAGTCCAAGAGTAGTTATTCAATTAATTTATTTCATATTACACAGCTAATGGTGGTGTCAGAATTCAAATCTAAGATAGTCTCTATCTATACTTCATGCTTTATGTACCTCACTGTGTTTTAAAACAAAGTAAACATCCAGGTGAACATGCAGAAAGGAAAAGAAGAACAACATGGTGAAACAGGACTGTTGTCAAGGGCACTCTGGGTCAAACCTTGGAAGCAAAGTACATTAATCAAGGTTTTGAATCCTGAAGGATATTGGGGGCTTAAAGTGATTCAGACAGATGATAGACTAGTCTAGAAACTACCCTGGCTGTGTATGAAGGTCACAAATAGTCTGCCCTATTAAAGAGACATGAATACACCCAATACTGGTGTCACATTTCAATATGAAATAGAGCTAAATGGATAAAACCTACAAGTGGAAACATTACATGGTGTACAAGATAAAGAAGGAACTCATTTATTGCACAGAGGCGTACTGCAACTGGGCATAGCTAGATAATATGCAGTATGAATTAGCCTCCATTAAAAATAAGTAATCCTACACCTATAATTCTCAACCAACTTCAAGGGAAGGGAGATAAAGATTCCTTGTGACAGTAACGACTGTTAGGAATTGGGACTTTTAGAGCAAATGAATTCATATCAGTCTATTTTGAAATGAGGGATACTGAAGCATACTTCCTTGTTAAGCTGCTAAGAAAGAAGAAGAAATCAGTCAAATATATTCAGATTTTTCTGTCCTAAAAATAACATCTTGAGTCTAGAGCTTATCATTAGCAGTAGGCCAATAAAGCCAAATAGTGTTAGTCTTACAGTTATCATTCTAGGTAAACTGCTTTAAAACTAGATGTTAGGGACTTCATAGATGGATAGGGTATAGAAGAATCCAGAGAACTTTTGCATCTATAGTAACACAAAAATATCCCAAGAGAAATATTTTGTCAAAATGTTTTATGACCTAACAAAGATCAGGATGCAAAAAGTCCATGACCAAGTCAGTTCTAAAGAGAAATAACAATTTATATCTGGTGGCAGCCTCCATTCCTGAATAGATTTATCTGGCTTTTTATTTACATCAGACAAAGGAGCAGCCTGAACAGGTTAATGGGAATATTTGGTGAATATATTAACGGTAGTATGATTTGGCAGAATATAGAAGAGCATAAAAAGTAAACACAGTAACCAGGCCTGAATAACCCACCCATATAGGGAAGAAGAAAGTTAAAGCAAAAGTCACTCAGTCTTGTCTGACTCTGCGACCCCATAGACTATACAGTCCATGGAATTCTCCAGGCCAGAATACTGGAGTGGGTAGCCATTCCCTTCTCCAGGGGATCTTCCCAACCCAGGGATTGAACCCAGGTCTCCCGTATTGCAGGCAGATTCTTTACCAGCTGAGCCACAAGGGAAGAAGAAAGCACTGAGAAATTGAAGATCCTGTACATTTTTTCTGCCCTTGAATTCTAGATCTTGTTGGAGTTGAATTCTTATATGAACTAAAAATATCTAAATATTGCAGTTCAGATCTCTATTGCAATGTTAACAAGGTCAAAAGCTATTGAGGGTATAGAATATTGAAAGTTGATCTAATTACAGGTGAACTCAATCTAATTATAGCTCTGGGCCATCACCAGCTTAACTCTGTTCTAGGAGGAACCTGAGTAATTAGATCTTCTTTTCAATCACAATAAAGAGGAATGGGCTTTCAATCTTGAGAAAATTGACACAACAAAACCATAATAATTATAATTCCTTATTATTTTATAACCAACATATGGAATAAAATTATGAAAATGTATAAAATATGCAGAGAAGTATGGTAAAGGAAATCTTAGTTAATAAAAGACAATGACAATAGGCATAGATGAACTTTTTTATCAACTTAAGATTAGCAGACAGGATTTTAATATTTCCATTAAAATGTGTAAAATAAAGGATAGGAGGGAATAATATATGAAGATATAGAAGTTTCAGGAGAGGAAAAGAAATTCTAAATAAGGAAGAAATGGCAATTAAATTTTTAAAATTAAATTTAAATAGTCAAAATTTAATTGAGTGGTTTAACAACATATTGAAGACAACAAAAGAAAGACCAACTTAACAAAATGTAAACTACTTCCAAAGGGAGAAGAGAGAGATGGTGGGGTAGAGAAGTCATTGGAAATTTAACGACCTGTATTTTAAAGAGTTGATGTTCAACATCAACCGTATCTAAGAACCTCTACCTATGCAAAGTTAAATAAACACAAAGCAAAAGATGTCCAAGCACATCATATTCAAATAGCTAAAAACCAAAGTTAAACACAACTAGAGAAAAAAATTACATAAAGGTAACAGTGAGAAGGATGATGACTGAGTTTTCACAAGAAACCATAAAGGTAAACATATGAAAGTTTTCTGATGCTATAAGAAGAATAAAAAGATCAAATAGAACTAGTTGAAAAATGTCTGTTAAGTAAAATGTCTATCAAAAATATGTTTTGTTCATCAAAATGAGGAAAGTAAATAAAGAATTGGGAAACTGCAGACTAGGAAAACTGTGGTATGAATATTGATAATATTCACATAACAAATATATGTATATGACAAAGAAATTATATTATGAATGTATAAACAATTCTTGTAAATTGATAACTAACAGTCAAACAGTCCCCAGAGGAGCAAACAACTTGAACAGGCATTTCACAAAGGAAAGTATGAATATGGCCAATAAGCAGAGGAAGTTGTGGGCAGTGTCAGTAGAAAAAAATAAAACCATAAGAAGATACCATTATATACTCCATCAGAATTTAAAATATCCCTAAAATGTTACAAAGCCAAAATATTAAAAGTTTTAGTACATAAAATTTTAGCAAGAGTGTAGAGTCAAGGAACTCAAACTTTTATAGTGGGAATATAAAATAGTGTTTGCAACCCATTGGACTGTAGCCCATCAGGCTCCTCTGTCCATGGGATTTTTCAGGCACGGATACTGGAGTGGTTGCCATGTCCTTCTCCAGGGGATCTCCCCAACCAGGGGCTCGAACCCACATTTCCTGTGTCTCCTGCATTCCTGGAGGATTCTTTACCTGCTGAACCATAGGGGAATGCCTACCACTTTGTAAAACGGCAGTTTCTTTGTAAGAGAAAACTTTTTGTATAACATTCAAATAATTACCACTTTCTCAAATTAATCTGAACTAAGATTTTATAATAGAATTCTTCAAAACAGTTTTTCTCTGGAAATTGACAGTTTTATTTATATGGCACATGAAATAACAATCACCAATGCCATTTCAAAAAAAAACAACACATGTTATTAACTCAAAGCAAGATATTATATAAAGCTCTAATAATTAGGTCATTGTAGCATAGTTCATAGGTCAACAAATATTGCTAATAAATACAATAGAGGGTCTAAAAAAAACTACTCTGATGAGAAAATTTGTACAACAGAGACTGAGGGAGAAAATATAAACTTTCCAATAAATTGTTCTGAGTTAACTGTTTTTTTATAAGAAATGCATAAATTCTGATTTAGCATTATATACAGAAAGCATTTTCACTTGGCATGTAATTCTCAATTTCAAAAACAAAAATTTAACATTTCTGAAGAAAATCCAGTAAATTATCTTTATGACCTAAGTGTGTAAAAGCATTTAAAAATAGGACACAAAATATACAAACCACATAGAAAAAGATTAATATACTTAGCTACTGAATACATTAAATATAATAAATCTCACCATAAATCATAAGTAAACCAAACAACATACATATGGAAGTTAATTTGCAGCGCATAGTTAACTAATTAAAAGTTATAGCCAGTATATGAATATCTCATACAAATAAATAATGAAAATATGTATGACCCAATTATGAATCAGCTAGTCATAGAAGGAAAACAAAGTCAAAATCTTTCGATTTTGTGTTCTCAGTCTTCTTATAATCAGTGGAAAGCAAAACATTTTAAATTAAAAATATTTGCAAAAAGTTTGAATAACAATAGCAAATGAGGCTTAGGTGTCAAACAGGGGACACCTCACATAGTGGTGAAGGAGAGTGATTTGTAGAGCCACTTTTGAGAGTGACCTCAACAATAACAAAAGCATGTATTACCTAAAATTCCACCTGTAGGAATATCACACAAACAAGAAAATACTCCAAGAATATTTATCACACTATCTTTTATAACAATAGTTACTTGGAAACACTAAATTTCTGACAGGAGGAATGTAGACAAATGTCCTATGGGTTTTTTTTACAGTGAAATGATAAATAGCAATGAATATGAATGAACTTGAACTCCATACACATACGAATATGGATAATCTAATCCAGAATCAAATATTAATGAAGTAAGTTTCAGAATGATGACAACTCCACAATACAATATATATATTTTATGGGTATATGTACATAGTCTGATATTAAAAAAATATTTTGGAATAATAAAATTCAAATTTGGAAAAGCTGATATTTTTATAAGGGGGTGAGCAAGAGTAAACAGGGCTCTTCATATATATCTGTAATACATAAAAAGACTGTCATATATAAGATTACATTGTTAAAGTCAATAGATCTGGATTGTGGGTCTGAGGGAGTCTGTATTATTTTCTCCAATAGCTCAGTGGTTGATATTTTGGTAACGAAAGAAGAGAGACAGAGGGAAAGACAGGGAGAGTGACAGAGGGAACGAGAGGGAGAGTAGGAGGGAGGGGGAAAGAGAAAAAGGAGGGAGGGGGAAAGAGAGAGAACAGAAGAAGTAACAGAAGGCAGAACCCATTATGCCACTGTACATTTTTAACTTGAATATGAAGTCTGTGACAAATACATTGAACGGCTATTTTCAAGTGTGGTTTATCCTACCTTTGTTAAAGTTGATATATTGTATTACGTGTAGGAAATGCCTATTTTATGTCTAGGTAATCAATTCCAATCAAAATCCAGCCATACAGTGTATTATTCAGGCTACTTGAACCTGAATTCTAATAATCTTTCTTTACTTTCATCTAATACATTCTCGAGACTTGTTCCCATTCTGCTTAACACTTGTTTTCCTACATTTAGCCATAAATGATTTATATCCTTAAGGTTCCCTGAAGTTTGGGGATACAGTATTCTGTGTTTTTGCTAGAACTCAGTTAAATATTATTTAGTTCTCAGAATTCTTTCCAAATTCCCTCATTTGGAATTAAGATCCACATAGCATTTACAATATGTTTGGCCTTTAGACATATGTCTATTGCTTGGGTTAGTTTATGAACTAATGGAGGACCAAAACTTCATGTTTGATCTTACGTCCTCTCTGCTTTGCACTGTGCTTCGTGGGGGTGTCCTTACTGGCTTACTGACTAGAGATTAGGTCTCAATCGTGTCCACCTCTTTGCGACCCCATGGACTGTATGTAGCCTGCCAGGCTTCTCCATCCATGGAATTCTCCAGGCAAGAATACTGGAGTGGGTTGCCATTCCCTTCTCCAGGGGATCTTCCAGACCCAGGGATCGAACTCAGGTCTCCTGCATTGCAGGCAGACTCTACTATCTCAGACACCAGGGATGCCCCATGAAAGTATTCTGTGCTACCATAAAGGTTTCATTTTTTTTTTCTTAAAGAAAAAGGAAACATGAGAAAACTGCCATTTAGTTTTCACTTGTGCCAAAGTAAAGCGTATCTTTGTTCAAATCTAGAGTAGTTTTCACAGACTGTTTTTTTCCCCAGAAATTCTTTGCACTCTTATCTCTTCCTTCATCCTTTAGGAAGAATTGATAACTTTCTATATTCACGCTTTTATGAGGCAGGGCATACATACTTGAAGCTAAGTAACTGAAATATCTTAAAGGAAATAAATAAAACTTAGAGATAATTGTCTTAAAGGCAAGAAACATTTTTCTCCATTGAGAGACATTTCTAAGAAGTGTTTCTAAAATCTAGAATTCTCAAAATGTTAAATGCTAAAGTTTAATAAAACAAAAATTATAGTTTTTTTAATTTAAAAAATAGAGTGGGTAATAGTAGTAAGTGATAAAAGAGCAAGATTCTGACCACCAAAGGGATATAAATTACCTGTTAAAAGTGAAAACAAGAAATGGGAGATGGGAACCAGGAAGTGTAAAAAGATGTGACCTATGTACAGGTGAAGATATTTCATCAGGTAAAGGCACCTAAACCTTAATTGGATTAAGGGATCTTAGGAAGGTATAGAGATATACCCAAGTCTGGAAGAAGTCATGCAGTATGAAACACATTTTCATTTTGTTCTAAGTTGTGAATTATCAAGATTCTTTCTGCATGTTGCTACCTAAATTCTTCCAGTTATTGATAACTCACCCTACCCACTTCCTCCCAAGCAAGAATGCAAATCCAAGCCATTAAGAAAGCAGGGAGGGCTGTAAAATGAATTGAAAATGTGTTGGAAAACATAAACGCCAAACTATTTTTAGAGACTGATTGCGACTGCTTGGCACTTAAAATTTTTAATGCACAAAAATTATAATTCCCAGAAATACATTGAACACTCTGAACATTCTCATAAGACATTAAGAGAAATACATTTTTTATCAATTTGGTGAATATATTATTTGAAAAATTCAGAAAAAAAGGCATGTTTGCTATATGATGGATTTATGTTTAGTGAAATAATCAGACTGACAGTTTATTTTCAGCACATTGACCTGACTTGCCTTGATGGTATGATTTTACAGTTTCAAAATTAATATGGAACCTCTGGTGTGAAGTTGAGTATCATTTTTGCTTTAATATAAATTTCTTTTATCATTAGGTATGTTCAGTATCTTAATAATCTCTTTGCCATTTGATATATTTGGTTCTTGATATGATAACTGATTTCCAAGTGAAATATGGACATTTTGAGTATTATACTAGGGAATGCTTGATGCTACTTAAATATCATTTTAGTTGGTTTGTTTTGACACCAGACTGGCAGAGAGTGGCTGTCAAAATGTACTGTTGAGTGGGGGTAGAAATCCAGGTTCCCCAGGGGGCCTCCATTGACACTGGAGAGGGAAGAACTCCCCATTACTCCCAACAGGGGAGAGGGCATTCCAGCTGCCATTAGGCATCCACTGATACCGCTGGGAGGGAGGTTACCTTGTTACCATGGGGTACTGGTGAAGCCCTAGCTGTCCCCTAAGCTTCCGCTGGTACCCGCCCCAATGTGGAGAAGAGAGGCTTCATTACAGACAGGTGCAGGGAGAGATGCGCTCCTTCCTTGAAATCTGAGCTGACACTTGGCTAAAATTCCCTGAGATGCTGACATCTAATTTGCGCACTTCTCGTATGTATGTCATACTGTAGTAAGATATGCACCTTCTTATCACTTGGTGGGCTGAAATTCCTTGCTCAGACTGTTTAAAACCACCTCACAGAGGTGATTGGTACCCCTCCTGGTGAGAGTGGGAATCCAGGCATCTGTACTGGTTAATTTTATGTGTCAACGTGGCTGGACCATGAAACCCAGCTATTTGGTTAAACATCCTGAATGTTTCCGTGAAAGAGTTTCGTTCTTTGTTATTGTTTTATTGCTGAAGTTAACTTTTAAGTGGGTGGACTTTAAGGAGATCGCCCTGCACGGTGTGGGAAAGCCTCCACCAATCTGGCGAGGCCTTACTAGAACCAACCCAATAAAAGCCAGGATTCCGGCGGCAGCGCGCCTCTGGCTTGCACCTCTTCCTGGAGTCCGCGGTCTGCAGTCCTACTCCGTCAGGTTGGGAGTCACCAGGCCTCCACCGTCATGTGAGTTAATTTCTTGAAACAAATCCTTCTTTTTGCGTATGTGTGCACACATATATGTGCACGTATACATCCTGTTTGTTGCGTTTCTCTGGAGAACCTTAAGACAGGCCTGCCAGCCATTGCTGGATTGGGTACGGATGGGGCTATCCGTTTTTTTCTGTGCTCTTTGGATGGAATACAGTGGTTATCTTCGAAAAGTTTTGTGTTGTGCTGGATTGCGCCTTTAGGAGTCCTTGGGCTAGAAACGGCAGATGCTGGGTGAAGGGAATGGCGTTTTTACCTCTTTGAGTAATTAAAAAAAAAAACACAACACACCTATGTGGTTTCTGGATTTCTGTTGCCTGGAGGTCTGGGATACAGGCGGCAGGAAGAAAATCCGTGGAATTTACCACCATGTGGCTCCTCAGTTCCTCAGGATTTTCTATTTTGGATATTCATTGTCTGTAATAATTATGCTTTTTGTGCCTGTGTGTTCAGACACCTCTGACTCTTTGTAACCTCATGTACTATAGCCCACCAGGCTCCTCTGTCCATGGAATTTTCTAGGCAAGAATACTTGAATGGGTTGCCATTTCCTACTCCAAGGCATCTTCCCAACTCAGGGATCGAACCTGCATCTCTTGCATCTCCTGGATTGGCAGGGGGATTCTTTACCACTGCGCGATCTGGGAGGCCAAATGAGGCTTTTTACCTTTCTATTTTCTCTACTCCTGAGTCCCTGTTCCTCTTCCCCCTCTCTGTTGCATCTTGCAATAGTTCTTGGTATTTGAGTTAAATTTAATCTCTTGCACATTTTGTCATTTAATGTTAACTACTGACATGAGTCTTTCTGGTGTTTTTCTGTTTACTTGTTTTAGTAACCCCTTTCATAATTATTTACCTGTTTAGAATCCATTTATATACTGAGCAGAATTTCTGTTTTGAGGTCTGAATATTACCCAATGCTTGTATAAGAATATTATGTTGAGATTTTGTGGTTTATTAATGATTTGAGAAGATTTTTTCAGCACCTCTAATACTTTATAATTTTCTAGTTGCATTTTATGATACTGTGCATTATTTTGAAATTGCTAGTAAGTTCCTGAAACATCAGTAATAATTATTTCTCTGTAAGCAGTATTAAAGAATTTGAGCAGCTTCTCAGGTTTCTTAAATCAATATTGTAGTATTCTGTTGGTACTAGTAGGTGCAATTTCTTTAACGGATGGCATATGTTGAGGGAGAGAGTATTAATTTCGAGGTACTCGTTTGTTTCTATAGAACTTTAAATGATCTCCTTGCTTCCTTTTTCTCCTTACCACCTTCCTCTTTGAAGAAGTCTTTCTCTTCCCTATAACCAGTGTCTTAGACTCCATTTCTGGCCTTTGAGGCCTTCGGACTAAGACCCTTTTTCTCTTCCTCACTAACGGCGCAGTACTGCATCTACCTCCTGGAGGCCTGTTTTTGGTCATTGAACCTAGAATGGCAGAGTAGCAATCATGCAACAGATTCTTCTGAGGGTTGAATTTGTTCGGTCAGGGTTCTTCCTGAGTTCCCCGTGGGTTTTCTCTTGCTTCCAGCTGGAGGCAGTTCTGTTTCTAAAGGTCAGGCATTATTTGTTCCACCTGGGTATCCAGGTCACTCTTATTTTAAGGTCTGTAATGTGAAGTATATTTTGTAAATTCTCCTTTGCCTTGCAGTGTAACATTCTTAAGTTCCAGAAGACATCTTTGCAGACCATCTGCCTATCACATAATTAATTTCAGGTTGCCCATTTAGATAGACATTCCCCAGTTTCACTATTGAAATACTTCAGTATCCTCTATTGGATGTGAATTGATTATACTAAAAATTGCCCAATAAGTCATACACTGTCTCCCAACAGGCAGTGAATAACTGTATATGGAAAATCCATTAGAAAAGTACTTTTCCCATAAAATCCTCCCCTTTTTCTGAGCAGTGCATTTGAAAATATAGCCTTAATAATTATTTAGCTAACTCCTTTATTTATGAAAAAATGTATTTGTGATTTTTAGACTATCATGTGATATTCTTCTGAGTCTTTTCACCTGCCATGTTTCACTTTACACCTAATCAGCTCTAATAACACTATATATTTGAATAGTGCTTTATAGTTCACAGGTGCTTAAAATATACAACCTAATTCCATCCTTAAATAATTGTGCCATTTTCAGGTAAAGAATATCAGAGATTCAGAGAACATAATTTTGACCTAAAACCCCATGACTCTTAAATAGCACTGAAACTTAAGCACATGTTTCATTATGCCAAGTTAATTTCTTTTAAGTTAATCTGTAGTTACCAAAAACATTTTGCTTCGCCAACCAGTTAAGCCAAATGTCTTTTTTGCAAAACTTTTTTTTGTGCATACATTTTAGGAAAACTCTGCTCTTACATATATATTTTACTTAAAATTTCAAACAATTTTTATAATTCATTATTTCTATTTGGAGAGTCCTTTTATCACAGCTTTTCTGAAATTAACTATAGGTGAAGCAGTTATTTACATTCTCAATATTATGCACTGTTTATCAATTAAGTGAAGTCCAGGACATTTCCCTACTAAGAAGTTTCTTAAACATTTAAAATCTTCCATCAAGTCAGTTTAAGAGCTATTTATTGACTACCTGTTAAGCTATTTATTGACTATTCTGTTAAGTCTCAGACTAAAAGTTGGAAGAATTAAATATGAGAAAGTCATGATCATTGCCTTCAAAAAAATGACCTTTCGAGAAACAGGCAATCCTAATTCTACCTAAACTTTTCAAATAATAAACAAGCAATTACTGTTTTGTCCTATTAAGAAAGCCTAATTGGAAAACAATTTATGACAAGTCAGTTTTCCTCATGAAATACTGATACAAAAACCCTAAGCAAAATCATAGCATAACAAAACTATTAATACACCGAGTTTGATATATCATGGCTGTAAGATTGATAACAGGAATATAAGTTTGTTTTACATTACTAAATCAATAAGAAAAATATTTTTTACCATATAACAAGATTCTCTTCTACTTCACAGTAATATTTTCCTTGCTTCCTTCTGAACCCTAACCAGCAGTATCCTCCAAACTCATATTTCTACCAATTGCCTTTTCAAGGCAGTTTGTATCTTCTCTAACATGCACCTCAATATCCACCAGCCTCCACCTTATGCATGGTTTCATGGTCACTTTCACATTTTAGGCATTTGTTACAGTAGCAGCCCCACTTCCTAGTATCAAAATTTGCCTTAGCTCTCTATTGCTGCCTAACAAATTACTACCAGCATAGTGGCTAAAAACTATACACACACAATTTATTCTGAGAGTCAGGTGTCCATGACTAACTTAGCTGAGATCTTCTGCTTGGGAGTCTCACATTGATATATTTGAATTGGGTTCTCATTTGGAGGTTTTATTAAGTAAGGATCCATTTTGAAGCTCACTCAGGTTCTTGGCACAATGCAAATTTGTGTGTGTGTGTGGTTGTAAGACCTAGGGCCACAGCTTCTTGCTGTCTATTCCTAAAGGCCACATGCATTTCCTTGCATGTGTTTACTTTCCTAACATGGTCTCCTAAGTCAACAGTGAGAGTTTCTAGCCAGTTGGCTAGCAAAATAAAGTCCTATAAAAGGCAGTGTAGCCCTGGCAGGCTACAGTACATAGAGTCGGACATGACTGAAGTGACTTAGCATAGACACTTACTCCTTGGAAGGAGAGTTATGACCAATCTAGACAGCATGTTAAAAAGCAGAGACATTACTTTGTCAACAAAGGTCCATCTAGTCAAGGCTATGGTTTTTCCAGTAGTCATGTATGGATGTGAGAGTTGGACTATAAAGAAAGCTGAGCGCCAAAGAATTGATGCTTTTGAACTGTGTTGGAGATGCTTTTGAACTGTGTTGGTGTTGGAGAAGACTCTTGAGAGTCCCTTGGACTGCAAGGAGATCCAACCAGTCCATCCTAAAGGAGATCAGTCCTGGGTGTTCATTGGAAGAACTGACGTTGAAGCTGAAACTCCAATACTGTGGCCACGCAGTGCAAAGATCTGACTCGTTGGAAAAGACCCTGATGCTGGGAAAGATTGAGTGCAGGAGGAGAAGGGGACGAGAAAGGATGAGATGGTTGGATGGCATCACCAACTCAATGGACATGGGTTTGGGTGGACTCTGGGAGTTGGTGATGGACAGGGAGGCCTGGCGTGCTGCAGTTCATGGGGTCGCAAAGAGTCGGACGCGACTGAGCGACTGAACACAGGAATGTTTGGATTCCTTTTGGTCTGACTTGTGCACTCTAAAATGTGATTTCCTGAGAATTTTTAACTTGAATGGATGTGTTGAATTTTGTCAAAGGCTTTTAGTATATTTACTGAATCGATCTTATTTTTCTTACTGTTAAGACGGAAAACTTCACTGATAACTTCCTGATGTTGAAGAACATCAGGTTTCCCTTACATCCTAAGATAAACCTCACTTGATCAAGGTGTATTATATTTTTATATATTTTAAGGTCTGATTTGAAAATTTTGTGTGAGGCCTTTTGTATATAATAATTCTGAGAATTATTTTTTCCTTGTAATATCTCACATTTTAATACCACAGTTAACTCTAGCCTTATAAAATTAAGAGTCAGGGTATGTTTCCTTTTTCTCTGTATTTTAAAAAGCTTACAGGTTTGGCATTAATTCTTATTTTTATTATTACTGTAATTGACTACTGAAACAATCTAGCCTTAGAGTTTTCTTAATGGGAGTTTCCTTAATTAAAAATTATACACATATTCATTACTATGCAGATTTTAAAAATTCATTTTGTGTCAGTTTCAGAAAAGTTGTGCCTTTAAAGGAAATTTTTCATTTCATCTGTTGAAATTATTGAGAAAGTTTCATAATATCCCCTTATTCTTTTGATATGTGTAAGAATTGGAATTATAACCTTAGTTTCCTTTCAAATATTGCTAATTTGTATCTTGTTTCTATTATGGACTGAATATGCCTTCAAAATTCATGTGTAAAGCCCTAACCCTCAGTGGTATTGGGATGGGGCCTTTGGAAGGTAATTAGGTTTAGAGGCGGTCTTGAGGGTTGAGCTTCCTGTGGTAGGGTTAGTGCCTTTAAAGGAAAAGGAAGAAACACCGGAGTTGTCACTTTTACTTATGTGAGGACACAGTGAGAAGGCAAGGCAGCCACCTGCAAGCCAAAAGGAGGCTCTTACCAGAATCAAATCATGCTGACATCTGATCTTGGACTTCCAGCCTCAAAAACTGTGAAATACCTGGTATGTGATATTTTGTTACGGCAGCCCAGGAAGACGATTACAATTACTTCTTTTATGTATTATTTCTGGGGTTTTCTCGGTGTTATTAGTTGGTTGAGATAACCAATTTAATCTTTGTCTTTCCCTATTGGTTGACACTTTTATTTTGAATTCTCTTTTAATTAATTTTTCTACAGCTTTCTTTAGTGTTCGATTTCATTTTCTAGATTAATAGAGTATATAGATTTTCATCCTTTGCAACATTGATGTTTAATTCTGTTTTCCTCTATTCACTGCTTTCAAATATTCTTTTGAAACTATTTTAAAGTATTTAAAAATTTCTTTTGTGATTCCTCCTTGACTCACGTTTCTTTGTTGTTCACTTGCTAAGTCGTGTCCAACTCTTTGCAACCCCATGGACTTCAGCATGCCAGACTTCCCTGTCCTTTTCTGTCTCCCAGAGTTTGCTCAGATTTGTTATTTCCCATGTGTGTGGGAGTCTCCATATGTGTAGGATGTTTTTTTTTTTCTTTGACATGACTGTTAGCTGATTTTTGGTTTTTGTTTGATTGTGTCCATGTGAGAAAATAGTCAATCTAAGTGAGCATTCCAAATGTACTTTAAAATGTAGTCAATGGGCATTGAGTATAGTAATCTGTAAAAGTTAGTTCAAGAGATTGATACCAGGTTTTTAAGATTTTCTATATAGTTACTTTTTTGTTTACTGATCAATTAGCTATTAAGGAAAGCTTGTTAAATCTTGAATATTATTTTAAATTTGTCTTTATGCCTTAGTTCTTTCAATTTATGCTTCATGAATTTTGATACTTTAATAATATTTCATTTTCCTAGTAAATCGCTCCTGATTTTTTTATAATGTTCCTCTTAAGTCTTACTTTGCATTGAGGTCTCATATGCCTGATATTAAAATAGCCAGGCCAGTTCTTTTATGCTTGATGGTGGTTAGGTATTTTATTTTCCATTCAGTTGTTTCAACATATCTGTGTTTTCATTTAAAATTCATTGTATAAATAGCATCTAATTATATTTTTTAAATCCAGTTCACAGACCCTCTAAATAGGTTATTAAATCTACTTACTATTTGGCATTTAGAGTTAACTATACCATCTTGCTAATTGCTTAATTTTCATTCTATTTTTGGTTTGTCTGTTCTTGATTTCTTACCTTCTTTTGGGTTATTAAATTTTTAGTGTCCCTTTTTTATTTTCATGTACAGTCTCCTTAGTTGTACTTTATTAATTTTAGTTGCTCTAGACTTAATATGCATCCTCATCTTCTCAGAGTCTACTTTTGATCAAGTCCTCCAAATTTTCACTCCTCATGTGACATTTCACACTTCTCAATTTTTTACTAAACTCTTTGTATTTCCCACTTTTACCTTCCATTTTTTTTGCGTCTAACTTTCTACTTTACAAATGTAATAACCCTTTAAACTCTATAGTAATTCTGTGTACATGTTCTGCATCTTTGTGACTCATGTATTTTTAACTTCCACATATATTTTAATACCATTTTATTGGACTGTTACTTTCAAGTAGTTATTATGAGAAAGTGTATTCTTATGTAATTGCCCATATACATATCATGTTTTTCCTTCTTTTTCATGGATGAGATTTTTTTTCTGTGTGATGTCATTTATCTTCAACCTGAAAGGTACCCTGTAGTTTCCATTATAGTACATTATCTGTGCTTGCAAGGAATATTCTTGTTATTTGGATATTTGTTTAGTCTCATTTAAAGAAATGTTTCTTATTGATATATAATATAGAATTATGTTTTTTAATTTTTGTTTTAGCCCTTTTAAAGATTTTATTCTGTTGCTTTCCCAGGGAAGTCAGCTGTCACTATCATCCTTGTTTCCTAGTAGAGCATGTTTCTTTTATCTCTGACTGCTTTAATTTTTTTCTTTACATTTGGTGTCCAGCTGTATGACTCTGATATGCCTAGATATCATTCTGTGTATAAATTTATCTTGTGAGTTAGTGATAGTCATACAGTTTTTCAAGTTCTATGTCATTATGTTATATATGTTATATTATTAACAGTGTTGTTTCCCCTGTATAGCAAGGGGATGCAGTTATGCATATTTATGTATCTACTCTTTTTAAAATTCTTTTCCCATTCATGTTATTATAGAATGTTGAGCAGAGTTCCCTGTGCAGTATAGTAGGCCCTTTTTGGTTATCTGTTTTAAATATAGCAGGGTGTACATGTGAATCTCAAAGTCCCAATCTATCCCTCCTTTCCCCCCTGCTCCATTGTTAAGCATAAATTCATTCTCAAAGTCTGTGAGTCTGTTTCTGTTTTATAAATAAGTTCATTTCTATCATTTCATATCTTAAAGTTATTTTCTAACTTTGTTCTCAGACATTCTGACACCCCAGTAGTATGCAGAACAGTTTGTCCCACAGTTTACAAAAGCATTGTTAACTAGTTGGTATGCTTTCTAGTTCTTTGATTTGTCTTTTACCATGTCCAGTTTGATAAGCCCATTCAATACAATTTTCATTTCTGATATTGTACCTTTTGGATATAAAATGTGTTGTTGATTCTTTTTGACAATTTTTATTACTCTGAAGATATTTTATATTGTCTCACTCATTAAGAATCTATTTTTGTTTATCATATTTTATATAGTACTTAAAATATTTAAAATTTTTATCTACTAAATTCATTGTCATCTGGTTCATCTTGAATTCTGTTTCTATTGCCTGTTTTCTTGATTATGATTCATAGTTTTAAGTCTATTAATTTTGATGGAATGTTGGACATTTGGATAATGTAGGAGCTCTTACTGTTTTTCTCTGAAGGATCTTGATTCTTCGAATAGCAGGCAGTTGAAATAGTGGGTGATGAGTTTGGACTTAGTTTTGTTCTTGTACTTTTTTCTTAAGCACCTCTTCCTTGGCTGGGCTCAGCTCCCTTGTGAGTTTTGTCAAGGCTTCACTGGGTCTTGTGAGAGCAGGTCTGAGATGTAGTTCTTATTCCTAAGGTGCCTCACAGGGAGGATATAGATATTAAGAAGATGTAAAAGACACATTTACTATGAGCTTCCCTGGTGGCTCAGACAATAAAGAGTGTGCCTACAATGCAGGATACCTGGATTTGATCCCTGGGCTGGGAAGATCCCCTGGAGAAAGGAATGGCAACCCACTCCAGTATTCTTGCCTGGGAAATCCCATGGACAGAGGAGACCATCCGTGAGATCACAGAGAGTCAGACAGGGCTGAGTGACTAACATTTTCCCTTTCATTTTGTTTACTATGTTGCCAAATCCTGATTGCTGCTTCCTCAGTTCACTGGGACAGGGGTACTTGGGTTTTATTTACTTGTGGCCACTTTGGGAAACTGTCTCAAGCCATGAAACTGTGGTGGGCCCACCTCATTATGTCTCTTCTTTGAGACATTAATCTGATACTGCCTATTGTCCATTAAAAAAAAAAAAAGTTGCATAAATTTTGAACAGTATTATGGCTGTTTATAGTGGATATTGGGCTTCCCAGGTGGCGCTAGTTGGTAAAGAACCCATCTGCCAATGCAGGAGACTTAAGAGATGTGAGTTCAATCCCTGGGTTGGGAAGAACCCCTGGAGAAGGGCACAGCAACCCACTCCAGTACTCTTGCTCGAAGAATCCCATGAACAGAGGATCCTGGAGGGCTATAGTCCACAGAGTTGCAGAGCGTCAGACCTGACTAAGCAACTTAGCACACACATTATTAGGGCTTCCCTTGTAGCTCAGACAATAAATAGTCTGCCTGCAATGCAGAAGACTGTGTTCGATCCCTGGGTTGGGAAGATCCCCTAGAGAAGGGAATGGCTGCCCACCCCAGTATTCTTGCCCAGAGGATTACATGGACCGAGAGGCCTGGTGGGCCACAGCCCATGCTGTCCAAAGCATTGGACACAACTGAGCGACTAACATACAGGGCATTTTTCAGTTTTTCCTTTCTGGCTGAAAGCAGAGTTGTTGTTCATTGTTTTTACTTATCTGTTGAATCAAAAGTATTTTTTTTTTTTAGCAATGATATCATCGACATAATATTTAAAATTAACCAATGATAATAATTATTAATATAATTGTCATTTTGTGCCACAACACATAGGAAATTGTAGTAAAATAGGAAAGATTTTTAAAAATCTTAGTAAGGGCATGTTTTCTCTAAGAACTGAAAATTTGCTCCCATGACCTACTTAAGGCTAACCCAAGCCTTAATTCAGAGAGTAAATTGGATAAAATGACAATTAATTGGCAGTACCTGCTGGAGAGTTGTGTTGAGGTCACAGAAGAAATATCCAGTGTTATGAGAGGAGTTTATGACTCATTGGCATGCAGCTCCAAAGAATAGTGTTAGTATATTATGTTATCATAATTCTTGCATTGCTCATCTACATAAATTATAGAGACAAATGTCTCAATCATGCTAGGAATACTTAGGACATATTTCTTGTTTGAAAATGTGCACTATTCTATTACCAGATACTGTGATCCAATTGTAGAGTACATCATTCTCCTCAAATTACAGAAAATCAACCTTAAAAGACAGAACGTAATCCTTCTTAGATATAAAAAGGCATCTCAATCAGCATTAAATACATGCTAATTTCAGGACTTACAGATTCTGACAAGAGTCGTCACCTCCTCCCAACAAAACCCATTGTGCATTGCAGGAATCTTCTTTGCTTCTTTCGTTTACATCCTGCTAATATCAGTTCATGTTAGCGGTTACTCACTGGTTGGTATGCAGATTAGTTTTGAATGTGGTCAGCTATAAGGAGTTTAAAATGATACTAGGATTAGAAAATACCTCAGGAGTTTTGCAAGTTGCCTAAGATATCTGACTGACCAAGTTTGACAATAAATGTGGCATTGAACAGAAGAATGCCTGATTTTGTTCAGCTGTCATTTAAAAATGTGTCGATACATACTAATATTTGACTTCACATTAAGGGTAAGTTGATTAAGAATGATTATTTCCCTTTTAGAATTGAGAAGAGAGGTTAGGTAATTTGCATCAGTTCTCCCAGGTGGTTGAGTTCACAATCAAGATTTCTGAATCCAAATGCAGTGATTTTTCCTGTCTACTATACTGCCCCTTTACTTTAGCAAACATTTCCTTGAATGGAGAAAGGAAATAATTCCTTTCCTACTCAGGTTTATATGCTTTTTTAACCTTATTCTAGGTATTTTTCTGTTTTTCAGATTTCTACTTGAATGGCATACTTATGGTCCTACCTTGGTATATTATAGAGAAGTATGCATGTTGCCTTATATATATATATATCAGATGTAATCTCTGAAAATTGCTCTTGGCTAAAAAGTTCATTATAAATGTAAGATATCACTAGTACAATGTGGAAATATTTAATGGTTAATAAACATTTAAAGTATTTTCTCTCCTTCATGAAGCAGTTGTTATTTATAACCTATAAGATAAAGGTGATAAAGAATCCACCTACAGTGCTGGAGACCTGGGTTCGATCCCTGTGTTGGGAAGATCCCCTGGAGGAGGTTATGGCAACCCACTCCAGTATTCTTGTCTGGAGAATCCCCATGGATAGAGGAGGCTGGCGGGCTATATTCCAAGGGGTCACAAAGAGTTGGACACAACTGAGCGACTCAGCACAGCACAACATAAGATATTAAAATAGTAGCTATTCCACTTGGTTTCACATTGCAGAG
The DNA here is from genome assembly GCF_019320065.1 of Cervus canadensis. Lineage (NCBI taxonomy): Eukaryota > Metazoa > Chordata > Mammalia > Artiodactyla > Cervidae > Cervus > Cervus canadensis. Next base: position 79,882,897 of record NC_057388.1, read on the forward strand.
GAAAGCTCTGCTCATTCAAATAGTTTGGTATGTTAGGAAATAAAGGGCTTTGGCTTAGGGAAAAGGCCAGAAAAATAGGATTAATTATTTCTCAATAGGTGGATCTCTGTTATGGGATATGAGGGTTGATATAATACAGACCTTGTTCATTACTTTAAAAGTTGCAAATATAATGGCAGTCATGTTTACTTGAAGTCACTTTTACACTTAAAAGGGCAAACTTCCCCCAAATGTGTGTGCTTCAGAGTATTTGGAAACCACAATATGAAATCATTCATTATTAAATTACCAGGGCTTCAAATAGAAACTTATTACTGTGTTAGTTGAAAGTGATAAAATTGCATTTCCTTGAAAAATATATAGCAGATCCATTAATGTAGGCCCTCTCATTGGTGTATTTCTGTTGCACCTCCTTTAGCATTCACAGCATTGTTTAACTCTCAATAAGAATGTAGACTATTTGGAGAGGGTAAGTAGAAAGTTTGGGGGGCATAGATATCCTTGTAAAAATCTCAGCTTTGTATTTAAAATTAGTGTGAGGTGAGACAAGTTATTGAATCTCTGAGCCACAGTTTGGTAATTTTTGTTAAAGAAAAATAAGGTTAATGTTTAAGGGTCTAAAGCATGTAGCAAAAATAAGAGTTTAAAACATGTATAAAAATACAATATAAACTAATTACCTCTGATAAAAAGGGCATTCAGTAAAGAGTGGACATTATTATATTCGCCACTGCTGCCTAGTTGTATGACCTTTGAGAAACAAGAAACAAGGTTACATTTTCTGTTTCAATTTTCCTAACTATTCAATAAAAGTTGAAACAACACCTACCTCTTTTCTACCTTGAAAGAATGAAAATATCAGACAAGGTTGCTGGTTGCTGGCTTGATGCCCAAACCCTTCACTTTAGTTCTCTTGGGAATTAACAAACTTGACATGAAAAGAAAGAAGAATTAAAAAAAAAACAAACCTCAGAAAAGAGCACTAAAACACTGAATAGAACCTTATTCTCTTTACCTGAAGTCTGCAAGTAGTTTTTTTACGTATAAAAAAATATGCTATGGAGAATTTGTAACACCTATACACAACACAATAAAGAATCTACCTGCAGTGCAGGAGATGAAGGTCCGATCCTGGGGTTGAGGAGAATCCCTGGAGAAAGGAATGGCAACACACTCCAGTATTCGTGTCTGGAGAAATCCATGGACAGAGGAACCTGATGGACTATAGTCCATGAGGTCACAAAGAGTCAGACATGACTGAGTGACTAACACTCATTACAAAACACACACACAGACACAATGACACATTCTATATGTTACTTTCCTTGAGTTTTCAAAGCAACTATTATAGAAAGTTATTTTTATATCTTATGCTAGTGATATATATCTTTTATATCTTTCTCCTAGCTAAGTTCAGTTCACTTCAATAATTCAGTTGTGTCTGACTCTTTGCAACCCCATGGACTGCAGCACACCAGGCTTCCCTATCCATCAACAATTCCAGAGCTTGCTCAAATTCATGTCCATCCAGTTGTGATGCCATCCAACCATCTCATCTTCTGTCATCCCCTTCTCCTCCTGCCTTCAATCTTTCCCAGCATCAGGGTCTTTTCAAATGAGTCAGCTCTTCAAATTAGTTGGCCAAAGTATTGGAGTTTTAGCTTCAGCATCAGTCCTTCCAGTGAACACTCAGGACTGATCTCCTTTAGGATGGATTGGTTGGATCTCCTTGAAGTCCAAGGGACTCTCAAGAGTCTTCTCCAACACCACAGTTCAAAAGCATCAATTCTTCAGCACTCAGCTTTCTTTATAATCCAACTCTCACATCCATACATGATTACTGGAAAAACAATAGCTTTGACTAGATGGACCTTTGTTGACAAAGTAATGTCTCTGCTTTTTAATATGCTGTCTAGGTTGGTCATAGCTTTTCTTCCAAAGAGAAGAAAAGCTTTTGATTTCATGGCTGCAATCACAATCTGCAGTGATTTTGGAGCCCCCCAAAATAAAGTATGTCACTGTTGTGATTTTTGCATCTATTTGCCATGAAGTGATGGAACCAGATGCCATGATCGTAGTTTTCTGAATGTTGAACTTTAAGCCAACTTTTTCACTCTCCTCTTTCACTTTCATCAAGAAGCTCTTTAGAGTTCTTCTCTGCTTACTGCCATAGGAGTGGTGTCATCTGCATATCTGAGATTATTGATATTTCTCCCGGCAATCTTGATTCCAGTTTGTGCTTCATCCAGCCCGGCATTCACATGATGTACTCTGCATATAAGTTAAATAAGCGGGGTGACAATAAACAGCCTTTATGTTTTCCTTTCCTAATTGGAACCAGCCTGTTGTTTCATGTCCAGCTGTAACTGTTGCTTCTTGACCAGCATATAGATTTCTCAGGAGGCAGGTCAGGTGGTCTGGTATTCCCATCTCTTGAAGAATTTTCCACCATTTGTTGTGCTCCATGCATTCAAAGGCTTTCATGTAGTCAATAAAACAGAAGTAGATATTTTTCTGGAACTCTCTTGCTTTTTTGATGATCCAACAGATTATGGCAATTTGATCTCTGGCTCCTCTGGTTTTCTAAACCCAGCTTGAACATCTGATTTTCACAGTACACGTACTGTTGAAGGCTAGCTTGGAGAATTTTGAGCATTACTTTGCTAGCGTGTGAGATGAGTGCAATTGTGCGGTAGTTTGTACATTCTTTGGCATTGCCTTTCTTTGGGATTGGAATGAAAACTGACCTTTTCCAGACCTGTGGCCATTGCTGAGTTCTCCAAATTTGCTGGCATATTGAGTACAGCACTATCACAGCATCTTTTAGGATTTGAAATAACTCAACTGGAATTCCATCACCTCCATTAGCTTTGTTTGTAGATGCTTCCTAAGACCCACTTGACTTCACATTCCAGGATGTATGGCTCTAGGTGAGTGATCACACCATGGTAGTTATCTGGATCATAAAGATTTTTTTTTATAGTTCTTCTGTGTATTCTTGCCACCTCTTCTTAATATCTTCTGCTTCAGTTAGGTCCATACAATTTCTGTCCTTTACTGTGCCCATCTTTGCATGAAATGTTCCCTTGATATCTAATTTGAGGAGATCTCTAGTCTTTCCCATTCTATTGTTTTCCTCTATTTCTTTGCATTGATCACTAAGGAAGGCTTTCTTATCTCTCCTTGCTGTTCTTTGGAACTCTGTGTTCAAATGAGTATATCTTTCCTTTTCTCCTTTGCCTTTTGTTTCTCCTCTTTTCTCAGCTATTTGTAAGGCCTCCTCAGACAACCATTTTTCCTTTTTGCATTTCTTTTTCTTGGGGATGGTCTTGATCACTGCCTCCTCTACAGTGTCACGAACCTCCGTCCCTAGTTCTTCAGGCACTCTATCAGATCTAACCCCTTGAATCTTTGTCACTTCCACTGTATAGTCATAAAGGATTTGATTTAGGTCATACCTGAATGGTCTAGTGGTTTGTCCTACATTCTTCAATTTAAGTCTGAATTTGGCAGTAAGGAGTTCATGATCTGAGCCACAGTCAGCTCCCAGTCTTGTTTTTGCTGACTGTATAGGGCTTCTCCATCTTTGGCTGATTTCGGTATCGACCATCTGGTGGTGTCCATGTGCTGTGTCTTGTCTTGTGTTGTTGGAAGAGGGTGTTTGCTATGACCAGTGCGTTCTCTTGGCAAAACTTTGTTAGCCTTTGCCCTGCTTCGTTTTGTACTCCAAGGCCAAATTTGCCTTTTACTCCAGATATCTCTTGATTTTTGCATTCCAGTCCCTTGAAAAGGACACCTTTTTTGGGGTGTTAATTCTAGAAGGTCTTGTAGGTCTTCATAGAACCATTCAACTTCAGCTTCTTCAGCATTACTGATTGGGGCATAGACTTGGATTACTGTGATATTGAATAGTTTGCCTTGGAAAAGAACAGCGATCATTCTGTTGTTTTTGAGATTGCATCAGGTACTTCATTTTGGACTCTCTTTTTGACTCTGATGGGCTACTCCATTTCTTCTAAGGGATTCTTGCCCACAGTAGTAGGTATAATGGTCATCTGAGTTTCATCTGTTAGCTAAAAGTTAACAAAAACCAAGATTCACTCAAGAATTCACATGAAATGCCTGGTCAACTATATTTGTTGTCCCATGTTCCCAAGCACTGTTTTATCCAGAATAAAATGTTTCAAAATACCACCTAGTGTTATATACGGGATATGTGTGTTTACTATAGTCTATTCCTTATTAATCATTTATATGAATTGTTTTTAACATTCAACTCATTTTTCCCCTGGCTTTATTGAGACAGAAATGACAAAAAAAAAAAAATTGCATATGTTTAGGGTGTGCAGATTTTTGGAGAAGGAAATGGCAACCCACTCCAGTGTTCTTGCCTGGAAAATCCCATGGATGGATGAGCCTGGTAGGCTACAGTCCATGGGGTTGCTAAGAGTCGGACACGACTGAGTGACTTCACTTTCACTTTTCACTTTGATGCATTGAAGGAAATGGCAACCTACTCCAGTGTTCTTGCCTGGAGAATCCCAGGGATGGGGGAGCCTGGTGGGCTGCCGTCTGTGGGGTTGCACAGAGTCGGACACGACTGAAGCAACTTAGCAGTATCAGCAATCGTATTCTATTGATCTATGTGTCTGTTTTAATACCAGGACCATACAGTTTTTCTTACTATAGGTGTATAATATAGTTTGAATTCAGGAAACATAGTGTCTCCAACTTTGTTACTCTTTTCTAAGATTGCTTTGGCTATTTGGGGCCCTTTGTGGTTCTATACAAATTGTTCTATAGGATTGTTCTATTTTGGTGAAAAATAACATTGAAATTTTGATGGGGTTACATTGAACTTGTGGATTGCTTTGGGTCATGTGAATATTTTAATGGTATTGTCCAATCTATGACCATGGAATCTTTCTATTTATGTCTTTAATTTCTTTCATCAACACCTTAGTTTTCAGTGTGCAGTTCCCCCAAACCCTTTGGTTATAAACATTTCCCAGATATTTTATTCTTTTCAATGCAGTTGTGAATGGGATTGCTTTCTTAAGTTCTTTCAGATTGTTCATTAGTAGTGGGCAACCCCATGGACTGTAGCCCACCAGGCTCTTCCATCCATGGGATTCTCCAGGCAAGAACACTGGAGTGGTTGCCATTTCCTTCTCCAGGGGATCTTCCCAACCAAGGGATTGAACCTGGGTCTCCTGCACTGTAGGCAGACGCTTTACTGTCTGAGCCACGAGGGAAGTCCAAGTTCTTTCAGATTGTTCATTAGTAGTGGGTAGAAACACAATTTTGTATATTGATTTTTTTTGTACATTAAAACTTCACAGAATTTTAGTTTTAACAGTTTTTTGTGGAGTCTAATTATATGATTTATATTATATATACATACATATATGTACATTTGTGTTTATATACATGCATACACCAATTATCTGGGCACTCTGTGGCCCATCACAGCTGTTTTCATGATGTTAAAGAATTGTTGCAAGAACACTGGAGTGGTTGCCATTTCCTTCTCCAGGGGATCTTCCCAACCAAGGGATTGAACCTGGGTCTCCTGCACTGTAGGCAGACGCTTTACTGTCTGAGCCACGAGGGAAGTCCAAGTTCTTTCAGATTGTTCATTAGTAGTGGGTAGAAACACAATTTTGTATATTGATTTTTTTTGTACATTAAAACTTCACAGAATTTTAGTTTTAACAGTTTTTTGTGGAGTCTAATTATATGATTTATATTATATATACATACATATATGTACATTTGTGTTTATATACATGCATACACCAATTATCTGGGCACTCTGTGGCCCATCACAGCTGTTTTCATGATGTTAAAGAATTGTTGATCAAAACAGTTATACCACTTGGGGACCTAAGACGAGGACCTAAAATGTGAAGTAGATAGCCTATGAGGTGTGTGTGTGTGTGTATATGTTCATGTAGGAGAAATATATAATAAACACAAAAACAAACAGAAATAAACAAAATCAGTCAAACTTACTCACACTCTCCTCCTTTGCTCTCTCCCCCACCATCCCTTTCTAATAAGGTAGAAAAATATCAGCACAGATTTGCATAAATTTGGAGGGTGAAACATTAAATTACCTTTTGTTACAGAGTTCCTGGCATGTAAAACAGAAAGTTCAAAGGCCTAATGTTTGGGATATGATAGTTGAAATAATCCATGGAGAAACTATTTTGGAGGAGGCAGATGAAAATAAGGCATTGTCAAAAACTAGTCACTGGATGAACAGGACCCAGAAATAACAATGAACCTAAAAACTTATGTGGCATAATTAATATCTGAATCCAGTGGAATTCTGACCAGTGGTAAAATATGAAGGTTTTTCAGAAAATGGTTTTTGTCCAAAAATTATTTTGACTTCATGGAAAATGTGTAGATGGTACTTAAGGCCTTATGACATTAACCACCAAGGGGCTCTTTTTTGGTTCAACTAAACATTAAGATTTAGACTATGTTAGAACACATTTGGCACCAGTCTATTCAGAGATCGAGATTAGCTCTCATAGCATGGTCTTCCCCTTCAGTGAATATCCTTGAAGCAGTCCATATGAAACCAGGAGAAGAGTCCCACAGGCAGGAATTGCTTGTTTTGAAATCCTTGTATTATCTAAAAGCCAAAAACCTTGTTATACATCCAAATGCATTGTTTCTGGGGGCTGTACAAGGGATATGATCGTTTACAAGAGTCACTGAATGTCATTGCACTTAGAGAATCTCAAATCAGATTGTCTAAAGATATTTTATTTCATATATGCTTCCTCCCATTCCTGAAAAAAATTACCAATCAGGCATCATTTTTATGTAAAATAATATTGCCTAGTAATTTTGTTCATAATGTCATCCTTGTAATGTTAAAAACTGGAGTGGGACACTAAACTGAAGGTCAGGTTCTCATACAAAGGAAAAAAGGGGCTTTGCTAAACTTTTGCTCATAGATTCCCTGTAGATCATAACATCTGGGGGAAAAGAGTTCCAATAGAGATAACTGCCAGTGCCAAGAATCTAATTCAGAAATATGTCTGCAATGTTTGAACAACCGTGAGGAGCCCAGAAGTCAGACCCTTAATAAAAGGTGGGTAGAGTTAGATGATGTTGACCTTTATAGACATTAGAACACTTTGATTTTGACTTAAGTGTAAGAAGATAGCAAGTAGTTTAGAAAATGAGCTTGTAGTTGATATATTCCAAGTAAGAAGTTTATCATGAAGGTAAATATGTAAGAAAAATGTCTGTTTTATTTTGCTTTTACCTTAATCATTATATGTTAAAATGTTAGAATTTCTTCAGATTCCTTCCTTGATATCTTATTTTTAAATTTTTTATTGATGTATAGTTGATTTTAAAATATTATAGTTTTAAATATATAGCATAGTAATTATTTTTATGGATTATACTTCTTTAAAGTCATTATAAACTAATGGCTGAATTTCCCTGGGCTGTGTTACATATTCTTGTTGTATATTTTATACATAGTTGTTTGTCTCTTAACTTTCATACCCCGATCTCTCCCCTCCCCACTTCCTTCTCCCTTGTGAGAACCACTAGAATGTACTCTATATCTCTGAATCTGTTCGTCTTCTTATAGACAATCGTTTGTTTTATTTTTTCAGCTATATGTATGGTAGCAACAGTTTATCTTTGTCTTACTTAAGCATAGTACTCTATATAAGCCCATCCACATTGTTGTAAATGGCAGAATTTCATTGTTTGTGGCTGAGTAATATTTCTTTGTATAGATATGTGCCACATTTTCTTTTTCCGTTCATCTGTTGATGGCCACTTGTTTCCATATCTTGGCTGTTGTAAATAATGATGCTATGAACATTGGGGTGCATTTTGTTTCAAACTAGTGTTTTGATTTTCTTAAGATATATACCTGGCAGTAGAATTGCTGGATTATATGGTAGTTCTATTTTTTGTTTTTTGAGGAACTTCCATACTATTTTTCATATTGGCTGCACCAATTTACAGTCCCATCAACAGTGTGCTAGAGTTCTCTTTTCCCTACAGCCTTGCCAACATTTGTTATTTATCAACTTTTTGAGGATAAATAACTATATTGACAGGTGTGAAGTGGTATGTCATTATGGTTTTGATTTGCACTTCTCTGATTAGTGGTATTGAATATATTTTCATGTGCCTGTTGGATATCTCTATATCTTTCTTGGGAAAAAATACCTATTCTGGTCTTCTGGCAATTTTTTATACTGAGTTGTTATGAGTTGTTTATACATTTTGGATATTAACTGCTTACTGATCATATCATTTATAATTTTTTTCCCATTCAGTAGGTTATCTTAGGTATCTAAGATAGCCTTTATGTCACTCTTAATGGTTGTTCATATTTGGACTTTGGGGACCCAAGATTGGTGTTTAAGGTACAAACAGTCATAAACTTTATTTTTGAAAAGTAGTTTGGTAATGTAGTGGGACTTAGTAATAGAGTAAATGTGGTAAAAAATGAAGTAGGCTTCTGATGTATTTGTTTCTGTGAAAATTCATGTAATAGCAACATTGTTATCATACCTTACTTGTTTTCTCATACCAGTTTCTCCATTTCATTTTAAATATGCCTCTGTATACAATCTAAAAAGTATAAGCTTGGTAGGAAAGCCATGTTAATATTTTGATCTTTGCTTTAGTTCAGAATAACTTCATCTAATTGAATAGTCTCCGATGGTCTTATTTGCAGATATTTTCAGTCCTGTTTACACTTGTTTTGGGGCTGGAAGCAGTCAAATTATCCAGACTCATATTATTTTTGCATATCTGCTTATAACGTTGGCAAATTTTTCTTGGTCTTTTTTAATTGTAATTGCCAAACTCAGTGGGGAAGCAATTAACACCCATTAGATTTTTAGATTTTCCCAAACATTTTCACTAGAGATATATGTTCAGGAAGAACTTTAAAGTTATCACAGAAGATAATTTATGAAATATAAGGAAAAGATGAAAACAATAGGTGAACAGATAAGAAATCTATAGCAAGTAAATGGAAATTACATAAGTAATTAAAAAATAATCTTAAATGTTAAATTGAACATGGGCTATACTAAAGATTGGAGCAGGTTGAAGCCAACAGAAAAAGCTAACAGTGGGAAATGGAGACATAGCATTCCCTCCAATCTGAGGGAAAGAAAGCAAGGCATAAAAAATAAAGAGGATCAGTGAACTGTGAAATACTATCACATAATCCAAAATATGCTTAATAGCAATTTCTGAATTAGAAAAAATATTTCAGCCCACTGTTTTGAGAAATCTGTAAAACACAAGCAGTATTGAAGAATGGTATATCTAACAGCCAAAAACATATATATATATACAAAAATATCTTAAGCATTCACGGAAAAAAGAAGAGTGGTGAGGAGTTGGGGAGAAGGCAGTACAAATAATGGGAGATTAGCAAAAGGGAGCTGGGAGGTAATGTGATGACATGTTCAATTCAATTTGCTGAAAGGAATAAAAAAAAAATCTTTCAATCCAGATACCTTTGTTATTTGGTCATTAAGTTGTATCCAACTCTTTGACCCCATGGACTGCAGCATGCCTGGCTCTTCTGTCCATGGAATTTCCCAGCAGGAATACTAGAGTAGATGGCCCTTTTCTTCTCCAGGGTCTCCTCTCCAGACACCTATAAACACCCAAAACAGTTCTTCGAAGAAATGAGAGTAAAATAGATTTATAGATAACCAAAAGTTATAAAAATTTCAATAGCAGTGTATCTTTGGTCTATTAAATCCTGAAGATAATACTTGATGCTGAAGGGAAACATCTGAGCTACCAGGAAAGAATAAAGATGATACTTCATGCTGAAGGGAAATGATACCACCATAAGGAAACTAGGATCCAGAGTAGGGGAGTAGGGAGGAGTGCACCAGGAATGATAAATATATAATTGATATAAATGGCCTTCTTTACTAATTTCTACTAAACTGGCCTGCATCTATGATTCCTAAAATAACTGCCATCAATAGCACGTTGGATGCATGAAAAATTATATTGTTGAAATATTCTTATATTTTTCACAGTGTGGTAAAATATATAAGACTGGTATCACTTGTTAATATAAAGGTCAAATTCTTTAACCAGTATCAGCAATTTAAATCCAAAATATGTAAAGTTATGATATAATCAAGGGAATTATTCCAGGAATCTAAGAACTTTTTAAACATTTTGTTTTATATATTTGAAAACAGTTCATCACATTAACAGGATAAATAATAAAATCATGAATTAATTTCAATACATTAGTAACATTTGAAAAAAATCTAATACATATCCATGATAACTCTCAAGTGTCTACTAATGGAAGGAAATTTCATCCATTTAATAAAAGCAATTACCAAAATGCTCTGATAGCAGCATACCTAATGGTGAAATACTGAATGCTTTCCCCCATAAATTGAGTTCAAAGCAAGGATGACCACTCTTCTTTCTGTTCAACATTTTATTCAATACTATTGAAATAGTGAATCTTTCCAATAGGATAGAGAATTTGTCAAGGATGTCAGATCTCACTTCTATTTAATACTTTACTTGATTTCTAGCCAGTGAAGTAATTGAAGATAAAATTAATAAGGGGCTATTAATTAGGAGGATACAAGTCAAATTGTCTTTATATGCTGATAATATGATTTTTCCCTTAGAAACACTAGATTATTTTATATGTGTGCATCTGTAATTCCTATATGTATATAAATAATTATAACTAACAAATTTAGTTGCTTGATTCAAGGCCTACATCTATGTGTGTGTGTGTGTATATATGTGTGTGTGTGTGTGTTCATATGGGAAACAGCTGGCAAATATTATTATAAATCAATTTCATTTATCAGTTCAGTCGTTTAGTCATGTCCAACTCTTTGCGACCCCATGGACTGCAGCACGCCAGGCTTCCCTGTCATCACCAACTCTCAAAGCTTGCTCAAACTCATGTGATCAAGTAGGTGATGCCATCCAACCATCTCATCCTCTGTCATCCCCTTCTCCTCCTGCCTTCAATATTTACCAGCATCAGGGTCTTTTCCAGTGAGTCACTTCTTCCCATCAGGTGGCCAAAGTATTCAAGTTTCAGCTTCAGCATCAGTCCTTCCAATGAATATTCAGGACTGATTTCCTTTAGGATGGACTGGTTGGATCTCCTTGCAGTCCAAGGGACTCTCAAGAGTCTTCTCCAACACCATAGTTCAAAATCATCAATTCTCCAGCACTCAGCTTTCTTTGTAGTCCAACTCTCACATCCATACATAACTACTGGAAAAACTATAGCTTTAACTAGACAGACCTTTGTTGGCAAAGTAATGTCTCTGCTTTTTAATATGCTGTCTAGGTTGGTTTTCTTCCAAGGAGCAAACATCTTTTAATTTTATGGCTGCAGTCATCACCTGCAGTGATTTTGGAGTCCCCCCCCCAAAATAGTCTCTCACTGTTTCCATTGTTTTGCCATCTATTTGCCATGAAGTGATGGGACCGATGCTATAATCTTAGTTGTCTGAATGTTGAGCTTTAAGCCAGCTTTTTCACTCTCCTCTTTCACTTTCATCAAGAGGCTCTTCTTTGCTTTGTGCCATAAGGGTGGTGTCATCTGCATATCTGGGATTATTGATATTTCTCCCGGAAATCTTCATTTATAACAATATCAAAAAATTAGAGATAAACTTAAGGAAAGTCATGTCAATTTAAAAATTTTCTGAAATTCCAGAGCATTGGAAATTCAAAAATATTTACTAAATGAAAAACACCTAGGTAAATGTTTACTTTGTAACAGATTCAAAAACTCAGAAGTGATGCTGTTACTGTTTTTGTTTGTTCAGTGTGAATGTAGATAATATCTGCAGGATTGTTAGGAAACACATTCTAAACATGTATTTAAACATATGAAAAATCTGGAATTGGACACATTAAGGCCTTTCTGATAAAGAGACATTGAATCCTGACACCGAGGACCAGTGACCACATCCTCCTTTCATCAGTCTCTAGTTTTTTGGTTAACATGCATGCCCTAGTAATTCCTAATAACATGCAATGAGGAATGTATATACTTAGTCTAAATAAGAAAAACAAACAACTCATGGACTGTAAATAAGAGAAGAAGATGTATCAGGAAATCTTTGTAGGCTTTTGTGTTCTCTAGAGTCAACTCAGTTTTTCTTCCCTATAGCAAGGGCCCTATTTCTATGAGTACTAAAGAAGATATATTACCTCTGTGAATATATAAATGTATTTTTTAAATGCATCTTTCATAGGTAGAAGGCTTTCATTGTTTTTTTTTTTTTTAATTGTGACCACTGTAGTCTCATTGGTACTAAGTTAGCCTATGACTGTTCCTTTCAGTATGTTTATTTCTTTTTATCTGTTGCCTGTGCCAAAGTGGGCCATCATTTATTTTTAGCCTAGTTTGTTATATATATAATAAAAATCAGTAATAATATTATAAGGTTTTAGAATGTGCTATGCCTAGTGTGTGGGCCTCCCTCGTAGCTCAATCAGTAAAGAATCTGCCTGCAATTCGGGAGACCCGGGTTCGATTCCTGGGTCGGGAAGATCCCCTGGAGAAGGAAATGGTAACCCACTCCAGTATTCTTGCCTGGAGAATCCTTGACAGAGGAGCCTGGCAGGCTACAGTCCATGGGGTCACAAGAGTCGGACACAACTTAGTGACTAAGCCACCACCACCACGCCTGGTGTGCAGTATTTGACATATATTAACAAATGTGGTGCACCCATCAAACTGTGAGGTAGGAACTATTGCTTGCTCCAGTTTACAGACTAAATGAATGGAGCTTTGAAGGTCACAGCAACTTGTCCAAAGTCAGAAAGCTATTAGATTCTGGAGTCAGGAGCTGAACCCATAGAAACTGAATCATGAAGTCAACCTTTAAATCATTCAGTTCAGTCGATCAGTCGTGTCCAACACTTTGTGATCCCATGGACATAATTTAAATCATTATGCTATGTTCTATGTGAATATATTGATAACTTAGTTGGGCAGTTTTTCATGAATCAGTAATACCCCTAAGTAAAACTCTTCAACCTAATTCTTACCGATATAGTTGGTTTTTGACTGTGTAGAAGAGTATGCTTAAATTAATAGTGGCTAAAACAATTTTCCCTCTTGAACCGTCCAGACTTAAGCCTTGCAGGGATGCTGTGTTGGCTCGTCCAGAATCTAGTGATTGGAGTCTTTCATTTGTGATTCCTAGATTATGATGTTCATCCTTACGGTCTGTGATAGACAAGTGTCAGCCATCATTTCCATGTTCTAAGAAACTGAATGGAAGTGAATGAAAATGTTTAACTGAAACAGACTGCCAGATATTTCTCCAGCAAAGATGGATTTATTCAGTGTCTGCAACTATGGTGAGCCTCACAGTAGACCCTAAATGGCAAGGGAAGAAGAACTCTTACAGAGAGGAAAAAGAAAGCTGTGAGGGTCATAGTAAACAAACATAGTACTTGGTTTTTCATTGGCTGGGTCCTTGCTAGGAAGGAAGAGCAGTACATCTTCTCCTTGTTGGTTTCTGATATGGTTGCAGGGTGTCAGAGCTTCCCTTTCTGGTCTCCCAAATCTAGTCAAGCTTTCTGTTTATTAATTTTTACGAGGTTAAGGGACATGACTTCTTCATTTTCTGTCATGAGATGTTATAATACCATATTCCTGCACATTTTATTGACCACAGTTAGTTTTAAAAAAAAAAAGATGGTGGGAAATGTGTATGTGGACGTAAGAATTGGCTGGGCTTCCCTGGTAGCTCGGTGGTAAAGAATCTGCTTGCTGATGCAGGTTTGATCCTTGGGTCAGGAAGATCCCCTGGAGAAGGAAATGGCAACCCATTTTAGTATTCTTGCCTGGAGAATCCCATGGACAGAGCAGCCTGGAAGGCTACAACCCATAGGGTCACAAAGAATCGGACATGACTTAGAGACTAAACAACGACAAATAATTGGTTAAAGGCTCTATTGCTGTAGAAGAGAACAGGAGATATTAGGAGATAAAATCTTTAGCTTTTGTCACACAGTTAAGTGAAATTAAGAAAAATGTAGTTGCTAGACTCAAGAAAAAAAATGAATATAAAAAGTAGCATATTTTAATTAAATTAACTCTCTAAAAATTTGTAGAAATAATGGTGAAACCGAATTTCTGATCTTCAGCAAACAGAATATAATCTTAAAAATAAAATACTTAGTAGTCATATGTATTTTCTTGCCCTAGAAAAGGAAAATTTGAAAAACAGTGTAATAAAGAACATTTTTGACAAGTTGGCTGTATTCATAAAGTCTGAACCAATTAGAGACTCTCAGTTTGGGTCCACCAGAAGTAGCAATAATTGAGATGGAGTTTAGGTTACAGGATGTTAATTTTAAGGATCAAGATCTCTGAAGGGAAAGGGGAGGAATAAGAGTTGAACAGAGGACAAAGTCAAGCTGTGATGCAAACTTGTCAGAGCTTTGACCAATATAGTGGGAGATCTGGAACAAGTATTGCCTGGCAGTGTTGCCTGGTGTTGGCTTGAAAAGTCAGAACTCTCTAGCTCACTTCTGTCTCTAGATGTGATCAGCTTTGAGTAAGGTATGACTTGGGCAAATCCACCTTTGTAGTTAAGATGTTGGTCATCAAATGTGCTCTCCCTACTTCTTTCTCTAGCATCCTGCTGACTGGTCCCTGTGACTCTTCCCAATCAATCCTTCGTGAGCTGAGTTGCTGTGTGGCACTTCCAAGCTGGAGCAATGCATTCTTATGTCTGACCCTTCAGAAGTCTTTTTCTTCCCTGTAGCATAGTGATAGCAATTTTTGAGAGAGTGGTTGCTCAGTCCATCTGGGGATCTGAAAGACCATCATGAACAGAGCCCTCCTGCATGAAATGTAAGTACACTACTCAGTTTAAGGGTATATTACAACAACATAACTCAGTCCATTCTCACAGATATCCTCATGATTTCTTGGGGAGTAGAATTCTTACATGTAGGTAGGCATATTCATATACTTTATCCTCAAAGCTTAGTTCCAGATTGAAGTCATAGATACATAATACGTTTTAAAACACATTTTAAAAATCTAGTCTGATAAACTTTTTCTGTTATGAATATTTTTAAATCGAGTAATAATTCATATAATATATTAGTTTCATATGAACAGCATAATTTTTTAATATTTGTATTGTGGTACAGTAGTAAAGAATCTGCCTGCCACTGCAGGAGATGCAAGAGACATGGGTTTGATCCTGGAGGAGGAAATGGCCACCTGCTCCAGTATTCTTGCCTGGAAAATTCCATTGACAGAGAAACCTAGTGGATTACAGAACATGGAGTCTTGAAGAGTCGGATAGGACTGAACACAAAGACACACATTGCAAAATAACCATAATAGGTCTAGTTAACATCCATAACCGTACAGAGTTACAAATTTTTTCTTCCGATGCAGACTTTTGGCAACTTTCAAATATGCAAAGTGCTATTATGAACTGTATTACATCCACATGATTTGTTTATTTTTTTATTTATTTATTTTTTATTTGTTTATTTTATAAGTAAAAGTTTGTACTTTGGACTCTCTTCACCTTTCTTCCTATCCCATCCCCCACTTCTGGCAACCAGCTGTCTATTCTCTGTTTATAAATATGGTTTTGCTTTTAGGGGTTACTTTTAGATTCTGCACATAAGTGAGGTTATATGGTATTTGACTTTCTTTGTTTGACATTGCATTTAGTGTGTGTGTGTATGTGTGAGTGTGTGCACACACATGCGCTCAATTGTATCTGACTCTTTGTGACCCCAAGTACTGTAGCCCAGCAGGCTCCTCTGTCCATGGAATCTTCCTGGCAAGACTACTGGAGTGGGTTGCCATTTCCTTCTTCAGGGTCATTTAGCATAATGACATTTCATTTAGCATATTGCCATAAATGGTAAGATTTCCTTTCTATGGCTGAATAATATTCTTCTGTATATAGATTAGATAGGTAGATAACCACAGTTTGTTTATCCATACATCTGCTGATGGACATTTTGGTGTTTTCCATATTTTGGCTGCTATAATTAGTGCTCTAATGAAAATGAGGTATATATATATATATTTGAATTAGTGTTTACGTTTTCTTTGGGTAAATGCTCAGAAGTGTTTTCCACTTCTGATGGATACACTAACTTATATTCCTACTGACAGTGCACAAGGATTCTCTGTTCTTCACATCTTTGCCTATACTTGTTACTGAATATTTCTTGTCTTTTTGTTACTAGCCATTCTGACACATGTCAGGTGATACCTAATTGTGATTTTGATATGTATTTTCCTGATGATTGGTGATGTTGAGCATCTTTTCATGTGCCTGTTACCTTGAGTATATCTTCCATCAGAACTGTTTATGTCCTTTGCCCATTTTTAAGTTCGACAGTTTGCTTTTTGCTCTTGAGTTGAGTTAGTTATTTGTTTTGGATATTAACCCTTTACCATATATATCATTTACAAATATTTTATCCCATTCTGTAGGTTGCCTTTTCATTTTGTAGGTTTCTTTTGCTATGCAGCTTTTCAGTTTGATGTAGTTTCATTTGTTTATTTTTGCTTATGTTGACTTTGCTTTTGGAGTCAGGTCAAAAAAATAATTACCAAGACCAGTGTCAAGAACCTTACCACCTGTTTCCTTCTAGGCATTTCTTAGTTTCAGGTTTATGGTCAAGTTTTTAATCCATTTTTAGTTGATTTTTGTGTATGATATAAGACAGTAGGTTCAGTTTCATTCTTTTGCATGTGACTGTTTAGTTTCCACAAGGCCATTTATTGAAGAGATTGTCCTTCCCTCATTGTATATTCTTGTTGCTTTTGTTATAACTTAGTTGAACCTATTAGTTTGGGTTTATTACTAGGCTCTTCATTAAGTTTCATTGATCTGTGTCTCTTTTTATACCAATATCACAACATCATCCTGTTTTGATTACTGTAGCTTTGTTATATTGTCTGAAATCAGGGCATGTGATGCCTCCAACTCCTTAAGATTGCTTTGTTGGTTTTGTTTTGTTTGTTTATTTTGGTATATATGTCTGTGATTTTTCATAAATGTAGAACTATTTGTTCTATTTCTATGAAAAATGCCATTGGAATTTTGATAGGGATTGCACTGAATCTGTACATTGATTGTTTTGGGTGGTATGGACATTTTAACACTTTTAATTCTTCCAGTTCCCAAGCGTGGGACACCTTTCTATTTATTTGTGTGTTCATTTTTTTTTTAATCAGTGTCTTATGGATTTCAGTGTGTGAGTCTTGATCCTCCTGATTAAATTTATCTTAGGTATTGTACTATTTTTGATGCAATTGTATATAAGGTCATTTTTGTTCATTCTCTTTATGATTTTTTTTATTAGTGTATCAGTCTGATAAAGCAGTTAAGCCAAATCAAATCCTATGCGATTAAAGTATCAAAGGATGTTATGAAGCCAAGCAGTGTGATTCTGAATACAGAAGATCGTGCACACAGTTTAGCCAATCAATGACTACATTCATTGTCAAGGAATGTTTCTCAGAGGAAAGGGGGTGGATGTTGACATAGCATATGTACAGAAAAAAAAAAATACTGAACCCACTGCACAGTGCATAATCAAAGTTGAAATCTAAAGCAATTCATTTACCTTTCTTTTAGAATCACAGAAAAAGTTGTCAAAGGGAGAGGTAGAAGTTATAGCTTATTAAACCTGGAGAGGGACCTGGAGTGAGTCTATCCAACCTGCCATTCCAATTGCTAGCTGAGTTCTGAGAAGCAGAACAAACAGGGTTTCCCTCATTTAAATTCCTACCATGTACGTTGTCTATACCATTCAGTTATCAACTGATCCCATGCTGTTTCGTGAGCTTTCATATTATCTTTATATGCTATTTGTAACATGCATTGCACATTTGTTTTTATTATGCTTATCTTTTTCCTAAATAGCCATTTAAAAACAGAATCTTTGTGGGTTATATTGCCAAAATGTCCCATATTATATAACACAGAACTTAGTGGTATATTAGAAACAAGATAATATTGATAAGTCAATATTTTTTTATACATTCAAATATTGCTTCCACTATTTACTCTCTTATCAGAAGTTCTAGTCATGTTGACAAACTGTGTAGACAAAAATGGATAAAAGAACGCTTGTCCCAGATGCCTTAACAAATGGTGTAGATATTATCTTTCCATGCATCAGTCTCCAATAAAAACATGTATTGTCTTTACCAGTATAATCAGATGGCCATTATGTCTAAACACTCATCAATACAGGAAACTTGATTCTTAAATTACCACTGACTTGGGTGTACTTGGAAAAATCACTTAAACCCTCTGCTTCTTTGATTTGCATTGTAAAATGACAGGATACAACACTTTACATTTGTTTTTTTATTACATACTTCTCCATTGAGTCCTCAGAACAAAGCAAAGAGATAAATATACTTCTTTCATTATTATTTTTGTTTTTGATGAAAAACAAAGGTGTTATAGATTATGTAACTTGTAATAAGTGAGGAAAATGGAATTTGAATTTAAGTTAAATCTTAAATGTCTTCAGTCCCTAAGTTAAATTGTTGTAATGAATGAAATCATCTATAAGTATAAATATAAAATGGACTAGAAAATAGAGAAAAGACCAATAGTTAACAATATCAAAAATAGATCCATTATTCTCTTTGAAGTTAGGTAAAATCTAAACTTCCTTTTTATTATACCACCAAGAAAACATTTATGTTAGGGTCTAGGGTTGGCTAGACCAAATGTGCCTCAATGGCACATTAATTATTTTGAATTAAAGTTACATAGTAAATGGCCAAGGAAAAGGGACTCTGACCTTCCTTTCTTTCTCCCTGAAAGCAGAGAAGATCTGTCTCATGTGAAAGATACCCTCCTCATGTTTAGAAGTAGAAGGACACCGTTATCATCAAAGATAATGGAATTTGCACCTCGAAGTCCAATTAAACAGACCTGTTACCTCTTTAATTTACCACCCCAAGCCCAAATTCTGTTTAGATTCTTCACTAATTGGGCACCTAAAATGTAAGTTTCTTTGTCCTGTCATTTCCTCACAAGTTTATTGTTTCTTTGATTAAAAATTATAAAACTGCCTACTTTGACAACTTTTTAGGTCTGGTTTCTATGGGACTCCACGCATATGAATTAAAATCTGTTTCTCTCTCTTCTCTTTCTCTTATTAATATGTTTTTGTCAATTTTTTTTATTGTTAGTCCAGCCACAGAACTCAAGTGTACTCCTCTTAAGGAAATTTTCCTCCCCCTGACACTTACCATACAAAATAAATATATAACATTATCTGAGTTTTTAATATGAGCTATTTTAAAGAAGGTAACACAATCTAGTGTAACATAACATATACCAACCAAAATTATTTGAAATGCGGTAAGTGATATAAGATAATCATAAAAATAAAAGATTAGGAGTTAAAATAAGCAGTAGTATGAATATTTCTAATACTATGTTCCAAAATCTTGAACTATGAGATAATTATAATTATCATCTAACTTGAATTTGTTTGGAGGATTGTTGGTAATTGAGAGTAGAGAATAAGAACAGAGCTCATGTCTTCCATTAGGTCAATCAATATTTTAACATGCTCAGTTCAGTTCAGTCGCTCAGTCACATCTGACTGTTTGCAACCCCATGGACTGCAGCGTGCCAGGCCTCCCTGTCCATCACCAACTCCCAGAGTTCACCCAAACTCATTTCCATTGAGTCAGTGATACCCTCCAACCATCTCATCCTCTGTTGTCCCCTTCTCCTCCTGCCTTCAATCATTCCCAGCATCAGAGTCTTTTCAAATGAGTCAGCTCTTTGAATTAGTTGGCCAAAGTATTGGAGTTTCAGCTTCAACATCAGTCCTTCCAATGAACACTCAGGACTGATCTCCTTTAGGATGGACTGGTTGGATCTCCTTGCAGTCCAAGGGACTCTCAAGAGTCTTCCCCAACACCACAGTTCAAAAGCATCAATTCTTCGATGCTCAGCTTTCTTTATAGTCCAATGCTCACATCCATACATGGCTACTGGAAAAACCAAAGCTTTGACTAGATGGACATTTGTTGGCAAAGTAATGCCTCTGCTTTTTAATATGCTATCTAGGATGGTCATAGATTTTCTTCCAAGGAACAAGCACCTTTTAATTTCATGGCTGCAGTCATCATCTGCAGTGATTTTGGAGCCCCCAAAAATAAAGTCTGCCATGTGTTTCCCCATCTATTTGCCATGAAGTGATGGAACTGGATGCCATGATCTTCGTTTTCTGAATGTCGAGTTTTAAGCCAACTTTTTCACTCTCCTCTTTCACTTTGATCAAGGGGCTCTTTAGTTCTTCTTCATTTTCAGCCATAAGGGTGGTGTCATCTGCATGTCTGAGGTTATTGATATTTCTTCCGGCAATCTTGATTCCAGCTTGTGCTTCATCCAGCCCAGCATTTCTCATGATGTACTCTGCATATAAGTTAAATGAGCAGGGTGACAATATACGGCTTTGACACACTCCTTTTCCTATTTGGAACCAGTCTGTTTTTCCATGTCCAGTTCTAACTTACTTCCTGACCTGCATACAGGTTTCTCAAGAGGCAGGTCAGGTGGTCTGGTATTCCTATCTCTTGAAGAATTTTCCACCGTTTGTTGTGATCCACACAGTCAAAGGCTTTGGCATAGTCAATAAAGCAGAAGTATATATTTTCCTGGAACTCTCATGCTTCTTCAATGATCCAGTGGATGTTGGCAATTTGATCTCTGGTTGCTCTGCCTTTTCTAAAATCAGCTTGAACATCTGGAAGTTCACGGTTCACGTATTGTTGGAGCATGGTTGGATTTTAACATGTACTTTTGATTTAAACAAAAAACAAAAAAACTGCTCTTCTTTCAGGTAAAAAATCAGATATATTCCACTAACTTTAAAAATTAAATCTTTACTTATTTGGTGTAGCTAACACATGTATATAAGTAGCATGCCTATTTGCATGAAAATGGGTAAAGGATGGTTCATCTCCTGTCCCATAAAATATAAACTTGTTTTGGTAGTGTTTTCACTTTATTTTGCAAAGTGAAAACATGTTGCTCTTAGGAAATGTGATAAACATGTTTATTTAAAACTTGTTTTTGAACATGTTGTTTTTGAGAAAAGTTAAAAAGTGGAAAACATGTTTTTACCTGGAAAGTGTGTAATATAAATAAGATGCTTACCTGAGATAGAAATTAGAGGGAAGCAGTAACAAGGATCTGTGATGACCCCTGACTCCTTTCACCCCTAAGTCCCTTACTGAAAGTTATAATATTATGGCCTGCCCACTCAAACTGCTGTTGAGCTTTGAGCACCAAACATTAAACTTCTTTGTCTCTCATGGAAAAATCAGATTTTCTGCAGATGATGACACACTAACTGTGAAGCAACTGCATTGTCCTTTTAAGGAGAAAACAATAAACTCTTGCTGGTACAGTTGTGATTCAGAGGTCACTGTGCCTCAAAGGCAATGAGAGGCTGAACATGTCTGATGATGTAGTGTGTCCCTAATGCCCTTATTCCTCCTGTGTTTACTGCCTCAGCTATAAATCTTACATTAAACAGGAGTGTGCTTGTTATCAGTGACATCTATCCATATTGTCTGTCTTTTTGTTCCCTAAACTTAAGCCTTGTGACCCCATGCAGTGTTGAGTGACAGATAGGGTAGGGTAGAAAATGTGGTGAAATATAAAAGCTTAACTGTCTACCACATGATAACCCATATGGCCCTGGTTCTATAGATTGTCTACCTGGTATAAAAGTTGATGATGATAATATGTCTCTGATAGCCAGAGAAATGGGTTAAAGAAAAGATTTAAAATGGAGGAAGTCATAGGAACCAGCTCATACATTAAGGCAGACCTACAGAGGTAAGAAAAGAATTCTGCCATGAGTCAAAAACATCAAAAGCCCCATGGTTCCTACTTATTTAAATGAAGAATATACTGGTTTATGGCAGATCAAGAAGTAGACCCAAAGAGATGTCAGAAAAATTAAAAATCAAAAAAGCAGTAGTCATGCGTAAAAATATTACCAAGTCTTTACTGAGGTAGGTGTTCAAAGAATGGAAACTTTGATGGCTTGAGCCTAATAAAGCCATCAAAACCCATAGTAGCAGCCATGGAATTAGTAACCATAGTGGTAGAGTTAAATGGATACGTTAGGCACAACCAGAAAGGTATAGTTAGCAGCCCTCTAAACGTTGAAGGAACAGAATATATTAAAAAGATAGTAATGAGATCTGCACCACCAACAGAAAAAAACTAAATTTTGTAGCATTAGAGTTGCTATAGGAAAAAATTGAAGGATCATTCAATGCTTTGAGAATTACTGAGAATGCTCAGTATAAATCTTATACTTTACAAATTAAATATAAAAAAAACTATATACACATACACAAAGATGTGTGTGCACACATATCTAACCTTTTTTCAGAAAAATATCTTTAAATTCATAATTTATAGGAACATTGCTAAAGGCAAACATGTTTATCACCTGTAGGTAGCATGAAAGAAGGAGAAGGCAATGGCACCCCACTGCAGTACTCTTGCCTGGAAAATCCCATGGACAGAGGAGCCTGGTAGGCTGCGGTCCATGGGGTCGCTGAGAGTCCAACACGACTGAGCGACTTCACTTTCACTTTTCACTTTCATGCATTGGAGAAGGAAATAACAACCCACTGCAGTGTTCTTGCCTGGAGAATCCCAGGGACAGGGGAGCCTGGTGGACTGCCGTCTATGGGGTCCACAGAGTTGAACACGACTGAAGAGATTTAGCAGCAGCAGCAGCAGCAAAGAATGTTCATATATAACAAAAATGATACATTGGTGGCAAAAGGAGGAATGAAAACAAGAAAATGCCCTTAACTGAAAACATTCCTTGCCGATAATACATAAACAATGGTAGAATCCAGATAATTAGAAAAATCTATGAAAGCCCTGGTAGAAAAACCAAATGTCTTATACTGGAAACGAGAGCTGACTCATTGGAAAAGACCCTGATGCTGGGAAAGACTGAGGGAGGAGAAGAGGGCAACAGAGGATGAAATGGTTGCATGGTGTCATTGACTCGGGACATGATTTTGAGCAAACTCCAGGAGATAGTGAAGGACAGGGAAGCCTGGTATGCTGCAGTCTATGGGGTCACAAAGAGTTGGACTTGACTTAGTGTACAACAAATACTAGAACCAAGATTTGGATTAAAAAACAACACAAGTGGGATTGCTGGGTCATATGGCAGTTCTATTTCCAGTTTTTTAAGAAATCTCCACACTGTTCTCTATAGTGGCTGTACTAGTTTGCATTCCCACCAACATTGTAAGAGGGTTCCCTTTTCTCCACACCCTCTCCAGCATTTATTGCTTGTAGACTTTTGGATAGCAGCCATCCTGACTGGCGTGTAAGGGTACCTCATTGTGGTTTTGATTTGCATTTCTCTGATAATGAGTGATGTTGAGCATCTTTTCATGTGTTTGTTAGCCATCTGTATGTCTTCTTTGGAGAAATGTCTGTTTAGTTCTTTGGCCCATTTTTTGATTGGGTCATTTATTTTTCTGGAAGTGAGCTGCAGGAGTTGCTTGTATATTTTTGAGATTAATTCTTTGTCTGTTGCTTCGTTTGCTATTATTTTCTCCCAATCTGAGGGCTGTCTTTTCACCTTGCTTATAGTTTCCTTTGTTGTGCAGAAGCTTTTAAGTTTCATTGGGTCCCATTTGTTTATTTTTGCTTTTATTTCCAATATTCTGGGAGGTGGGTCATAGAGGATCCTGCTGTGATTTATGTCAGAGAGTGTTTTGCCTATATTCTCCTCTAGGAGTTTTATAGTTTCTGGTCTTACATTTATATCTTTAATTCATTTTGAGTTTATTTTTGTGTATGGTGTTAGAAAGCGTTCTAGTTTCATTCTTTTACAAGTGGTTGACCAGTTTTTCCAGCACCACTTGTTAAACAGGTTGTCTTTTTTCCATTGTATATTCTTGCCTCCTTTGTTGAAGATAAGGTGTCCATAGGTTCGCGGATTTATCTCTGGGCTTTCTATTCTGTTCCATTGATCTATATTTCTGTCTTTGTGCCAGTACCATACTGTCTTGATGACTGTGGCTTTGTAGTATAGTCTGAAGTCAGGCAGGTTGATTCCTCCAGTTCCATTCTTCTTTCTCAAGATTACTTTGGCTATTTGAGGTTTTTTGTATTTCCATACAAATTGTGAAATTATTTGTTCTAGTTCTGTGAAAAATACTGTTGGTAGCTTAATAGGGATTGCATTGAATCTATAGATTGCTTTGGGTAGTATAGTCATTTTGACAACATTGACTCTTCTAATCCATGACCACGGTATATTTCTCCATCTGTTTGTGTCCTCTTTGATTTCTTTCATTAGTGTTTTATAGTTTTCTATGTATAGGTCTTTTGTTTCTTTAGGTAGATATACTCCTAAGTATTTTATTCTTTTTGTTGCAATGGTGAATAGTATTGTTTCCTTAATTTCTCTTTCTGTTTTCTCATTGTTAGTGTATAGGAATGCAAGGGATTTCTGTGTGTTAAGTTTATATCCTGCAACTTTACTATATTCGTTAATTAGCTCTAGTAATTTTCTGGTAGAGTCTTTAGGGTTTCTGGGCATACACACTGATGAAACCAGATCTGAAAGAGACACGTGCACCCCAATGTTCATCACAGCACTGTTTATAATAGCCAGGACATGGAAGCAACCTAGATGTCCATCAGCAGACGAATGGATAAGGAAGCTGTGGTACATATACACCATGGAATATTACTCAGCCATTAAAAAGAATTCATTTGAATCAGTTCTAATGAGATGGATGAAACTGAAGCCCATTATACAGAGTGAAGTAAGTCAGAAAGATAAAGACCAATACAGTATACTAACGCATATATATGGAATTTAGAAAGATGGTAACTATAACCCTATATGCAAAACAGAAGAAGAGACACAGATGTACAGAACAGACTTTTGGACTCTGTGGGAGAAGGCGAGGGTGGGATGTTTCGAGAGAACAGCATTGAAACATGTATATTATCAAAGGTGAAACAGATCACCAGCCCAGGTTGGATGCATGAGACAAGAGCTCAGGGCTGGTGCACTGGGAAGACCCAGAGGGATCGGGTGGAGAGGGAGGTGGGAGGGGGTATCGGGATGGGGAACACATGTAAATCCATGGCTGATTCATGTCAATGTATGGCAAAAACCA
Organism: Cervus canadensis; assembly: GCF_019320065.1. NCBI lineage: Eukaryota > Metazoa > Chordata > Mammalia > Artiodactyla > Cervidae > Cervus > Cervus canadensis. Next base: position 79,908,158 of record NC_057388.1, read on the forward strand.
CTACAATATTGTAAAGTAATTAGCCTCCAACTAATAAAAATAAATGGAAAAACAAAAAAACAAAAACAAAACAAACAAACAAAAAAACACCACAAGAACACAGGGGGAAAAAGTAGTGTACTCTAGCTTCAGCACTGTAAGTCCTCTAACCAGACGACAGGAAAGAGAACAATGGAGATGCCTGTTTAAAAAAAAAAAAAAAAACTATTTCAAGATGGCCATTAAAAAAATACTAAGTTGTAAAAGCACCAGATTATGAATGTAATAGAGATGGGTATTGGGGAAAAAACTAAGGAAATATGCAAACAAGTAAAATTGAACAAAGATAAAAATGCATGCAATCTTGATATACATACTGTCAAACTTCAAATACCCATCTATATAATATCAGAGGAGTATTGAAAGATATCATAAAATATCTTAGGAAAAAATTCTGATTAAACAACCACTACATATAACTCTCCATTTAGCTAGAAAAGAAAATCTATGGGAAATATAGGATGGTTTTTTGGACCATTTTTCTTTTAATTTTCCTCTAAATTTTTATCAAAACCAAAAAACTATACTGGAAACATATGGTTAAAATGTGGAGAAAGGAGATTCATGTTGATCTTAGTAATTAAATAGAAAATGTTGCTGAAATAGCAGGTTCACTGCACAGCAAAGGTTAATTATTACACAAAATTTCAAACAGCCCCTAAAAACACGTCAGTTCTACCTTTGAGCAGTGTAGATGTCTCAGTACTCACAAGAAAATCATTCCCACTTTGCCCTCACAAAGAAAATTGCCTTATACACAATGATGATTAGCATAATGAAGTAGAAATAGTCTGGCAGTTGCAATCTATATTGAGTTTTTATTTTTTCTTAAGTCAGATTTAAAAGGAAGGTTATGGGTGGAAAAGTAATTTTTCCTTGACTCTTCTAGGTTCTTGACTGAGACCCTCTGTAATAAAAAGCTCAATTAATAGCATAAAAACAGAAGTGTTTATGTGTGTGTGTGTATGTCTATGTGGGTTTCCCAGGTGATACTAGTGGTAAAGAACCATGTATGTGTATATACATGTGTGTTTATATATATACATGTTTATAAGTACATATGTGTATGTACCTCCTCTCTTGAACAGGGAGGGAGACACCCTTCAAATGGAGATTTCACTTATAAATATTAAGTTTCTCTTACACAAGCGTAACTTCTACTGGTTTTCAGAGCTTTCCCTATGTTTGATGTTTCTTAACAATCAGCCTAAAATCAGTCTTATGCCAAAGATGCCTATTTTTGGTGGCATATTCTGCCCTTCAAAGGATTGACAATGGAATGTTTTATTGATAATACATCAAGAGCAAGGGAACTAACTAATAGGTAATCAAGAAATAAGATAATAATTGCGTGGGTACAAAATAGAGAATGATATATACTACGTCAGCAGAATTAGCATGAAATATGATTAAATTCTTAAGATAAAGTCTTAGAAAGTTAATTTACAACTGGGTAGATTGAGAATCTGGGAGATTTACTTACCTCTGAGATGTTCGTGTTTCCATTTTAAGGAGAAATGAGAGCAGAACTTGGACATCTTTAGGTCTTAAAGAGGGGACATGGGCAGGTTTATTTTCTTCTTGGGGAGATGTATTTATATTCTCAAAGCTTAGAGTGACAATCCAGGATTCTGTCCATTCTGTCCCCGGGCAAAGAATTTTCTGTTCCTCTAAAGGAGGGAGTCAGTGGGAAGTACTACCTCTTTCTCTTGTAAGCAGAGAAACCCATTTATCTGTTGCCTATGTTACAGACTTTGCACCAGTAAAATATATGACCTGGTTTTGTTACCCCAGGTATAAAAATAGAGCTATAGGAAAACAGTGTCATTGTCTATTGAGGTTCCATTACTGAGCACAATGTAAGAGCTGTAAGTTTGTTTTACTCAGGGTCTTACCCAGGCCTGGGAAACAGCCTCTCAGTAGCTCTGAGAAAATCGCTTTGTGGAGATAGGAGAGAAGCCAGTGTATGTATGACTTTGGCTAAGGAATATGTGCAGTCATCTCAGTAAAATGTTACTGATAGTCCCAAGGAACAGATATCTCAGTTAATGATTATAGTGCTTTGTCTGTGAATAGAAAGATGCATGAATCAGGGTTCATTACAATTCTTCCTGAGATATACATCTAACTGTCTTAAGAGGCCTGTTTTCCTAAAGCACAGAGTACCTCATCTTGTTTTTCATCCTGAATTCCTCTCAGGGTGCATGGTTAGTCAACAACTGCGGTAGCTAATGACTTTATCCTTGTGGAACTGGACAGTAAGCAGTATGCTTTGTTTTACATCATTCACTTCAGTTCAGTTGCTCAGTCGTGTCCAACTCTCCATGATCCCACGGACCACAGCACACCAGGCTTCCCTGTCTACCACCAACTTTCAGAGTTTGCTCAAACTCATGTCCATTGAGTCAGTGATGCCATCCAACCATCTCATCCTCTGTAGTCCCCTTCTCCTCCCGCCTTCAATCTTTCCCAGCATCAGGGTCTTTTCCAATGAGTCAGTTCTTCAAATCAGGTGGCCAAAATATTGGAGTTTCAGCTTCAGCATCAGTTCTTCCAGTGAATATTCAGGATTTATTTTCTTTAGGATTGACTGGTTTGATCTCTTGTAGTCCAAGGGACCCTCAAGTCTTCAACACCACAGTTAAAAAGCATCAATTCTTTGACTCTCAGCTTTCCTTATAGTCTAACTCTTGCATCCATACATGACTACTGGAAAAACCATAGCTTTGACTAGACAGTTGACAAGTTTACATCATTACTTGCAGTTTAATTAAATAACTCTTACTAAGATCTCAGTTCAGTTCAGTCACTCAGTCATGTTCAACTCTTTGTGACTCCATAGACACTAGCACTCCAGGCCTCCCTGTCATCACCAACTCCTGGACCTTACTCAAACTCCTATCCATTGAGTCGGTGATGCCATCCAGCCATCTCATCCTCTGTTGTCCCCTTCTCCTCCTGCCTTCAGTCTTTCCCAGCATCAGAGTCTTTTTCCAATGAGTCAGCTCTTCGCATCAGGTGGCCAAAGTATTGGAGTTTCAGCTTCAGCATCAGTCCTTCCAATGAATACTCAGGACTGATTTCTTTTAGGATGGACTGGTTGGATCTCCAAGATCTAGTAGAAAACAATATTAAGTTTAGTGGGTGTCTTCCCAGGACTAGAAATGCCATACTGAAATATCTCAGAATTATTAAATATCCACTTCAAAGCAATTAATAATTTGTAAGTCATCATTGGATGAAATTGTAGGTTGCTAATCACTGGGATCCGGGGATTTATTTCACAGCTAAAGTAGTTCAGAATTGGACTAATAGAAATGATAATATGTGAAACCTGTACCTACTTTCTAACCCCAAAGCAAAAAATAGAGAAGTGGAATAAACTATTAAAAACAGGTATGAAGGAAAAAATAGATTCAAAATGGGTTAATGAAAAATTGATGTAAATACTGCTAGATATCCATTAGATAGCTAAATAATATTAAAAGGATAAATTTGCCTTCTTCAATATAAATGGCAATTCCCCATATACTGCTGGAATAACTCCACCTTTGAAAAGTAAGAGGATAAAGTATGTGTATATACACATACACATACATATGCATATATATATACATGCCTATATGTATATATGCATATATATATGTGTGTGTATACACTCCATAATTACAGAGTCAGTGACAAAAGTTAATGTGATTTCTGTAAATATGATAGCCAAAATAGCCATAGCCACCGTGTATAAGTGGGGTAACAGTGGAAAATATAATTTTCTATAAAATTCTGAAATACTGCACCAGATTCATATAGTATGTGAAAATATACTATATTGTTTCCTAGACAGGTATTTTCAGTATACCCATATTTTCTTTTACAGGCAATAATTTAGAGTTTTATGAGGTTAGTTACAATAAAAAAAAAAGTGTGCTAATCCCCAATTCTGAGCAGTTTTGAGAAATATAAATGATATATTTAATATATAATTGTTAATTTCCACTTCTTGTTCTAAAACTGGTTATTAAGCAATCATGCAGAAATAAAATACAATTGATGTTTTATTAGAATGAGTTATTTTTTCAGACAATTTAAAAAATATGGTTATAGTTACAGACCAGTATGTAAGCAATTATGAAATTGATGAATCTACTGATAATACTTTAGCATCAACTCATTTATATGTTGATGAAGCTTACTAATGTTTTGGAACAATCAAACTGGCAGTTATATTACTTAAAGGAAACAACTTATTTATTACTAAACAGACATCCTTAGTAACACTAATTTTTAATCACTTTAGTGATGACTTTAAATGACTTTAGTCACTGAAAATGTAGTCAAAATATCACATTATTTTAAGTACTATATAGGAATGATCTCTCTAAGGATTAATTTCAGAAACACTGCCATCTTGTGGTGTTCTTTACAGAACCTCTAAGAATTAGAAGGACTTTCAGTGAAAACAAAATTGTCCTCTAATGAGATAAATAGACCCAAGTGAATAGCCTGGAAACTGAGGGAGTACAAATAACCTTTATATTGTCAATGATGAAATATCTCTTTAGTATGCATCTAGGTGAGGAATTCAGTGTAATATTTCAGAAGCAGAAGAAAGGTATTTTATTTGCCTATACATTTCTTAATAGGAAATAATTCAAGGAGAAATCTAATCAAATACTAATATTCTCTGAAGAGAGAACTTTCTGTTTGTCTTGCTTCAATTTATTTCAGAATAACAACTCCTTACTGAGTATATGTTATATAAATGTTATGCACTATTTGACAAGCAAACATGGCAGTGGCGACATTTTGATTTCCTTTTGGCTCCGGATGGTGTCCAGTTTCATTTGCATTGTGATTTGGGCTATCAGATTCAAGGGGATATATTCTTATTTTGACACAGTTGGATTCCTTTATGCTCCACAAATTACTTAAATTTTCTCTACTCTGTCTAGCCACAGTATATAGAAATACAATTAATATAGAAAAACAAGTTTTTGCTTAGGCTACTTCATTTTATCACTGAAATATGATTATTTTAATTTTCCCTTATTTACTAGTTTGACTCAAACTGAGCTGTTTCCCCAATTACCTCTATTAAAGGTGGGTAAAAAGATACTAAACATGATTCAAAGACCACTGCAAAACTTTTTCATAGGGGACTTCCCTGGCAACCCAGTGGTTAAGACTCCACGCTTCCAATGCAAGGGGCATGGGTTTGATTCCTGGTGAAAAATAAACTTTTAAAAATTAAAAAATAAACTTTTTCGTAAGATACAAAATCACACTCTCCATTTGGTCTACAGACTCGAACTTGTTGATTCAGATGATTAATTACGTTAATTTATGGCTTTGTAAAGGTACTTAGTTACATAAATATTAAATAAAAACTGTGAGAACATAATGAAAATTTAGCGTGAAGATGGAGAATTTCTGTGGTCTTTTGTACCAAGGGAATGCCTCGACCTGTAAAGAGGCCCTGAGAGTATTTGATCGATTATTAACATAAGAACAAGGTCCGTAAACACTTTAAAGATCAGATCAGATTCAGCTTCCTCTGGTAACTGAAGCAGAAGGAAGCATTTTCAAAGTGATGCCAGGGTAAAATGCCCTAAAGCTTTGAGTATTGAAGCAGTTTTCACACAATAAAAAGAAAACTCCTTATTCGGCAACTTTGCCCTTGCTCTCAAGACACTCTTTTATTTTCTGCAGCGGAAATTAATGTGAGCACTATCAATGAACTCAACCTTGTAATAAGCTCTGCTTATGTCTTTGCCAAATGTTTTGTGTATCTCTGCATCCAATTCCAAAAAATTCAAGTGCTTTTACTTTCCACTATGAAACATTAACTTATGGAGAAGGCTCAGTATTTTCCTTCAAGATTGAACCTTTGACCCTGAAACATAATCAAGAATATTATTGCCCTTACTTTTCATGTCTTCAAATGGTCCAAGTAGTCAGTTTTAATAAGAGGAGAAAACTTATTGGTTTTGAATAAGTACTGTTGCTGATAGGGCAAGACCAAAATAATATGTTTTCATGTGAATGACACAGCCTCCAGTGATGCTCATTGTTGTTAATATTTTAATTCAAATTAATATTTGAATATAATCCATAATGTGAAAGAAAAGCAATTTTTACAGATAAATTTCAAGCATGATTGGAAATGACAAAATGAATAAGAACTTAGCAAAACACTACTTATAACAATTTTTTTCTTCCAGTTTTATTGAGATATAACTGGCATACAACACTATACATGTTTAACATGTAGCCAAATGATTTGACTTACATACATCATGAAATTATTATCCCAGTTTAGTGAACATTCATCATATGATATATATACAAAATTAAATAGAAAAAATGCTTTCTTTGTGATCAGAACCCATAGGGTTTACTCTGACTTTCACATGTAACAAATATCAGTGTTAATTCTGTTTGTCATGTCATACTATTACATCCTTAGGACGTTATCTTCTAACTTGAAGTTTGTGCTTTTTGACTGCCTTCATCAAATTCACCCTATCTCCATCTCCTGCTTCTGGTAATCACATATCTTTTCCCTTGACTTTGCTTTGTTTTTGAAGTGTAATTGACCTTCAACACTGTGTTAGTTCCTGTTACAGAATGTAGTGATTCAATATTCCTATACATTTCAAAATGATCACCATGGTAAATCTAGTAACGGTATGTGACCATTCAAAAACATTATTGTTACTGATTTTATTCCCCATACTGTACATTTTGTACTCATGATTTATTTTGCAACTGGAAGTTTTTACCTCTTACTCTCCCTCACCTATTTCTTTTCTCCCCCCTAGCCTCATCCCTTCTGGTAGCTACCTGATTATTCTATGTATCTATAACTCTGTTTGTTTGTTCATTTATTTTGTTTTTTTATATTCCACCTATAAGTGGAACACAGCGTTTCTCTGACTTATTTCACTTAGCACAACTGAAATAGGTTCATCCATGGTGTTGCAGATGGCAGTATTTCATTAGCTTATGTGCCTGAGTAATATCCCATTGTGTGTGTGCTTGTGTGTATCTGTGTGTCTATACACACACAGGCCCCATATTTATCCATTTATCTCTTGGTGGGCAGTTTGGTTGCTTCCATATCTTGGCAATTGTAAAAATGTTGCTCTGAAAATTGGCATGCATATATATCTTTCCTAATTAATGTTTTAGATCTTCTTTGGATAAATACCCAGGAGTGATATTTGCTGGATCACGTGTGCATGCGTGCCAAGTTGGTTCAGTAGTGTCTGACTCTTTGCAATCCTATGGACTGTAGTCTGCCAGGCTCCTCTGTCCAGGGGGATTCTCCAGGCAAGAATATTGGAGTAAACTGCCATGCCCTCCTCCAGGGCATCCTCTCCACCCAGGGATCAAACCCATCTCTCTTACATCTCATGCATTGGCAGGCAGATTCTTTACCACTAGTGCCACCTGGGAAGCCCCTGCTGGATCATATGATAGTTCTATTTGTAGTTTTTTGAGCAAACTCCATACTGTTTTTTATAGTGGTGGCACCAACTTACATTCCCACCAGTAGTGCACAAGAGTTCCTTTTCCTCCACATCCTCTTGAACATTTATTTATTGTCCGTTTGCTAATAGTCATTCTGACATGTATGAGGTGATACCTCATTGTGATTTTGATTTGCATTTCCCTGTTTAGTGATGTTGAGATCTTTTCAAGTGCCTGTTGGTCATCTATATGTTGTCTTTGGAAAAATGTTTATTCAGGTCCTCTGCCCATTTTTTTAATTGTTTTTTTGATGTTGAGTTCTATGAATTCTATATATTTTGGATATTTAGTTCAGTTCAGTTGCTCAGTCGTGTCCGACTCTTTGCAACCCCATGAACCACAGCATGCCAGGCCTCCCTGTCCATCAGCAACTCCCAGAATCTACCCAAACCCATGTCCATTGAGTCAGTGATGCCATCCAATCATCTCATCCTCTGTCTTCTCCTGCTCCTCCTGCCTTCAGTCTTTCCCAGCATCAGGGTCTTCTCCAATGACTCAGTTCTTCACATCAGGTGGCCAAAGTACTGGAGTTTCAGCATCAGTCCTTCCAATGAATATTCAGGACTGATTTCCTTTAGGATGGACTGGTTGGATCTCCTTGCAGTCCAAGGGACTCTCAAGAGTCTTTTCCAACACCACAGTTCAGAAGCATCAGTTCTTTGGCGCTCAGCTTTCTTTATAGTCCAGCTCTCACATCCATACGTGATTACTGGAAAAACCATAGCCTTGACTAGACAGACCTTTGTTGGCAAAGTAATGTTTCTGCTTTTTAATATGCTTTCTAGGTTGGTCATAGCTTTACTTCCAAGGAGCAAGTGTCTTTTAATTTCACAGCTGCAGTCACTATCTGCAGTGATTTTGAAGCCCCCCAAAATGAAATCTGTCACCGTTTCCCCATCTATTTGCCATGAAATGATGGGATTGGATGCCATGATCTTAGTTTTCTGAATGTTGAGCTTTAAGCCAGCTTTTTCACTCTCCTCTTTCACTTTCATCAAGGGGCTCTTTAGTTCTTCTTTGCTTTCTGCCTTAAATGTGGTGTCATCTGCACATCTGAGGTTATTGATATTAGCCCCTGTTGGATAGATCAACAATATAGAAACATATAATTATTTTTGGAATTGAAAGTAATATGGACATACTAAATATGTAACTCATGCACCTGATATCACATGTATATAAAAAAGGTGCTTTATTATGTCATGGTTTGTGTAATATAAAGTCACAATATATGTGAAAATCTGTCTATTAATTACATTAATATATAAATATTACAGGTTAGGAGTTAATAATTCTAGAAAACATGAAATTTTAAAAATTAAATATCTTCAGTGCAAGTTTTTTAGAATAAAATGTATATATTTAATATAGAGATATTTGGACATATGTTAGAGCTTCTTTAAAAGATACCAATGTAGATTTTAAACCAGCATTTTATAGAGTTCATTCTGAATATAAAACCAGGAAAATGCAAAAAATCATATGTATTTAATTCATTTCTAAGCAGAAACTCAAATGTACTCTGTTATGGGTAAGCTGAGGCATGTTAACATTTTTTTTCAGGAGTTTATCTTTGCATACATATGTTGAAATCTTGTATTGTTAAACCAAAGGTGGTTAGGGTAGCTCTACAGAAGCTTATTAGGTGGCACCATGGTAAAGAATCTGACTGCCAATGCAGGAGATACAAGAGATGCAGGTTCGATCCCTGGGTTGGGAAGATCCCTTGGAGTAGGAAATATATTCTGCAGTATTCTTGCCTGGAAAATTCCACAGACAGAGGAACCTGGCAGGCTACAGTTCATGGGGTGGCAAAGAGTCGGACACAACAGCATACACACACAGAAGCTTGGAGAGCAGTTTCTATGGAGAAGATCAGGAAGCAAAGAAAGGAAATAAATAGGCTGTAGCTCAAACAGGTGGCTTATTTAGTAACGCCTAATTGGTTGGTTGTGATTGTTCTTAAGTTTTATTATCTTGGATTCAAGTACATTAAGATTTTGTTTTGCTTATATAGGCTACCAAGGCATTAGAGCCACCTCAGTGTAATGGCCTCTCTGACTAAATACTTTAACAGATCTTCAATAGATTGTGTTTTATTTTTTCAAACAGAATGGAAAAGTTTTCCTGAAATATATCCTCATCACTTTTTGCTGTATTTTTTTCTTTGTTTTTTTATGTCCCCATTAACCTGACAATGAGAAGAAGGAAAATTCTAGGAATTGTCCTCCTTCGGAATACATAAATCTAAACATGACTTTAAATTGCCCTTCAAGTGTACATACAAAGGCATGAAATAGTAGTTGTTTGCAAACAAGTACCTATAGAAAAATAGTTCATTCTTTCTGAATAATTAGAATTATTCAATCTAAAATAAAATGATTTCAGATTGTATAATTATGAAGAAAATATCCACAGTACAGACATAGATTGTTCATCTGTAGAGATGTATCTGTATAGATTTGTTCATCTGTCTCCTGTATTATCAGGGAAAGCATTTGAAACCTGAATGAGTTACTTTGTACCTGAAAACTATTCATTGAGATTCTCTGTTTATGGGAACTTTGTTGAAGTTATCAATTTGGAAATTTTTTAAATAAAAATTTACCTTTGTGAAAATTTCATAAGAATTTTTGAAATTTAAGAAATTAGATAAGACTTAGTGGAACTGGCCAACTACTTTAACTTCTGCAGTGTTGTAGCCTAGTTTCAAGTTTAAGGTTCAATTCTCTACAATCTCGTCTCTGGACCAGGACATATGCAGGGGACAACCACTTCAAACTGTCCTGGGCAGGGCGGCCCATGTTAAGTGGGCAATAGTGAATAAATAGGATTCTGGAAATGAAAATATAGAATGTTTCCTCTGCTTGGACATTTATTAAGCAAGAATTGAGGATAATGTCCATAAGAAGAGAGAAACAGTAGTGAACTTGGCATTGTTTTGTTCAGTCATTCAGCTTCTATGTGGTGCCCCCGTTGTGTGACAGTTTTCAGCGGTTAGAGAGCTGTGGGTCTGGAAGTTAAACTAAACAGCATTTAAATTCTAACTGAAGCTCTTGGTTATATTTCCCCCCTGTCAAGAATACAAACACTACATTCAGATGGTCAATATCAACATAATCTTTAAAAGAACCACAAAATGTGTCCCTGAAATAGAGCAATAACAACCCTGTTTCCTCATCATATTTGCTTCCAGTGTCTAACAGAATACAAAGGTGGGTACAAATGGGACACTAAATTAATTGAAAAGCCAAACATTTTTCTAAAATTCCCTCTGTACTTCTCCTGGGTCTTTGATTTATGATGTTGTTATTTGAATATTCAAATCCCTTTTGTAGAGTCTAAGAAGCATAAATTAAAAGTGAAGATGGAAGCAAGAGACTTAGTTTTTCATGTGTACATATTTTCACTGTTACCTATGCTGATTTTTTTAAAGAAAAATCAATATGCTTGGATAATTTTCAGCTTTACAGATAATTTTGCTTTATATAAGTTCTAATGTGTCAAATAACAGAGTGAAGGAGGACTATAACCACTATTAATTTTAAAAATTGAGTATGTTAATTTTCTGAGACCTTTTGATATAACTATCATTTTCGCTAAAGTAAATATTCCATAGTATTTAATAATTGTAAAGAAAGTTTTATTTCCAAATGCTCATTTAATCTTATTAAACTGTTCATTTTATTTCATTTAGCATAAGAGACATAGTTGTGGTGGTTTAATTGCTAAGTTGTGTCTGCTTCTTGCAACTCTATGGACTATAGCACACCAGGCTTCTCTGTTCATGAGATTTCCCAGGAAAGAATACTAGAATGTGTTGCCATTTCCTTCTTCAGGGGATCTTCCCAACCCAGGGATCAAACCCAGATCTCCTGCATTGCAGGTGGATTGTTCACTGACTGAGCCACCAGGGAAGCCCTTAAGAGATATACTTAAAACAATTTATTTAAATGTAGTAGTTATTTCCATCATTTTATGTATTAGTGATCCCCTCTTGACATTTTTGCCTCCAAGTACTATCAGGAAATAGAGCAGGAATGCATGAAAGAGAGAAACTTTGGGGAAGGCCAGGGAAGACTGTTTAAGATATAATTTTTGATCAGTATATTATGTTTGTTCCTGGCTTGGTAAATAGTGCTGTTTAAATTTTCTCTGTTATTTCAAGTGTTAGCTTTCATATCTTTTTTTCTTTCCCCACCATCCTAATCTTTACCAAAAATAGCATTTTTCAAATATTGTGTTTCTCTTTGCTTTATAAATCTTTTTTATACTGTTTATTGTTAGCATTTTGCTTTTTCAGCATAATACTTTTAGTATTATTGAGCTGGGAAGTATGTTATGTTGTTTCAAATCACAAATATTTTATCAAATGAAGTTTTGGCATGTATTATCAGCATAGCATATATTTAACACCATTTATGACAAATTCTAGGTTTTATAATGACTTTCCATAAGTAAGGAAAAGAGTTTTTGCATGTTCTGATTATTTATGAGAAAACTGGCTAGTAAAGCTGTTCATCTATTGATTCAAAATGTTAATCTAAATATTTTTTTGCATAGCATAGATTATATTTCACAAAATATATTCATTTACTCATGAACCTATACAAATCACCAGTGAGAATTCATCATTATATTGTCTATAAACTTTGGCTATGATTGGGCATATGATAAAATTGCTTTTTCACCAATACCTTTCATTGCATTTTATGACTTAACAGTAAATATAGCAACCTTGCAAACTTAGTTGAATTTTTGAAGATTTAATCAATTTAAGCATAATCAATTTTTGCCTATTTCTGTTAGTTCTGATTAATTTAAATTTCATTTCCACCCCTTCAGTTATTTTTTTCTTATTATGGACAATGGCCTAGTATATGTTCACATTACAAAAATTCTATGAATCAATGTGTATGACAAAATGTGGCATATTTTTACTTTCATCTGCCCCAGCAAGAATGGCTTTTATGAACATGTGTGTGTGTGTGTTTGTCCTTTGTAGTTTTCTGTTTATAAGGTATCTGGATGACTTTTAATTGGTTACCAGCATTATTCTTAAAGAGTTTCTATAAAAACTAAAGTATAGAAAACTTGGGAAATTATAACAAAAGAATCTTAAGTGGACTTCAGTGTACCTAAAACTTAGACCATTCCTAAAATCATCAGAGGAAAATTAAAAGCTGTAAAACAATACATGACCTTTTTTAAAAAACTGAGAGGTAATCAGAAGTAAAAAGGAAAATGCATGATAAATTTATGATCTGAAATTACCCTATGTTTTTAAACAACAAATGACACATTTTACATTTTAGAAAAGAAAATCAATATGTTGAATGCAAAACTGAGAATTTCCCAAAATAAAAAGGCAAAGCGAAATTAAAAAGGTGATAATAGGAAATTTAATACATGAAGGTAATCAGTATGATGAATGATTTTAACTTTATAGAAAAAACATCTTTATTTTTCACCACTTCAAACAAGTTCCCTTCAAGATCCATTTCCTGTCTCTTGTTGATACCTTGGGTTTATTCTACAGCTGTCTATTCATGTTCATTAATAAGAACACTATCCCTGTGGTAATTAAGACCCACTTTGTAATTAAAATGAGTTTACTGCATTCTAAGCCATCACTTCAGTTGTATACCCAGCGCAATGCTTTGTCCCTCACTTTATTGGAGACACGATTTATGACCAATATACAGCAATAAGAAGGAGAGTTCGTTTCTTCTCTCCATTCTTATTTTTCACTCCATTTTGCATACCCTCTACCTTCTGTTTTTTTCATCCACCAAGGAAAAAACAAAGTGAATGGAGGTTAAAGAGGCTAATTCTTTTTTTCTGGTAGGCATTCCAGTATTGCTACCTCACGGAACATAGATGTGTTTTAGTCTTGGAGGTTCTGCAGGAGTTTTCCCCACTGAAGAGTGTTCTGATATGAAAGTGCATCCTAGATGTGACAGCTTACTCTGCACACTCTCCAGGTGTCACTCTTCATAGGACATAAAACAGGCCCTGGGCTCCATGGGACCTTTTGCCTAGTGACCAGCCTTTTGGGAGCTTAAGCTCAGCTCCTTTCTGTAGCATCCACACACCCATGGTAAGGTCATACCCATTTGCCTTTCCAAATGGAGGAGTAGTGACTCCATCTTTGGACCCCCTCTCCACCCTCTGTATTACTCAGTCTTACAGGGATATATGTTAGATTCTTTCCATAAATCTCTTCCCACACTGAACTCCCATGGAAGTGTCACAATGGCCCTGTGGGCCTGAGCAAAACACCTGCAATTTTGTGGGCATCCTCAAGATCTATGAACAGTTTTTGTGGACTCCTCATGACTTGGCTTGAGATGGAAAGAGTTATTCCTTCACTTCAGGGCAGGAGATGGGTAGCTCAGATAGTAAAGAATCTGTCTGCAATGCAGAAGACTTGAGTTCAACCCCCGGGTCAGGAAATTCCCCTGGAGAAGGGAATGGCAGCCCACTCCAGTTTCCTTAGTTGCAGAATTCCATAGACAGAGGAGCCTGGTGTACTACAGTCCATGGGGTCTCAAAGGAGTTGAACAAAATTGAGAAACACTTTCACTTTGAGCCCCCCGGTGGCTCAGCAGTAAAAGAATACATCTGCAATGCAGGAGACTCAGGTTTGATCCCTGGGTGGGGAAGATTCCCTGGAGAAGGAAATGGCAACCCACTCCAGTATTCTTGCCTAGAAAATCCTATGAACAGAGGAGACTGGTGGACTACAGTCCATAGGGTCTCAAAAGAGTAGGACACAACTGAGAGATTAAACAACAAGGGAAGGGGATGAGAAGGAAAGTAGAAACAAAAACAAAAGCGATAGTAGAATAATACTCCCAATTTGAATTATTATTCCTGTTTCAGTATTTGAAGCAGAATCTAAAAAACAAAAACATTCTGAGGACTTATGCGTGTTCAGTCACTTCAGACGTATCCGACACTTTGCAACCCTGTGGACTGTAACCTGCCAGGTTCATCTGTCCATGGGGATTCTCCAGGCAAGAATGCTGAAGTGGGTTGCCATTTCCTCCTCCAGGGAGTCTTCCCAACCCAGAGATTGAACCTGCATTTCTTATGTCTCCTGCATTGGCAGGCAGGTTCTGTACACTAGCGCCACCTGGGAAGCCGCTCTGTTCAGTTCACTTCAGTCACCCAGTCGTGTCCAACTCTTTGCAGTCCCATGGACTGCAGCACGCCAGGCTTCCCTGCCCGTCACCAACTCCCAGAGCTTGCTCAAACTCATGCCCATCGAGTCAGTGATGCCATCCAACCATTTCATCCTCTGTCATCCCCTTCTCCTCCTACCTTCAATCTTTTTCCCAGCATCAGGGTCTTTCCAATGAGTCAGTTCTTTGCATCAGGTGGCCAAAGTAGTGGAGCTTCAGCTTCAGCATCAGTCCTTCCAATGAATATTCAGAACTTATTTCCTTTAGGATGATCTGGTTGGATCTCCTTGCAGTCCAAGGGACCCTCAAGAGTCCTCTCCAACACCACAGATCAAAAGCATCGATTCTTTGGTACTTAGCTTTCTTTCTGGTCCAACTCTCATGCTCATACATGACTACTGGAAAAACCATAGCTTTGACTAGATGTACGTTTGTGATGAATGTATGTATGTATCTACATGTGTGTATAGTTAATATTATATTGAAACTCATTTACATGTGAAAAGCTAGATTTGAAAACAGTTATTTTATATTAATTTAAAAATCATGTCCTTATTTCAGGCAAATTAATATTTCAAAAAAAATCTGTCATCTAAAATTGAAGCCCAGTCATGATAGTTGTACAAATCCCATTCCATTTAATTATATTTAGCGTATTCACAAATACATTTACCAAGTTAATGTTACAAAGAGAAATTCCACTATATTTTTAAAGTTTTCAGATCACTGATAAAATTTATTTAAAACAAAGCAGACATTTGGTTTTGTAAAATTTCTAATGAGTATCATCTGGAATGTGTATTACAAGTTTATCATGTCTTTGTAGGTCTCAATGTGAAGTTTTATTTAACTGTCTGCACATAGAAAATTCTACCAGAAATATAAAATCCATTAGATATTGGTTAAGTAAATCTTAGGAAGAAATATTTACTTTGCAGTAGAGAAAAAAAAAAAAGCTCAATACACTGTTTGCTCTGGCAATCTTTTTTTTTAATCTTTTAAAGTTAGGAGATAGCTATATGCTCTCTCAGGAGAGCATATAAATATTTGTCCTTTCATTAAATAGGTCCGTGTGCATTTCTTATGCTTCAAAACAAATGTCCTCAAATATTACGTGTGTGTGTATGTGTGTATGCATGCACTCTTAGTTGTTTCTGACTCTTTGCAGCCCCATGGACTGTAGCCTGCCAAGCTCCTCTGCCCATGGAAATTTCCAAGCAAGAATACTGGAGCAGGTTGCTGTTTCCTGCTCTAGGAGATCTTCCCAACTCAGGGATTGAACCCATGTCTTCTTCCATCGCAAGCAGATTCTTCACCACTAGCATCACCTGGGAAGCCCCAAATATTACTTGATAATCCATAATTCTTGACCTCTTGCCTGATGAGTTTCTGAACTAGTTGCCAGAGTAGGACTCTTAGTTTCTCCATACATATTACTTATTGCCTTGCCAGATTTTCCCGTCAACAGCAGCAACCCTGACCTTGACTTATAAACAGTGTGCTGAGTTTCAATCAAATAAAATAAGGTCTTCACAGTACATCATGAGGAGATGAGTTTTAGTGAAACTGGTAACCATTAAAGTGATAAATTCTTGTAAAACAGTTTGTCTGTGTGTGCATGAGTGTGATAGCAAATGCAGTGGAAGTGCTCAAAAAGCAAAAATCAAATTTATATTCTTCTAGCTTTCCTAGAGAGATGGTGTCTGAAACAAGCTAGTCATTTAAATTCCTGGGTCTTCTCATCCTAGAATTCTATATTCTCTCAAACCATTTCTTATTTAACTAGAGTCCCAGGGGCTAGAAGACTGCCAGAAAGTGTAGTATTTCTTGCTCATGGACCTACAATAATTCCCAAAATGTAGAATGTATTGCATATTGTTTGTTGTAAACATAAGGATATTGAAATTCTGTTCACAGTAGAACAAATTTAAATCTAGTGGGTTTGAAGGTAAGCATTATAGTTTCAGGTGTAGCCATCAACTAGCTGCAGTAGACACAATTGTAATGAGCATGTATCTAAGATGGTTGATTTTTGCACCTTTTTTTTTTTTTTGGCCTTCAGCATTTACTCAAGAGAGCCTTCTGTTCTAGTGTAAAAGTTAATCATTTGAATACATTGAATATTCAGATACTTACATAATTCTCATAAGTCCTCTGTGAAAATTAAAAATATAAAAATATAAATTTGCCCTCATAGATTATCTATTCTTGGTAATAGAACAAAACATCCTTTATGACTTTTACGATGTCATTGAGAATTAATACCTTAATTATACATTTTGGGGAACTTTGGTATATGTTTTTTTAATCGCTGAAGTGATAGGTGAGACCACAGTTAAATGAGACTGTTTTGTAGATTTCTGTAATATATTGTCCTTTAGAGGTCTTAGTGACTACAGAGGTAAATCACCAACAAAGCCAATTAACATATAAAAAATCATCTTTCCTGCTGTTTTATTTTTTTTTATTAGTTATATCACTTTAGTAGCTAGCAGTGGGACAACCAATTCACACCAGGTAGATCGATAACAGAATTCGTTACCTTGGTTACCTAAGCAGTCTGAATGTAATGCTAGTTCAAGTAGTGCTGAGTTACTTGCTTAAACAATACACTTCATAAATTTTCTTGATCCTTTTACATCTCTGTTCAACTGGCTTTGCTCTCAGATTCTGTGAGTTAGCCTCCATTTCATACTTCTCAGTGCAACCAGTGAAAACAAAAGAAACCTTATGTAGTGGTAAAAACAAAGAACTACATGGAGTTCCCAAGTTTTTGAAAATCATATTCACGTCTGTATGGACATGTATATATGTAGATATCATGTATATATATTTCCTAAAGGATATAATAATCTCATAGCGTCATGGCATCCAGCTTCAAATCCAGGATTTTTAGGTGATGTTAAGCTCAGTTATAAGTTGTCAACATCTGATAAAGTGCATATTTAGCCACAAATGTAATAAAAGGAGAAAAAGATGGGGATAAGTTTTTAATTTGAGAGGAGAGGATGGAAAACTTCATCACACTGTTAGTTTCCATCTCTGGGTCAGGGATTTCCCTGGAGAAGAGAATGGCAACCCACTCCAGTATTCTTGCCTGGAGAATTCCATGGACAGAGGAGCCTGGCGGGCTGCAGTCCATGGGGTCACAGAGAGTCAAACAAGACTGAACGACTAGCACACACATATATATATCTTAAAACATGACCCTAAGATATGGAAGAGAAAGAACTCTGAAAGCTAGTAATGAACTAAGGCACGGGGGTTTTGTTTGTTTGTTTTTTTGCTATTTTGTTTTTTATTTTTACATCATCTGTACCACCCTATTTGTTCTTACCCATTTTGAACATATCTGAGATAAATGTGCAGATGGCCTTCCTTTCTGCAAGACGTAGTCCTCCACGGCCGATATCTTGTAAGTGTGGTTCAAGTGGGCAGGCAGAGAGAAGTCCAAGCATTTTGCTAATGCAGATATTTGTAGACCAGGCTTATTTTTATCAAAATCTAGCATCTAGTAAGCAGTGCTAGGGATCTTGCCATTTATATTTTTCTATCCAGAAGGCTCTCTCTAGTCAGCAGTCTTCTGCGCTGTTTACCCTATTAGGATTTATGTTCTGGTTTCTATTTGGACTTCTGGCTCTTTTCTTGGCCTCTAAACTGGTTTTAACCGCTGACTTGGAAAAAGAACAATGGTCTGATGGGTTATGGGGAAGCACCGGCTACATCTCTCCTAAAATGATGTCACGCAGAGAGTTCCTGAGAGGAGTTACATTAAAATCCAGGAAACTACAGCTTTCTTCATATCATATCTTATTATTTTCACAGACTTGTCTTTTAATATTATTATCTTGGTTCTCAATATTGATCTCCTCTAACCCTCCCTGTGTCCGGGTAGAGTTAAGTAATCTTGGATTATGGGACACAAGAGATAAACATCCTCATCTTGTTTTATCCTGTTTATAATTTCAGAAAGTTTTCTTAATTCCGGTTCTAAAGGAAGCAGAACTTGAGAAAATTAAGGTGATGATATTTCATTTTAGAGGCATAAGTTCAAAACTATGAGAAAGGTGATGAAAAGTGAGGCAAAGCAAGATATACTGCTTTGCTACCCTCTTCTGCTACTCTCTTATGGGCACTGGTTTTTATTCTTTAGGAGGAACTTTTTAAAACAGAAATCTGAGATCACCTGGTATAAGATTTAAGTTCCTTCTTTTCGGCATATATAGTTTATTTTTCTATTTTAATTATTACCTAAGAGTCTGTCTTTGAAGCTTGCATTTAATGCATCACTGTTTTTAATGGTTGTAACCTCGAGAAGGCTGTAGTTCCATTTCTAGAAAGAATGGCTAAATGCCAAATTATAAAGCTAACACATAAAGTGTAAAAGATGGCTAAGAGTAGCCATTTATGTTTCTTAATTTTCTTATCATTGCTCCCTTTGATGTTCGTCGTCTTCTCTATTTTTGCTGCCTTAC
The DNA here is from genome assembly GCF_019320065.1 of Cervus canadensis. Lineage (NCBI taxonomy): Eukaryota > Metazoa > Chordata > Mammalia > Artiodactyla > Cervidae > Cervus > Cervus canadensis. Next base: position 79,927,389 of record NC_057388.1, read on the forward strand.
AATGTGTTAGATGTTCTAGCCCTCGATAAGGGAAGTTGAAAAATATGTGATGTTTTTTCTTTTTTTTTCTACCATAGTCAAAAACTAAAATATGTACTCTAAAAGACAAACTTGTAATGTGATCATAATAGCTGTCTCTTAAAGATTATTCTGTATTCTATTATGTTTAAATCTTTATTTCCTTTGACTTAATGAAAGTCTCATGATGGTCAATTTGTATTTCAGGCTTTTTCAAGGTTATTGTGATAAGTTATTATACATAATGGTTGCTTGTATTGGAGTAGTTGAGAGCACAGATGAAAAGGAATTGAAACATTTAAGACTTGGGGAATAGAATTGATAGGACTTTGTAATATAGGAAGTATGTGAGAGGTGTAAAATTATTTGCTTAAGCTAATTAAGGGAATGACAGTTTTTGTAATTTCCTCTGGTATAATCTTATTCATACACAAGCACAGGTGTGTTCCATTATTTCAATTTTTGATTCTAATGTATTTAAGACCAATTAATATAGTTTTGATTATATGTATTTATCATGTCCTCTGTTATCACAATGATTTATTAACATTTTTGAAATTTGTTAAAATCTGAATATTTTTATAGGTGTTTTTTATAATGGTATTATCTAGTTTGATTTTTAGAAGTCTTATTAAGATAGTTGGGAAAAGATGTTAAACCTATTAATACTTGTAAGCAAGATACATGATTTGTGTCTCTAAATTGCTAAACGTGTTTTACATGTCTTAATACTACTTTTAGAGCTGTCTTTTCTCACCTTGAAGTATACTGATTTGCAATATTGTATTAGTCCCAAGTGTACAGCAAAGTAATTCTGTTTTACATATATCTATATATTCTTTTTCAGATTCTTTACTCTTAGAGGCACTATAAAATATTGAGTATAGTTCTCTGTAGGTCCTTGTTGGTTATCTGTTTTATATACAGTAGTATTTACATGTTAATCCCAAACTCCTAATTTATCCCTTGCTCCTTCTTCCATTTGGTTAACCATAAATTTATTTTCTATGTCTGTGAGTCTGTTTCTTTTCTGTATTTATTATTTAAGTTCATTTATATCATCTTTTAGATTCCATATATAAGTAATATCATAGTATATACTATGTCTGTTTTGGCTTACTTCTCTTAGCATAGTAATCTTAGGTTCATCCATATTACTGCAAATGACATTATTTCAATATCTTTTATGACTGAGTAATATTCCTTAATATATATACACACATATGTATGTACTGATACACATATATATGAATACCTATGTACCATATCATTTTATCCATCCATATCATCAATACTGTTTTAATATATATAAGCCACATGCACCATTGTTCCTGTAAAAGAAAAATTGGTTCCCAAATATTTTCTCTACAGTATTATTGCTAGTGTAAGGAAATGTGCTAATTTTATTAATTTATATAATTTATTGTGCCTTTCTTTTTCCTCTCCATTATATATTTGGTTTTTATCTGAATCATCATTTAAATTTTCATCCTTCTAGAAAAATTATTAAATTATAACAATAGTAATAGTAGGCTTTGTTACCTTGATTTTTATTTGGATGAGAATAAGTATTTCTCCTATTTTTAACATAATTCCTCCTCATTCATACCTGCTATATACAGTCAGCAAAAAATAGATCGGGAGCTGACTGTGGCTCAGATCATGAACTCCTTGAGGCAAAACTCAGACTGAAATTGAAGAAAGTAGGGAAAACCACTAGACCATTCAGGTGTGACCTAAATCATAACCCTTATGACTATATAGTGGTTGTCTGATGAGGAGGCCTTACAAATAGCTGAGAAAAGAAGAGAAGTGAAAGGGAAAGGAGAAAAGGAAAGATATACACATTTGAATGCAGAGTTCCAAAAAACAGCAAGGAGAGAGAAACAAGCCTTCCTCAGTGATCAATGCAAGAAATAGAGGAAAACAATAGAATGGGAAAGACTAGAGATCTCTTCAAGAAAATTAATGATACCAAGAGAACATTTCATGCAAAGATGGGCACAATAAAGGACAGAAATTATATGGACCTATCTGAAGCAGAAGATATTAAGAAGAGGTGTCAAGAATACACAGAAGAACTATACAAAAAAGATCTTTATGATCCAGATAACCATGCTGGTGTGATCACTCACCTAGAGCCAGACACCCTGGAATGCGAAGTCAAGTGGGCCTGAGGAAGCATCACTATGGACAAAGCTAGTGGCGGTGATGGAATTCCAGTTGAGCTATTTCAAATCCTGAAAGATGATGCTGTGAAAGTGCTGCACTCAATATGCCAGCAAATTTGGAAAACTCAGCAGTGGCCACAGGACTGGAAAAGGTCAGTGTTCATTAAATCCCAAAGAAAGGCAATGCCAAAGAATGTACAAACTACCTCACAATTGCACTCATCTCATATGCTAGCAAAGGAATGCTCAAAATTCTCCATGCCAGGTTTCAACAGTACATGAACTGTGAACTTCCAGATGTTCAAGCTGGATTTAGAAAAGGTAGAGGAACCAGAGCTCAAATTGCCAATATCCATTGGATCATCGAAAAAGCAAGAGAGTTCCAGAAAAACATCTACTTCTGCTTTATTGACCATGTCAAAGCCTTTGACTATGTGGATCACATCACAGTGTGGAAAATTCTTAAAGAGATGGGAATACCAGACCACCTTACCTGCCTCCTGAGAAATCTGTATGCAGGTCAAGAAGCAACAGTTAGAACTGGACATGGAACAACAGACTGGTTCCAGATTGGGAAAGGAGAACTTTAAGGCTATATATTGTCACCTTGCTTAATTAAGTTATATGCATGTGAAATGTACATGCTGGATGAAGAGTACATCATGCAAAATGCCAGGCTGTATGAAGCAGAAGCTGGAATCAAGATTTCTGGGAGAAATATCAACAACCTCAGATATGCAGATAACCCCAAGAAATGATAAAGGATGGCAGAAAGCAAAGAAGAACTAAAGAGGCTCTTGATGAAAGTGAAAGAGGAGAGTGGAAAAGTTGACTTAAACCTCAACATTCAGAATGCTAAGATCATGGCATCCAGTCCCATCACTTCATGGCAAATAGATGGGAAAACAATGGAAACAGTGAAAGGCTTTATATTTTGGGGCTCCAAAATCACTGCAGGTGGTAACTGCAGCCATGAAATTAAAAGACGTTTGCTCCTTGGAAGAAAAGCTACGACCAACCTAGACAGCATATTAAAAAGCAGAGACATTACTTTGCCAACAAAGGTCCATCTAGTCAAAGCTATGGTTTTTCCAGTAGTCATGTATGGATGTGAGAGTTGGAATATAAAGAAAGCTGAGCACCAAAGAATTGATATTTTTGAACTGTGGTGTTGGAGAAGACTGAGAGTCCCTTGGACTGCACAGAGGTCAAACCAGTCAATCCTAAAGGAAATCAGTCCTGAATATTCATTGGAAGGACTGATGTTGAAGCTGAAACTCCAGTACTGTGGCCACCTGATGGGAAGAACTGACTCATTGGAAAAGACCCTGATGCTGGGAAAGATTGAAGGCAGGAGGAGAAGGGTACAACAGAGGTTGAGATGGTTGGAAGGCATCACCGACTCAATGGACATGAGTTTGAACAAGCTCCGAGTTTGGGGATGTTCAGGGAAGCCTGCTGTGCTACAATTCATGGGGTCAGAAAGAGTTGGACACAACTGAGCAACTGAACAGACTCCTCATTTATGACTGCTCTTGGAGTAGCTTTGCAGAAATAATAGATTTCTCCAAAACATGAACTATTATTTTGAGGAATATCATTTAAAATGGTGAAAAGTGATAATTTTCAGAAATAGTCCCTAGTTTTGCCCAATCTCATTGTGCAAGAGCAGTTTGGCTGCTTCTGAAGTATTTACCACACCAGATTCTGTATCTGTTGGTGCAAGAATCATGGAGCAATTTATCTGGAAGCTGAAACCATTTCAGGACACACCAACTTTCAGATTATTGGCTGAGAATTAAAAAATAAAAGAGTGAAGTGGGGGATATAAACTAGCCAAGTGTGATAATTTGAGTGATGAAGAGGAGTCTGTTTACAGACTCACTGAGATGTATTTTGAGATGTGTTGAAGGAACACAGTTTGGCTGAGGGGGTTGAAAGGAGAGCAGTAGAGCAAAGGGAATTATTTATGAGATCCCTCAAAGCTAGTGGTTGTTCATTTATAAAGCCCAACACCCTGAAGCAAATAATACAGCATCTCAGCTGTAATACTACCGGAGCTTTTGAATAGAACAAGAGAAATGTCTGATGAGTTTTCGCAGAAATATAAGCTGCAGCATTTATAAAAATCAGAAGGAGTCATTGAAATAAGTCATGAGTTACAATTCTCATGGGATAGATTCTTCCTATATGTGAAGGGGACCAGATACAGAAAAGAGAATTAGTTTTCTGTTTAAGAGCATCATTTTTGTTATTTAAAAATGATGTGATGAATAGATAAGAATGTTTCTGTATAAATTATGAAGAAATTTCAAGAAAGGACATAAAATTCTTGTATGCAGTTTCACAAATTTGATAATTTTCATTTTCAAAAACCTGTTTGACTTATTTTTATTGACCCTTTTTTATAATAAAAATTATTTTTATTTCTAACAAGAGAGTAGTGAAGAACAGAGAGGTAACATGTTCACTCTGGAAGAGTACCAGTAACTTGTTCAAGGTCACAGTAAAAGACTTGGAAACAAAAGAGGATACTTTGAAATTTTCTTGAGATTTTTAAATAGAGTAGGAAGAGAGGAGTTAAGTGTGACAGTTTTAATTGGGCTTCCCTTGTGGCTCAGCTGGTGAAGAATTTGCCTGCAATGTGGGAGACCTGGGTTCAATTCCTAGGTTGGGAAGATCTTCTGGAGAAGGGAAAGGCACTCCAGTATTCTGGCCAGGAGAATTCCATGGGCTTTATAGTCCAAAGGGTTGTAAAGAGTCAGACATGACTGAGCGACCTTCACTCACTCACTCAGGAAGAGAGGAGTTAAGTGTGACAATTTTAGTTGAGCCAAGATACCAAACACAGAAAGCCTTTAAATTGGAATGACTACACATACAAATTTTTCTTTCAGTATTTGTTTCTATGTTCCAGACAGTGGCAGTGGTGAATCCCAGTTTTGTGGGGGCTTAAACTCAGACAGTTTGCAAGACATCTTTAGGTAAAAAGTAACTACAAAATGATTTTCACAAGTTATATTTGATAAAAGATACATATTTAGCAAAAATAGATCATAACACTAAATTTAAATAACTGACACATGACACAAGCATAGTAAAATCCAAAAAAATACTTTAATTTTGGGACACACTATACTTATTTTGAGGCAAGCATGGCAACCCACTGCAGTATTCTTGCCTGGAGACTCCCCATGGATGAAGGAGCCTGGTAGGCTAATCTCCAATATTCTTAGAGACCTCTCTAGTCTTTCCAATTGTATTGTTTTCCTCTATTTTTTTGTCTTGTGCATTTACAATGGCCTTCTTTTCTCGCCTTCCTATTCTTTGGAACTCTGCATTCATTTGGGTACTTATTTCCCTTTCTCCCTTGCCTTTTACTTCTTCTCTTTCCTCAGCTATTCGTAAGATCCCCTCTGACAACAACTTTGTCTCCTTGAATTTCCTTTTCTTCAGGATGGTTTATACACTGCCTCATGTATGATGTTAGAAACCTCGATCCATCATTCTTGAAGCACACTCACTACCAGTTCTAATCCTCTGAATCTATTCGTCACCTCCATAATATACTCATAAGGGATTATATTTAAATCAAAGCTGAATGATCTAATGGTTTTCCCTGCTTTCTTCAATTTCAACCTGGATTTTACAATAAGGAGCTCATGATCTGAGCCACAGTGAGCTGCAAGTCTGCTTAGGCCACAGCAAAAAAGTTTGCTGAGTTGTGGAAATAGTTCAGAATTTAGGGAAGCTAAGGTGGCAAGAATTCACAAGAGAGTACTAAAAAAAAGAAATCTACACATAGAACTCTGGCTGAGTCTTTTGATTGATATGAAGCAGTGTATGCTTATGAAGAAATCACCTAAACCCAAGACACACCAACAGCAGGACACAAATCCCAGATGTCATTAGGGCGCAGCATAGCTAGAGTGGAAAAAACCTACCAAGATACTACTGATCATATAAAATACACAGAAGCATTATGCCTTAGTGGGGCCAAGTTTTACCTAGGAAAGGTTACACTAGTTTCTGGGAGTTTAAACGTGCAAAAAAAAAAAATCACACATTGAAAGGATCAAATCACTTTTAGGTAATGTAACTAAGTCAAAGCTAAAAATATTTCAAAGAATATTACCACCCTCCCCAATATATCTCACACCCAAATAATGTTCAAGTGTGTGACATTCAATTATTAAACATACCAAAAAAGCAGAAAAATAACAATTATGCACATCAGGAAATAATTCTAGATTTGGAAATTTAAAAAAAAATTATTAGACAGTATAATTATCACAGCTATTTAAAAGATTTCAGTGGTGAAGGTAGAAACAAAGAATACATATGATAAGGAAATATCTGAAAGTACCAAAAAAACACATATCAAACTTAGAAGAATAAATATGTAACATTAGAGAATATCAAATGATATATCAACTTAGATGTTGCATTCAGATAGAAGCTATCCAAAATTTTTTAAAACCCTGAGCAAATTAAACTGTGTTCCATCAATGATCTATAAGTTAGCATTGCTGCTGGTGCTACTGCTAAGTCGCCCCAGTCGTGTCGACTCTGTGTGACCCCACAGACGGCAGCCCGCCAGGCTCCTCCGTCCCTGGGATTCTCCAGGCAAGAACACTGGAGTGGGTTGCCATTGCCTTCTCCAGTGCATGAAAGTGAAGTCGCTCAGTCGTGTCCGACTCTTCGCGACCCCATGGACTGCAGCCTACCAGGCTCCTCCATCCATGGGATTTTCCAGGCAAGAGTACTGGAGTGGTTTGCCATTGCCTCCTCCATAAGTCAGCATTAAGCAGCTTAATATTTGTGTAGGACCCCAGAAAGAGAATTTAAGTGTGTGAAGGGAGCAGAAAAATAAACTAAATCATTGCTTACAATTTTCAAAAATTGACAAAACCCCTAAACATGAATTTCAAAACCAGGAATTTCAAACACCAAACACAATAAACATGGCGAATACTCACCAATACTCACTATGCTAAAAATGTTCAGTGCTAACAATGAAGAGGAATCATAAAAGTGGCTGAGAATAAAGACACATTGTCCAGAAGAGAGACATGTCCAAAGGAGCAGAGGCTGACAGAACAAAAGTAAGCCATTATGTTGTAAAGCAACATCCTTATGATTTTTAAAGAAACTTTCGAACTTACAACAAATAAAGGGGAAAAAAGTCATTGGCTGCAGACCAGGATTTTAAGAAACATGAAGTTCTTCAGGTAGAAGGAAAATGATACCAGGTGGAAATTCAGACCTACAGAAAGAATGATAATTACTGAAAATGATAGATAATGTGGTAAATATAAAACATATTTTATTTAAAGAATCTTACAGAAGTTTAAAAGTTTAAAGAAAAAAATAATTTTAACAAGTATTGGAGTGTGTAGCTTATGTAGAAGTAAAACAGTAGGACAGTAATAGTGTGAGCACCAGATTAGGCAAAATAGGATACTCTGATACTATTTTACCATATATGAAATGAAATATTATTTGAGTGTTGACTGTGATGACTAACACATTATAAGCCCTAATATAACCAATAAAAATCAGAACAAAGGTACAGCAGTAAGAAAAATCCAGTGAAACAGGTAAAGTAGAATGATATAAAATTCAAGCAAAATAAAAAGAAAACAAAAGTAGGTGATTAAAATAGAAAACAGTTACTAATATGATAGGTTTAAATCCAAATATATGAATAATCACACCTTGTAAATGGTTTAAACATCCAAATTAAAAGGCAGAGACTGTCAGTTTAGATTAAAATATTTAAAACAACTGCTATAGCAAAAGGCACAAACATTTGAATAACCAACCCGTTTAAGAATGAGAGAAGGGGAACTTTCCAGAACGCTGGGTGAAAAGCGGAGGAGCGGCGGCTACCCGAGCTGCGCACAGCAACGCGCTCCTTCCCGCTCCCCCACACCGGCATCTGCCCGCTCACCGGCTGTAGAAAATGGTGAAAGAAACTACTTACTATGATGTTTTGGGGGTCAAACCCAATGCCACCCAAGAAGAATTGAAAAAGGCTTACAGGAAACTGGCCTTGAAGTACCACCCTGATAAGAACCCAAACGAAGGCGAGAAGTTTAAACAGATTTCTCAAGCTTACGAAGTGCTTTCTGATGCAAAGAAAAGGGAATTATATGACAAAGGAGGAGAACAGGCAATTAAAGAAGGTGGAGCAGGTGGTGGTTTTGGCTCCCCCATGGACATCTTTGATATGTTTTTCGGAGGAGGAGGCAGGATGCAGAGAGAGAGGAGAGGTAAAAACGTTGTGCATCAACTTACAGTAACTTTAGAAGATTTATATAATGGTGCAACAAGAAAACTAGCTCTGCAAAAGAATGTGATTTGTGACAAATGTGAAGGCCGAGGTGGTAAGAAAGGAGCGGTAGAATGCTGTCCCAATTGCCGAGGTACTGGAATGCAAATAAGAATTCATCAGATAGGACCTGGAATGGTTCAGCAAATTCAGTCTGTCTGCATGGAGTGCCAGGGCCATGGGGAGCGGATCAGCCCTAAAGATAGATGTAAAAGCTGCAACGGAAGGAAGATGGTTCGAGAAAAGAAAATTCTAGAAGTTCATATTGACAAAGGCATGAAAGATGGCCAGAAGATAACATTCCATGGTGAAGGAGACCAAGAACCAGGACTGGAGCCAGGAGATATTATCATTGTTTTAGATCAGAAGGACCATGCTGTTTTTACTCGACGAGGAGAAGATCTTTTCATGTGTATGGACATACAGCTGGTTGAGGCGTTGTGTGGCTTCCAGAAGCCAATATCTACTCTTGACAACCGAACCATAGTCATCACTTCTCATCCAGGTCAGATCGTCAAGCATGGAGATATCAAGTGTGTGCTAAATGAAGGCATGCCAATTTATCGTAGGCCATATGAAAAGGGTCGCCTAATCATTGAATTTAAGGTAAACTTTCCTGAGAATGGCTTTCTCTCTCCTGATAAACTCTCTTTGCTGGAAAAACTTCTGCCTGAGAGGAAGGAAGTAGAAGAGACTGATGAAATGGACCAGGTAGAATTAGTGGACTTTGATCCAAATCAGGAAAGACGGCGCCATTACAATGGAGAAGCATATGAGGATGATGAACATCATCCCCGGGGTGGTGTTCAGTGTCAGACCTCTTAGTAGGCCCATGAATAACACTCACTGCTGGGGTTTTATTGCAGTAGTGATTGAGTGAAGGACTATAATCATAATATGCTCACTACTTGCTTTTGTTTTAATATTCAACTATAGTAGTGTTTAAAAGTTAAATGAAGAATAAACTCGAATATAAAAGCTCTGGCTTTCCTGTATGTATGATGACTTCAGTGTGCAAGATAAGTTTAATACTTGTAAAAACGACTTTAAAAAATTACCCCTAGCATTTGTTAGGCCATACTTTGTAATTGATTTCAGCTATGTACATGGAATAGCTTAGACTGAAATGCCAGGTTATATGTATTGACTTCAGTGTATGACCCTTAATTGTTAAGCTATGAAATTAAAACTGTGTTTAACTGGCAGTCAGACAAAGAAGTTAATGTAGAGAAGTGTTGGTCTGTATAGTTGTAGTAAGTGGGATTCATTGTGATGCTTCTGCATTTATTCTGTTGCCTCAATTGTTATTTGAAGATGGCATGCTGTATAATTTAATTTAGCCTGTGGTATCAGTGATAGAAATGATACCTTTGTAAAGAAGGGGTTTATCATAACATGCTGCTTCTTGAGGGCTTGCACTTGTAGAATTGCATTGCCTTCTTCTGCTGTGCCATCTTTTATTAATATATATAGCTATTGGTCCTGGTTACTTTTTTTGCCACTCCTCCCCCCACCCCACCCCTTTGGACCACAGTAAGCCTTAGAGTAGTGACTTCTGGAGCAGGGCAACTTAGAGGTTAGAGTGATGAGACCTTTACATGGAGAAGTAATTTGCATGTATGAGCTAGGAAGGTGTTCTTGTAGGTATGTTACAGGCCTACTTTAAACCATTTAACTTATGCTCCAGAGTAACTGTAATTTAATGTTGGTAGTATAGCACATTATGACGAATAGCTTTAATTGTATGTTTAAAGTCATGTTCACAAGCTTAAATCTGGTATCAGAATTTAAGCAATTCTTGAAATGTATGACTGTCTCTTTAATATACTGATTACAAAGCAAAAAAAAAAAAAAAAAAAAAAAAAAAAAAGAATGAGAGAAGATACTGTGCTTACATTAGTGGAACTAAAACCAGCCTGGCTATATTATTATTATTAAAATAGTTATATATGATTGGTGGGAGCAGAAACTGATACAATCCCTTTGGAAAATATTTCAGCAGTTTCTTTTCAAGCTAAATACATACTTATCATTTGACCCAGAAATTGCATAACTTAGCGATTTACCCAATAGAACTGAAAATATTTTTGCCAAAAATACTGTATGCAGGTGTTCATATTATCTTTATACATAAACTCCCTCAACTGGAAACAACCAAAATGTCCTTTAAATGATGAATGGACAAGCAGTGTTACCCTCACACATTAAAATACTGCTCCACAGTAAATGCAAAGTCCAGATTCAATTTCAACATGAATTACATCACAAATGCATTGTGTGTAGTAACAGAAAATACATAGTGTTCAGATGATAATGTGTTACTTCACATGCAGTGTAATTATACAACAGCATACTACTTCTTCCCCTTATTTTGTGCTTATGTTGTTGTTGAATATTTTACTTCTACATATGCTCACATATCTGTTGTATAAATATATGGGAATGTTATGGCTGAGTAATAGTGTAGGTGCACATCTCCCTTTTTAAGAAACTTCTGCTGTTTTCCCAATGAACTATACATTTTACATTGTCATCAGAAGTTTGAGAATTCCAATTGCTCCAATTTTTACCAGCTTTTGGTACAGTCAGTGTTGTTTAATTTTAGCTTTCTAGTGTGCTAAATGGAATGCCATCATGGCAAAACTTTGAGTAAGAATAATATATTATTATTAGAAACTACTTGTATATTAATACAAATGAATAATAATAATATTCAGCATCTTTCCATGCGGCTATGGCCATTAAATATAAACTACTAGGTATAGTAGTGAATTTAGCACAGTCACTGAATGTGTGATTGGTATTAAGAAGTACAATTGCATTTCTATGTATCAACAAAAACACATAGGAAAAAATACTGTATACAGTGCCATCAAAGAAATAAAAATACAGTGTCAAGTATCTATAGACTAGGTATAAGGAAATGAATGCAATATCTCACTGAGAACTGCAAAAAGTTGATGAGGGCCAGAATTAGCCAAGGGAATTTGAAGAAGAAAAAGACCAAAGCTGGAAGGATTACATTATCAGATATCAAGCCTAAAGCTATAATACTTTTACAAGTGTTCAACAGAGCATAGAGAGGAAACAAACATTTACAGTAATCTGATTCTCAACAAAGGGAACACATCAGAGCAGTAGGTGTTTATAAAAATATTTTCAGTAAAGTTGCTACATCAATTGGATATACCAGTGGGATAAAAATAAATCTTGGCTTCTACACTATTCACAGTTTTTGCTATTCACACATTGTAAAAAAAGTTCTAGATAGATTTAATACTTAAATATTATAAGCGAGAAAAAACAGAAAAAACAAGTCTTCGTTATCTAAGATAGTAATGAATTTCTCAAGATAAAAACAGTGTTGGCTATAAAAAAAAATGAAACAACTTAATATGAAGAATTTCTGTTTATCAAATAATAGCCTTGAGAGTGAAATAGAAGCAATAGTGTGAGAGAAGATATTTTAATAATATGTCTAGTATTAATTATATAGTATCTATAATATACATTAAATTTTTCTACAAATAAGTCAGAGAAAACCCGATATAAATATGGGCAAAGGATATGATCGTTTAAAAGCTTTTCAAGGAGAGGATATTTAAGTGGCCAAATAACATGAAAAGATGGTCTACTTCATACAAAGCAAGTGAAAACTTCATGGTGATACCTCTCGATACCCAAAAAGATGGCTAAATTTTAATTAGACAGTGAAATCCAAATATTGCTGATAAGGAAGAACAAACCAAATTCTCATATACTGCTGGTGGGAGATATACATTTTGTATAACTATTGGTCAATATCTGGTACCGTTGAACCACTTTATATGTATACTTCATAGCCTAGAAATTCCACTATATGCTTATATACAGAGTACTAAAATAAAAATAGAATAATCCTGTAAATTTATCAAAATCTTCAGAGCAAGACTACCTGTAATAATAATAAAGGCTATTGACAGCAGACAGAAAATTAAATTCTAGTCATTCCACATAATAGAATGTTATATAGCAGATAGAATGGAAGATCCACTATGTGTAGGAATAAAGTTGAATCTCATAAACATAATGTTGAGTGAAAGAAGCCAGGCACAAGACAGTATCTTATGATTTCATTTATAGGAAGGGCAAAAACAGGTAAAACTAATCTATGCTGTTAGAAGTCAGCATAGTGGTTACCCTTCAAGTGGTAGGAGTGCCTCAGAAAGGAAACACTCAAGGTTTTTCTTGAGCATTAGAAATATTCTTTGTGTATGTTTTTACAATGCAAGGGATGATTTGCATGGGTATGTTCAGTTGTGAAAATGTGTCTCCTCTTTTCTTTCTCCTCCAACTTTTCTTCTGTTTGCTAAAACAGAACATCCTATGCAGTATAGAGGAAAATGCAATATGACCTCCTACAGGACATTTGAACATGAGGCATATTATCTGGCAGTGGATTAGTTGGGCTGTAGTGGACTATTTGCTGATCCCTTGGGATATCAGCTGTGATTGTCTTCCGTAATTCAGTTCATTCTCAGAATCACTGATTAGTGGCTCCACATTCAAAAATAGATATTAGAGGGAGAAAAGCCATCTTAAAGCTCTCAATTTTTATCTCAATTATTATCAGTTATGATGCCTAGCTCTCTGGAATTAAATTTCTTTGTCATATGCATCGCTTCCAGGTAGTTCACTACAAAGTATCTGCATCATAAAACAATTAAAATCATGACTGAATATATGCAGATATTAAGTCTGAAGCATTCAGGCACTTACAGGCCAGTTATCTGGCACCATTATATTCTTGAATCACTAAGTTTTTAGGGTATATTTTAATTATCACAGGTAATTAAAAATTATGCTATCCAGATAAGATTAAAAAATCGTGGCCTATATTACATGGAAAATTCCTTGATACTCTATATTAGGTTTGCAGCGATGCACACATTTCAGTATCATCCTTTATTATTCTTTGAAGTGCTCCTAGATATTGATTAGTTTGGGGTGTTCAGTAAATTTAATAAATAAAAAATATTGAGAGACATACTGCTGCGGTAAGGAAATTTCCTATTTATATACGCATTAACTTAAGTTATGGAGTAATGGACTCTAGTTCGGTTCAAAGGCAAATCAATGTCATGCAGAATGGGGCAGTAAAACTGTGCCCCATAAAGCTTTTCCTGAATATCAGCCAAATCATGGAATATTTGGCAGAATTCCTAGAGTTTTCTTGCAGAATACAGCTTTAGAATTTCTTTAAATGCTCATAAGCACATTTAATGTACATGTTGCCAGTAAACTAGAAAGCTTCAATAACTTTTCATTACCCTGATATTCAGAAGCCAGTCATTATTGTCTCCATCAGCTCCAAACATTTAGATCAGAAAATAAGTTTTATTCTCTTAGAAAACTAGTTTATCCATGTCATGAGAGTGTACGGACTACCATAGTGCTCCCGTGGTCTGGTCTGAGTAGTCTGAATGAAATGTGGAGATTACTTAAAGCAGTGAGTGGCTGAAGCTGAGAAGAGGTGACAAATGAGAGTTGAATGGATATAGATTTAGAGCGTTAACTCTCATTTCCCAAATGTATGAGGCAAGGAGATGCAGATGCATAGAAGATTCTCAAACAACATGGAAATCCAGGACATTAAACAAAATATTTTAAAGAATTTTGAAGAGAACTAGGACAGTTGTTAAACCTACTGGGCTTAGACACCCAACAAGAGTATCCTCAGAGAAAATGATGGGTTTTAAAAGTGGAATCAGGCGGAGCAACAAAATTTTCATGATTGGAAGTGAGGAATTTTTAAACCCTAGACAGTTGTAAAGAGCTGACTCATTGGAAAAGACCCTGATGCTGGGAAAAATTGAGGGTAGGAGGATGAGATAGTTGGACACCATCATCAACTCAATGGACATGAATTTGAACAAACTTTGGGAGATAATGAAGAACTGAGAAGCCTGGTGTGCTACAGTCCATGGGGTCCTAAAGGGTTGGAAGAGACTTAGCGACAACAGCAACCACAGACACTTGGAAATATTTTCATGGTACCTCTAGATGTTGCTTCTTCATTTATTCATGCTACTATTTATCCAACCCTGATTTCTTTTTTCTTTTTACATTTTGCCAATTTATTTCCAGGAGTTCTATCTGGAAAAAAATTGGAAATTGTGTCTTCATTTCAATGCCCTATGTTCCAGGGACTTATCTTCCTTTATATTACGTGTTAGAAATGGTCTCTTGCCAAATGGTAAGTAATTCAATCAAAATGCCTCAATCTAAAAAATAATTTTTGAACTCCTCTAAGTGGAAAGTTGAAAGTAATAGTATAAAATGGACCTGATGCAGTTTCAAAGTCCCAGAATCTGATTCTCAATGTCTCTTGTATCAGCTATAGCATTTTAGTATGTAGTTTTCCTTTTCAGAAAATATTTCTCCTTGTGATCTCAAGAGGGCAGCAGCAACAGCTGCTCCAGACCTCACAGGAGATGCAGGAATTGAGAGTGAAGGAGAGGTGGATTTTCACAAGAAAAAAAAAAGGGGGGGTGTTATCATAAGATCTAGAGGGAATGGCTACTGATTTAAAAAAAAAAAAAAAAAGGCACCCTAACAACAGTCACAGAGAGCATACTGTAATTCAAATGAATTCTTGGACTTGCTAATTTTTCTGTTCAGCCTTTCCAAGTTTGTTTTTAAGCTCATATTCTGTGTTAGATTGCACACAGCAGTAACTCCTCTCTGGTTTAAGGGCCTTCCTCATGCTCCTGGATTTCCTCTACCTCTCAGCCAACTCTTCCCTTCGCTCTCAAACTCCTTGATCCTACTGCCCTGCTCACCATCATTAACAAAATGTTGATTTGCCTGGCAGATTCTACTCCAGCTCTCCAAAGCTGATCAAATCTTGACTCAATGGTGTCTTTTGCATTAGTCTGTTCCTGTTCATTTGGAGTTGTGGTTTCCTTTTCTATTCAAATCCATATTTCTTTTCATAAAAATATACCTTTTTTTTTTTAAACGTCTTTCAGTTCATTCTTTGGTTTTAGGCCAAGAAAAAGAGACTATAGTTCTATCTACTGCTCAGATTTTCACATTTTGGTTCTGATCCATAGCACTGAAAAAAACACCACATTCCATTATCATCCAATCCTCCTGAGTTGTGAATTGTGGATTCTTTCTTACTTTCCAAAAGTACTGTGGGTTTTCTTTGTAGAGGTGAAACCTCTGTTTTCATGTACTGGTAAAAAACAATGCTATTAATTGTGAAAGTATCTTTTCATAACATTCAATTTATTGCTTTAGCATGTTTATTTACCCTTTTGCATATACATGTTTTACTTTGAAATATGGCTTTCATTTATATTGTGGGCTAAAATTATTTCTGTAGGACATTTTAAATTATAGTAAATGTCAAGAAATGTTATTTTTAAATTGAGGTACAAGTTTTCAGGAAAGTAGCCATTTTTCAAGGAAAATGTGTTTAGTCATGTAAATGTAATTGAATTGTTATTATACTTTAGTTATTACCTAAAATATTTGTGTTTGAATTGTCACAGATGCCACTGAATAATGATATTTAAGTTTTTTGGAAAAAGGAGAGATGTGCTTCCATAAGTTCTTTTTTAGCTGGTGTTCTATATTCTTTCCATGTTTGTTCAACTCTGGAGTTCCAGGACAGTTTTTATATCTGGTATTGTGTTCCCACAGCAGGTGGGAGTTCAGCCTACTCATATAGGCGACATTTGTGTAGCATTTAAAGCTCAGCTGGTATAATTCACAATATTCTACAGTATAGTTTCTCTTCGTGCAAGTATAGTATAGAAGGCACTTGCCAGAAACACTTAATAATTACCTGAATTTTTAAAAGCACAAGCAGCTAACAATACCATTGCAAGCAAGTATATAGATAATACATACTGACTAATCCACTTCTGGCAAATCTTCAAAGACCCCAAAATAAATGAATAATAAATGGAGAGTCTATTGTACTATTTTTAGTGCAGATAGGAGAAAATTTAGTAAGAGTTATTAATGACACATGATTACAACCAAAATATACAATTATATAATCCTTTTACAGTGTTAAAATTGGATAAATTATTGGCCATTTTATTTAATGAAATTTCTAGTTAACTTAGAATTAAAACATTTTGAAAAGTATTTCCTGTAAACATCATGTGGAAACAGAGATTTAGTAGACTCTAATTTCTATCTAACTCTAATCTCTCTAAACTGGAGATTTCAGAGCAGAATATGCCAGGAGTTCATCTGCATGGTTTATTTATTTATAACAACTATAGAATCATGGCAAGTTTTTTCTATCATGAAGAAAATAATCGCTATTTCCTGATTTTATAGGAAGTATGTCGACAGCCCATAGTTCATCTGTGGTGGAACAGATACATTGTTCTGCTATAAAAGACACGTGATGATTATAGGTGACTCTTTTTTTTAAAATTTTATTTATTTTTATTTTTGGTTGTGCTGGGTCTTCTATGCTTTGTGCAGGCTTTTTCTAGTTGCGGCAAGCTGGGGCTACTCTTCATTGCAGTGCATGGGCTTCTCATTGCTGTGGCTTCTCTTGTTGCAGAGCATGGGCTCTGTAGTTGCAGCTCGTGGGCTCTAAAGCCTGGGTTCAGTTGTTGTGGCAGCCAGGTTTAGTTGCTCCATGGCATATGGAATCCTCCTGGACCAGGGATTGAACCTGCGTCCCCTACATTGGCAGGCGGATTCTTACCTGTTACATCACCACAGAAGTCCAATCATAAGTGTACCTTAATTGTCTTATACAATTTTACTATTTAAGCTTTTGGGAAGTTGAATATTTGCTATTAAAAATAATTGATGAGTGAGTTTTGAGAGCCTGTTGACACAAAATCCCCATCTGTTCAGTCGGGACCACCAGACTTTTCTTTTATTCAGCAAGGTTGAATCAGCCTAGCAAAGATGCTTACTTTAGGATGAGAATAGCACTCTTCTCCCTGCTGCCCTGTGAGAGGAGAGTGTCAAAACAAGCAAACTGGACCATGATAAAATAAAGTACTCATATAAATTTTGCCTCTGTCATGTTATATATAGATATATAGATATATATATAGTCAATCAATGTAAAGTGTCAACAACTTAGTCACATCACTTTTTTGATGCATATCAGGAAATTGCTGGTTTGAATTGCTTCGGTTTTCTTATTCAATTGGTGATTTAGGAAAAGACAACTTAAAAGGAGCAGCACATTGACCTGAAATATATTTATTTCTGCAAAGGGAAATGGAAGGCAAAGAAATAAGAAATTGAACAAAAATAAAATTTTGTGAACCCTAATGGGATTTTTAAAAATGAGCCATAGAAGGAAGTACTGGTAAAATATCATGTAAGTAAAAATAATAATTCATTCTGCTTGACAAACATCTTAGAGCAGCAGATGAAAATGTCTAAGTATCTAAGTCCTTATGTGTATTTACTCATTTTAGTGAAAGCATATTATTCCCATAGAAACCAGTAGCAGTAGAGTTACTGTTAAAAATCATTCTGTGAATAAAGACCAAAGGAATGAAAGAACTATCTGTACTTTTCCAGGATACTTCCAGAACTTTATGGAAAAGAGATGAAAGACGTGATAATCTAAAGCCAATTAGACCCTGTTAAAATGCATCTCTCTATTACAGGTTAATGAAAGATAGACAATTATAGCTGATTTGACTATGCAATGGAACCCCTTGCAGTCTTTTTGAAGTGTTTGTCAACACTTCAGTGTGAACTCCTCCCAATAAACCATCTGCTTATAATCTACTTGAATCTCATTACCAGCAACGTGTACCAAATCAGTGGAACAAGCAAGAGGATTTATGTGATCTGCCTACTGAGATACTGTACCTCATATTTCTTAACAAATCACCTCTTAATAGTCGCATACCTTATTTTTATTAATGGTGTAGCTGTGTCTTTTTTATCTAGAAAATAAACAACATGGCACTGTGAAATCATGATTTGCCGAATCGTGTAGAAATGTACATTCTTTCACTTACGTGGTTCCCAAGTACATTTGAGCTGTGTCAGCTGGCCCATTCTGAACTAAAATGTCAATACCCCTACCCATGTCCTTAAAAAAAAATTCAGTCTTCTACAGCTTAGTTGCCATATTCAAATGCAATGAATCACTGTTTACTGACCTAATTCTCCAATGTTGATTTTTGAAAGCACAGTGCTGTTTTGGTTGCAGCCATACTTTAGTTGGTGTCTTTGGTGGAAATCGGTTTCCTTTATCTCCATGAGCCCATTGTTTCTGTATGACTCTTGTTATCATACCATACCCACTGCGGGCATGGAAAACTGATGATCCCTGCATACAGTGATTTGAATTTGGTAGTGCTTGGATTATTAAGGATGGCATGGGCAAGATAGGTGAGGCAATGAAAGCATAATTTAAGTTTTTTGACTCTAATACTTGGTAGGTAGTTCACACACAGATTCACACTCCTGTGTACATCAGTGGTATAAGTAAATATGAGCATTCTCAGAGATCTTTTACAGAGGTTCTTATGTGCATTTATAATTACAACATCTGGAGAGGGGTTTCTTTTTAAAATTTTTATTGGGGTATAATTGATTTATGGTGGTGTGTTCATTTAAAGTGTACAACAAAGTTAATCAGTTATAGATATATCCACTCTTTTTAGATTCTTTTGCCACATAGGTCATCACAGGGTACTGAGTAGCGTTCCCTGTGCTCTAGAGTAGGTTCCTATTAGATATCTATTTTATATATAGTAATGTGTATGTGTCAGTCTCAATTTTGCAATTTCTCTCTCCTTCCTACTTTCCCTGCTGGTTATTATAGGGTTTTTATTTATTTACTTATTTATTTTAAGAAGAGGTATTCTGGGGTTGTACCCTTAAAGATCTAGAGATTCTGGATCAATTAACTGTGACAGGGTCTGACTATCTATGTTTCTAAAGCTCCTCAAATGGTCCTTGTGACTGTCTACAACTGGAACCATATTTTAAAACCAAGTTTTATCTAGTTAACCTAATCCTTTGGTTCATCTAGTATGTGTGTTTGATGTTTAGAATATGCCAGATTTCTTTGCTAATTTGACAGAAATTGTCCTGCTACATGGGTTTATGATGTTAATTATTCTAACATGAGATGGGAGGATGACTGTTTAATTTTATACAAACACATGGAAATAAATGCATGTGTGTGTTTCCCTTCAAACAATATCTACTTAAAAATTAATTTCTCAAAAATCTGAAATTGTCGCTGGAAGTGAACTTAGAGAAAAAATTTGACCATGTCTAATATAACATTGCCAGACTCTAACTCTGACTTTTCCTATTAATTCATATTTAGTCAGTTGATTTAACAAATAATGTATGTAACATTTACTATCTGCCAACATGTTTCCCTAGCACTTTACAAATGCTGTCTAATTTGGTTTCCAAAATAACCTTATAAAGTAAGTGCTGTTTTAATTCCTGTTTACAGATGAGGAAACTGAAACACATAGATTATTAAGTGGTTTTTACAAGTCACAACAGCTGATGAATATTAGAAACAAGGGATAATCTCTGTTCCTGAGTTTAAACTCTGCTATATGCTAAATTTAACTTCAAAACATAGATGGGCAACTTTATAACATTGCAAAGATTAATACAAATTTACTTTGGAATGTCTAAAACATTTGTCTTTTAAAATGAAAATTGCCAGCTTGCATTTAATTTATAAATTAATAGAATTTAAATACATATGATGGCCCTACCAAATGATCAAAGCTGTTTTCATAATTCAGGTGTAGGGATTCAAAATTATAACAAATACTACAGTCAATGCAGAAGGGTAAGATCTGACTTACTATTTTCATCTCTTTAGAAATTCTAAATGAAAGGTAGATTTTCATTCTCAGTGGTCAGTAATTGATGTCACTATGATCAAACTGCTGTAAGTTAATGGAGACTCAATGACCTTATTGCAGCATCAAAAGAAAAGAGCTTTTTATCCTCCAAAATGATACTTCTACTTACTTTGTTGTTACTGTTTAGTTGGTAAGTCGTGTCCAACTCATTTTAGCCTGTCAGGCTCCTCTGTCCCTGGGATTTTCCAGGCAAGAATACTGGAGTGGATTGCCATGTCCTTCTCTAGGGAATCTCCCCAACCCAGGGATTGAACCCAGGTCTCCTGCTTTGACAGGCAGATTTTTTTTTTTTTAAAACCACTGAGCCACCAGGGAAGCCCACATAAACTTACACTATGATTCAGATATTTCTCAGAAAACTCTGACATCTAGAATTCTTATTAGTTATTAAAACTTATCAGGTAAGAGTATAGTTATTTGCATAATTTAGGTTCATGATCATTAGAATCCAAATTGAAAATAGATTTTCTTCTCCCTTTCCCAATTCAATTCTATACCCAAATGTATGTATTTTGAATTTAATATATATTTTTCTGCAACTGGAATTTTTTCATATAATGATACTGGACCATTTTCTTTGCCAAAGTGTATAGATGTCTTATTCCATGTAACTGGATCCTTATATTACTTTGAAATGTATCATAGTTTATTACCATGAAAAATAAGTTCTTGTTTCCTAATGTAGTGATGATGTATATAGGTGTTAATATTTTTCAAATGGCCCAGAAGAATATAGAATTAAAAATAAAAGCCTTCATCTATGTAGCTGAAAAGACAACCAGTACTAAAAGTTTCAGTATGCAGGTCAGAAGCAACAGTTAGAACTGGGAATGGAACAACAGACTGGTTCCAAATAGGAAAAGGAGTACGTCAAGTCTGTATATTGTTACCCTGCATATTTAATTTATATGCAGAGTACATCATGAGAAATGCTGGGCTGGATGAAGCACAAGCTGGAATCAAGATTGCCGGGAGAAATATCAATAACCTCAGATATGCAGATGACACCACCCTTATGGCAGAAAGTGAAGAACTAAAGAGCCTCTTGATGAAAGTGAAAGAGGAGTGTGAAAAAGTTGGCTTAAAGATCAGCATTCAGAAAACTAAGATCATGGCATCTGGTGCCATCACTTCATGGCAAATGGATGGGGAAACAGTGGAAACAGTGGCTGACTTTATTTTGGGGGGCTCCAAAATCACTGTAGATGGTGATTGCAGCCATGAAATTAAAAGACACTCCTTAGAAGGAAAGTTATTACCAACCTAGACAGCATATTGAAAAGCAGAGACATTACTTTGTCAACAAAGGTCCGTCTAGTCAAGGCTATAGTTTTTCCAGTAGTCATGTATGGATGTGAGAGTTGGACTATGAAGAGAGCTGAGTGCTTTAGAATTGATGCTTTTGAACTGTGGTGTTGGAGAAGACTCTTGAGAGTCCCTTGGACTGCAAGGAGATCCAGCCAGTCCATTCTAAAGGGAATCAGTCCTGCGTGTTCATTGGAAGGACTGATGCTGAAGCTGAAACTCCAATATTTTGGCCACCTTATGCGAAGAGCTGACTCATTTGAAAAAACCCTGATGTTGGGAAAGACTGAAGGCAGGAGGAGAAGGGGACGACAGAGGATGAGATGGTTAGATGGCATCACCAACTCAATGGACATGAGTTTGGATAAGCTCCAAGAGTTGGTGATGGACAGGGAGGTCTGGCTTGCTGTGGTTCGTGGGGTCGCAAAGAGTTAGACACAACTGAGCAACTGAACTGAATGTCTGTATCTATTATTTTATATATGTGTGTGTGTGTGTGTGTATAGCTACCTTGAAACTGTTTGCTTATCTATTTTTAAGAGCATTTTTTGATGTACCATCATGAATTAGAACACTTTCATTAATTCATATTTCCTACTCTTTTCACATGTACAATAGGGGTATTTTTGTAATTACCTCATGTTATTTTCATGATTGAACTTTTACATTAAAACATTTCTTGATTTGCAAACTGTAAGCAGGCCTTGATGCCTATGTAAAATGTTGCTTTAGCAACTATTCACATTTATTCCTCCATCCTCAATTTTTTCAGGTTTTACTGCATCATTTCCATGAACACACAATTCTAGTATTTATTCTTAAAAAAAAAAAAGGTACTGTTCATATCCTCACTTTTCTGCTTACTACTGTGTTACACTTTTTTTCTGTTTTCAGCAAGATTCCTTCAAAATAGTTGATTATAATTTCTGTCTTTTCACTCAGTTTATTCATACTCATTTTAAAGCATTCAATCTGATTTATTTTTTAAATCAAAAGGAATCAATGCTAAGAGGTTGATATGTTTATATTTTTTAATGATTACTGATTTCTTTGAAATTACTTGATAGATTTTTTTCTTAATCCATAAAAGTCTATGGTTTTTAAGTGAGTGGTGCATCTATTCATATTAATTATGATTGTTGATTTATTTGGAATTATTTACACTGTATCTTTCTATGTTTTGTATTTAACATTAATTTTGTGCTTCCTTCATTAACCTTCCCTGATTTCCCTTACACTGACTGGATTTCTTTGACTTTCATTTTTCTTGCTCTGTTGGTTTGGATAATGTATACATCTACACATACTTTTAGGTTTTTTCCCTGAAATCTTAACACAAAATACATATATATGCATATTTTCAGTAAATTAAAAGCTTGCCTTAATTTTTTCAACTTTCTCTTTGCTAATTTAGATATTTCCAATATCTAAACTTTTAATTTAAACATATCAAATTGGATTATTCTAATTACAGTTTTTAAATTATAGTTGTAAGGATTAGCAATATACTTTACTGATTTACTTGCTTGTTCTCCTTGGAGGTCATTACTTTTTTTTCTGTGCTGCTTTTAAATTTTCTTTCTGAAATATATTCATCCTCTGAGAGTTTCTGTACTCTCAGATAAATCAAAATATATTTATTTTCCTAATCAATAACCAGTTGTTATTCCCTTGTAGGGGCTTCCCTGGTGGCTCAGATAGTAAAGAATCTGCCTGAAAAGCAGGAGACCCTGGGTGGGGAAGATCCTCTGGAGAAGGGTGTGGCAACCCACTCCAGTATTTTTGCCTGGAGAATTCCATGGACAGAAGAGCCAGTCCATGGGGTCACAAAGAGTCGGACATGACTGAGCAGCTAACACACACATTCCCTTATACGTGATGATCCTTAAAGGTTATCTATATTTTCTTTTCTCCCCCTATGTTTTTGAGTATTTTTGCTTGGAGATCTTTTCTACTCCATGAGATCTTCCTTCTTGTTTTCAAGATGCAGTCTGGCTTTTATTCAAATATTTAATCATAAATATTTTTCTTTTTACAGAGGTCGTCTGTGCATTTGAAGTCAGCTAAAGTTTTGAGAATATTTCAGTGACGTGTTCTTGCATTCATGGTTAGGAAAATATTCAGAGAAGGTAATGCACCTTTTACTGTGATACAATCTTACATCATCAAACACACTCAACATACTGAATAAGTTTCCCTGATAATGCACAGCTTACTGAACTCTTTCTCTTTGTACAAAAAATGCTAGAAAATTTATTTCTTCTGAAGGAGTTAAAGAGCCAGGAAGCATTTTTTTCAGATATCAGTGTCCTTTCTTGAAAGATAACTCTTTTGTCCTCATCCTCTAAAAAAATAAGCTGAGGAAACTGAATTAAATCACCTCCCATTCCTAGTCTCATTGTCAACACCATTTCTCAGTTTCCTGAGTCTGCAAAAGTCAGTCCGTTAATCACTACCTCTTGTCTACCTAGTTCAACAAATGGAGGAAACTGACCTTGTTTCAATCACCTGAATCACCGATTTATCTTGTATCTCCTGGAAATACCTACAAGTACTGTAAGACTTTTCTTTGGTCTAGGATAAACATGTTACTCAGTTCTTTAACTTCCTTCTCTTATTGCATATGGTGTCTTCTGGATTCTCTTCACACTGAGTCTCTATCTATGTATAAGCATATATGGCAGAATGTATCAGTGTTCCATAGGATTATATATTTTAGATATATAAATATATACAGAAAATATTGTTTGTATCCTTAAAGTCCCAAGCTCTGTTCCAGCTCACAGGTTTGCTTAATTTATTCTCCTTAAGTGGAAATCACCCCCTCTCAGAGAAAGCATGTCACTTGAATTACTAACTATACATTTTCAACTTAGAAATATTCTGATTCTTTAACTTTTCTCCTACCTTCTTCCTATTGTTTATTTTATTCAAATAATGCTTTTCTTTTTCCTTACATAATGTTTATATAGGAGACCTGTGTACTCTCTAATACTTCAACTGCTTTTCCTCTCTTCTTTCTGTGGCTACAGTTACCTTTACAGATAATTTTTCAGTAATGGAAAAGATAATACAGCCATGTGATCCTCCACATCTGTGTTTAAACTATTCTATTTTTACTTAACATAATAAAACCACGTAAATGTTGTCTGAAAATATTGTAGCAGTGTCTGGGGATGATGCAAAGCTACTCAAACGGGTTTTATATCGACATCTTTGTGATAAGGGAAAGATTAAAAATTGAAAGAGGCATCCTTTTAATTTTTGCAAGGAATTCTTTAGGCAAAGAGAAATATGCTTACATGCTTGAAGTACAGTGCCCAAAAATAATTATTACAATAATAACTTCATTAAAAATAAAAATGAGCTCATTTAATTGAATTACTTTTAATTACAAATCAGTTAGAAACACATCCAGAAAGGTTATGGCATTTTTGGGCTTCAGGTTAGATAACTCTCAGGGGAGAGAAAGCTCATTAACAGTTCCCTATTTAAAGATGAAATAAATTAAGAGCTAGGCTTGTAAAGATTTAGACAATTTCTTAAAACATTTTAAATAAAATATTTAAAGGAATGAATGTGAAATAAATTTTTTCAGGATTCAAGGTTAGAATATAGTTCATATCCAAACAGTATACAGCTATGTAGTATAATTCCTAATAAAATTTATTTTTAAATTTTGCAGGTTTTTTTTTCATTAAAATTACATCTTCTATCAATAATCCCCAATTGTCCTGCAGTTCAGACTTTGCAACAAATTTAAGCCCTCTCTGTCTGTTAACACCTCAAATACTGTTTTCCATTTGTGTGACGCTGGTGAACTGACAATGTATGTGTTTCCTGATCTATAATTAGATTCGTAATAGCATCTGTTTCTTGGTTATCTTGAAAATTAAATAATATGTGCAAAGTTCAAATTGAAGAAAATTTAGTAATTTTAGTGGTTGCTGCTACTGTTATTACAGTAATAGTTGCTAGTTAATAGCAGTTACTAATAATTAGGCAACAGAGGATGAGATGGTTGGATGACATCACCGATGCAATGGACATGAACTTGGGCAGACTCCAGAAGAGGACGACAGACAGGGAAGCCTGGCATGCTGCAGCATGTGGGGTCACGGAGAGTTGGACACAACTTGGTGACTGAACAACAACAGTAATTACTATTATCTTAGCTTTCTACTTGTACATTTCCCTTTTTGGTTTACATGTAAAGGACAGTTTATCATCTAGAGCTCCAGTCACAATCCACAATCTCCCTCAGATTCTTCCCATGTATATCTCTCCTCTAATGAGGCTGCATCCTCTTGTAACTATTTGATTATCTGCACTTCTGTCATACAATTTTTCCTCTCTACTACTTCTTTCTAGTGCTTTATTTGTGGAGACTGTACAACTGAGAATTTAAAACTCATTGTTAACTCCTCCCCAACATACACACACACACACTTCATTTATCTTCCACGATTTTTTTCTCTCTTCTGAGAATCACTACCTTTGAATGCATGTGAAAAATGGTAGGTAACTGAAAGGTCAGTACTTTGTCTAAAAGAAAAAGCATCAGCAAACAGCCAAAGCAGGTTTGGTTTGCTCAGTTTTAGTGTCATAAAGACTGATTTTTCACTCATTGGATTGACTATAAGAAAAATTTAAAGCACCTTCTACCATTTCCCAAGGAGTCTTTTTATAATGAAAAAGAGGGAGAGAGAAATGAAAAGAAACAAACAAAAAACATGCTGGTTAATAAAGGGAAGCTCAGTAAATTCTTCATAATAAAATTCCTGGGCGTTAGACAGGGAAGCCTACAACAAGATTCTGACATTATATAGTTCTCTTTATTCTGATTATTTAAAATTTGGTTTTCATCATTTTGTATGTATTTACTTTAGTGGCGTGGTAGAAGATAAAATATTGGAGGTTGCTTGTTCTCAAATACTGTTTAATCCTCAAGACTTAGTAATTCTGTGTAATAATAATTCTAATTCTGAACTTTTGAGTCTTAGAAAATGTCTAAGCTTGAAGAATGTATTCAGGGGTGTGTGTGTGTGAGAGAGAGAGACTCTAAGTTTTAAGTTCTGCATATTCACATTTAAGAGAAGAATAGGAAATAAAGAATGAAAAATTTTAACAATTTTTGGTTTATTGGCTGGATCTCTTTCAGCAGGCCTTTCTCTGATGATGTATATATTAATTTTCTCTATTATTTTTATATACTGTACCTCAGTTTAAGATATATATAGCTTGAATCAAATTGTTTTCTGTAAATGAAAGCAACTGTGACTTATTCCAAGCAGAATGTGTGATTTCTATGGATTAAAAAATACCTAAGGCAGGACAACTTTTAGCAGAAACATAATCTTGTTACTCAATTGATACTACACAGTCCTGCTTTCATTAACATGTTAAAAAGGCAATGTTGGTAAAGTATCCTTTGTGTAGTGTTAGAAATATCCCAAAGTGGAAAGGGCCTGGTCCTGTTCATACCATAAACATGCTTGGACAAAAGTAATGCCAACATATTTTAAAAGGCATCTGATAACATGTAGACTTAAAGTAGTTGCCAATAATCATTAAGTGGATTTATAGGTTAAACAGCTGGATTATCTTAAAGATATTTGAAGAGAAAGTGTTAAAGTAGCTACATGCAACCCTAGGTTTTCTGAATTGTCAGAAACCTGCATATGTGTTTGTGTGTTGTGTATGCATGCTAAGTCACTTCAGAAGTGTCTGACTCTTTGACACCCAGTGGACTGTAGCCTGCCAGGCTCCTCTGTCCATGGGATTCTCCAGGCAAGAACACTGGAGTGGGTTGCCATGCCCTCCTCCCCGAGAATCTTTCCAACCCGGGGATCAAACCCACATCTCTTATGTCTCCTGCATTGGCAGCCAGGTTCTTTACCAGTAGCACCACCTGGGAAGCCCACAGTACTCTAAGATACAATTAAATGTTTTATAAAATAAAATTTTAGCAACATATACTCAGGAGAACAGCTGTCTACAATATCATGGAATTACTATTTCTAAAGTAGGTCTTTTTTAAAAAATACATTTTTATGTAAGTTAAATTCTCTTTGTAAAGCATTAATGGAGAAACATTTCTCCAAATCTACCACCTAGCTATACCCATCATTAATATTCTTCTAAATAGACTTAATTGCTTAGAAGAATTTTAGATTTACAGAAAGAAATGAGACAATATAAAGAGGTTTCTCATATGCCCTATTCTTAGTTTCCCACATTATTGGTATGATACATTTATTAACTTTAATAAATTATTAGTAACTAGTCTGTCTTACTCAGCTGTCCTTAATTGTCACCTAATGTCCCCTTCCTACTCCAGGATCCCATCTAGGATAACATATTATAATTAGTTGCTATGTCTCCTTAGACTTCTGACTCTGACAACTTCTGAGATTTTCTTTGCTTTTGATGATCTTGCCAGATTTAATGATTACTGATCATATATTTCATATAATATCCATCTATTGAGATCTGTCTCATTTTACACTATGAGTATGATTTGGGGGAGGAAGATCACAGAGGTAAAATGCCATTTTTATTATATCACCTGAAGGGTACATACAATTGATATTAATTATAACTGTTAACGTTGACCTCAGTCACCTTGCTGAGATGGTATATGTTAGTTTTCTCTACTGTTAAATTACTCTTGAGGGCTTCCCAGGTGGTGCTAGTGGTAAAGAACCCACCTGCTAATGCTGAAGATATAAGAGATGCAGGTTCAATGCCTGGGTGAAGGAAGATCCCCTGGAGGAGGACAGAACAACCCACTCCAGGATTCCTGCCAGGAGAATCCCCACGGACAGAGGAGCCTGGCGGGCTCCGGTCCACAGGGTCACAGAGTCGGACACGACTAAAGTGACTTAGCACACAAGTAAGTTACCCTTGTTCCCCCTTACATGCTACATTCTTGAAAATGAAACTCACTCTAGCATGCCCACACTTAAGATGTAGACAATTATAACTCTTTGAAGATGTAGAGTGGACATAAATTACTTAGAATTCTGCAGAGGAAATTTTTCTCTTCCCCATTTTTTACATTAATTTATGTACATCAGTATGTACTCATGGAAATTTATTTTGGCAAACACTTTTCCTGCTTTAATTGATATGATCATATGGTTATTATTCTTTATCCTGTTAAAAAAAGGTGGGTGGATTACATTATTTCATTTTCAAATGTTGAACCAGTGTTGAGAACCTTCAATAAATCTGACTTGCTTGTAATATATACATTTTTGTGTATTGATAGATTCAGTTTGCTAATGTTCCATTTGTTGTTCAGTTGCTAAGTCATGCCCAACTCCCCTGTTCTCCATCCTCCCCCTGAGTTTGCTTAAATTCATATCCATTGAGTTGGTGATGCTATCTAACCATTTCATGCTCTGCCACCCTCTTTTCCTTTGGCCTTCAATCTTTCCCAGCATCAGGGTCTTTTCCAATGAGTCAGCTCTTCACATCAGGTGGCCAAAGTATTGGAGCTTCAGCATCAGTCTTTCCAATGGATGTTCATTGTTGATTTCCTTTAAGATCGACTGGTTTGACCTTCTTGCTGTCCAAGGGACTCTCAAAAGTCTTCTCCAGAACCACAATTCAAAAGCATCAATTCTTCAGCACTTAGCCTTCTTTATGGTCCAGCTCTCACATCTGTTAATGACTACTGCAAAAATGATAACTCTGACTATATGGACCTTTGCTGGCAAAGTGATGTCTCTGCTTTTTAATATGCAATCTAGGTTTCTCATAGTGTTCCTTCCAAGGAGCAAGCAAGCATCTTTTAGTTTCATGATGGCAGTCATCATCTGCAGTGATTTTGGAGACCAAGAATATAAAATCTGTCACTGTTTCCACTTTTTCCCCTTCTGTTTGCCATGAAGTGATGGGGCAGGATGCCATGATCTCCGTTTTTTGAATGTTGAGCTTTAAGCCAGCTTTTTCACTTGGCTCTTTCACCCTCCTGAAGAG
Organism: Cervus canadensis; assembly: GCF_019320065.1. Classification (NCBI taxonomy): domain Eukaryota; kingdom Metazoa; phylum Chordata; class Mammalia; order Artiodactyla; family Cervidae; genus Cervus; species Cervus canadensis. The sequence goes on from NC_057388.1 coordinate 79,957,097, forward strand.
GCTGTTTAGTTCCTCTTCATTTTCGGCCATGAGAGTGGTATCATCGGTATATCTGAACTTGTTGATATTTCTCCTGGCAATCTTGACTCCAGCTTGTGATTCATCCAGTTGAGCGTTTCACACAATGAATTCTGCATAGAAGTTAAGTAAACAGAGGGACAATATACAGCCTTGTTGTACTCCTTTCCCAATTACAAACCAGTCCGTTGTTCCATGTCCTGTTCTTACTGTTGCTTCTTGACTCGCATGTTTCTCAGGAGACGGGTAAAGTGGTCTGGTATTCCCATCTGTTTAAGAATTTTCCACAGTGTTCCATTATTTTTAAAAACATCAGGCCTGGTATACTTTATGCTATATATTGATCAAAAGATTGATTTATATAAATTGATATTAAAATAGTTCAAGAATCCTATGCTATACTTAAAATCATGTATCTTTAATGTAACATCAGAAAATAAAGTAAAAATAAAGACATTGTGGATGTTCTAATTTAAAACACGTTTTGTGGTGAATAAAAGGTTATTCTATGGATAAGAAAAGTAATTACGGAACACATTAAGACTGGAATCCTTAGGTAATGTTTAGCTGTTTATATTTTAAAATCAAGACTTTACTAAGTCCTTAGGAGTCTTACACAGCTTTTAAATTTTTTTCTTTTTCATCTTCAAATTCTTGATAGTAATATTATTATTACAGTGTAACATCTTATAACATCTGTAGTCTGTTAGGTAACCATTTATATTTGTTTATGTTAAATGGACTCATATTTGAAGTTTTTTTTTTTCTTCTTGATTTCTTTAATTAGACTATTTCTTAATTGGTTAGAATTTTACCTTCGATATATCAAGGAAGGCTCATGTGTGTTCTTGCCGAGTTCTTCGATAGTTGACACTGCCTATTAGCTTATATCCTAAACTTGGTGGTTTAGTTGCTAAATTGTGTTCAACTCTGGCAACCCCATGGACTGTAGCCCACCAGGCTCCCCACCAGGCTCCTCTGTCCATGGGATTCTCCAGGCAAGAATACTGGAGTGGGTCGCCATTTCCTTCTCCAATCCTAAACTTGAAAACATCTAAATTGCAGTATTCTTAGGGTGCACTTTCCATTTTTCCAGCTTTCCAGCTCTGTTTTTAAGTATTTTATGGTATGAGAAATTTTTAATTCTTTGCTGACTGGTTCTCCTTTATCCAAGATTTTTTCCCATTTGGTGGCTTTCCTCAAACTTGAAGTTCTGTAATGTTTTTCTGTATTATAAAGGATCACAAAGATTGTATGTGATTATGTCATTTTTGCCTTGTACAAAAACCTTCTGTTTCTTGCTGTTTTGAAGTTTATTTTCCCAAAAGCTATTTTTGTCCTTGATCTGACTTAAGTCTGCAAAGCTACATTTATATCCCATTTTTTCCCTTTACATTTTCTTAGAGATACTGTTTTTAATTAAAACATTATTATACTATTTCAGTGTTTAAACTGTCAGAAATTTTCTTCTATTTCAGCATCATACAGAGTAGTCTGCATTATGTGTAATATGATCCTGATCTATATTTACATTAATTAGTTTGCATTGCTACCAGTCTGTTTCTTCTTAGTTTTTTTCTTGCTTGGGCAACATTGTCCACATCTTTTTTTTTTTTTCTCTTTGACATATCCTCACTGTAATCCCATCATATCTATATTGTTTGTTTTCCTGCTTTCTTACTGTTTAAACCTGCCATTTCCAGTTTTAACCACATATCTGTAGCCTGAGAACATGGCAGGTAAAGGAGAAAGCTCAAGTGAAGCATGTGCCCTCCTTGTTAGAAAACTCAGACTCTGTTTTGGAATCTGCAATGATGTTGAATGCTCATGTGATGTATCCTCAATGCCTGCCATGGAATCTGGCACATTGTAGGTGCTCAATAAATGATTGTTGACTAAAAGAAGGAATGAATATCTTAAATCAAAACACCTGTCATGTAACTAGATGGTTATTACCCTTCTGCTACAGATGATTGCCCCTATTCATTATATTTGAAATTCACACTTCAATTAAATTAGGAGGCTCATGCAACGCTATGCAAAACTGAAATTGACACACTGTCACATTCACTCATAATTTATTAGCCCAAGCAAAGCACATGGCTGAGCCTGATACTGGGGAAGAAATATATTTGCCATCCTTCAGTTCAGTTCAGTTCAGTCACTCAGTCGTGTCCGACACTTTGAGACCCCATGAATCGCAGCATGCCACGCCTCCCTGTCCATCACCAACTCTTGGAGTGTACTCAAACTCATGCCCATCGAGTCGGTGATGCCATCCAGCCATCTCATCCTCTGTCGTCCCCTTCTCCTCCTGCCCCCAATCCCTCCCAGCATCAGGGTCTTTTCCAATGCATCAACTCTTCGCATGAGGTGGCCAAAGTATTGGAGTTTCAGCTTCGGCATCAGTCCTTCCAATGAACACCCAGGACTGATCTCCTTTAGGATGGACTGGTTGGATCTCCTTGCGGTCCAAGAGACTCTCAGAGTCTTCTCCAACACCACAGCTCAAAGGCATCAATTTTTCGGTGCTCAGCTTGCCTCACTGTCCAACTCTCACATCTATACATGACCACTGGAAAAACCATAGCCTTGACCAGATGGACCTTTGTTGGCAAAGTAATGTCTCTGCTTTTTAATATACTATCTAGGTTGGTCATAACTTTCCTTCCAAGGAGTAAGCGTCTTTTAATTTCATGGCTGCAGTCACCATCTGCAGTGATTTTGGAGCCCACAAAAATAAAGTCTGACACTGTTTCCACTGTCTCCACATCTATTTCCCATGAGGTGATGTGACCAGATGCCATGATCTTAGTTTTCTGAATGTTAAGCTTTAAGCCAACTTTTTCAGTCTCCTCTTTCATCAAGAGGCTCTTTAGTTCCTCTTCACTTTCTGCCATAAGGGTGGTGTAATCTGCATATATGAGGTTATTGATATTTCTCCCAGCAATCTTGATTCCAGCTTGTGCTTCTTCCAGCCCAGCGTTTCTCATGATGTACTCTGCATATAAGTTAAATAAGTAAGCAGGGTGACTATCCTTAGGGAGGTATTAAACACCAGATGGAAGAGGGTGGATACTTCAAAGAAGCGAATAAATATTCAGGAACAAAAATACAATGGATCTTCAATTGTTCCACTCCTTTCATGTAGGCAGCCCTTTCTAGAGCTCACCAGTCTTAATAAATGTAAGGACACAGTCTCAGATTTTTATTCTTCTTATTTGAAGCTAGTATTAAGAATTATCTGTCCTCTGTTTGCCTGTCCTATGTCCCTCTAGGTATTTTAGACCTCAGTAATCTTGACTGCCAGTACTCTTGGCACCTTTTCCAGTTTCTAAAACCTTATGTTAATTTGCTTAGCAGACATTTTTTAAGGGTTTTCTTTATAATGTTTAATTATTTTAATAATTAAAGAAAATGATAATGTGTTATAGTTCAGTTCTGCCTTTTTTACATCACCTGTTCACACTCAGGTTTTGGCTAAGGTCTCTAAAGCAATAATATGTAGTCTGATATTCTTTCATACTGTCATCTCTCAAAATTATGACCTTAAGTGTAAGATAGCTTTATCCATGCATAGTTTCAGATACTTAATATATGATACATTATCGATGGTTAGTCTAGTGTTATGGCTCTGTTAATATTTTCTTTATTACCTATCAATATTATTCATATTGAAGATAATTTTAAGAATTTGATTTATACTGTTTTTAATATTGAGAAACAGACACTTCCTAAAATTTGCCAGTATTTTAAATTTTATATTAATTTCTTCACTTTCTATTTTTTGAAAACCATTAAATCTTTTTAAAAAATGTACCCTTCAACTCAAACATGTTTAGCAATATGGTATTCTTCACATCTTTGCCATGTTCTATTAGGATCTGTAAGAAAACTGCTAGGAGGTGAGTTATATTTATGTATCAGAGAGCAATCTCAGGACTTGTACCTAACCAGAGTCTGCTGTTTCACCACCAATTTTTGTCATTTGTCTTTTTGATAGTAGTCTTTCTAACGGGAGATGTGAGGTTGTATCTCATTGTGCTTTTGATTTGCATTCACCCAGAAATTAAAGATGTTGAGCACCTCCTATATACTTTATGGCCATTTGAATATCCTCTTTGAAAGATTGCCTATTCAGTTCATTTGCCCAGTATTTAATTAGATTGTTTGGTGTTTGTTTTTTTTGTTTTTTTTTTGCTATTGAGTTGTATGAACTCCTTATGTATTTTGGTTGTTAACCCCTTATCAGATATGTGGTTTGCAAATATTTCCTTTCATTCCACTGATCGCCTTTTCATTTTATGAATGCTGATACTGCTATGCAGAAGCTTTTAGCTTTGCTTGTGGCCCTTGTTTGTTTTTTCATGTCTGTCTTAGATGTCATATCAAAAAATAGACTGCCAAGATTCATGTCAAGAAACTTTTCTTCATTTTCTTTTAGGACCTTTGTAAGTTTCAGGTCTTTGTCTTTAATTTATTTTGAGTTCATTTTTGTAAGTGGTATACAACCTTTTTATTCTTTTATATTTTTCTGTTTTTACTCTTATTCTATTTTCATTCTTTTACATGTGAATATTCCATTTTTTACATTAAAGAGATCACCTTTTCTCCATTGAGTATTCTTGGCTGCTTTGTCAAATATTACTGAATTTTGCCACCTTGACCATTTTTACCTCTATCTCTTTTATGAATACATTACAGGATATGAATATATCCAGTTATTGTTCTTTCTTTCCAATTTAATATTTATTTCTTCACCATAAGGTAACTTGAATTTTATAATTTATGAAAATGTGGAGGTGTTTGGTAGGTAAAAGTATGTCAGCATTGTTAAAGCTAATTGACCAAAGATTTACAAGGGAAGACACATTTAAAGGCACAATCATTACAGTAATTGCTGTGTTGAATGCTGTGAACTTTCACTACATTATTAAGCAAGGCCCTAGAGAGGTGTCATTTCTAACACATTGTTTTGAACATGGCATCTCTTAAACATCTGCCAGTGAATGCCAAATTTATTGAGTATATATTTCTATAATTATGTATTAAATCATTCACAATCAATGAAAACATTATTATTCCAAAACGCAGATCTCATCTACAATCTACTTAAAAGGGTAGAGAATTAGGTTTTAATATCTAGAGCTATAAAATAGCATAAAATAAAATCAAAGAATTTTACTTGGTTGGAAAACAATTTAAAGAGAAAAATAGGGTAAGATTATTAAAAGTACAACGGCCACCTGGTTTTTTAAAGTAAGTACAAATGACAGAGATTGCATACTTTAAAAACCAAATGCAATGCCTTTGTCAACTTAAAAATTAGTCACAATCTGAAAGTTGAGAGTTGTTTTATTTGATGGGAAATTCTTAGGACTTCAAGCCAAGGGGTCAGCATCTCAAGCAGTTCTGAGAAACTGCTCTAAGAAGGCAGGAGAAGGGAGGGTTATATAGAAGTTTGCAACAAAGGGGGCAGATGGCCTGAACATCAAACATACTTGTTAATTAAGGAAAACCAGGTATCTCAAACTGAGGAATGTTGTTATTATTGTTTAGTTGCTAAGTCACATCTGATTGTTTGCAACCCCATGGACTGCAGCACACCAGGATTCTCTGTCCTTCACTGTCTCCCAGAGTTTGCTCAAACTCATGTCCATTGAGTCAGTGATGCTATCTAACCATCTCATCCTCTGCTGCCCCCTTCTGCTCTCAGCATCAGGATCTTTTCCAATGAGTTGGTTCTTAGCATCAGGTAGCCAAAGTATTGGAGCTTCAACTTTAGCATCAGTCCTAATGAATATTCAGGGTTGATTTCCTTTAGGATTAACTGGTTTGATCTCCTTGCTGTCAAAGGGACTCTCAAGAGTCTTCTCTAGCACTACAGTTTGAAAGCATCAGTTCTTCAGCACTCAGCCTTCTTTATGGTCCAACTCTCATGTCCATGCATGACTCCTGGAAAAACCACAGATTTGATTACATTGACCTTTGTCAGCAAAGTGATGTCACTGCTTTTTAATATGCTGTCTAGGTTTGTCATAGCTTTTTCCCCAAGGAGCAAGCATCTTTTAATTTCATGGCTGCAGTCACCATCTACAGTGATTTTGGAGCCCAAGAAAATAAAATCTGTCACTGTTTCCATTTTTTTCCCCATCTATTTGCCATAAAGAGATGGGGCCAGATGCCATGATCTTAATTTTTTTAATGTTGAGTTTTAAGCCAACATTTTCATTCTCCTCTTTCACCTTCCTCAAGACACGGTTTAGTTTCCCTTTGCTTTCTGTCATTAAGGTGGTGTCATCTGCATATCTGAGGTTATTGATATTTCTCCTAGCAATCTTGATTCCAGCTTGTGAGTTATACAGCCCGGCATTTCACATGATGTACTCCGCATAGAAGTTTAATAAGCAGGGTGACAATATAAAGCCTTGACATACTCCTTTCCCAATTTGGAACCAGTTTGTTGTTCATATCCTGTTCTAACTGTTGCTTCTTGACCTGCATACAGGTTTCTCAGAAGGCAGGAAAGGTAGTCTGGTACTCCTATCTCTTTAAGAATTTTCCACAGTTTGTTGTAATCCACACAGTCAGAGGCTGCAGAAGTAGATGTTTTTCTGGAATTCTCTTTTTCTATGATTCAACGGATGTTGACAATTTGATATCTGGCTCCTCTGCCTTTTCTAAATTCAGCTTGTACGTCTGGAAGTTCTCAGTTCACATACTGTTGAAGCCTACCTTGGAAGATTTTGAGCATTACCTTGCTACAAGTGTCTGGGCTTACTGAAATCATTTCTTTCTTTCTTTTTTCTTTTTTCTTTTTTTTTTAATATCCCCCTTGCTTAGGGAGTGTCTGTGGCCTGACAGCAAGTATTCTTCTTGAAATTCCTTAGAGCTCACAGGCTCACACTGGAGGGCTGTAATCCTTAAGTTGCTAGTTGACTTTGGGGAGTAGCAGATGGCTGCTGTGTGCAGGCATTGTTCCTCCTGGACTTTAATTCACTTTTTGGAGGGCTGCAACCATGGATAGTTGTGACATCCTTGTTTATTAATATGGTAGAAGATAGTCTGTTTCATACGTTAATGAAGGATAAGTATTTTTTTTACAGTTTAGTAAAGGATAAACATCATTTAGGATAAACATTAATTTAGGATAAATTATTTATCTTTAGAAGGATAAATTGTTTAGTTGAGAAGGATATATTATGTTTTTACTGTTTAGTATCACACTCTGTGTAAGATGAATTTAGCAAAATAAATTCACTCAGTCCACAACATCTATACTCTTCCAATTACTAAGATTCAATATGTGTATCTCTGAATATAGCTAAATCTTAAACATCACTCGTAGGGATTTGAGTCTCATGCTGAGGTTACATGTAGCATTATTTGGAAGATCTGCTTGTAGTATGAAATTTTCAGTTTGTATTGATCACAATGGCCTTAATGCCCACCCCACAACCCCCAGCTTCACTAAACTTTAGACAAGCTTCGTACTAACAATAGGCCTCTGACCTCCCTTTACTTATAGCACTTACTTTAGAAGACTTGTAACTGTAAATTCTTCCTCTGCCCTTTCGAGATGTAAAACTTCTTAAAAGCCTCTTGCAAGTTTTACAACCTAGGAATGTTTTTCTCAAGGAATTGAGAACCATTTATTTGAAATATAATCATCAAAGGTGATAGTACAGGCATGCCTCCCTAGTTTTAGTGTGCTTCGCTTTATTGTGCTTTGCAGAGACTGTGTTTTTGTTGTTGTTGTTGTTTTTTAACAAATTGCCAATTTGAGCAACCCTACATCCAGAAAGCTTATCAACACCATTTTTCCACCACTATTTGCTCATTTTACTTCTGTGTCACATTTTGGTAATTCCTGCAGTATTTCAAAATTTTTTTCATTGCTATTATATTTGTTATGGTGATTAGTGACCTTTGTTGTTACTATTGTAATTATTTTGGGGTATCATGAACCATGCCTGTATAAGTTGGCAAACTTCAGAAATAAAAATTGTGTGTCCTCTGACCACTCCACCAACCAGCAGTTCCCCTCCTCTCTTCCTCTCATTGGGCCTCCCTATTCCCTGAGACCCAGCAGTATTGAAATTAGGCCAGTTAGTAACCCTACAACGGCCTTTTAAGCGTTCAGATGAAAGAGTCCCAAGTCTCTACATCAAAAGCTAGAAATGATTAAGCTCAGTAAGGAAGGCATATCAAAAGCATAGGCTGAAAAGTAGGCCTCTCATGCCACTTGGCCAAGTTGTAAAGGAAATGTTCTTGAAGGAAATTAAACTTACCACTCCAGTGAACACAATTATGGTGAAAGGGCCTTATTGCTGTGATATTTAGAAAGTTTTAGTAGTCTGGATAGAAGTTCACACCAGCCACAACATTCCGTTAAGCCAAAGCGCAATCCAGAGCAAAACCCTAACTCTCTTCAATTCAGTGAAGGCTGAAAAAGGTGTGAGGAAGTGGCCGAGGAAAAGTTTGGAGCTAGCAGAGGTTGGGTAATGAGATTGAAGGGAAGAAGCCATTCCCATAATATAATGGTGCAAAGTGAAGCAGCAAGTGCTAATGTAGAAGCTTAAACTTATCCCAAAAATCTAGTTAAGATAATGAAGGTGGCTACACTAAACAAAGAGTTTTTCAGTATAGACTAAACAGCCTTCTATTGGAAGAAGATGTCATCTAGGATTTTCATAGATAGAGAAGCGAAGTCAATGCCTGGCTTCAAAGAACAAGTGACTCTTAACTAGGGGCTAACACAGCTGGTGACTTTAAGTCAAAGCCAGAGCTCATTTACCATTCTGAAAATCCTTGAGCCTCTATAAATTATGCTAAATCTACTCTGTTCTCTGTAAATGGAACAACAAAGCCTTGATGACATCACGTCTGTTAATAACACGGTTTACTGAAATAGAAGCCCCTGTTCAGACCTACTTTTCTGTTCATTGGCAATGCACCTTATCACTTAAGAGCTCTGATGGAGAGGTACAATGAGATTAATGCTGGTTTCATCCCTGCTAACAGATCTATTCTGCATGAACCAAGGAGTCATTTCAGCTTTCAAGTCATGACCTAGAGCATCATCCAGTAAATTTCCACTAGCTTATTTCAGCCCAGAGAAAACCTGCCACCCTGTATTTCATTGGAGTTGAGTTTAAACTCAGTTTCAGCCTCTGTCCTCTACTGCAGTAGTCTAGAATGTCTTCACTGTGTGATTGATTTTGTCCAGTTCAGTGTAGAATCAAGGTTCAAATTATTTTAGTAACTTTTGAAGGGAACTTTAACTTAGCTTATTTAGTTGCACAGTGGGAAACAGAACAAAATAAAATATCTGACCTTGAGTAATATCATCTGGATTTGAGTCTGTTTCCTCCCTTTGTAAATTATTAAAGGATGCAGTTCATTTTTTCCTGTAATCACCAAGTAAGCATTAGGGACACACTAAAGTAAAGATGGGATGCGTATTGTTTTACTAGCATCGCTATGTACTGGATGTTTATATCTCCCACAATATCATAGATTGAAGCCTAATCTTCGAAGTGCTGCTATTTGGAGGTGGGACCTCTGGTGAGTGATTGGGTCATGAGGGTAGAGTCTTTGTGACGGGGATCAGTGCCTTGTGAAAGAGACCCCATCACTAGCAGCACATCAATGAGAGTGTTTATGAACCAGGAATCGGGCCCTCACTGGATGCTGAAACTGCTGGTGCCTTAATCTTGGACTTCCCCTCTACCAGAACTGTGAGAAATTAATTTTCATTGTTTGTAAGCCACCCACCCAGTTTTTGCTATTTTTATTTAGCAGCCCGAATGGACTAAACACCTTATACTTACTTACCTTTACCAGATTCATTTTTGCTTTTCTTCTAGTGAATAGACTTAGTGATGGGACAGTATATGTATGATTAACCAGAAATATGATTAAGTTTGGCTTGAACATTGCTTTTAAATGTTTCTTTAAATCAGTGTCTCTGAGAATAGTATAATTTTCTTAGTGTAGTTTCATTGTAGTTCTAGCAAACCTTAGCACATCTAAAGATGAATCGATTTAAATAAATTGATTTATGTAAAAAGCATATGCTGATCATCATTCTAAATGGTAAAGTAGAGCTGTTATGAGACTTCATAGACATATCATCAAATGGCAGTGTATGATCAGCAGTGACAACACACCTTTAGTCTACATATCCTTCCAAATTGTCTGAGACGCCTTTGACATAATACTAATGTTACAATAATTATAATCACATTCACTCATTTACAGTTGCTTTGTAAAAAATATTCTAAGTGGAACTACTTAATTCAGAGCTCCTGCCACTTAACTTGATTTTGGTTAGGAAAAATGGTAAGATAAAATCAGATGATAGGAAAAAGCCCAGCAGGTTTGCCAACATAAAATGAAGATTTTCTATATTAAAATATCATAAACACAGTATAAAAGCAACATCAAGGGAAAATATTCTCAATATAGAAGGCAAAAGATTAATATATAAAGATTTATAAGCATATAAAATTAGTAGACAAAGGAAAGTGAGGTAATTTTTTTTTAATTATATTTTGTCAGTAAAACAGAAGATATTCAAAGCCATCAGATTTTAATAAAAATCAGAATGAATTTTCCATCTCCCAGATTGAGTCAGACACAACTTAGCAACTGAACAACAAGGATTGTTAATATATAGTGCTATTGATATTAGTAACATCATTTTATGTAAAATGTTGATCTCTACAGAAATAGTCCAAATATCTTGCATATATATGAATGTTTACTGCAACATTGTTATAATGACCACATTATTACTATTAATATAAATGACCACTTTTGAGGGAATGATAAATTATTCACTCATAAAAAATAAAAAATGTGAAATCATTATATATAACTACCAAGAGTAAAGAAATCTAAAATAATGTTCTAGGAAAAGAGATTTTAACAAAAGCAAAATAGTTGCAAAATTATGTATAAGAATGTTAAAAACAATTGTGTCTATACACACATAAATTCACAAAAATATTCTGCATATTCATATCAGATTTTTCCTGATTGTTACCTATGGGTTGTTAATTTATGAGATTTTAATTTTTATAATGTATTCTGCTTTAGTTCTTGGGTTTTTGTTATTTTTCCATGATATGCTGCTTTCTTGCATTGTTTTAGTTCTGAAAGAGATAAAATGTAAATGGTTTGACATCAAAATTATTCCAAAATTTATTTTAGTAAAGTTTTACCTGGGATGAAGATTTCCATAAAGCTATATTTTTAAAATTCATTGATGGTAAATAAAATAATTGAATTATTATTGTTTAGATATGCCATTTCTTCATAAAATAATAGCTGATTCATGTCAATGTATGGCAAAAACCACTACAATACTGTAAAGTAATTAGCCTCCAATTAAAATAAATAAATTAATTTTATTTATTTTATTTTTTTATGTGTGTGTAATAAAGTTTTATTAAAGTATAAAGGAGATAGAGAAAGCTTCTGACATAGGCATCAGAAGGGGGCAAAAGAGTACCCCCTTTGCTAGTATTAGCAATGGAGTTATATACTCTCCAATGAATCCAAAGAATGTCTGGAGGCTGCAAAGACCTCACCAGACCCACTCCCATAATTTACATTTTAAGATAACAGAGTTGGCCAGAAGGTTTAATCCAAAGATTGTCCTCAGGCAGGATACATCCTTGTAAAGACCAGACCTACTCCCATAATTTATGTTTTAAGATAACAGAATTAGCCAGAGGGTTTAATCCAAAGACTGTCCTCAGGCAGGATACATTATTGTTATATAATCCTAAGGAATGTAGAGGAAAAAAAGTAAAAGTTTGTCCTTTCTTCCTCCTTGAATATCCCAGACCTCTCTCTCCTTGGGGACCCTTAGACTTCTTATCAACCTGCCTAGGAAATGACTCTCTCATTCCCCCCTTTTCTTTTAGGGGAATTATGTTGCCTAGGGAAAAGGGGCGTCGTTCTCATTCCATAACTGCTTCCGAGCTGACAAGGGGCGTTGTCCCTAAATTGGTGAGGCAACATATTCTCCTAATCCTCATAGTGAGGATGTCTGATCCAGGGGCTCTAAGTAATAGTTGGAGGAGGCTGTGGCACTCATAGGAGCTTGGACAACTATTTGTAAATTAAAAGCTTTTAGACTTTTAGAAAACCCCATTATACAGTTACAGACGTAAGGCAAAATAGTCATTAAACCAAGTTAAAATCAAAATGAAAAGTCACATTATGTCCATAGTTACATCAGTCCATCTTAAGGTTGTTAGATGTCATCAGTTTAAGAAGAGGTATCACATGCGATTGTTGAAGTTACTTGCAGACTTGGAGAAAGTCCTTTCCTTGAAGTGGAGATGTCCACCATGGAACGCCTTCCACTGATGAAGAGGGGAGTGCTCCGCAGACCCAGCAGTTAGACCGATTGTGGAATGCAGCATAGGAGTGAGCCCAGGACAGGAAGGCATTGTCTTGAGGATCAAACGGCAGACTCAGGATTGCTGGAGTCAGCAGAAGTAGGCTCACATAGATTATCGGGCCCATCTGAAACATACAAAGCCAGAGCATAGAAAGTAAAAACATAAAATGACATCACTTAGTTCTGGTCAGGGTGCCACCTCTTGATTCGAGTGTGATGTACCCGCGAATCAATTCCTGGCACTTTGACAGCTGTGGGAGAAGAAAGAATAAGCTGGTAAGGGCCTTCCCAGAGGGACTCGAGGGATGGGCCCCCAGACCCCAATGTTTTTATGAGGACCTCGGTTCCTGGCTCAAATAGAGGCTTGCTGGATTCAGAGGCTGGGCTAGGAGTCGTCTCCTGGAGTTCTGTTAATGCCTGTTGAAAAGCTGAGAGCTGAGTTACATAATTAGTTAACTCCAAGGCTTCAGGATCTATAACAATGTCTGTGCGTAAGAAAGGCCTTCCATAAATACATTCAAAGGGGGACAGTACAGAGGAGAAAAAAATAATTTTACATCCTTATAATTGTCAAACTATGAAATGGCAACCCACTCCAGTGGGTTCTTGCCTGGAGAATCCCAGGGACAGAGGAGCCTAGTGGGCTGCTGTTTGTGGGGTCCCACAGAGTCGGACACGACTGAAGTGACTTAGCAGCAGTAGCAGCATGAATATGTAAATTTCTTGAAATTTATCATGAATTCAGCACTGTAGGTGAAATGATCAAAAGAGATATGAGAGTTTACTATGAATTCTTTTTTTGAAGTATAGTTCATGTACAATATTATGTAAATTATAGGTGTACAGTATAGTAATGATTTGTAAAGCTTCTACTCTATTTGCATTTATTGTAAAATATTGGCAATATTCCCTGTGTTTTACAGTAAATATCTGTACCTTTTTTTTAAGATGGGATAGTTTACACCTCTTAATCCCTTACCACTATATTGCCCCTTCCCCCTCCTCACTGGTAACCACTAGATTGTTCTCTATATCTAAGTCTCCTTTTTTATTATATTCCCTAGTTTGTTGTATTTTCTAGATTTCATTTATAAGTGATATCATCCAGTATTTCTCTTTCTCTGACTTATTTTACTTAGCATAATGCCCTCTAAGTCCATCCATCTGCTGCAAATAGCAAAGCTTCAATTTTTTTGTGTGACTGAGTAGTATTCCATTATCTATATATTCCATGTCTTCTTTATCCTGTCACCTATTGATGAACTCAGGTTACTTTTGTATCTTCACAATTGTAAACAGTGCTGCTGTGAACACTGAGGTGAATATATCTTTTCAAATTAGTGTTTTTGTTTTTTCCAAGTATTTACCCAGGAGTGTCATTGCCGGGTCATAATAGTTCTATTTTTAGTTTTTTTTGAGAAACTTCCATACGGTTTTTCACATTGGCTGCATCAATTTCCCACCAACAGTGTCCAAAGATTCCTTTGGTTTCTATATCCTCACCAACAATTCTTCTTTGTTCTCTTTGGTGATAGCCATTCTAATAGGTGTGACTTGATGCCTCTGTGTGGTTTTGACCTGTATTTTCCTGATTAAGGATGTTGAGCATCTTTTAATGTGCCACTTGGTCATCTGCATTTCCTCTTTGGAAAAATGTCCATTTGAAAATCAGGTTGTTTAGTTTTTTGATTTTTAGTTGTATGAGTTGTTTACATATTACTTCTTATCAATGGTAGTTGATTATGGCCCGATGGGATACCATGATCATTCAGTAAAAAAACTAAAACTCATAGGTCATTTGTTTTATGAGCAATTGTATTATTAACTCCTGGAACTAAATTTTCTTAAATTTATTTTTTCATTGGAGGAGAATTGCTTTCTAGTGTTGTGATGGTTTCTGCCATACAACAAAGCAAATCAGCCAAAGTTATACATCTATCCCCTCCCTCTTCAGCCTCTGTCCCCTTCCCCATCCCACCCTTCTAGATCATTACACAGAACCTGTCTGAATTCCCTGTGTTATATAGCAACTTCTCACCAGTTGTTTTACATATGGTAGTGTATATATGTTGATGCTTCACTATTGAAACTTTTAAAAATGATCATTGTCAAAGAACTTTAAGGTTTGCTTTGGCTCAGAGAAAAACATTAGATCATTCAGGTATAACCTAAATCAAATTCCTTACCACTATAGAGGGTAAGTTAGAAATAGATTCAAGGGATTAGATCTAATAGACACAGTGCCTGAAGAACTATGGATGGAGGTTCATGACATTGACAGGAGGCAGGGATCAAGACCATCCCCAAGAAAAAGAAATGCAAAAAGGCAAAATGGTTGTCTGAGGAGGGCTTACAAATAGCTGTGAAAAAAAGAGAAGTGAAAGGCAAAGGAGAAAAGGAAAGATATACTCATTTGAATGCAGAGTTCCAAAAAATATCAAGGAGAAATAAGAAAGCCTTGCTCAGTGATTAATGCAAAGAAATAGAAAAAACAATAGAATAGGGAAGTCTAGAGATCACTTCAAGAAAATTAGAGATACCAAGGGAACATTTCATACAAAGATAAGCACAATAAAGAACAGAAATGGTATGGACCTAACAGAAGCAGAAGATATTAAGAAGAGGTGACAAGAATACACAGAAGAACTATAAAAAAAAGATCTTCATGACCCAGATAATCACAATGGTGTGATCACTCATCTAGAGCCAGATTTCCTGGAATGTGAAGTCAAGTGGGCCTTAGGAAGCATCACCACGAACAAAGCTAGTGGAGGGGGTGGAATTCCAGTTGCGCTATTTCAAATCCTGAAAGATGATGCTGCGATAGTGCTGCACTCAATATGCCAGCAAATTTGGAAGACTCAGCAATGGCCACAGGACTGGAAAAGGTCAGTTTTCATCCCAATCCCAAAGAACAGCAATGCCAAAGAATGCTCAAACTACTGCACACTCGTCTCACACACTAGTAAAGTAATTCTCAAAATTCTCCAAGTCAGGCTTCAACAGTATGTGAACTGTGAACTTCCATATGTTCAAGCTGGATTTAGAAAATCAGAGGAAACAGAGATCAAATTGCCAACATCTGTTGATCTGTTTGATCATCAAAAAAGTGAGAGAGTTCCAGAAAAACATCTACTTTTGCTTTATTGACTATGCCAAATCCTTTGACTGTGTGGATCACAACAAACTCTGGAAAATTCTTAAAGACATGGGAATACCAGATCACCTGACCTGCCTCCTGGGAAATCTGTATGCAGGTCAGGAAACAATAGTTAGAACTTGGCATGGGACGACAGACTGGCTCTAAATAGGGAAAGGAGTATGTCAAGGCTGTATATTGTCACCCTGCTTATTTAACTTACATGCAGAGCACATCATGAGAAACGCTGGGCTGGATGAAGCACAAGGTGGAATCAGGATTGCCGGGAGAAATAACAATAACCTCAGATAAGCATATGACACCATTCTTATGGCAGAAAGCGAAGAAGAACTAAAGAGCCTCTTGATGAAAGTGAAAGAGGAGAGTGAAAAAGTTGGCTTAAAACTCAACATTCAGAAATCTAATAAGGTCATGGCATCCAGTCCCATCACTTCATGGCAAACAGATGGGGAAACAGTGATAGACTTTTTTGGGGTCTCCAAAAAGATGGTGACTGCAGCCATGAAATTAAAAGATGCTTGCTCCTTAGAAAGAAAGTTATGACCCACCTAGACAGCATATTAAAAAGCAGAGACATTACTTTGCCAACAAAGTTCCGTCTAGTCAAAGCTTTGGTTTTTCCAGTAGTCATGTATGAATGTGAGCATTGGACTATAAAGAAAGCTGAGCACTGAAGAATTGATGCTTTTGAACTGTGGTGTTGGAGAAGACTCTTGAGAGTCCCTTGGACTGCAAGGAGATCCAACCAGTCCCTCCTAAAGGAGATCAGTCCTGGGTGTTCATTGGAAGGACTGATGCTGAAGCTGAAAATCCAGTACTTTGGCCACCTCATGCGAAGAGTTGACTCATTGGAAAAGACCCTGATGCTGGGAGGGATTGGGTGCAGGAGGAGAAGGGGACAACAGAGGATGAGATGGTTGGGTGGCATCACTGACTCAATGGACATGAGTTTGTGTAAACTCCGGGAGCTGGTGATGGATAGGGAGGCCTGGCGTGCTGCAGTCCATGCCGTCACAGAGAGTTGCACATCACTGAGCGACTGAACTGAATGACTGACTGACTTGACTCAGATAGTGAAGAGTCTGCCTGAAATGTGGGAGACCTGGGTTTGATATCTGGGTGGGGAAAAATGCCCTGGAGAAGGAAATGGCAACCCACTCCAGTACTCTTGCCTGAAAAATGCCATGGATGGAGGAGTCTGACAGGCTATAGTCCACGTAGTCACAAAGAGTCAGACATGACTGAGTGACTTCACTTTCTTTCCCTTTCATACTCAAGTAGAAAGGAAATATTTATAGTGGATGTTGCAGTCCATATTTTTTTTTGCAAACCATATGCTAAACTCAAGAAACCCTCAATGAATTGCATCCCCTTCTGTCCCCTGGTTTCTGAACAGACTGAATGGCAATAATAGCTAACACTTTTACAGTTCTTATAATAGATCAGATAAGACTCCAAGTTACATTCATCTTTATTCCTCACAACTGCATGAAGTGACCGGAATTTTATTTTCACTTTACAGATTAGGAAAGTGAGGAAGAAGGAAGTGGAATAAGTCATCCAGGATCATATTTCTGGTAAGTTCTGGTGCTCTTATTTGAATCTGTTATTAGCCTCCAAAGTTTTTTTTCTTCCTTTTTATTTGTTATGTTGTGATTTTGTCTGCCTTTAGGCTGTACTTCAGGTATCAAATTTATAAATGAAGAAAATGTTCACAGAGCTGAGATATGAAACCAGGCAGTTTGACTCAAAAGCCAGGCTCTGAACCATTGTTTTCACAGGATCTACATTTATGTTTATATATACCTATCAGTCTGTCTATACTTACATAGAATGTATATGAATATATGCACTTAATTTGTATAGCATGCACAAACACATAAATTATTATTTTCAGAGAAAATACGTATGTACCTTAAAATTTACATTTTCCCCAAAACTAGCTCATTAAGTCAAATGGAGACTGATTCATGGAGTTCATCTTGTTTGCGATGCAAGACCTATGTAGGATTGGTTCCTTTGCATTGAACCAGATGCTACTTACTATGGCCATCCAGGATCTAAAACCAACAGAGATCCCTTTTTCCCCAAACAGAAATGGAGAATCTTATGAAACAACATAGTCATCTATACCCCACTTTTAGGGAGTCAAGTGAGAGTTTTGCCTCTAAGAATCTGTGGTACTGAACACAGCATACTTCTGTCTTATCACTCATGGCCATTGGTCATACATGGTAGGGATTTGTGCTGACAAGAAAGGTGGTATGGACAGTCAACAGTTTTTCAACTTTGCTAAGCTTCAATTTCCCCTGTATAAATTAGGCATCGGGGTTAAACACTCTACTGTTTGTAATACATTTCTGGGTCCCACTGAAAACACAGATTACCACTAATTAATAGTTACCACCGACTCAATGGACATGGGTTTGAGTTGGTGTGATGGACAGGGAAAGCTGGCATGCTGCAGTCCATGGGGTTGCAAAGAGTTGGACACGGCTGAGCGACTGAACTGAACTGAAAGTGATCTTTCTTGAAAGGGTGATGAATGTGCAAGCCGCATAGGTTCGGGCAGAACAGGAGCATAATCTAAAGGCGATTCTGAGGAAGCATACCCCTAGGGAGGTAAAGCTGAAGAACAAGAGCCCAGGGAACGGAAGGGGAACCAAGGACCCAGTTCACCCTACACATACCAGTTAGAGTCTGAACACAGATACTGAGATGTGAAGAACAACTTTAATTTTTATTTATTTATTTATTTTTTATTTTTTTTCTTTTTTCATTTATTTTTATTAGTTGGAGGCTAATTACTTTACAATATTGTAGTGGTTTTTGTCATACATTGACATGAATCAGCCATGGATTTACATGTAAATTCAGCATTTTTTGGAAAGACGCATGAGAGTTGAGTGACAATTCTCTAGAACTATAAAAAAAATTTTTTTTAAATATTTTAAAATTCTTTTATATAAGAATATTTACATTAAAATCTGGAAATTCTCAGGGCAGAAAGTTTATAATTGGGAAGAGATCATTATCAGCCCTTATGGTGAACTCTGTTATAACTGTTACAGTATGTTATAACATAACATTATAACAAGTTATGGTGAACTCTGTTATAACATGGCTATAAAAATAGCCATGATATAGACTGGCATCATTATCTAAAATCTCCTCTTGTTGCATTGGCAATAAAAAGTAGTGTGTCCACACCTGGGTAAGTGTGTATATTAATGTAAAGTTTAATGCCTTTTCTTTTATAAATTGAAAGCAATCAAGCCAAGACATGAGAAATATGACATATAAAAATAAGCTAAGGATTAGGAACATTGTATATGCAGAGTTTTTAATAAGTTTATAAGTGAATTACTACAAAATCTGTCAAAGTTTAAATTGACCAAAGTTCATTAGAAGATTTACATATATGCTTGTTATTGCCCTGTTTTTAATAGGAAAACTGGAATCAAAGTAAAATCAGTAGACTTGTTGCATTAAGATGAAAAGATATCAGTTACTAATTGGAGAGATTAAGGTAGATCTAGGTATATAGGCATGGGGAAAAGATAAGTTACAGGTTTTTGTATGTACGTATGTTTGTGTATATTTATGTGTGGAACTGGGCCTTCCCCATTGACTCAGTGATAAGGAATCCCGCTTGACAATGCAGGAGATGCAGAAGACACAGGTTTGATCCCTGGGTCAGTAAGGTCCCCTGGAGAGGGAAATGGCAACCCACTCCAGTATTCTTGTATGAAAACTGCCCTGGACAGACGAGCCTGGCAGGCTACAGTCCATAGAGTTGCAAAGAGTAGGATACAACCGAGTGAGCACACACGCATGTCTAGAACTGAATATATGGGTTTGTGTGTAAGAATGTATCTTAAACTATGAAAGGTGTGTATATGTAGACATATGGTAACATGCACTTGTTTACATTTAGAATATTCCTGGAAATATACAAGAAAATGTAAAAATAAATGACATAGGGACTTGAAAGGTGACAATGAAAAATCAGAAGATTTTAAATTTCATTATTCCTGAGTTTAATACCTTTTGAAATTTTTGCCATGCATGCACGTATTTTCCCACTGTATCTTAAGGTTGTTTTAAAACTTTGTTGTTGTTGTTTACTTCAAGAACTTTATATACATGATTCCTCTCTGTCACATACAATAGTGGAATCCTCATTTCTGGTAGAGAAAAGGACTGGATATTAACCTCAGTTCTGTTCAGAGTAGGCTCAATAAACTAGTGAGAATGAAATGGAAAACAGTACACAATGGAAAAACCAGCAATTGAAGTTTAAAACTTCCCAATTCTGACTTCCTGAGGTTTATTTGCTGAAACTTCAAAGGACTACACAGGGAAAACAGTGATAAGTGTATCTATAAAAGAAAATAATAGAAATGTAACTGGAAAAAAAGAGGACAATTGTATTGGCTACTAGAGAGAAAGAGATTTTTAAAGGAATAAGCTTTTAAAAAAGAAAATAATTATATAAAAATGGCTATCATGGCCCTTAATAGCAGCCCTGGGGAAAGCAGATACCAGTGGCAAAGGCTGTTAAAGCTGATCTCATCAGGTTGATCAGAAAGTTCATGTTTCTAGGAAGAAATGCAACTCACAGCTGTAATTTCTGCTTCCATAACCACTCTACTTCAGACAGAATGGAAAAGTCACTGTTAGGCCTATTCAGGTCATACCTTCTCTGCCTTAAGGGCCCTATATTGTGCAAAAGGAACATAAAAGAAATATTGCCTATCTGTCCAGTAGACCATTAACCTTTCAATCAAAATGTTACATTTAAGAAGCAGGGTGCGAAAAAGATATGAAACATATACAAAGCAAAACTACATAATTCTATGTATGAATTCATGTGAATATGAGCAAGAGAATACACAGAAAGTGATCTAGAAGTTTAGACATTAAATTCCTCATGATTACCTGTTGAGTTGGGAAAATGAGATTGTGTATTAGACATGGTGAGATATTAATTTATCTGTTTTTTGAGTTTTAATAAGATTTTATTATGATTTTAGATGGTATTTTAAAAAGTGAATAAAAAGGATAGATGAATAAGTTAATGATATTTGAGATAGATATACTACAAGAAAGAAAAGTATGATCTACTAAATTTAAGATTTTACCTGGTATTTTTAATCTAGATTTTAATTTTGAAGAACTCTTACCTTTTGAGAAGCTAATATTATGGTGTTATTTCCAATTCCAATATAGCCACTTTCTTTGATCCTTAAGCCTATAGAAGATAGGTGAGTCTATCTGCTCTGCAAATCACATTCCTTTGTGTTGAGCTATAGTTAATACTGCAGAGAAAGAATTAGCAGCTATCAATAAATCATTACATATATAGTAATTTATATATTTCAATCCAGCCTCTTGTTAATTAAGTTAGTACTTTTTCTCCATCTGTTGTCTTAGTTCTCAATTAGTTCAAAACTCAGGGAGGAAGAGAGGTGTGGATTAGTGATCCTCTTTCAAATATTTCAAATTTCATATAGTATAAGAATGCATGTTTTGTCTCCATGGAAAATAAATCACAATTGATAATATTTTGAATAACAAATATAGCCTCATAGAATTCCCCTAAATAAGATATCAATTAATCACATTCTCTGACTAAAATGAAATAACTCTAGAAATTAAGATTGCATTTAAAATTAAAACATGCCAAAAAAAATTGAAAATAAAAGAATTTTCCTAAATAAGGAAAATATTTTTGAAAAATTAATGTTTGTCATAGCCAAACAAAATTTTGAATCAGTGAATTAAAAAATCTTAAAACAGCAAACTTTATCATTTCCAGAAAAATTCATGCATCCTAAGTATTCAGAATTGATATTAATGTTTTTCCGATAAATCACAGAACAATTTATCATAAACTCGGTATCCAAAAGAAGAGAGAGAAGATGGAATCCTTATCTTAAAGTTACTACGTTTTTTAAGGTCTCTTTTCCAAAGTTGTTTGGAATTCACAAGGCAAAAGAATATCAAAAGATTTTTTAAAAGTTAAACTGGCTAAGATTTGTCAAAGCACTTATCTCACCAAATAGTATTCTCATCTCTTTGTTCCTCATTGTACTTCTTTAAACCTAGTTTCTGTTTGTTATACATGTGTGAAAACATTTCTGCTTCGAAGTCAAGTCTATACTCCTAGCAGAAAGCTATAATTGGAAGTGGTCTGTTAAAGTGGTTCTTTAAAACCAGAGACCTTGTCTTTTGCTTATGTCCATGATTTCTCAAATGTTGTATCAGTCAGATTTCCAACATGACCCTCAAATTGAGTAACTGCAGGAAAATTTAATACAGAGACTGTTTTAATACAGAGACTGTTTTTCCTGTGGGCAGGAAAAGAAATGAGGAAAACACAGGTAGTAGTGGTGTGTCCTAGTGCTAGCAACTGTGGACAAATAACATACTGAGGCTCAGGTGTTGAGCAGAGAATCCCATAGAATCACTCAGGGACCTGCCACGCGACGTAACATGCCACAGAAGAGACCCAGGTTCTTCCTTATTCTCCTCCCTCTTTGGGGCTTCTGTCGGTGCTCTTTAGTCTTAACTGAAGCACAGAGGATCTCCTTGGTGAAGTACGTAGAAGTCAGCCTCCCAGGGCATAAAGCTGAAGCAAGAAGACTGAACATGTATCTAGAGGGACAAATAAAATTAACCTGGCTCAGATCTCATGAAAGAGAGGGAACATGTCAAAGGGCATTTGGCATCAACACTAAAGCTTCAGAACCAACAGACCTATAATGTTTCATCTTTGGAAGAGCATACCAATTCCTTGGCAAGAAGATCAGGTAGTGAGGATACTGATGATATTGAACCGGTGATAAAGTTCAAGGTTTTGCAGTATATTTGGTTTTCTCAGTAAGCCACACTGAGACAAATGTTAGCATTGTAATAAAATAGATTCACAACTGAGTCAGGCAACTTAAGCATGCCTTTCACCTTACCCAAGAAAAAGCCTTAAAGAAGCACAATGTGGAAACAAAAATGTGACGTCCAAACAAGATCTTACAACACACACCACCGGAGGAGGCAGGTGTCTATTTCATGTGCCTCAGGCTAACCTCCTCCCCTGCAGTTATAGGAACTGCTCTATCTATCAGAATGGTGGCAGTATGCTTCCTTTTTAAAGGAGAAGTTCCTTATAGACCTCAGTTTTGAATTCAGTATGAGTTGCTTAGATTATGCAATGAATTTCAGATTGCATTGTATAAATTGATTTAAGGGATTAAGAAATATGTTAATTGGTATTAATAGACTTTGTCATTCTAAATAAGATAAGCATTATGACAATAATGATAAAATTCCCCGCTTTGTTGGAGTGTATCTGGGACCAGAATGAAGACCCATTTCTGATCTAATCAGAGATGTGATCCATTTGAGAGTTGTCCTGCTCTACCAGAGTTGACAGTTTCATCCAAACCAGAAAAGACTGCAGTCGTATGTTTTGGACAAAATTCAGGGGAAAGCTGTGGGGATAAGGTGAACTAGTGTGGTATACATTTTGTTGGATGAGATGATGTTTGAGATTCAGCTGGAAATCCATTGTTTTCTACATCATCTACAGTAAACACTGGGAAATGAATATAATTAAGGATGGGGTACCAAGACAGTCAAGTAATAATCCAAGAGAAGACATTAATAATAATATCATATAAGATGCTTTTATTAATTTTTTACTTAAAAGAATATTTGTTGTGTACTAGACACTGTGTTAGGCACTGAGAATACAAAATAAACAAGACAGACAAGAATCTGACCCAGTGGAGTTTACACTCCAGTACCCAAAACAGGTAATGAGTAAATAAAACAGATGGATAATAGAAGACAAATAATGACATGTAATATGAAGAAAAATTAAGTAGCATAAGGATATAAACCTTATATCAAAGCTATGGTTTTTGCAGTAGTCATGTATGAATGTGAGAGTTGGACTATAAAGAAAGCTGAGTGCTGAAAAATTGATGTTTTGAACTGTGGTGTTCGAGAAGACTCTTGAAAGTCCTTTGGACTGCAAGGAGATCCAGCCAGTCCATCCTAAAGGAAATCAGTCCTGAATATTCACTGGAAGGACTGATGCTGAAGCTGAAGCTCCAATAATTTGGCCACCTGATGCGAAGAACTGACTCATTTGAAAAAACCCTGATGCTGGGAAAGATAGAAGGCAGGAGGAGAAGGGGATGACAGAGGATGAGATGGTTGGATGTCATCACTGTCTCAATGGACATGAGTTTGAATAAACTTTGGCAGTTGGCAATGGACAGGGAAGCCTGGCATGCTGCAGTCCATGGGGTGGCAAAGAGTCAGACACAACTGAGCGACTGAACTGAACTAAAGGATATAAAGTCACTGGAAATTCTGTTTCAGATAATGTGTTAAGAAGCTGACATTTGAACATGAACTTGAATTAGGTCTGAGAGCCAGTTATGCAAATATCTGGGGGAAGACCACCCCAGATTAAGGAAACATTAAGGGCAAAGATCTTGAAATGGATTTATAATTGGTATGTTTGATAAACAGCAAGGGGTCCACTGTATTTAGGCATGGGAGAGAAACCAGGACTGATAGAGTAGTGGTCAGGAGCCAAAACATATAGAACTGTTCAGGCAACCGGAAAGAGTTTGAATTTTTTTTTTCTAAATGTGGAGTGATTTGGTATAAAACAAGGAGATGATTTGAGTCAAAAAAAAAAAAAAGCAGTAGTCACTCTGTATTGTTCTGAAAGGAAAAGGGAGGAAGATTGATTCAGGGAGACCAGTTAGGGCATGATTGTTGTAGTTTACATGAGAGATGATGATGATGATCTTGTATAACCTTAGAACTTGTAGCCTCTCCTGTCAGTACTCCTTCCATGTGTTAGTTTTATGTCTGTTTTGAAATCAAAACTCTGTTCCCTTCTATAGTTCTCAAATAATCATACAGCTTTTTCACTTAGACATTAGAGAGCCAGTTGAGACATTGGGTCTAGAAACATATATAACCTAAATGTGATTTGACATCTGCAATAAGTCTCTGATGGTTTCTCTTATTGCTTGCCAAAACATTCCCCAATTACTACTTTGCATTTTCTTCATAAGACTCAGCATCATCTTCTGTCTTCTCTAGACCAGCTGTTCTGATTGTGAAACTTCAAATAGTTTCTCTAATCACCAACCTCCCATGAGTGTGTTTTAAGTTCTGAAAACAACCTGGGATAAATTTAGAAATCAAGAACAAAGCACATATGAGTCTGTAGATTTAACAGCTTGTGGCTTTTAATGGCATCTGTCATCATGTCTTTGAAAAGCTATTTATCACCACAATTCCCTACTGTACTGTTTTGAAATGGTGGCCTTTTTATCTTCTTCACCCAAACATTTCATGTAAGCAAAATCACTAGGATGAGAATAGGAATATCATATTTGTTAAATAACTGATTTCTGTGTGCTTTGGAAAAAAGTAAAGGTTTCTGGCATCCGATGTTCAGATAAAAGCAA
This sequence comes from Cervus canadensis, assembly GCF_019320065.1. Classification (NCBI taxonomy): domain Eukaryota; kingdom Metazoa; phylum Chordata; class Mammalia; order Artiodactyla; family Cervidae; genus Cervus; species Cervus canadensis. Next base: position 79,982,193 of record NC_057388.1, read on the forward strand.
ACTCAAGATTTCTTCCAGTACTTAAAGATATTTACATCCAACATTACCAGGTCACATACCACATTAGACTCTTTTTCAGCTTCACACAAGCATGAACAACACGTGATACATCAGAACAGAATGGCTGGTGAGAGTAAGAGGGTTCATATTAATGGATTATTCTATGCCATTGGGTGTGAGCATCATCTGTATGGGTTACAACTATGTCATTTGAGAAATTAGAAATTTCAGTTAAATATATTTAAGTTTCTTTGGGGGTATGAACACATACACGTTTTTGAGCAATAAGCAAATACATGTTTTTGAGCAATAAAGTAGAGATCTTATCAATATTTCATTGGATGCTTCCAGGTTTAGTTCCCCCACAAAATGATGGAATGAATCACTAAGGAAAAAGATAGATTAGATCTTTAGTTCTACTGATTCAGTACAATCCATTATCAAGATAGATTTTTACTTCTGAAGTGCTTGTTAAATTAGTAACACACAATACAAAGTAATATAGCTTATAATTTTTAATATTTACACAATGGGATTCTGTCCTATACTTTTAGAAAAATAAATCATAATTTTTACACATTTTAAAGACACAAGTCTGGCAAGATTTTCTTTACAATATGTGATGTTTTTTCTCTCCCACCTACATTAATAATACAAGTTTTCCTCTCCTCTTTTTTTCTCAGCATCACCCCAGTGTTGTTCTCTAGAGTGTCAAAGTTAGTTTGGTAACAGTAGATTATAAAACAAGCTAATGTCATCAACATGAGGTTGTTATTGGGCTCAAAATCTTGCCTGTCTGTGGACACATTTCTTTGTCAGGGTCCTGCCATCTCTTTCTCCACAAACTCTGAAATGAACAAGGGAATTCTGTGAAATGTAACATGCTGTTGCTTACTACCCGTTCACATTGTATTCACTTTGTAGAAACTACTGGCCACATCAATTTACACTATGAATAAACTCCATATAATGAATAATACAGCAGTAGGACAAACAAGGTATTCTATTCAACCCTTCAGGCAGCTAAACTGGTGAAGGCAAGTATAGACATGAGCACTAGCAGAGAACTGAGTTAGTTCTATAATTTTAGAAATAGTGAGCTCAGTTTCTTTTTTTTCCAAGGAAAGAATAAATCATCTGTTAGTCATAGGCATAAATATGTGCAGGTCAAAATTAACTTTCTAAAGCTTCACCCTACATACCCTGGGGGGGGAAAGTAGAGGACCAATTGAGACAGCCTAAATGATACCTGTGTTACTATCCATTTCCAATGGCAGGATGTACCAATAAGTTATTCAGATAGCAGCCTCTCTTCACTTTCTTTTATCTGGTTAAATACAGCACTGGATGCTTTGTTTAAAAAGGTTTTGTTTGGTTTTTCCTTAATCAGGAAGACTTTCTTCTTCTTTTCATTACACTTGGACACTGTCATGCTTTTACACAAGAATGTGAATAATACCCTTATTAAATTAGTTCACAAATCAGAGGTATAAAGTAATAACATAGAAGGGATATCACCTCTGTAAGTTTCCTTGATTTCGAGTTACCAGATTTTATGGTGATTTCTATGTTAACTTCAGGTTTCAGCTGTCAATTTTACATTACCTCTCTTCCCTGTACATATTATTTATACCTGTTAAAGAAGGGTGCCAATTATTTTGTACTATCGCTTGTCAGAATTTAGTAAACCTTAAGTATACATGAAACTGCACAAGGAGAAATGAGGATTTATGTGATTTATGAGTAGGTTTTAAGAAAAACATACCTAGTCATTTATTAAAGTAGGTTTGTCTGCCTGCATATCTTATTTGAATTACCGTACAGTTTACAGAAACCACTGAAATTAGTTCATTTAGTCCTAAGGCTCATGAAATAATTTGATATGACTTAATTTAGTGAGAAAATGCATGTACTATTTGCTGTCTCTTACTTATTAATGTTTGCTTTTATTTAGCTGTTTTTTTTTAACTGAAAATTGTTTGCTGTGTATATGTGTGTTATTGATGCTTGATGTGATATTGTGATGTTTCTTTTAATATTTAGCCAGAATCATATTTTACTTCTATCAGATAAATATATTTATGCATTTATTTGTATGGGTTATTGATGCATATATGTGAATTTTAAAAAAAATTTTCTGTAAGTTTGTTTAGTCTGCCAGCTACTATACTGCTCCAAATTGTTTTTTAGATGTTCATCTTTTTTCAAGGGTAAAATGAGCCTGAAACAAATATCTTAAATAGTAAGATATTCACTTCGCTCATCTAATTGTCTAATTGGAGGGTCTTCCAGTCTCTAACAAGTTTGTCTATAGCCTCTTCTGTCAGTCTTAAAAAGAAACTCAATTCATTTATCGTAGCAAATATTAATTTCAAAATCAATGATAATTGTTCGATGGCTCAAATCTCAGTGTTCACTATTAAACTGTTAGTTTTTCTAATTTATAAAATGTTTTGAATTGACCTGGATTAAAAGAAGCATTTTTAAAAGAGGAAGAAATGTGTACATAAAATGAGATGTTCAGGGATACGTTTTTGAAATGTTCTTTACCTTGGAGTGGCCTCAAATGTGCCACTCCTATTTTATACCCCTTGCTATACACGTTGAACTGCTCACCTTTTCCTCTTTTTATTATGCTCTCAGGTGGCCCAGCTCTCTGAAGTTTGCATGATTTATATTCTCCTCAACATTTATCTCTATGGGCGCTGCTATGCATAAACCCCCTCATTCCTTAAGCATGGTGCCAAACTGCAGATTTATGTTGGATTTAAGTGCAATACTAAAAGCACCTTTATGTATAGCTTCATGTGACCATAACTTTAGAACCAAACAGCAATATATGTGTTGTCACAAATGTAAAGATTTTTTTAATAAGTAAAAACATATTTAATATAATGAATATTTTTGAATAGCTAAAAGTGAAAGGATTTGTGTACTAGATTGAATGTAAATTAAATCCCAGGGTCCAATCTGGGTAATATTTAGTTTCTTAATGTAGAAATACAAACTCAATTCTAATAATGATCTTTCATTACATTTTTATATCACTTAGACTCACAGTGAATTATCAAACATTTAAAAGACTTTTCATTAGAGTAGATTTTTAACTTTGCTATAGTTTTTTTTAATGAATCATCAACTAATTTTTTACATCTCAAGTTATAACTAGAATCTTTAGAAATAACAATATTCTAAACATTGATTGGGTACCGTTTACCACCCATGGCCTAGCAGTTCAGGATGGTCATCATTAGATGAATAAGGTTCCCTGTGGCCATAAACTGGAGATAAATCAGAACTCAGAAACCATTTTATTTTTAAAATAATTTGATCTCAAAAGGGTAATCTTAATGAGAGTATCAAAATGATTCTTGAGATGATTCCAATTAATTTACCATGTGAGCTGGAGGCGAATGAACTATACTAACATGAAGTAAAAAAAAAAAAAAAAACAATTAGAGTTAATATAGCAAAAATTGTCGTACTAAAAGCAATTATTATATTTTCAACAGAAACATATTAGAAAACCTCAAGTGACTTGTTAGTGTGTATAACTATGGAACACATTTTTAATAATCAGAAAGATGAGCCAGATTGCTTTTAAAATTAGTATTTATTTGAAATAAATGTGTTATTAGGAAAAAATGGTTAAAACACCTATCCCTGAAATGACTAGTTTTTAAAAAATTATTTCTTGACAATTAAAGATTTGTCCTACACCTCACGGGCAAACACACCTAATATTTAGCTATTTTATTTGGTAATTATCTCCATAGGTCAAAAGAATATGAATATACTGTTGTATCAGTTTAAACCTTAACTGTCAGCTTCTTTTGTAAGGTTTTATCATTTTGACTCAGTTTTACCCTCTATTTTCCTATCAATATAATTATGCCTCAATTTTTATGTAAAATCATTTAGGTTTTCGATCATAACTTTTTAAATATTGTTCATTGCTGGGTCTAGAAAATTATCTGATTACATTTCCCTTCTCTGCTTTTTCTTCTTTTTAAAATGGAGTTAAAAATTGTCCCTCTTTTGATTTGGTTTACTTTCAACCTATAAATATCACCCCAGAAAAATTCTATAAAATGCCTCAATAATTTTTCATATCATCATGATTTGTTATCTCATTTTCAAACATATTTTATTTTCTGAACACCTGACTTGCTGAGACATCTGACCTCCTATTAAAACAGAGTCTTTGTGTTCTCTAGACCTAGTATACAACTATCATATGGATACTTGCTTTTTTGTCATAGTTTTGGGAATTTTTTTCATCTGTCTGCTGTATGAGATCTCCTATTTCCTTGGTCACAGTTCTGTCTTCGTTCATTTCCTTATTTTGACAGAAATTATCCTTAGGTAGCTTCCTGCAAAATAGACAGCCTAGTCAAATATTCTATACTTTGAAAGTCTAAAAATACTCTTATTCTTTTCTGCTATGTATTAGGTACTCTGAAGGGATGAAGCATTTTAGGTTGTAAATAGATTTTTACTCAGAATTTGGAAAACATTTTTCAAGATTCTTCTTCCTTCTTCTGCCACATTTGAGAATCAGTGGAAAAGAATCCGCCTTCCAATACAGGAAACGCTGGAGATGCAGATTCCATCCCTGGGTCAGGAAGACCCCCTGGAGAAGGAAATGGCAACCCACTCTAGTATTCCTGCCTGGAAAATTCCATGGACAGAGCGCCGTGGTGTCGCGAAGAGTTGGACATGACTGAGCTATTGAGCTTACATGTGCACACACACACACTCTGATTCACCATCCTTTGTATTGGACCTACCATTTTCTGAAATAGTTTGGTGTTTATCTCATATCAACCCTCCTTAGTGAGGGATGGTGGCACACTCCAGGACTACAGGGATGTTTGAATATATGACCCCTGACACTGAGAAGAGGAAATTAACACAGTTCTGTTAGTTTCATTGCTTACTGTCCCTGGGAGGAGGCTGTTTCTGGGAGTTGCACTAGGGTAAGCAACCAGGGGCTTGGGGAGGCAGGCTTTGTTGTACCAAGAGGCTGGACTGCTCTTCATTCCTGTGGAAGGATGTGATTGGCTTATTTAAATAACTGCCTGGGCTGACGGGAAACAGAACCTTAGGGATAGGTAGGAACTCTGATTTCTTATAATGAGGAGGGTTGTTTGGCAAGGGACCCTCATCTGCAGGAGTGGAGCAGGGTGGGGAACAGCAATTGAAGCAGTCCAGATTTTACAAAATCAAGGTAGTGAATAATATTAGAGTGGGGACTTAAACCCCATTTAGAAACTTCCTCTGACTTTCTATATTCCACAATTTCACGGTTTAAAAAAAATGTTTTAATAAGAGACTCTTTTTTTCATTCCCTGAGCAAAGCATTTTTTGGACCTTGTCTTTCTGAAAATCCATGTACATATTTCTGAGATTATTTTAATGATTGCTTTCAGAAGTTCCCATTCCTTTAGTTTTACTTTTCTCTGGTTGAAGTTCTCATAGTTAGATTTTGGATTGCTTCCATTTCTCTACTAATTTTCTAATCTATTTTCTCCTATTGAACATCATCTTATCTTTTTTATTTGTTTTCCATGACAGATAAGACTTTACTTTCCTTACACTTATTTTTCTATATTTATAGCTATTATATTTAAAATACCAATACCTCTTTTATCTGTTAATGATTTTTAAGTATTGTTTAATACTTCAATAGCTCTAAAGTCATTACTAATACATATTTTTTCTTTCATCATTGTCACCATTTTCTTTTTTCTGTTTGCTTGCTTTGTCTAAATCATTCATCCTTAAATGTTGGCAGCTCATTTATATTTACAAATTAGGTACTAAAAATTGATTGGAAGCTCAGTGTACATTGAATTTACTGTAGGGTAATCAGGTGTCCTGCCTGGGTGCAATAAATCTGGCTGCTGTTTTTCTGGATCTGCTTAGGCTAAAGGGCAGGTAGTCAGATATGAACTTAATACAAAAAAAAAAAAATGCATTCCACATTGTGCACATACATTAGATATGAAGCCCAGGGTCAAATATAGACTTTTCAAGTGTTCAGTTCTTAAGTCACGTCTGACTCTCTGCGATTGCATGGACTGCAAAATGCCAGGCTTCCCTGTCTTTCACTGTCTCCCAGAGTTTGCTTAAACTCATGTCCAGTGAGTTGGTGATGATATCTAACTATCTCATCCTCTGCTGCCCTCTTCTGCTTTTGCCTTCAATCTTTCCTAGCATCAGGGTCTTTCACAATAAGTCAACTCTTCTCATCAGGTGGCCGAAGTATTGGAGCTTCATCAGTCCTTGCAGTAAATGTTCAGGGTTGATTTTCTAGACTTCTCCCATCTATAATCAACTTCCCACCAAGCTCTCATTGTTTGCATCAGTACCCACACTCACACAATATCAAGTATGTCAGATCCTGAAGCTTTCCAAAGGTTATGCTGGGTTTTCCTTTAGCTTACCCATTCCTTCACCTCCACTCCAACTTTAAGGTAGTTAGGTTTGACATCTTCCTCTTTGTGCAGTCTTTTATCATTTATTTCTTCTGTCTCATGTATGCAAATACTGTGGGGAAGGTTTGGAGATTTATCCTACTTCCACTGAAAATGTCAGTGTACAGACTTGAATTTTTTTCTCCTGTTTTGATTTTCTTATTATTAAGGGAAATATTCTTAAGGTTAAGATCAAAGATCCTAAATTTCAAAAATAGCTTTCTTTAAAAAATAAAACTTTTGTTTTATATGGGAGATATATGATGAACAATGTTGTGATGGTTTCAGGTGGACAGCAGAGGGACTCAACCATACACATATATATGTGTCCATTCTCCCCAAACTCCCCTTCTGTCCAGGCTACCACATAAAATGGCACAGAGTTCCCTATGCCATACAGGAGGTCATTTTTGGTTATCCATTTTAAACACAGCAGTATGTACATGTCGATCTCAAACTCCCTATCCCTTCCCCTCATGCTCCCCCTGTGGTGACCAATAAGTTTGTTCTCTAAGTCTGTGAGTCTGTTTCTGTTTTATAAATAAGTTCATTTGTATCATTTCTTTTTGTGCTGTGCTTAGTCACTCTGTTGCGTCCAACTCTTTGCAACAGCATGAACTATAGCCAGCCCGGCTCCTCTGGCCATTGGGATTCTCCAGGCAAGAATACAAGAGTGGGTTGCCATGCCCTCCTCTAGGGGATCTTCCCAACCCAGGGCTCAAACCTAGTCTCCCACATCGCAGGCAGATTCTTTACGGTCAGGGAAACCCTCATTTATTTTTAGATTCTGCATATAAGCAATGTCATACAATATTTCTCCTCCTCTGTCTGACTTACTTCACTTAGTATGACAGTCTCTGAATCCCAAGGTCATTCTTTTCTTTAAACTCTCTGGGCATCACTTTTCATATATTTAAACAAAAAGAGGAAAAATTATAATGTAGACATCATATGACGTGTTCTGGGGGTTAAATCTGAAAATCATTGAAAATAACTGGCAGAGTGGTTAGCATACAGTAGTAGAAGCTAAATGTCATACTGTTGTTTCCATTTTAAGCACCAACAACATCATCTGAAACATTTTCATCATCACTTCAAATATCTTTATTCAGTCTTTCTTCTCCATTTATCTTGCTTACCATTTTTCGTAAATGTAGTCTTTCTATAATAAATGGGAATAACTTTGAATTTCTCTTCAAGTTTCTATACTTTATAGTTTCTAAGTAAGTGATACTTCCATTGTTTTAATCATTTCCATATTGTTGATTATTGATAAAACCTCACCTCTAGAAATTCCCTTTCTAGAAATCCTGTCCTATAATTGACTTTTCTACCTAAATTTATCTGTCTTTCGTTTGCAATTGAAATTTAACATGATCGCAAACACCCATGCACCCACTATTTTTAAATAATTTGATTTTAACACTTGTAGCTTGATGACTTGCCCTCCATTCTTTAAAATCCTCAGATCAAAACCATAGAATAAACTTTGATTTTCTGAAAACTAATTTTTTGTTTTCGTTAGCACTGTCCTATTTCATTCTTAATTTCTACTTGATTAGAAAATTAGTCTTCAAACTAGTTTAGTCATCTCTATATATCTATGTATCTCATTCTTGCAGTCACGCAGAAAACATTCTTTCTTCTCTTTTCATTGTCAAACACTATACCGGCCTCTGTAAATGAGAGCATTAATGCTGCTGTGTGAGGTGTGTGGCTAAAGTGATGAACTCAAATTTAGGAGTCAGGACTCCTTAATCTACATAAAAGCCTTTGGAAAAAAGATGAGTTGGAAAATGGTTCATACAAGTCATTCTACGGACAATTACTAAATGAAGCTGTCTTCTTCGTGTACATACTTCTTCAATAAGTTTCAGCTTCTTCATTTCCTATCAAGTTAAATCTAGCATATTCAGTTTGACATTTAGTCTGCTGACAAAATGAGCCAATCATACTTTCAGCCTTCCTATCCTGGTACATCTTTAGCTGCTTAGACTATTTTCTAATGTACCTGGAACATTAGAAATTTCTTCATACACTATCCCTCTCTCTTTCTCTTTTTTTAGGGAGTCATACTGTCTTTTTTATATCCTAATTGTAAGTATCTTCCTCAAGTTTTCTCCTCTGAAAATTCTGCTTGTGAAGCCCTATTTATTTCCTCATTGAAGCATTTTCTGATGTTTTCTCCATATTATTCCTGCTTCCACAAACTTTCTTCACTGCATATTTTAATGTCTTCTGTAGTATTTATGGTATTCAGCTTTTTATTATGTCTATACTGGATTGTAAACTACTTGAGAGCATTCCCTTTCGCTTATTATGTGTCTCTTATAACAAACTGTGTTGTATTTAATGTGTTCCTATATCTGTTGATTTATGTTTGATTTTTAATGTCAAGTTAATAATATAATCTTTCTTCCCCCAAAACAAAAACTTTTCTGGAAGTTTTTATTTTCATAAATATTGTATCTCCAGCAATTATGCCGAGTTTAACATCTAATTTTTTTTCCCAAGTAAAATAACAATGAAGCTTCCTGTGCAAGTATCATTACCTAGTTTCTTCGGAGGTAGGAATTATGATAAGGTATTTGCTATGTAAATTTCATCTTAAGCTAAACTGCCAGGAGCCAGAAAAAAAAAATTGTCTTCAGAGCTAAGAAGAGTCTCACATTTTTAATACTTCTTAAAATTTATATCTCTAAAAATTCAGAGACTGTCATACTGAGTGAAGTAAGGCAGACAGAGGAGGAGAAAAATGCTTGGTTTTTCTGCTAATTTCGTCCTATTAGACATATTAAATAATAAATGCAATGTATGGTTTGGTGTATGAGTACATGTGTATATAACTTATGCACACATTACCATTTTTAAATTCCATATAATACAAAGTGAAAGTGTTAGTCACTCAGTCATGTCTGACTCTTTGTGACCCCATGGACTGTAACCTGTCAAGGCTCCTTTGTCCATGGAGTTTTTTTTTTTTTTTGGTCCATGGAGTTTTCCAGGCAAGAATACTGGAGTGGGTTGCCATTTCCTTCTCCAGGGGAGCCTTCCTGATCCAGGGATCAAACCTAGGTCTCCTGCATGCAGGCAGATTCTTTACCATCTGAGCCACCAGGGAATACAATACAAAGTCTGTATTAATACGAAGCTTGATAAATAATATTCATATTTGTTTCTCTATAACACAATTATGTAGGTAATGGTTAGGAGGTATGTTTTAAAATATCATAATCCATTAAATTTGAAGCTGTTCATAGAGCATTTACATTTATGTACAATCCTTCTCAGGTTCCCAAACTGCATAAATTTAACAAGATGCAAAATATGGTTCTGTTTTTGACATGTACACACAGACTCAACAGTTGTGGTGCATGGGCTTAAGTCCTCCGCAGCATGTGGAATCTTCCCAGACCAGGGGTTGAGCCCATGTCCTCTGCACTGGCAGGCAGATTCTTACCCACTCAGCTACCAGGGAAGTCCAAAATGCAAAATGTATTTCTTAACTGAATTTAATAGTTATATTTATTATTTCTATATGTGTTACTTTTAAAATGTGTTATTTGCTTTTAATTTATGCCTTTTCCTATTTCTAACAGAGATTAGTCATGCGTACACACGTCAGTTCAAGGGCTTCTTGTGGAAACAGAAACCTGAATACATATAGAATGGCTTGAGTGAAAACTCAGGATGCTACAAAAGAAAGGAATGAATGTATAGCATTTTCTCCCAGTCGGCACCTCTCCTGAGATTAGATTTATGCCATTCCATTTGCCACTTAATAGGAATTTTAGTCATAAGAATGGACGAATATTGTGTCTTTTTCAGTCTCCATTACAATTTCTGTGATGAGACTATGGTATGGAAATGTTAATGTTTTATATATTTTTGACAGTAGTAATGTACAATTCTATTTTGACCTTTCCAATGTGATACAGATCGATTAGCTGGGCACTTTATTTCTTCCTTTGTCTACTGCTGTAATAGTCTATTAAGAAAAAAGGGCAAAAGGATCAATCAATCAAACTTTCTAATGTATTAGATAATAGTCCTTCAATTTTGCCTAGTTAAGATAGACATATATTCATTGTTTAAATATACCCATAAATATATTTATGTCAGCATAGTGTTCTATTATTTTTAATATATCATTATAAATTTTTTCTTCTGAATTTTAGTTTTATTTAATATCTAATCTCATGGTCTCCACTGCCAGTTATAGAATTTTTTTTTTTAAAAAGCAAGAAAGTAGCTTTTAGCTTCTACTTCCTAGGAATTTGGGGTGCTTTTTTGACAAAAAGATTTTTCTAGGTATGTTGGACAAAGTAACAGAGTCACGGGTATTATTCAGGATAATAAAAGATCTTGAGGTTTCTGCACATACAAGCAACATGACTGAATATTTGAATGTATACTTTCAAGTTATTTACTTATGATAATTCAGACAGAGGAAAGAACAATTAAAGTCTCTCCCTTTTGGAGGATCCACATATTACTGCATAGTTTAAACTGATTGGTTTATTTGTTTTGTTCAAAGGTCTGTCTGTTCTGAACACCAAACATTCCATTCTGAAAACTCTGACATTATATGCAATGTCAAAATCACTGCATTACGAGTGGGAGAGAGGTTTAATAAGTAGTGTCCTGCTGGGTCTGGCTCACTCTTAAGGAAATCAATTAATAGCAATACAGTGATTAACAGCACTGTAGGCTGGGTTCCCAGAGTCAATAATTTCCATTTTCACCACTGCAGGAATACATAAAAGAAATACAATCTGTTATCCTGAAGTTAAAACTAGTGTTTTTGCCACCTATTTGGCAGCTTTCAAAGCATTGCAAATTATTGCGGGTCACTGCTTATGTAGTCCAGGTGGCTATTATGCTTTTGATTTCCAGTAGGAACATATTATTTGAATATTTGGAACATAAGTATAGTGTATACCTCTTTCCAAAGTGATTTAAAAAGTGTAATACAGTCTCACTATTTTGGGAGGACCCAGCATGGTTTGAGATGCTGTAAACAAAAAGAACTGGAATTGCTTATCTTGTCCCCTAATAACCTTTGACATTCCCTGGATTTTTCCAACACAAGGTAGATTACACTATTTTGTTAAAGAAAGGAGGAGAAAGAAGAAAAGGAGTTATAAACTGACATTTATTTGTGTTTTTGTGGAAGCAATGATACAATTAAACACCTTAGACTCATAAACCTGTAACCCTGGAGTGTTCCCTTCCTAAGATATCTCAAGAGGAAATCCAGGCACCAGCGTGATAACTTTGTCTCACATACCATCTCTACCCAATGGATAGTCAAGGCTGTGCTTCCCCTCCTTACCTTCTCCTCCTACATTCAACTCATATCTGTCCAGTTCTCAAGTTGTGACAGGCACTCTGTCTTGAATTTCACCTGGATTTTTATACCTATTTATGGTTGCTCATGCCTCTAGGTTAGCCTCATCCATGACCTTCACGTCCCTGCTGTTAGATCATCTTAATGTCTCTAGATACAGAATTTAAAGGGATTCACATATCTTTTAAAGTTTGGATCCATAAACATTAACATAATCACATATTCCTTAAACAACTGGCTACTAAGTCCCTCTCTGATAGAATCTCTTTTCTGTCACCTAGAGAGTGTTTAAAATTACCCAACAATACTAAGAAATCAGGTTCTAGACTACATTATTTGCATAAACTAATCTTAGGCCTAGACTTTCTTTAACTGACTTGCCAATTGCTTAATTTCATTCTACTCAATCTCTTTAACCGACCAATGTAGATTATATAGCCCTACTGTATGCCCCCATAACAACTTGTGCTTTCTTTTATTTTAGCACTTATCACTTTGCATTTCTGGCTTATCTTATGTAAACCTTTAAGTTTGAGATCACTGTAGGTTCATAAGTGGTGGTAAGAAAAAATGCAGAGAGATCCATGAGCCCTTTATCCGATTTCTCCCTCTGATAACATATGCAAAGCATATTACAGCCTGGGTATTGACATTGATATAATCCACTAATCTTACTCAGATATACTCAGATTTATTGGACTCTGTGTGTGTGTGTGAGCATGCATGTTTGCTTATGTGCAATTTTAGCACAAGTGTAGGCTTATATATCATCCCCATGGTCAAAATACAGAACAGTTTCAACACCACAAAGATTCCTCAGTTGCCCTTAATGTTTTTGGTTTCCCCTCTTTGTTTTAACTTGTTCTGATTGCATAATAAACTCCATGAGATTGGGCCTATTGCTATTTAATAAATATTGGTTATTTTCTGGTTGGGTGCTTTTGTGTGGTGTCCGTGTATTTGCGTGTGTGTGAGTGTTTGGATGGATAGATAAACATATGTATACAAACATACAAATATAGTTCTTTGAATTTGCTTTTTATTAAGTTGATCTTGATGAAAGTTCTTGTCACTGTCTTTGATTTCACATCCAAATGTTTTCTTTTAATATGATAATTGCTATATAATGCTACAGCAGAGCACTTTATTGGAAAGAGTGTGTGTGTGTGGTGTGATGCTAGAAATTTGACCCTAAAATGCTTAGTACAAATTGTGGCACACAGAATACAGTGTTTTTGGAAGCTTGGATATCAGGAAATGTGTGATTTAGCACTTCGCATGATTACTGTGATTCACACATATTTGAATTCATGGTAATGCTCTGTGCTAAATTCAGTTAGGTGCCAAGATTTTGAATTTGGGTGCATCCACAATATTTTCCCCTTTTTTGTTTATCTGCTTATTGTGATTGGCGATTACCAGCAGCTGTTGTGCACATTTGCTGATAATAAGAAATGTTTAGAGTTCTGTATCCAGTTTCTCTTGCTTCAAACCTTCTGTGAAAATCAGCTTATCTACATTTGGCTTTGACTCGATATGATTATCTTTTCCCTGTGAGTTTAGTCCTTCCATCATGGGTATAAATCACTGTGATTGGGCACACAGAGATGCTGGCTAGAGGGAACAGGCAAGAATAGGGCTCATTCTGGCTCAGTAATTGGAATCAGCTCTCATCCCTTACAGTAAAGATTTAGAGTTGGTCATCACACATGCTTGTCTTTATATCGTTGCATTGTTAACTGGTCCCTGGAGTTAGAAGACTGTTTCTTCATAGTGCTGCTATGAAGAAGATCCAACCAGCAGAAAAAATGCTGCAAATGGATGCTCAGGGATTCCTCATATTTGGATGTTAGTGTGAGTGTGAGGTTACCAAAGGAAGATTTCAGAGATAGTCAGCAGACATTCTTTGGTTCCATTTGCACAGTTTGGTCATGATATGTGATCCAGAATGGCATATCTGGAAGCAGAGTCTAAAAAGCCACATTCTCTGATCCAGTTCATGTCTCTGTGAGTATATTTGTGCCAGAGTAGATAACACAAGAGCGGCTAAGACAGAATGAGACAGATCCACTGATTGAGAGGAAGTGGTCATCTTAATTCATCTTAAGTAACTTCTTTAGCAAAGCTCATATCATTTACCTAAGGTAACATGGAAATATGGTTCCCCACACTCAAGTTTTAACAGATTGTATATTAAACAGTTTATCTGTGTCAGTAGCATCTACTCAGTAATCTGAAATACTTCAAATGCTTCTAAAGCCATTTTTGTTTAGGTAAATGAGTTTCATTCTGTTGGCTTCAGCAGAAGAAAGGATATTCATTAATAATTCCATAATTCTCAGCCTGAGAATGATTAAATAATTGTAAAATTTGCTGGTGCTTATTAATATTACCTGGGAGGCTTTTAAAATCCTTGATGTCCAGGTAATACCCTAGACCAACTAAGCTGGGCTTATGGGAATGGGACCCAAGCAGCAGTAGTTCTTTCAAAGCTCACAGGAGATTGAAAGCAGCAACCAAGTTTGAGAACCAATGATTAATCAATAATTTTTAGGTAGTCATATCAAAATAGTCATTGCCTCTGCCTTATTGGGGTAGAAGTCTCTAATTTGTTTGCCCATTGCTGTCATATTAATATTTTTCATTTGCTCCACTTTACCATCATAAGCACCCCCTTAATGGTGAGGTCTAAATATTGACAAAATATTTTGTAAATAATTTTTTACAGAATATCTCAGAGTTCTTATTCCTGTGTCCCAACCCATCTTAACAAAACTCATGATGGCTTCTCTGTTAGTTTTAAGTAGGAGAGGCATATAATTACATTCACTAAAATGTAGAGGGAGCAGTTTGATCTTTGACAAGTGTATGCATTCATGTTCACCCTTCAATCAAGATATGCATTTTCACTGTTCTTACTTCCATCTCCATGCAACATAATTTTTAATGACTGGATAGTTTTGGTTTGTATGAGTACATGTATGTTTGCTGGTGTCATATTGATATACATTTGTGCCATTTCTATTTCCTCCAGTATAAAATTTAAAATAAGTATCTACTTACATATATATCTGTGCATATGTACAAAATTTCTTCAGGGTGGATAGCCAGAAGTAGAAATCTTCAGTCAAAGCACATGTATCTATTTACTTTTAGTAATACTTCCAGTTTACCTTAAAACATGTTGTTTTAGATGGCAGCCCAGTTTTCCTTCAGGTTGTGGAACTAAGGATCCAGATGATGACCCCATGACCATGTAGGGCAGGACTTTGCATTGGACTGTGAGTGCTATAGTGTGTTTCAGCAGAGGAGCTGACTTTTCCTTCTCACTTATTGCTCCTCCATATTTATTGTGAAAGTACAGATTTATTTTAAGCTTTGCTACTCTTTCCCTGACTCCAGTAACCATGGAAGAAGTCCCCATCACTTTGAGTTTAGAAGTTTATTTAGAGGTAAACATAACAGTCCAGCTATTCTTATAGCCATGAGTGGTTGATCTATTTCTCAAGCAGCCCTTCAATTAAGTACTTATACTCAGCTGACTTTTAGTTGTTTCTGAACTTTGAGTTTCTCAGCAGCTTCCCATGGCAAATCTGTTCCTACTTATG
This sequence comes from Cervus canadensis, assembly GCF_019320065.1. Classification (NCBI taxonomy): domain Eukaryota; kingdom Metazoa; phylum Chordata; class Mammalia; order Artiodactyla; family Cervidae; genus Cervus; species Cervus canadensis. Next base: position 79,997,630 of record NC_057388.1, read on the forward strand.
CAGTAGCTCTGTTTTGGCTTTTTTTTTTTTTTTAATTTCAAAATATGGTATCATTTGTTTTCTATTAATTTCTGTTACCTTTCCATTTCTTTATTGCTATTACGTATTTAAAATATCCTTCCGGCTAATTCAAAGGGGCTGAATTGAAAGTAGGTAGAAGGAAATAATAAATGCATGTGTCCTGTCTGTCTCCTGCAAACAGAATCCCTATTTTGCTTCCAAGAATCACAACTCACATAATTTAAGTAACTGTGATCAACTCATAATATAGAATATTGACTATCTCCTCAAAATTTTATTCTCTTCCTGAAGCTAATAATCACTATATTATGCTGGTCACTCTTCTTAATCTTTAACACACAAAAAAGGAGCCAAATGTAAAATATATATATATATATATAGCATTTGATTTAAACTATTTGCTAATATTGGTATATTCTTGCTGAGCATTTTTTATTGTTTATATGTGCATGCATGTATGGATGGATATATATATTTTTGGAGTTCAGAAGGGAGCTTCAAACTAAGATAATCCTTGACTCAGAGTCATGGCTAAAGAATGGATAGTGCTTGATGCTGTAAGAAGATTATGCAAACCTTTGCTGCCTTCTCTGCTTTTCTGAGATTGCTGTAACTACCTTTTCTGGATAAAAACATAAAATTAAAAAAGACTCCAGATTATCAGAATATTTAGGTACCAAGGCATTTCTGCTCCTAATCTCATTCAAGGTCTGAAAAGAAATGGGGTGGCATTAAAATTGGCTTAGATGAGTTGTAACAAGTCACAGTAAAAACACAGGAAACCACTGACTTAAGAGGAAAGCAATAGAATTTAGTGTGTAGGAAGGCCTATTTCCAATTTTTAAATTGTATGTTAATCCAACCTTTGCACAAAAGTTTTGCAGGAAAGTGAGCATTAATAAAGGTCTTCTTTGATAGAAGATCCTTCTAGAATTTTAGTATTTTGATCATGGCTAACCAAAAAAGAATTTGGGGGTAGGTTTTTTGCTTTCTTTTGATTTGCTTCTGCTTATCTGTAACAAAAAGTAAGATAATGAAATGGGAAGAAATTTGCCTTGGCTTATTTAGTAGCAACCCATAGGACTCCTTCATATGCATAACTCTTAGACCAAAGGAGGTCAGGGACCTTGACATTGAATGTGCGTGGCATAATATATACAACTGGATAAATCAGAGGTCTCCAGAACATCTTGGGAAATTTTAGTAACTTTAGAATCATGACCCTTATTAATAATTTTCCAGTTAGGTACAAAGATATTTTAATAATATATAGAACTATGGCTTATTTATAGGTTTTACATTTTCTAAATGTTTAAAATTTTATGTAAAAACTTTGATAACTGTGCTTCAAAAGAACACATTAAATTCAGCATACACATATGTGTTGAAATAAAGAAATGTTCAGGTCCAAATTAGGGTGTTATCATTTTGAACCATTATTGTAAGAGTTATAGAGAAGTATTATAAGAACTTGATTTTCACGTATTTGAAATACATGATGAAGAATATTAGGACACTTCAACCAAAAAGTGGTACTTTAAAAGAACTCTCCATTAAAATAGAACATTTTTTCTGGGTTAATAATGGTGCTATTAGTACTTTCAGGCTGTTTGCAAAGTGTAAAATATTATTAGCTATAAAGCAAAAATAAATATATAGTTGGCTAATTTTTGATCTTATCAAATGAATTTATTTGATCAAAAAGTAAGTGAATCATACTAACATTTACAGGCTCTTTACCTGTAATATCTACATTTTATAAAAATAGAGAACTTACAGATTCTGTGCAAGGTAGGGTAGGATAAGCTGCAGTAACAAATATATACAAAATGTTAAACACTTAAGTAAAAAACAATGTATCTAACAATCTAGGACTGATATTCCCAGTCAATGAGAAAAGATGTGTACATGTGTAATAGCTGTCATAGTGAGATGATCATGGGGGTTCTTGCATTCCAATCCCAGACTAATAAAACCTCTTCCGTCTTCAACATGTGACTTCTCTGTTCTAAGCAACAGAGACAACAACAATAAAAAAAGTTTAGCACGTTGAAGAGTGCTCATAGGAAATTTTACACATCTGTCCTAGAGGTAGCACATAGTACGCCCTTCTCATTACTTTGATCGTAATTTAGTTTTGTAGCCACATTTAGCCGCAGTAAAGGTCAGGATGGTAATCTCTGCAATGTGCCCAGGAGAAAGACAAGAGAAATAGGAAAACAAAAACGAGAAAAACAATATGTATAATTAACTGATTTCTGAATTCAAGTTTGCTTTCTTTATGTCCATGGATCTTAAACACTTGAAGAGACTATTTAGTCTCCTCATAAATATGATCTGTTACTTCTTTTTAGAATGCAACATGCCTTTTAGCTCTTACCTGTTGCTTACATGAATATATGCATGTGGACACACACAAACACACACACAGATTGATTTTGTACTTGGAAGAAGCCAAATTTGAAAATTTGAAAGGTAAATTTTCTGACTCTAGGGTACTGGTTTGGTTTCTTCTTGAACAATCAGCTGTGCTGCATCCTGCCAGGGTAAGACATGGAGACAGGGAAGGTCTTAGGAATGGGAGAAGCACAGTCACAGCTCAGACAGACTTCCCCTCTTATGAAAAAGGGGGCTGCCAAACAGTGGAAACGAGGGACTTCTGAGAAATTAGGAGCCCGAGACAGCACAGAAGCAGGTAAGAGGACCTCTGTCATCTTACACAGCTGTGGTTGCCTCCAGGCCTGTTTCTAAAGTTTCTGTATCCTTTGCAGAAGGAATTACGAAGCACAGAGATTTCTGACTGAGCACAGTTAGATTTCAAGGACTTAACCACCTACTCATGAATCATCTTTCAAGAATCTTCATACACTTTGAAGACTCTCCCTTCCATTTTCTGGTTTGCAGTCCTTGGAAGTATTATGCCACATGCTTGGAACGTTCTCCTTTTTTCTACCTCTGCCACCCCCTCAAGTCTGTTTAGCTGAAAATTGTTTTCTTCAGATCCCAATAGTCTTGATTGCTTGAACATCCTAGGCTGAATGAGCTCTCCCAAGTCAGAGTTGCTCCTTTACCAGTCTGTATTTCACCTTGGAGACAGATGCTGTGCTTCCATTGTTCTGTTCAATGCTTGCGTTCCCCTGTTAAACTGGAAACTTCCTGAGGACAAGGACAATCCACATTATACCACCCAGAGCAGAGCACAGACACCCCTTGGCAATAGTAGGTGCAGCAAATAGGGCAAAAAAAATTTTGTTCTATACCTTCCATGCATGCATGCCAAACCACTTCATTCCTGTCTGACTCTTTGCACCCCTGTGGACTGGACCCCACCGTGTAGCTCCTCTGTCCATTGGATTCTCTAGGCAAGAACACTGGGATGGGGTGCCACGCCCTGCTCCAGGGGATCTTCCTGACCCAGGGATTGAACCGATGTCTCTTGGCTGCACTGACAGGCGGGTTCTTTACCACTAGCACCACCTGGGAGGTAGCATTTATCAGTCAACACTTACCATAGACCATTCACATATCTGAAGCAGTTATTTTAACCTACAATTCCAGGAAATGGTGAGGGCTCAGAATTGAAGGTATCTTGCTTTGTTCTGAAATCAAGTGTTTCCTGTGTTTATTTCAGTTGACCAAGCACATGAGTGGCCAAGATTGTAGCACACCTGTAGATTATCTTGCTTGTGTATGTTTATTCCTTAGAAGGTTATAAGTATGTTAATGGACATTGCAGTTCCATCTGTATAGCCAAAAAAAAAGTAATTTAAAACAAATATTCCTTCTATGGATCAGTAGATTCTTGTGTTAAAAAGAGGTCACAGAGCTATAAAGATAAGGTGTTAGGATGGCAGTATTTTCCAAAGCTACAGAAAAGTGACATATCTAAGTATTAATTATTAAGAACATAGATTGTGGAGCCAGATCGTGCGTGTGTGCTAAGTCGCTTCAGTCATGTCCGACTCTTTGCAACCCTATGGACTGTAGCCCACCAGGCTCCTCTGTCCGTGGGATTCTCCAGGCAAGAATACTAGAGTGGGGTGCCCTTTCCTTCTCCAGGGGATCTTCCTGACCTAGGGATCGAACCTGGGTCTCTTATGTCTCCTGCATTGGCAGGCAGGTTCTTTACCATTAGTGCCACTGGGATCTGGATCTCCCAGATCTGGAGTTCAGATCTCAGTCCCACTACTTGTATAACTTTCAGGGAGTGATGTAGCTTCTCTGTGCAACTAGTTCCTCATTGGTGGTAAAAACGAATGAAAATAATGTCTTTTATAGAGATTAGATCATAAAGATTTTGCTCCTTCCCCAACAACTCCTCCTTTTTCATTTGCTTATTAATTTTCAGAAGCATTGTACATAAATATTATTATTTACTTCAGGAAGCAGCAACAGAATATGATTTCTGAAATTGTGTAGTAAATCAGCCATTGAAATAAGAACTCGACTGACTTAAAAATTCTTATTATACTGACTTATTATTTTTGTTAGATTACACTAGAGTAACGATTGTATATATTGCAAAACTTAAGCCAATACCATGATTGTAATTTTTTTTTTGAAGATGCCCTATAGAAACTAAAATTTAGGCCTGAGATATTTCATCAAGACTGTGTTCTTACTTTCAGATGAAGAAATGATGAACAGCACTAATTATATGCAGTAATAGTGTTAGCATCTCAAACTAGGAAAACTCTATCACCAAGCAACATTTTGCTTTGTGCAGTTTAGTTTTTTCCTAATAAATGCTGATCCATTATACTTGAATCAAACTATAGATAGTGCTTACAAAGTATAATATTTTTCAATATTTCAAAAATGAAAGGGAAAAATGTAGGGGCAGCACACAAGAAAAGCCATTCTTAGTGCTTGCCAGAAAATGTTAGGTGTTAGGTGTGAAATGAAGTGTGTAACAATTAAAAGACTATGTTGCAATCAGAATGAACCAGCTATGGGCATGGATCATAGCAGAGTGGTTCTGCTCTAATATGCTAAAACATAGACCAGTGACATAATTTGCCCTGATTGTGACAATATTGCTTCTTAGTTTACAATTTTATGCAGCACTGTTCTGTGGAAGCCTTTAATATTATTTTGAATGCTCTAGAATTTTCCTATAAGATTCAAATGTATTGCTTAGAATTTGGCCATTGTAATTATAACCTGAAATTCAATTGCAGTATCATTTAAATTAAGCTTGGCATCTGTAGCTTAGCTACACTGTGTAGAATATAATTCTTTTTTTTTTAGTCTAGATGATCAATTATAGTGTTCTACCACATGCAATCATTGTGATCAGTTTATCCAGGTCTGCTTATAAAAGAAATAAGTGATCATCTATGGGCGGGGATTTTATACCATAAATCTGAAAAATGTTCCTTCCTTAGTACATAGGAAGGGAGAGATTTGGCTTAATAGTGTATCAATAACATTGGAAAATACAATTACTAAGATACAATCTCAGTGTTTTGCCCAAGTTTAGCCCAGCCATTTTATAATACAGACACTATTACCTATGTCTTATAGTCCAGGCCTAAGATTTTCTTATCAAATATTGAAAACCAAAGTCATATTTTCACAGTTTCATATTCATTGACTGCAGGGGAGTGGAACTATCCATGGTCCCTAATCTATTCTCATGACTGAAATGCCTCATGGACTTTATTTACTTAGTAAGTACAATCCAGTATTGTGTTCACAGCACAGGTCTGCCACTTAATTGTCTTTCTGAGTAAATTACATTTTTACTTTATACCTATTTCCCAAATGCATACATATGTAATGTTAACTATAGGACAATGTCTGTACCACCGGATTCTGAGGATTAAATATGCAGATACTTAGAAAGCATTTACCTACATGTATAATCAGAACTTATTGCTTACTAAATATTAAATGTTAGTATTACTGTTTTAAAGAAGAAAAAATATTAATTCCTCTTTACTAGTATTCTTTCCACAGAACTCCTACTGCTGAGTAGTTAAGTAGTATTTCTCAAAATAATCTGTATGTGCAAATGTTGTAACTAAATTGATGATGAAATAAGAATGAATATAGGTAAGATAAAATTTCAGATAAAAGCTTTCAAAAACAGCAGTTATGTGATGTATCTTAAGTAATTTCACTTTTAAGCAATAATTTATTTTTTTATTTTTAAGTGCAACATGTAAAACATTATCAGTTCTCTTTTTAGAGGATTAGATTAACTCATAATAAGCATTTAGAATTCTCTATAAACTATTTAATTACTATTTAATAGAATGAACTTAACTTTATTACATTATAACTAAGGAAACACATTTCCAAGCACTCATATTAAGAGTATGCATCTGTCAAGTATTTTTTGAAAAGGCAATCAAAATAACTGAGAAACTTATTTTTTATGGATGATATAATCCAAATGCAGATGCAGCAGGACATTCTCGGCATATTCTGGAGTTTAATGACCAATCTCATCTTCATTCACTATTCTTCAACTACTTCTGCTTAAAAGGATAGAAGTAATTCTAAAATCATCTTTCGTACAAACACAATATACTGCTACAAAATAGAAGAGCTGTAGGAAATGCAAATGTAATACATTTCCTGAGCAAAACATTAGCCCTTTACCTCTGATGTTTCTTCACAGCTTTACCTTTGAAAGGCACTGCCAATTGGAAATCAGCAAACTGTGTGAAATCTTTTTATAGTGAAAATGCACAAAATCCAGCAATTATTAAAGTTAGATAAAATTAAATAAAAAAAAAACTGTGTGATAAACAGAATGACATATGATTTTTATATTTATTGGTTGCAGATAACATATTGAAGTTACTTTTTGGCCCTTTCTGTTTAGGATAAAGACCATCATTGACTTTGGGATACTGAAGGATCAGATGTTACCATGCCAAATGGGGAATAGTGATCTTCTTATCCAGCAATTAATTGCCTTTCATAAAAGAAAGACATTTCACCATAATGAACAAAGTTATATTACCTGAGCAAATATCTCATAAGTCATTACAGAAGACCGAGATTTGAGTCATTTTTAGGAGCCATAATGATTTTTTTTTTTATTAATTGATTTGTGTATGCCTAAATGGCAACCCACTCCAGTATCTTTGCCTGGAAAATCCCATGGACAGAGGAGTATGGTGGGCTACAGTCCATGGGTTCACAGGCAGACATGACTTAGTGACTAAACAATAACTTCCATCTAGCCACCTCAGTTACAGACATCTTTTTTTTTTTTTTTTTATGAACTAAGTTTGAGGTGGGGTTTGTTTTTTGTTTTGTGATTTGAAATCTAGTGCTCTCAGGCAATGGCCAACCAGACAAATCTTTTTAAATTTATTATCACAGCATTCCTATGTTAAACGAGGTGAAGAAGTGGGAATTTTTACTCCAATCTCAGGATTTAAGGTGTTTTCTGAGGAGTCCCAGCTCCTCTTCAACCCTTTCCTACTTCTTTAAGTAAGGTAATGAACTGAAAGTATTCAAGTTGGCAGCCTACTCCCTTCTGATTAGTTCAAAATGGGACTCCTCATCATTATTTTTCTTGTTCAACAATCTGTTCAATTCCAGGATTGTGATAATGATGTTTTCTCTTATAGAGCTATTGTGCTACTTAATTAATGTTTGTTACATACTTGGAGATCCTTGGATGGTAGATGATATTCTGGTGCCAAGTACATTATTATTTCATTAAAATTAATGCCAAGATGAAACATAATGTGGAAGGTGATGGCCTGGAAATAATTTCCTATTACCAAGTGGAAAGAATATATTTGTTTGGCAGCTTTCTAAGTACAGTGTAAGCAGGTGCCCACCAGCAGACTGATAAATAGAAGAGAAATATTTCATCCAGATAATTTAAATTTTAATTGAATATTTACAAAGTATGCAAAGTCTGGGTTTCATTTGCAAAATGGAGATTCAGACCAATTACTTTGTGAGAGGACAAATAGAAACCTGTAAAGAAAAAAAAACTTCAAGTTAAATCACAAAAAAACACTTACTGTAGTGAAAGAGTGTGAGCCTGTGGTCCAGAAGATGGGCTTGAATCCAGGGTTCATTAGTGTTGATGTTGCTTGACACCCAGAAAATCTGTCTGGTTCACTCCTGCATTCCAGTAGATAAAACATATTGGGCACATACCAGGCACTCACAATCTATATGTAAATGAATAAATGTGTTCATGTTTGGGCAAGACATGTATGTAATAATATAAATTTCTACTACAAAGTATTACAAAAATCAACTTGGATAATAGATATAAATGCTTTAAAAGTATGATAGTGAAAGAAAGTGTTAAAGTTGGTCAGTTGTGTCCAACTCTTCTTGACTCCATGGACTGTAGCCCACCAGGCTCCTCTGTCCATGGGATTCTCCAGGCCAGAATACTGGAGTGGGTTGCCATTTCCTTCTCCAGGGGATCTTCCCGACCCAAGGATTGAACCCAGGTCTCCTGCATTGCAGGCAGATTCTTTACCGTCTATTTAAAATATTCTATTCTCAAACCTTATTATAAAAAATCTCCATAAAATTAAAAATAAACTAATTTACTGACTTAGATAAGGATGCTTTTCCCTCTCTAGTTTAAATTTCGTTTTTTTCAGTTTTATGTCATGTAAGTTCAGAACGAGCCATACCCTGTTTCTGACACCACAAAACATAAAACAACACAGATTAATTTATAAAATTTTGATTATAAAACTCTGAAATCCACTAACATTTATCTTACAAGGCATGGAAAATATAGCCAAGGATAAATAATACATTTTAAATAAACTCTGATACCGCTACTTGGAGAAAATAATCACTGGCATCTCCAATGTATTTCTTTCCTCTGCTGGACATATACACACTCTCTCACACATATAAGTACATAAATGCGTGCATGCTACATTTTCATTTCATATTCTGAATCAGTAAATAGTCCTCACAATATTATTTTGAGTGGTTACTAAATATACTTTATAAAACTATTTTTTTAAAAATTAATGGCTTATCTCTCCAGTGTTTAATTAAAATAAATAATACTATGATAAAATGCATATGTGTAAAACTTTCATAATCATTGCTTTTTATTTCCTGATCAATTGATGAGGAATTATTGTTTAAAAGATGATTAATAAAAATTTAATGTTTCTATACAAAATGTATAATAGCTCTCAAGACTGTTGTAAGAATTACATTGCCATCAGGAGTTCCTATACTTATGCTTATTGCTCATTTATATTTCATATTTTCTGACATATGTGTCCATATCCTTTGCCCATTTTAGTGTTTCGCTTGATGCCTTTCATTTGGTTCATAATGAATTATATGTAATGTAGAGAATGCTTTTTGTGTAATAAAAACATTGATCATCATATATTTTCACATTTGGAACAAAGTGTCTTAGGCAGGAACATGCCTGGAGTGTTAAAATGAGAGGAAAGTGGTCACTTGAGTGGAAAGGAATGAAGCAGGTAATTTTAAAAGATGATGTCTGAAGTTGGGGATTGAGGGCATATAGGCCTAGCAGGATATGTAACATCATTAGCATTAACTTGAAGTAATGTTGGAAACTATTGCAGGCTTTTGAGGAGAGAAGTCACTTAGCTTTTTAAAGTATGATTCAACTTTGGCCACTGTCTTTTTAAAATAAATTTTGATTGGAGTGTAGTTGATTTACAATGTTGTGTTAGCTTCAGGTACAGCAAAGTAAATTAGGGATACTTATACATACATCCACTCTTTTGTAGATTCCTTTTCCATACATGCTATAGCAGAGTATTGAGGAAAGTTCCTTGTACTGTACAGTAGGTCCTTATTAATTATCTGCTTGGCTACTGTCTTAGGAATAGCCTGAAAAAAAAAAAGAAAGAAAGAATAGCCTGTGAAGGAGGCAAAGTGAAAGCAGAAAGACAAGTTAGGAAATACTACAGAAATCAGGGGAGAAATGATTTAAAAAGAGAAAAATAAACTCAAAATGGATTAAAGATCTAAATGTAAGACCAGAAACTATAAAACTCCTAGAGGAGAATATAGGCAAAACACTCTCTGACATAAATCACAGCAGGATCCTCTATGACCCACCTCCCAGAATATTGGAAATAAAAGCAAAACTAAACAAATGGGACCTAATGAAACTTAAAAGCTTTTGCACTACAAAGGAAACTATAAGCAAGGTGAAAAGAAAGCCCTCAGATTGGGAGAAAATAATAGCAAATGAAGAAACAGACAAAGGATTAATCTCAAAAATATACAAGCAACTCCTGCAGCTCAATTCCAGAAAAATAAATGACCCAATCAAAAAATGGGCCAAAGAACTAAACAGACATTTCTCCAAAGAAGACATACAGATGGCTAACAAACACATGAAAAGATGCTCAGCATCACTCATTATCAGAGAAATGCAAATCAAAACCACAATGAGGTACCATTACACGCCAGTCAGGATGGCTGCTATCCAAAAGTCTACAAGCAATAAATGCTGGAGAGGGTGTGGAGAAAAGGGAACCCTCTTACACTGTTGGTGGGAATGCAAACTAGTACAGCCGCTATGGAAAACAGTGTGGAGATTTCTTAAAAACTGGAAATAGAACTGCCATATGACCCAGCAATCCCACTTCTGGGCATACACACTGAGGAAACCAGATCTGAAAGAGACACGTGCACCCCAATGTTCATCGCAGCACTGTTTATAATAGCCAGGACATGGAAGCAACCTAGATGCCCATCAGCAGATGAATGGATAAGGAAGCTGTGGTACATATATACCATGGAATATTACTCAGCCATTAAAAAGAATTCATTTGAATCAGTCCTAATGAGATGGATGAAACTGGAGCCCCTTATACAGAGTGAAGTAAGCCAGAAAGATAAAGAACATTACAGCATACTAACACATATATATAGAATTTAGAAAGATGGTAACGATAACCCTATATGCAAAACAGAAAAAGAGACACAGAAATACAGAACAGACTTTTGAACTCTGTGGGGAGAAGGTGAGGGTGGGATGTTTCAAAAGAACAGCATGTATACTATCTATGGTGAAACAGATCACCAGCCCAGGTGGGATGCATGAGACAAGTGCTCCGGCCTGGTGCACTGGGAAGACCCAGAGGAATCGGGTGGAGAGGGAGGTGGGAGGGGGGATCGGGATTGGGAATACATGTAAATCCATGGCTGATTCAAAGAATAAAAAAATAAAATAAAATAAAATAAAATAAAAAATTAAAAAATAAATAAATAAATAAATAGAGAAGCAGTAAAGATGGTAAGAGAAAACCAGGTTCTGGAAATATTTTAAAGGTATTGCTAAAAGGATAGTTAATTTGACATTTATTCTGCTATGATATTGTTGATTATATATACAAGTCTAGATTTCAGGGGAAAAATCTGAATTGGAGATGTAAATCTTAGAATTGCTGGCACAGAGGTAATACTTAAAACTCTGGGAAGGAATGAGATCCCAAAAGGAAAATAGGAGCAAAAGAACATGCAGTGAGCTCTGGGCCACTTTAACACTGAGAGGAAAGAAAGGAGGGAAGAGACAGCAAAGGAAGCTGGAAAAAGGGCAGAGGAAATGAGGTATGAGGCAAGTCAGGAAAATTGGAAGGGGAATGGAAGAGAAGAGCATGGGCAGCTGTGACAAACGCTAATCCTCAGTCCCGTGTGCCAATAATTTAACAACTTAGAAGACATGATCACCATGTCTGTGGGGCAAATGCCTAACTGGATTGGGTTTCAGTGAGAATTTGGAATGGAAGAGAGGAGGGGAGACAAGTCATTCCAGGATTTTTGCTGTAAAATGGGAATAAAACAATGATTAACCAGCAGGCTGGGAAAGTTGGGTCAAGACAAACTCTATATTTTATTTCATACTTAGAGTGGGAGAAATACAGTCTACTTGCAAACTAATGAGAATTAGCTAGTAAAGAGCTAGGATTTGAGTGTGTAAACTAAACAGGCAAGAATTACTGTAGCAAAGATCTCAACTGAAAAAAAGGCAGTATGAAACTTAGTGTAGGAGTACAGAGTTTGGTCTTCCAAAGGAACAGGAACAACTGATTTTTGAGTCAGGAAGTTAGGTGCAAATGAGGAAGGTGTGGAGACATGGTAATGGGAGCCTGTGGAAACTGTGTGTACGCAGTGTCTGGTCCTTATTCCTTGGTCATGTATTTCCTTGAGTGAACATCCTAATTTTTGATGTAGTCAATTTTACTAATCATTTCCTATAGGATTTGTAGTTTTCACATCTTTCATTAAAAGGTCCTCCTTTACTTGATGTGATTAAAATATATTCCTCTACAGTTCACCCTTGAACAACATGGGTTTGAACACCTTGCTCTTATTCAGTCGCTCAGTCATGTCTGACTCTTTGCAGCCCCGTGGAATGCAGCATGCCAAGCTTCCCTGTCCATCACCACCTCCCAGAGCTTACTCAAACTCATGTCCATTGAGTCAGTAATGCCATCCAGTCATCTCAACCTCTGTCATCCCCTTCTCCTCCTGTCTTCAATCTTTCCCAGCATTGGGGTCTTTTCTAATGAATCAGCTGTTCGCATCAGGTGGCCAAAGTATTGGAGCTTCAGCACACCGTCCTTCTGAGAGAGTCAATTCCTAGGCAGGTTGATAAGAAGTCCAGGGTCCCCGAGGAGGAGAAAGAGGTCTGGGGCTCTTGAAATGGAAATAGGGGTCTGGAATTCTCAAGGAGGAGGAAAGGACAAACATCTTTTTTTCCCCTGTACATTCCTTAGTCTTAGTCACATAAAATGACTTTTTCTTTAAGCCTGGAACTGATAATTACACAACAAACAACTCAGTTTAAACTCTGTACTAAGGATTATAAAACAACAATGTATCCTGCTTGAGGACAGTTTCTCCTTCCTGAAAACCTTCTGGCTAATCCTGTTATCTTAAAATGTAAGTTATGGGAGTGGGTCTAATAAGATGTTTACAACCTGGAGACATTCTTTTGATTTATTGTAATAACTAATTGAAAAGTATATAACTCCCTGGCTAACACTAGAGGGGCACTCTCCGTCCCCTTCTGATCTCTATGTCAGAAGCTTTCCCTGTCCCTTTTTCACTTTAATAAAACTCTGCTACTCAAAAGCTCTTGAGTGATCAAGCCTGGTCCCTGGTCTCGAAGTTAACTCTTCTTCTTCAGAGATCACTTCCAATCAATATTCAGGACTGATTTCCTTTAGGATTGACTGGTTTGATCTTGTCATCCAAGGGACTCTCAAGAGTCTTCTCTCACCACAGTTCAAAAGCATCAGTTCTTTCATGCTCAGTTTATGGTCCCAACTCTCACATCCATACATGATTACTGGAAAAACCACAGCTTTGACTAGAGAGACTTTGCTGGCAAAGTAATGTCTCTGCTTTTTAATATGCTATCTAGGTTGGTCATAGCTTTTCTTCCAAGGAGCAAGCGTCTTTTAATTTCATGGCTGCAGTCACCATCTGCAGTGATTTTGGAGCCCCCCAAAAAAACTCTGTCATTGTTTCCATTGTTTCCCCATCTACTTGCCAGGAAGTGATGGGACCAGATGCCATCTTCACTTTTTGAATGTTGAGTTTTAAGCCAGCTTTTTCACTTTCATCAAGAGGCTCTTTAGTTCTTCTTCACTTTCTTTCATAAGGGTGGTGTCATTCATCTGCATATCTGAAGTTATTGATATTTCTCCCAGCAATCTTGATTCCAACCTGTGCTTCATCCAGCCTGGCATTTTGCATGATATACTCTGCATGTAAGTTAAATAAGTAGGTGGACAGTATGCAGCCTTGACGTACTCCTTTCCCGATTTGGATCCAGTCTGTTGTTCCATGTCCAGTTCTAACTGTTGCTTCTTGATCTGCATGCACATTTCTCAGGAGGCAGGTCAGGTGGTCTGGTATTCCCATCTCTTAAAGAATTTTCCACCGTTTGTTGTGAGTCACACAGTCAAAGGCTTTGGTGTAGTCAATGAAGCAGAAGTAGATGATTTTCTGGAATTCTCTTGCCTTTTCTATGATCCAGTGATGTTGGCAATTTGATCTCTGATTCCTGTTCCTTTTCTAAATCCAGCTTGAACATCTGGAAGGTATCAGTTCAACAGCATGGATCTATTTATATGCTGATTTTTTTTTCCCCCCAGTAAATAGATACTACAGGACTACACATCTACAAAAAAGTAGGAGTGATCTAATTTACCATCTAATTAGTAATCTAATTTGAATTCTAAATATTAGAAAAGTTTTTGAGGGAAATTACTAGTACTGTCTCATACGTTTTCATTTATTTTGTTTTTTTCTTCAATAAATTCCTACACACACTTTGTTAAGAGTTATTTTAGGTACTTAATTGTTAATACTGTAAGTGATATACTTTTTAAAATTTATTTAAATATCTGCTTAACTTGGAAGAATAAATCAGGAAGTGTCTATATTTTATCCAACACCTGCCCTTAAATGGTTTAATGTCTTTCCCTCCTCCTTGCCCCTTGAATAGTTCCTAAGATAGAAGCTATTGCTTTCAAGTCATTGTTCAGTATTAAAATGATGGTTCCAGTAGAGTTCAATTGAAAATTTCAATCTGACTCCCAGGTCATAGATTTTTCTCTTCCCCTACCTCTGGGCTGACACATACCTTGAAGCCCTGGAGAAAAAGATTTTTTTACTCTTCTTTCCTTGTTCATTACTTTCCCAACTTCTCTGCAACTTCTGGGTTTCCCTTCCTTCTCCAAAGTTAAGTGTAATGTCAAAGCAAATAATTTTACTGGACAAAGTTAAACAGGTAAGGACAGTTTATTCAAGACTATTGTAATAGAGGTGAGAGGCCACAGCTCAGTCTGAAATAAAGGGTTGGAGAGTTTTTAAGAATTGGAGTGGGGAAGTGTTAGGCCACCAGTTTCCTATAATTGGCTCTACCCAAGGGAAAAGTAGACTTCGTAAGAGAAAGCAGGTTTAAAACTTGGAGCAAGGCTCCAATTGAAGTCAGCCTCCTATCATCTCACAGAAAGTAGGAGATAGATGCTCTATCCTCCTTGATGACTGAATTTTGAAGGTTGGCTCCCAGATCCTTCAGAAAGACATTTTACGTTGTAAAACTGGCAAGAGGCTTTTAAAAAGATTTACATGTCAATGTGGCAGAGGAAGAATTTACAAGTACACTTTTTTCCTAAAGTAAATGTTCTAAGTAAAGGGAGGTCAAAGCCTTGAGTCAGGAAGAAGCTTGTGTAAAACTTAGTCAAAATGAGTGGAAGATTAAGGCCGTCTTGATCAGTGGGTGCACATTTCTTTTCCCTGTTTTGTGCCTTAGCAAAAATTTAGAGGCAATAGAAAAATCCCCTTTTTTCATTTGTAACTTTTTCTAATTGCTTATGCTGGTGTTTATAAATACAGCTTATCTGTGTAAATTTGTGTATTAGTCCAGAAAATTATTTTTTTATAAATTATCTTGCCAGCAAATTATGACAGTTTTCCTTATTTGAGGTCAATATTTTTCTTTTTTCCTTTGATGTTTTATTTCCTGTGTTTACCAGAACCTCCCTTATGAAGTTCAGTATATGCAGGGATAGAAGGCATTCTTTTCTCCTGCCTGACTTTAAATTAGAGAGTACTACTAACATCTTTAAGAATAAATGGGTAAATTCTGTTAATTAACTATGGCTGTATTATTTCATTCACTCAAATCAACATTATAATGCATGATAATATCTGGCATAATATGTACTCTCACATTATTTTTCTTTTAAAATATGTTCGTGGCTGTTCTTATTTATCCATCATTCTATCAAATTTAAATCACCATTGGAATTTCACACGCATACATTTGAGTCTATCAGTACATTTTTACTGATAAAAATAATAGATTTCTATAACCAGATTACTGTTGTTATTAAATATGCTTTATGCTTTCTCAAGAATTACTTTTGCTGTTTCTCTCTTATATACGCATATTTATATTACCTTAAATCAACTTTCCTTTTCATTTTCAAGGATGCATGTTATATTTTGTTTCATTTCATTCTGTTTTTCATGTTATTTATTGTCACATTAATACCCCACATTTAAATATATTATAAATTAATATATCTTAATTATATATTAATATATCTCACATTCTAATTATTTGTCCTTATTCTCTAGATTATAAGAGATAGTCCTACAGTTTTCATCTGTAATACTGATTCTAATTTACATAGTTTTCTTGCAAAATAGATCGCTTTAGAACTTTTTAGTTTTCCTTATAATATTTTCATACCCCTATGAGATTCCTTTTCTTCTCTGTTTATTTTTATCAAAAATTCTCATTATGTTATCATCTCATCTTTTATCTATTCTCTATGGTCAGCATTTTGAGTTGTAAGTACAGAGTTATATTTTTCATATTTGTCTTCATTGCTATTTCACTTTTCATGTTGGCTTTTTATCAGTTTTATTACAAATTCAAGTGCTCTTTGTTTCCCAATCTTAAATGGAGAGGGCTCCAGCTTGGCTGAGGTTTTGACATAAATAGAATGGGTAAATTATTTCTGCTCTCCTAATTCTCTGAGTCAGAAAGCAATCTGGATTGTAATATATGTGTACCCAACTGTCTGTTGCTTAAGGTTTATATCTGATATGATTCTACTGAAATTAAAGGGCTTTCATTTTTTCAGTGACAGGAATTTATTAGTGGAATATCTGAAGCAGGATGCACTTCTTTCCTTTTCAGAAACAGCACATGAGCCTCTGAAGCCCCTCACATACCAACACTCCAGCTTTTTCCATCTCTGCCTTGGCTTATGATGAACTTCACATCCTAGGTATAACAGATCACTGAATGTCTAACTCATTCCTGAGATAGAAATAAATGAGAACCAGAGCATTTAATGCAGTCATATTTGAGGGGACTAAAAATAGAAAGCTACTCCTGTAAAGTGTATTCATGTATATTTTGGGTGGATGAAGGATCAGATATTTCCCCAGTCTAGTCTGGGAAGATTAGTTTTCTTTGTGATTGCATGGAAATCTACCATCATCATCTTAAAGTTTTTCATTTTTTGCTGTAGGTCTTATGATAGCTCAGTTGGTAAAGAATCCAGCTGCGATGCAGGAGACCCCACTTCGATTTCTGGGTTGGGAAGATCCCCTGGAGAAAGGAAAGGCTACCCACTCCAGTATTCTGGCCTGGAGAATTCCATGAACTGTATAGTCCACAGGGTCGCAAAGAGCTGGACATGACTGAGTGAGTTTCACTTCCACTATCTCTGTTACAGTTCAGAACTGTTTCTTCAGGGACCTTGCAAATCCTTGACTGGTGTTCACAGGTTTTAGTGTTATAACTTTGTGTCTCTTGCTATGTTTTCATAGATATTTCAATTGGAGTTCAGTAGCCTCAGCTAGCAGGCATTATTTCAAATTGTACTCAAATTTGGCATTGTTTGTGCTATATATAAATATATATGTATGTGTATATATATACATCAAATATATATATATATACACACACACACACATCAAATCAATAGGTAGCAGAACATCATGGAAGATTTTGGCAATAGATTGACTGCTGGCCTTTCCTTGTGAGGCTCAAATTTGGGTACTAGTTTATATTTTTACAGGTATTTGAAATATTTTATGAAAAGTAGGTAATGCAATATCTAGTAATAGCTTAAATTCTGAACTTCAGAGTTTCATTTTTCTTAATCATATTTTCATTTTTATAATTATCAAATAAGCTAACTCACCTTTCCATATATTTTCAAAGTATTTGGTCACAAAAAGAAGATGTTTTTAAAATACTGCCACATTTAGTTATACTTTTCAGGAGAGAAGTCCTTTATAATTATATGTCAGTAATAACCTGATGGGGCTTCCCAGGGGGTATTAGTGGTAAAGAACCCACCTGCCAATATAGAAGATGTAAGAGACACAGGTTCGGTCCTTGGTCAGGAAGATCTCCTTGAGGAGCGCATGGCAACCTACTCCAGGATTGCCTGGAGAATCCCATGGACAGAGGAGACTGGTGGACTATAGTCCACAGGGTCGTAAAGAGTCAGACACGACTGAAGTGACTTAGCACACAATAACCTGATAGATAATGATATGAATGTCCACCGACTATGTCTTATTTTGGTGATGTTTTTCCCAGTGCAATGCAACCACATAATAGAATTCCATACACATACAGACCAGGAGACTACCTGTTATTAAACTCTTTTGTGAATAGTTGATATCAAGAAAGTCTCAAACTTTTGACCTCTTTTAACTAACTCACAAAGATATGTGGCACCCAACTTCTGGGTTCCTAGTATTGTTTTTCTGTCTTATTCTTTTGAAAATAATTGACTTTCATGGATCCTTTCATCTTTTTAAAAGCAGAAGGAGGGGCTTTAAAAGAAGCAGACTGGGCCAAAAAAAGACAGAATGATGCTTCAAAGGAACAGTGAAGTGCAATTTGAAACTGTGTTATAGCACTGGGAGCCGCTGAAACACAGAAAATGTGCTCAGGCTTATGAGAGCTGCCTGCATGCACCGCGGCTCCACCAGTCACTCCTATGGAAAGTTATAAGCAGCGATGCAATCATTAAATCACAGCTTTGAACCCCAAAGAAGTGTCTCTCTTTCAGGGCAGCGCTGCTGGTATTTGGCATCAACTTGGCCAGCTTTTGACCCTTTCCTCTCTGACAGACCTCTTATTTACATTATGCCCTCCTGTCTTAAGTGTGCTTCTCTCACTAAAATCACAAAGGAAGGGGAAAGAGAAATATATCAGGGGTTTTGATGCAAGAATCCATTCAGTGTGCTCTCCTTCTCTTTCCTCAACTCAGAGCCAGTCCAAGTCACACCCACGAGATAGAGAGATGAAATGTTATTAACTACCTAGAAAATATACAGTAGCCACATAAATAAACAGAAGACTAAGTAGATTTTTTTTTTCTCATGCCCACGATCTCTTTGTCTACTGATAAGCAACAGACAACTGAATATACAGGGCTTTAAATAACCACCACTTGAACATGTCTCACTGTTGTGTGAGGCATAAATATGTGCACAGGGATGATTTTTCCATTCCATGTGGCATCAACTCCTTGGTAACTGTATTTTGCTGGCACCTAGACTGATTTCGATGGTCTGTGATTTTACTCATCTGTCTGGCAATCTTGGGAAGGAGGGAAAGGCTGAAGGCTGAACTCAGCTAGATCCCCTGCAGTATAATCTTAGGACTTCTCCAGCTCATCTCCCCAGTCAAGTAGCTGGACATCTTTCATGGCGACTCAGACTTCCAAGAGGCTAAGGTAGCACTTCCTGTGTGTTTTACAATTTAAACACAGAATGTCACCAGAGCAGTCTTGAGCCAGGCTACAAGGAGAATAAGAATATACTCCAACTCTCCAATGGAAGAACTAAAGAATTTGTGGCATCCTGTTATCCATTTCAGGACACCATGTATTTTTAGGGCTTAATAATAATATATGGAATAATAAATATCCTTCAAGTTAGTTCCATGTATGCACTGAGCTCAATAGTGTTTATTAATTCAACATTGCAGGTGGAAGACAGGAATTCACATGTTAGTACAGTCATTATGTATTCCCTATCTTGTGTGTGTATGTGTACGCAATCAGGCATGCAAGCCTCTCCTTCTCCTCCCCTCCCCAAATCATCTGTGATACAGAATAAATCTGAGGCAGCTAGACTGCATTTCAAAGCATTTTAAAGTGGCATGTGGTAAGAGTCAAAGAAGATAATTTATCTCTAGGAAACAACATGGCATAAGCACCGTGCAATCAGCAGTGGGTTAACCAAGTGTTATTTTAAATTATAAGTGAAAAACAAATTGCCAATGGTTTATGAATCGAGGCATAACCTCTCTGAGCTCATCCTCTGTTTTACCCTTAGCCAAAGACATCAGAGGGAAAGACAGCAAAACAAGAGCTAGTAAAGCTGAAAGTGGGGATAAAAAGAGGAAAATAAGGTACCTGAAAATAATAGAACAGAATTATTCAAAGGAAAGGAAGAGGGAGTAAAACATGAAAGAGAAAGATGAAAGCAAGGGGGTGGGGCAGAAGTATAAGGAAAAAGGAAAAGAAAAGGGAGAAAAAGGAAGCAATGCTAGTTACTTTTTTTCATCTCGGTAAGATATAGTATCTTACCAGGTATCCATCAACATAAAATGTGCTTTATTTCCATGATAGCTATCCCCAAGTAAATTATTAAGTGGTTATTAACTAAATACTAAGAGGGAAGAATTCTTTGTTGTATTTTGTGACCTCTCAAGTGCTTTATATAATGCTAGAAACTGTGTCAGTTCAGTTCAGTCGTGTCTGACTCTTTGCAACCCCATGGACTGCAGCACGCCAGGCTTCCCTGTCCATCACCAACTCCCGTAGCTTACTCAAACTCATGTTTATTGAATCAGTGATGCCATTCAACCATCTTATCCTTTGTTGTCCCCTTTTCCTCTTGCCTTCAATATTTTCTAACATCAGGGTCTTTTCCAATGAGTCAGTTCTTCACATCAGGTGGCTAAAGTATTGGAGTTTCAGCTTCAGCATCAGTCCTTCCAATGAATATTCAGGACTGATTTCCTTTAGGATTGACTGGATCTCCTTGCAGTCCAAGGGACTCTCAAGAGTCTTATCCAACACCACAGTTCAAAAGCATCAATTCTTTAACACTCACCTTTCTTTATAGTCCAACTCTCACATCCACACATGACCACTGGAAAAACCAAAGCTTCAACTAGATGGACCTTTGTTGGCAAAGTAATGTCTCTGCTTTTTAATATGCTATCTAGGTTGGTCATAGCTTTTCTTCCAAGGAGCAAGTGTCTTTTAATTTCATGGCTGCAGTCACCATCCGCAGTGATTTTGGAGCCCCCCCAAATAAAATCTGTCACTGTTTCCACTGTTTCCCTTATCTGTTTGCCATGAAGTGATGGGACCAGACGCCATGATCTTAGTTTTCTGAATGTTGAGCTTTAAGCCAACTTTTTCACTCTCCTTTTTTCATTTTCATCAAGAGGCTCTTTAGTTCCTCTTCGCTTTCTGCCATAAGGGTGTTGTTATCTGCCTATCTGAGGTTATTGATATTCTCCCAACAATCTTGATTCCAGCTTGTACTTCATCCAGCTCAGCATTTCTCATGATCTACTCTGCATATAAGTTAAATAAGCAGGGTGATAATATACAGCCCTGACATACTCTTTTCCCGATTTGGAACCAGTCTTTTCTTCCATGTCCAGTTCTGTTGCTTTTTGACCTGCATACAGATTTCTCAGGAAGCAGGTCAGGTGGTCTGGTATTCCCATCTCTTTCAAAATTTTCCACAGTTTGTTGTGATCCACACAGTCATACTCTATGCTTAATATTAAACCCAGGTTACATGAAAGGAAGATAATTTAATCTAAATATTTGCCCAGCTTAGGATATAATGAATGGATCATAGGTATTGGCTTTTTACATCACCTTTGTAGATATCATCTAAGTAAAGAAATGAAAAAATTAAGATAAGTAGATATTGGTCCTAGTTGTTAGATAAAAGCCCATAAGGTTATTTTCACTTCCTTGATAAAAACTTGCAAACTTGGTTGAGGATATGTCTACAATGACAAGGTAAGTATTAATATTAACATATATCTAATTAACACCATCCAAAACAAAAAAGAGAATGTCTTTTATTTCATAATGCACATTTACCATATTCATCATTCATTCATAAGCATTCATTCAATGCTTATGACCCACACAAAGCCGTTATTGCCCTGTGGCATAACACTACCCATTATTACAGTAACACTGTAACTTGTTTCCAGGCCTCTCTTTTAGGAATCTAAAGTGAGGTTGCCATCTTAAGAAAGGCTTTTCTCAGAACCTCAGCTCATTAAAAAAAAAAAAAATCTACCCAAATTTATTCTGGAATTCTAAAGGCATCTTCAGTTGAACATAAAGAACCTCTTATGAGTCTAGCTTAAGAAATACACCACCTCTAATTATACACTATTTCTCTTTTATAATGTAGTATATAAGGTTTAGGAACATATACATCCAAATTGTATGCAAATCCAAAAATGTAGCTTGACAGGTATTATTGTGCATTTGTATGTCTAGTAGAAATGATTCCTGGAATGTAGTTATCTTGTTTATATGACCATGATTTTGTACTTGTTTTGTCAGTTTCTGGAATCAATTATAATATGTGTATAAATATTATAAATAGCCCTCATTTGAAACTATCAAATTATAATGGCTGTGTGTGCATTTTAAGTCACTTCAGACATGTCCGACTATTTGAGACCCCATGGACTGTAGCCCTCCCGGCTCTTCTATCCATGGGATTCTCCGGGCAAGAATACTGGAGTGGGTTGCCATGCCCTTCTCCAGGGATAATGGCTGTATATAAACATTATTAACTACTAGAGAATTTAACTAGAGCCTCTACTTCAAGTGTTTGAGTGTGTGTGTATATGTATATGTAGTATATGTAGTAATTTTCTAGAAATGTTTGAAGGTTTATTAGTGCTATAATACTATGCGCCTTAGTAGTAGTTTAAAAAGTTTATCTAGAGCAATCTACATCAGGTATTTCAGAGAATAAGCAAGAAAGACTATATTTATATAGCACTATATTTATAAGAAATTCTATATTTATATAGAACAACAACTATGTTGTTCTATTAAAGCTCTTCCAGGAAGGAAGGGTCTCCACTATGTATTTAGACATTTCTGGTTCAAATAAAAACAATCAGAAGACGACAGATACTTCTTTAACTTATTATATATATTTCTCACAAATTTATCTTCTCCAAAATCTCCTGGTATTTGTATACAATATATTTTATATAGGACATTTCAGAAATCATGTTTTGGGCATGCCTTCCATCAGCTTCAGAAGAAATATCATTGTATTCAAAGCTTTATTACCTAACCAGTTTCAATTGCAAAATATTCTCAATTAAATTTTAGAATCAAAATTCCTTTTTCTCCTCTTCAAACTCTGAATTTAACTTAATTTAAAAATTTAAATATATGTGGGAGAAAAATGCATGCATAAATGGCTTGTTGACAAATATGGAAATTCAAATATTAATCTAATACTTTCAAGATATTTAAATTAACACTTAAGTTCATACATATGTATTTTAGACAGATAATGTAATGTGTATTATATATCTGATGTTATGATAGGGGCTAGAAATATATACAATGTACATAGTTTGAGATTTCTTGAGAAAAAAGATATGTCCACCTTGAATCAAAGTATGTTCTTTGATGAGATGAAATATTTCAAATATTATTCTTAAATTCCAAAAGAGGCTAACAATTTTTTCAGGTTAAAGGACCAAAACAAATATTAAAATTAAATCAGTACTCCTCTCAAAGTCAGAAAAGATTTTAATTCTCATTTAATCTAACATCTCATTTAATCTACTAATCATTCTACATTATCCTTGACACATAAAAAGTCAACTGTTTAAGAGCAATCTGTTTCATCGTTTTCAGGTACCTGTAGGGCAAACTCTTACTTAAAATGAATAAAAACCCGCTGTTTGTCATTCCCAGATATGTGGGGGAGGGGGATGTAGACAACTTATCTAAATTCTAAATATTTAATTATGTATATCTCTTAAGTATATAATCATTTACTTTTTAACTTCTTTACTTTCCACTGGAATAGAATTTCCACAAGGATAAGGATTTTATTTTGTTGACTGCTGTCTGTCAAACATTTAGGACAGACCTTGCCCACTAAAAAGAAAAGAATAAAAGAAAGAGAAGTTGCTCAGTCATGGCTGACTCTTTACAACCCTATGGACTGTAGCCTACCAGACGCCTACATCCATGGGATTTTCCAGGCAAGAGCACTGGAGTGGATTGCCATTTCCTTCTCCAGCCCACTAAAAGGTGTTCCATAAATAACAGATGAACAAATAAACAGATGCAGTGTAATAGGTATAAAGGAGAGTGTGGCAGATGCTGTTGAGGAAGCAGAACATCGCCCTGGGCCACGTGAGCTCACCTGTAGCTACAGTCTTTTTCCAACACACTGACTGTATCTGTATCCCTTCTCTGCCTGAGGGCTTTCTCCAGCACCAAGGACACTTACTCCCCACGTCAAATGCAGTTCTATAATTACGGGATTCATCACTCTAAGAGCCGTGCTCCCCCAAGGCAGGACAAGTATTAGTAGGTAAATGCTGGAGTCTGCTTCCCTCTGGCAAAACAGTCCTGGGGGTTTGTTCCACTGTATTTTTCAGACCTTCCCCACATCCAGAGAGGATTGAGCCTTAGTTGTCCTTATCAGCAACTCCCTTATTAATATAATTTTTATTAAATTTTCTGTGTCCTATTTCCCCCACGTGTTCACCTGTGCCTGTCAGGACTACACTTGGGAGAACCCAAACTGTGGACACTTAAGTCATCAATGATATTTCCTCTTGGCAGTGGTTAGAATTACAAGTTGAGTTAATGAGCAAGTGCATAGGAATAAACTTGGCTTAATTTGTTTCTGTCTGAATTAGGAAAAGAGAAAATTTGAGAGTCATCAAAATTATGCATTAAAATAACTTGGTCAATATTTAGAGTACAAATAGATTTCAAATATGTTTTGTATAGCAATGTGCATTTATCTTTAGTCTTTATGTCAGCGCCTGTCACCCTGCTACTTCTAAGTGACCTAAGTTTAAATTGTAGAGAACTCATCTTATAAAAAACATAGTTTATCATTTCAAATTTAATAGTTATCTTTCCCGAAGCTTAAATAATTACATTTCAACACATAGTTAAAAACAACAAAATCTTTAATCTTGTATATTTCTTGTCAACAAGGGTTTTCAGACTTTGTATATAAACATTCCAAATATCATTCTTAGTATTATCTGTTTCCAGTAAGTTTTCAACTATGTTTGATTTTTGAAACACCTCTTTTTGAAAATATGAACTTTAAAAAAGTAATATGGAATAACTTATTTCAACCTTAAATGAGGAACAGCAAAACTGACATATGTTTTCGCACATATATAACTTAGTGGTACTTTTTGATATTTGGTATGTTTATTTGGTATGATTTTGTAAAGTGATGTAAAATGAGATGTCTTCTCTGTTATCCAAGACATTAACTAATTTATGTGATGAAAAGTGAAAAAAAGAGGATTTTACATTTAGTGAGAGATTCTATCTTAACATCTCTCTGTGTATATGCTATTAATATATAAGAAGGTATTATTACAATGACTATGCCTTATTGCTAAGTCAAATGACTATAATGGGTTTGTTGGTGTTAATGTAAGTACTGTAATACAGTGTCTGAAAAAGACAAACAAATTTATTTCACTTTTCTGTGCTAGTTCTAAATTAATAGTCAGTGTTTACAAGACAATTCTTATAATTCTCTGCTCACATTCCACTGACAGTCACTTGTACATTTCACTGCAATGGAAGTGAGACTAGAATCTAATCATGTTACCAGAAAGGAAGACACATTTTTGAAGTACCACTCACTATTCCCTAAGGAAATGGTTAGGGCTTAGTCACTTACAGGTATAAAGTCATTTCATATAAATTTAGAATTCTTGAGATTTGTATAAGTTTAAAAGACAGTATATATTGTATTCATCCCCACTGAGTTTGCTTAGTAAGTGATGTTTGACCAGCTCTTTTGAACAAAAATTTTAATTTCTAGTATACAAATCTAGTTTATGACATACTTTAATATAATATTGATGTAAAGCAATTAGTAACCTGTCACATTCAAAGAAGTTTAGAAGTAGAATGTCTCATGTAGGTGTGTATAACTGCTTGAACATATATTTATTTCAGAATTATTACAGAATCACTCTCATTCATAACATTGTTAAATTTTTTTGCAAAAGCTGAAATATAGAAATTGCAATTATTGCACATATTCCTCCCTGGTGATAAAATTAATGGCATTGAGCCCATGCCCAGCAAAGACAGCTTCATTTTTCAGTGAGCTTATGTGTACATTAATAACATAACAAACAAATAAAAATCCCAAACCCTTGCCTACTACTACTCCTTAGAGAGCTGAAAATATCTAGTAATTTCATCTTTCAACGTAACATAATATGTTTAAGAAATTGTTTAGCCAAAACAAAGCCAAAACAAACATTATTGTTAGAAACATTTACCTGATCTTCATATTGTCATAAAGTTTAAATATTCATCACTTTCATTATGATTATTATTTAATAATAATTGTCTCAGCCTTTAGTTTCAGAAACATCAAGCTTCTTTGCATTGTTCTAACACGTGAAGATTGAAGACTATATAAAATTGATGATTTGCATACAAAATCATAGCATTAATTTTACAAAAGAGAAAGCCAAAATGAGTCAACTTGATAATAGTTTCATCTAGCTTAGTGAAATATTTTTGAATAGTACTTATTTTTGAAATAAAGTAGGTTAGGCAAGGACATTAAAATACAAGGGCATTTATCTAGTTTACTAGGTTTATAGATTGTATTATTTAACCACGGTTCTTCTTCCTCACTCTTGCAAAGGTTTCATATGGAAAAAAATTATTTCCTGCAGACTTTTGCCTTGGCCAGGTAATTTTTTTGACCAATAGAAGGTGGACAGAACAGAGTTTGCCACTGTTTCCTTTCACCACCCCAGTTTTTCCATCTTCTACTTTGAGGACACATCATATGTAAGATACACTCCTTCATACTGGTTCCCAAAGCAAGGAGACATGTGAAGCAGTATTGCATCCTACATCAAAATCTAGCAAGGATAAGCCCAGTAGAGCTCTGAAGAGTCACAACACATTGTTAAACATGAAAGCAAGATAGAAATGCAAGGCATTGTAAATGGCAGTGTTGTCAACTGAACGTTACGCCTGAGTATAAAAAAACTAGCCAATACAGACATTGATGTCAGATGTAAAATGCTGCCATAACAAAACATGAAGTATGTGGTATTGACATTAGAGATATATGATGGTTAGCCACTAGGCTGCTATTATAGACAGAGAAAAATTCCACCTATGTATAATAGTGGAACTAAATTTGATAAAAATCTATCCTGAAATAACTTGGGGTAGAAATGTTCTTAATGGATTTCTGAATGAGGGCACAGAAGTCCCTTGAGCGAAAGTGATGTGTGCTAGTTCTGAGCAGCAACCTTAAGATGCATGGCATGTTTCTGTTTACCCTTTTTGCACTCTTCCCCCCTTCATGAAAACCCCAAGTCCCAGGTGAGAGGTGTGTTTTCCTTCCCACAGGGAGGAGGCTTGTGGAACTGACTTACTCCTAATACTCACCCTGTAGCCAATCTCAGCAGAATCTAGCAGAGATAATCTCAAATCCTAGTGTACATAGCTACATACTAAGATGCCATCCCTGCTTTACGTGTCATTATTAGCTTTGTGAACTTAAAGAAAAATGATCAATGTAAGACTTCAGTTTTATTCAGGGTCATGACGATAGCCAAGGAGATAGCCTCTCACTAACTCTGAGACAATTGCTCTGAAAAGGCAGGGAGATTACCATTTATGTACAGTTTTTGGCTGAGGAATACATGCATCCAAGCACATGTCCCTAGTAAAAGATTACTGCTAATCTCAAGTTAATGATTTTTAGTGATTTTCTGCATATAGGAAGTCTAGTTATTCATTAAAATTCTTCCTCGAATCCACATCAGTCTATCTGTGGAATCAGTCTATCTATTTTTCCAAACCACAGAATGCCTTGTCCCATTTTTCATCCTGAATTCCTTTGAGGGTGTTCTGCTGATCAGCAACTGCACAGGTTACAACTCAGTCCTTGTCGAACTAGGAAGTAAAGTAACGCACCTTGGTCTTTGCTTATCCCTTAGTAATCACTTTATTTTGACCATTTTCTCTTAGAAAGTACCTTGTTTTCTTACAGTATTTACTCTTATATAAAAGTAATTGCACAAACCTTTTATGCACAATACCTTTCAACAGAAGTAGAAGTATTTGCAAATAGGATAAATTCTGCTTCATATGCATCCATTAAAATTCTTAATTGTTTCTTGGTTTGATCTAAAATGTTAAAGTATAATCTTAAGTAATCTTCAGTATGCATTAGGTATCCGTGGGTGTTCTAACTGTATGTTTAAATTTTTAAATGAGTTAATGGATAAATTTAAATACTCAGTCTTTCCAGTTACCTTCTCAAAAAAAAATCAGAAACTTGATTTGGTTTAAAAAGTCATCAAAATATAAAATAATAAGAAAAAGAAACATAGTGTAGAGATTTTTTTCTAAACCTAATTATATATCCTAGAACATTAGATAACTTTAGTAAAATCCATGCAATTAGTAATTTACTTGAAATAATCTAAACGTAGCCTAAATATAAAGGCTTCCCAGGTGGCACAGTGGTAGAGAACCCACCTAACAATGAAGGAGAGGTAAAAGACACAGGTTTGATCCCTATGTCGGAAAGATCCCCTGGAATAGGAAATGGCAACCCACTCTATTATTCATGCCTGGGAAAATTTCATGGACAGATGAACCTGGTGGGCTACAAGTCCATGGGGTCACAAAGAGTTAAACACAATGGAGCACACACTCACAACCTGTACATTAGAAAATAGCTTGGCACTTTGTTTGGGCAAGCGATTTAACCTTTATCATTCTTGGTTAAACTGGAAATCTTTGAATGATCTCACAATCACTTTTGGCCACAAGGAATACAGTGAATTAGACTGTACAAGAGAGGAGATCTACTACACAACTTTGTAAAGAATCAGAGCACTGCTTCATGTACTACTGGGCCATAGCTATACACACAAATCTAAGGTGAAAAACTGAGGTTTATCTTCATCTGAAAACTTACCACCATGATAGAAATTTTATTACACAGATATGGCATGACCAATGTAATCAAATAATTAAAACTCACTTTCACTGTCAAATATGTATTTTGTTATTAAAATATTTTGAAAACAAAAGATTTTTTTTCCTTTTCTACAGTAATACTTTTAAATTTATGAAATGATTACACTTGTAATCCATTTAAACATTCATCCTATTATAATTTTGTATTTATATTGCATGCATGCTGAATCATGTCCAACTCATTGTGACCCTGTGGACTGTATGTAGCCTGGCAGACGCCTCTGTCCATGGATTTCCAGGCAAGAATATTCAAGTGGATTGCCATATCCTCCTCCAAGGGATCTTCCAGACCCAGGAATCAAACCCACATCTCCTGCATTGGCAGGCAGCTTCTTTACCTCGGAGCCACCTGGGGAAGCCTCAGGTTGTCTTGATATTACTGCCCTGTAAAATATTTATATATATATTTCAAAAAAATACTCTGTATTTTAGAGAGCCTTGATATATAAATACTTTTAAGTACTGTTTCACATAATAGATATATGTCTCTGGGAAATCACTTAAGATTCTTGTAAGAAAGGAATTAGTTATTGGTTTCAGTTAGCACTTTCTGCTAAGTTAGCTGGTGTTTGAATTGCATATACTATAATATTTTCATTAAAGGCACACATTAATAATTTATCTAGAGATAGTATTTTAGCAGGCAGTGTAACAGAGTTTAATGAACTACAAAATGTTTCACAAATCAGTCATCTATAAATGACTCCTTGAATATTTTTCCTGATTTCAGATTTTAGATTAGTATAATAGTTACGAGGTTTTAAAATCTACTACAATCAGCCATATGCCTCAGAAT
Organism: Cervus canadensis; assembly: GCF_019320065.1. Lineage (NCBI taxonomy): Eukaryota > Metazoa > Chordata > Mammalia > Artiodactyla > Cervidae > Cervus > Cervus canadensis. The sequence continues at coordinate 80,027,285 of NC_057388.1, forward strand.
CTTTCCAAACAAAGTACTGTATACTAAATCACACTTTTCATGATGCTTAAAAAGGTAAATGTTTTTAAAATGCATGTTGTAAGTAGCTTTATGCAGTATTTTAATCTAAATTTCAGGTTACAGAAATACTGGTAATAAGGAGATAAAAATATATAGTTGAAATAATAGTTTCAACTGTTTCTTATAAAATGATTCTTAAATAATTTCTGTATTCATTTTGAGTAACCTGATTTTTCTGAAGGTGGTTCTGTTCCTGTGTCATCTTTATATTGGATCGAATCGGTAACTCTTCCACTCAAAATATTTTAAATCTATTAAAAATAGATTTAAATCTCAACCTATTATCACAGTGCAAAGTGAAAGGAATTCATTTTTGTTTCTACTGCCTTGTTTAAGTGTTGGCAGTATTATCACTCATTTAGTTATTATGAGTAAAATTAACACACAGCAGAGTATGTAATATATAATAAGTATTATGTAAATATTTGTGCATTTCCATTTCACTGGGAGATCCTCATTTCATCCCCATTTGATCACTGGCATTGTTTCCAAAAGTCCTATTTATTAGTAAAAATAATTTTATCTTCATACTTAGCAGTGCCTATGAAGAGTAGAAGCTCAGCTAGTAAAGAATCCACCTGCAATGTAAGAGACCCCAGCTCAGTTCGTGGGTTGGGAAGTTCCCCTGGAGAAGGAATCAGTTACCCACTCCAGTATTCTTGGACTTGGTGGCTCAGATAGTAAAGAATCCACCTTCAATGTGGGAGACCTGAGTCCGATCCCTGAGTTGGGAAGATCCGCTAGAGGAGGGCATGGCAACCCACTCCAGTATTCTTGCCTGAAGAATCCCCATGGACAGAGGAGCCTGGTGGGCTACAGTCCATGGGGTCACAAAGAGTCAGATATGACTGAGTGACTACACACACACATGAAGAGTAGACAAAATATTTTGATGCTATGTTGTATAAAGGAGACCAATATATATATATATGTACACATATGCATGTAAAGTGTGAAGTCGTTCAGTAGTGTCCGACTCTTCGCGACCTCATGGACTGTAGCCTACTAGGCTCCTCTGTCCATGGGATTTTCCAGGCAAGAGTACTGGAGTGGGCTGCCATTTCGTTTTCCAGAGGATCTTCCTGACACAGGGATCAAACCTGGATCTCCTAGGCAGATGCCTTACCATCTGAGCCACTGGGGAAGTCCATATATAGGTTACAACAATTCTCAACATAAGTGCATGCAGCTGTATTCTTAGAGAAATGTACATGGGTTTATGTTTATGTATCAGCATATTATGAAAAAGGGAAAAGTACATGCATTTTATTTTTATATGTTAATTGACTGTGCTGGGTCTTAGTTGTAGCACATGGGATTTTTGATCTTTGGTTGTGGCATACGAACTTTTAGTTGTGGCATGTGGGATCTAGTTCCCTGACTAAGGTAGTCTGGTGGATATGCTTTATAATAAATAAGGTAGGCTCTATTAGAGTAGAAATGATAAGCAGCAGTAATAATGTATAGTTTTGGTTCAGTTTTGAAATGACTTTCCTTGTCAAAGTTAAGTGAACCAAGTCCAGAGTTTTAATTGGCTCTATAATTAAAGTTCAAGTTCTTAACAAAAGCCCATTTATTGAGCTACAATAAAAATGGGCACCAACCCTTACAGGCCCTGAATCTTTCCTCTGCCCTTTGTTAAACACAACCCTGGCTTTGCACTTTGGGAAACTGCCCTTCATCCACTGTTCTCCTTGACCATCTGTGTGTGTGTGTGTATTTATGATAGTCGCTCAGTCCTTTCCCACTCTGTGACCCCATGTACTGTAGCTCTCCAGGCTTCTCTGTGCATGGAATTCTCCAGGCAAGAAAACTGTAGTGGGTTGCCATTTCCTTCTTCAGGGAATCTTTCCAACCCAGGGATCAAACCCAGGTCTCCCACATTGCAAGCAGATTCTTCACCATCTGAGCCACCAGGGAAGCCCATGGCCATACCTCAAGTGAATATTTTGAAGCATGCCATCTTCAGGATTGTACCACCTTTAAAACTTACTGCTCATGTAAGACTCAGAGTCTAAATGATTCCAAAAGTCAAAGGTGTTCTTAGTTTAGCCTTATAATTTCTTTACTAATAAGAGTCCACACATTTACTGGGCTTCCCTTGTTGCTCAGCTTTTAAAGAATCCGCCTGCAATGCAGAAGACCTGGGTTTGATCCCTGGGTTGGAAAGATCCCCTGGAGAAGGGAAAGGCTACCCAATCCAGTATTCTGGCCTGGAGAATTCCATGGACTGTATAGATCATGGGGTTGCAAAAAGTCAGACACGTATGAGCAGCTTTCACTTTCACACATTTACTTGGCATTGCATTCACTGCTAAGCACACCCAAAGTTCCTTCTTAATCATAGATCTCAAATCTGCATTATTTTTCTATCACTTTGCTCCCATGTGTCCCACTTCAGCTCAGTCCTCAGAGTGCTCTCTGCTTCTCCCTCCCTCCACCCCCTTTCTTTCTCACTTTATTCATCTGAGATATTTTACCAAAATGTTGGTTCCCATGTCCCATTGTTTGGAGTTAGAACCAGTGGCTTTCCAACCCTGAAGAACCTCTTATCCCTTCTTCTCTGACTGTAAACTGGCTCGTTTCTTCATGTGTTAACTTATCCCTTACAATGTGTTTTAAAATCTATCTCATAGAAGCCAGCACACTCTAACAAGCTTTTATGTTCTAAGTCCTGCCTTCGAGACTCTTCTCCTCAAGTGGCTGGCCCAGCAAATACACGTTTATTTCCTTATTATTTCAGGTGATGATTTAGTAACTCTTTTGTAGCTTAAAACACGGATTGCCATTTTTTAAATCCCCAATCTTAGTTTTCTAACAGCTAAGTCAATGCCACATTTTTGGTTTTTACCAAGGCAAAACCCTGCTTCAGAAAGTTACTTTCTCTATCAGTGTGTGTACACACTCATTCATATCTGACTTTGCAGCCCCAGAGACGGTAGCGCACCAGGCTCCTCTGTCCATGGAATTTTCCAGGCAAGAATACTGGAACAGGTTGCCATTTCCTACTCCAAGGCATCTTCCCAATCCGTGGATTGAACCCATGTCTCTTACCCCTCCTTCATTGGGAGGCGAGTTCTTTACCACTAGCGCCACGTGGGAAACCCCTCTGTATTAGCTAGGCACTGTATTTAACAATGGGAAAGAAAAATTATTCATCAAATAGCCTTCTTCCTGGTATTTCAATGACATTAAAAAGAATGTTCAAGAACCAGTTATTTTAGGTAAATATGTAGAAAATGAAAAATATGAAAAGCTGCTTGAGAAGTAATAAGAATGAGATACAATGAAGGTGACATCCCCATCCCCCAAAAAATACAAGATAAATCATCTCTTTAAAATACTTCCATTGCATTTTTTACAATTGCTAATTAGGGGTTATGTTTCCCTAACTAAATCTTCCTCCAGATATCAAAGAAAGATGAAAAAGGAAAGCCTTCAAATAGAACAAAGAAATTGTTTCTTTACTACTGAGCCAACATCTTCACACAATCCTGACTTTTTAGATGAATAATGAATCACAAAGAAGTTTACAAATGAATGATACCTTTCCCTCTGAATCAAATAAAAATAAAAAAGAACTGTAGAATAGAAGTTGTATAAATAACAAGGGGTTAATTAAAACTAAAGACACCCACCGCATTTTATTTAAGGGTGGAGAGAGTGGCAAGTTTGAGTAAGGATTTCCTAAATGTAAACAGGGTGGGGAAAGGAAATTAGTTTGTTAAAGAAATGAGCTTCAAGAAATTGATTTTTACTAATGATAATAAATAGAAATGTTCTCAAGGAAGTAAGTTCAAAAGGTAAATGAGTCCAGGAAATCACAGCCTCGTTCGGAAATTATTCCAGCTGTTATTTTCTCCATGTATATAAAGAATAGAAAAAAGAACAATAAACCATCTAAACTCAGATCTACATAATAATGTGGAATTTAAATTCACTGTCATGGAAATAGAACAACAATCAGGATAAAGGTAGTTCAAAGATATACTTCTAGAATACAAAATAGAGTAACGTCATTTAAAATATACTTCGCATTTATGACAGAATAAAGCATCAACATTTTATTTGGCAGTAAATGGAACAGATTAGATACTAACGATAGCAGTTAACATGTACAATTATTTTTAATGTTTTATTTACACATTTATTTTTCCATTGGTAATAGTAATACATTATGTACAATACAGAAAAACAAACCTGTATGTTACCCCTGCCCTGGGTTCTAATTATCTTTCCAGGGACAAGCACTCTTGGCAGTCCTTATTCATGCTTTCAAAGATAGTCTCAAAGATATTTCAGGTATGTATAAGCATATATGCATTTACAGTTATCCACATATGCATGTTTAGACAGGCAAAATGTAGCCCACTGTACACAGCATTCTGCATATTTATATATACTTAATGTGCAATATATTTTGAAATTTTTATATAAGTAAATATGCAGCTTTTGTAGTCTCTTTAATAGCTACATATGTAAGCATATATATGTACACCTGTGTATGACTGTACCATAGTTATTGTCAGCCTTATAATAATAAAGATCAAATAATACAATTGCCATGTCTGCAGACATGGGAAATCTTGATTTCAATAAATATTTCTAACTGCCAAAACATAAAAGGACAACAGTGCCTATTGCCTTACTCTGTCAGAATATATCATCGAAATGTGATTGTGCCTAATGAAACTGAAAAATAGAATCTCCTGATTTTAGGTTTTTTGTTTTTTTTTAATGAGTGAGATCAAATACTCATATATTTGAAAGCTATTTATATTGACTTTTAGTTGAATTAATTGTCCATGTTCTTTGTGTTTTCATATTACATTAATTATCATGTTGATGTTTTGAGTATATTTAAAAATTAGAGAATTTAGCCCTTTTTGTGTGATATAAGTTGCAAATATATTCTCATTTTTCAACTTGTCATTTTTATGTATTTCTTCCTCATGCAGATATTTTACATGTATTTGAAATTATCAGTTCTCTTCTATGTTATCTAGATATTGTGCCAGATTTGTTCATTCTAATATTATTACAAAATTATCCAATGTTTTTGAAAGTTAAGATTTAATTTCTCATGTTTAATTTCAGATTTATGTAGAAATATGAAATGTGCAAGGCGGTAGAAAAGAATGAAATGTTGCTCTTTTGTTTTTAACTAGAGTATAGTTACTATACATTATTGTATATGTATACATTATTTTAATGTATATACATTATGGTGTGTATTAATGTATGCAATATATATACATTATAGTATGCATATGTATACATTATTGTATTACTCTATGTTTCCGCTGTACAGCAAAGTAAATCAGCTATGCCCAGTCATATATCCCCTCTTTTTAGATAATTCCCTTCCATGTAGGTCACCACAGAGCACCTAGCAGATTTCCCTATGCCATACATGAAGCTTCACTTTTTTAAAAAAATGGTTTGTTTTGTCCAGGGGTATCTAGCCAGTTTCCAATGTTGTGACAGCTTCAGCTGAGCAGGAAAGGGACTCCATCATATGTATACATGTATCCATGCTCCCCCCTCTCTCCTTCTATCCAGGTTCCCACAAAACAATGAGTGGGGAAGTTGGCTTTTTTATGATGACAATCTGTTGTCCCAGTTGTCTCCCTTAGTGGTTCAGATGGTTAAGAATCTGCCTGAAATGTGGAAGACCCAGCTCCAATCCCTGGGTCAGGAAGACTCCCTGGAGAAAGGGAATGGCTACTCACTCCAGTATTCTCAGTATTCTTAGTTCATTGCGTCAGAAAGCATCGGACATGACTGAGTGACTAACACTCAACATATATTGAATAAGTTTTACCTACTGATATAATACATTAAGCTCAAATATATGTGTTTCTAGATTTTCTATTCAGCAGTGTAACACTTTAACATATTGTACTTTCAGTATCAATTTTATTTCAAACTTTGATAAGCCAGCATAATTTCTCTTAAGTTTATATACTGGCTTGACTTTTCATGTTTTTTTGTTTTCAAGTTTCTAAATTGAAAAAGTTGGTTTTGGTGTTAAATCCACAAAAATTTACAAACAAACTTAGGGAAAATTAAACTTGGGAGGTTTAATAGTCCTGTCAAAAAATATGGCATGTTTTTCTGTTTGTTTACATAATCTGTGTTCCAGGATGGCATTTGCTCTTTCTCATGTTTTTGTAGTTGAGATCATCATAGATTTATAGGCAATTGTAAGAATGCTTCTTTTTTTTTGCCAGTTGATATTATGTTTTTTGATCTTTATCCTATTGATGTGGTAAATTACATTGATTGATTTCTGAATGTTAAGCCTGCCTTCGGTACTTAGAATTTTTTTTTTTTAAAGTCGCTCAGTCGTGTCCGACTGTCTGCGACCCCATGGACTGTAGCCTGCCAGGCTCTTCTGTCCATGGAATTCTCCAGGCCAGACTGCTGGAGTGGGTAGCTGTTCCATCCTCCAGGGGAATCTTCCCAACCCAGGTCTCTTGTGGATTCTTTACCATCTAAGCCATCAGGGAAGCCCAAGAATACTGGAGTGGGTAGCCTATTCCTTCACCAGGGAATCTTCCCAATCCAGGAATCGAACCGGGGTCTTCTTTGCAGGCAGATTCTTTACCAGCTGAGCTACCAGGGAAGCCCTATACCTAGAATAAATTCCAGTTAATTGAGGAGTATAACATCTTAATACATTGTTGGATTTTATTAACTAATATCTTATTAAGTTTCTGCATGTATATTAAAGAAAGATAATAGTCTCTAGGTTGCTTTCTTGTAGTGAATTTATTTGCATAGGTATTCATTATTGAATCAGATTACTTAGTAGATAGAGGTAGTCATATCATTGATTTCTCCTTATGTAAGTTTTGGGAGTTTGTGTTTTTTAATTTTGTTTCATCTAAGTTATTACATTTGTAGGCATGGAGCTGTCTGTATTATTCTCTTATTAATTTTTTGGGGATTATAGGTTCGATAGGTCAGAAGTGATAATCTGCTCTCATTTCTGATATTAGTAGTTTGTCTCTTCTCTTCTGTTTCCTTGGTTAGACCAGCTATGAGTTTTTCAATATTTTTCACTTTTTCAAAGAACCAGCTTTTGATGGTGGTGATTTTCTCCACTGTTTCCTTGTTTTCAGTGCCACGTGTTCTGCAGTATTTATTATATCTTTCTGCTTGCTTTTGACTTAAAATTGCACTTCTCGCTCTTATTTTCTAAGGTAGAAATGCAGACTATTGATTTTGGATCTTCTTTTGTCATATGTGCATTCAATAATATAAATTTCCCTCTAAGCACTGCTTTTGCTGCACCCCAAAAGTGTTTGTAATATTTTTCCATTATATTCAAAATATTTTTCTCTTGAGAATTTAAGTCAAATATTAAAATTGTTGTTTAATGTCTGAGGATTTCCCAGCTGTCTTTCTGTTATTGATTTCTAGGTCAAATTCATGTGTTCTGGGAACATGCTTTGTATGAGTTCTGTTTTATTTCATTCATTAAGCTGTTTTTTATGGTGCAGAAGGTAGTCTCTCGTGGTAAATGTTCCATATGAACTTGAGAATAATGTGTCCTTTGCTATTGTTGGATCTTGCTTTCCTTAAGTGTTATTTTCAGATAGCAGGAATTTTCTATAGGAGAGAGTTCCTTTATTCTTTGCTTTCCTCAAATCAGCCAAGAACAAAACTGGCTTCTCCCCTGCAGTCTGTTTCATCACCTCTGCCTTTCTGAGGGATTGATTCCTTCACAATTCCTTGTCTGTGTAATTCCTCAGTAAACATCATCTCCTTTTCTTTAGAATCATCCCAGACCATGTACTGTTATAGCTATTGTTTTACATCACATGAGAATACTCCACTTTTCAGAGATGGAAGATCCTGTTGGTTCTATAGGATTGTGTAACATCCACAGTGCTAAGTAGATCAATATACTGTAGTCAGATATTTCAAAGAGTTTTGTTCAGCAGGGCCACTTATTTACATGAGAATTGCTTGATATTACTCTAATAAGAGTAATTTTCTAAAAAGCATTCTAAAATAAAGTACTTGGAAAATTGTATTTTTAATAAATAGCCTAACTAGGTGCTAAATATATAAAAGTTTGGGGAAATGTGTTGATAAACTGCAGGGTACAGAATAAGTAATCAGAAAAAGAATTTGCTCAAAATTAAATAAACACTTTGTAATAATATGCTAATTATAAAACCAACATTTGAAATCACCCATTGTATGTTTTGTATGAAATGCTTGTTATAATGAGTCTAATTTAAAAGAAATTGAGATGCTGATGAGGTAATGGAGCTGAAATGATCTCAGTATTCTTTCTCTTAAGGAAATGTGCTCAACAATCATTTATAATATGCATATCAACCTCCGGTAAGCCAGGACTGTGGAAGAAAACTATAAATGTGGTAGAAATTAAAGCAGCTGGTTCAAAAAAGATACGTTTAATATTTACATAATTGTCTGGTACCAAAATGTATATATTTTAAATGGGTGTTATTTACGTAATAATCTATAAAAAGTCATCTGATTCTATCATAGATTTTTCCTTATGCATTATGCCAAAGCCTATGAGAGTCTTTCCAGCGAAATATTAAACTGTTAGGTTATAAAACTTACAAATGAGCCATTACTGTCTATTAGGTCAGTACAGGTGCTCTGTATGGGCCATCTCTAGGTTAAAATGGCTTATAATATTTCAGAGATAAAAATATCAAGTCTGTATTACAATGATTTACTATAAAAGATGCTATAAAAGTGAAATACATACGTTTTCCAAAAGAATACTTGAGACATGTTTGAAAAACGTGTAATTTCTAAACTTTTTTAAAAACATATTTCAAATAATTATCATACAGCTGTAAATTTTTTAGAAAAGTCTATATTTATAGATTATTCAGATGCTATTCTAATTTATTCCCAGTTATGTGAGAATAAAGCTGGAGGAATTATCCTAATTTACACCTGAGACTGGAATTCAAGACCAGGGATGAAGATGGAAAATTAGCCATGTCTGGAAGAGGAAAAAGCACAGAATTTAGTAGTTCAGAGATCTGTGTTACAATCTGAGCTCTGACACTAACTGTCGAGGCATTTTACTCATTGTGTCTTCAGTCTTACTATTTCTGAAATAAGGAAACAGTATAATTTCAAAGGACAAAATATGGGTTAAGTATCTTCAAAACTTTCCTAGAACTCTAATTTTTCTAGATGAAAAAAAAAAAATTGTTAGCCTAGCTAGTTTATCTATTTCATTGAAATTTTCAAAGAGCCACCTTTAGGGTTTGAGGTCGGTCCTGGGTGTTCATTGGAAGGACTGATGCTGAAGCTGAAACGCCAATACTTTTTGGCCACCTCATGCGAAGAGTTGACTCATTGGAAAAGACCCTGATGCTGGGAGGGATTGGGGGCAGGAGGAGAAGGGGACGACAGAGGATGAGATGGCTGGATGGCATCACCGACTCGATGGGCATGAGTTTGACCAAGCTCTGGGAGTTGGTGATGGACAGGGAGGCCTGGCGTGCTGCAATTCATGGGGTCGCAAAGAGTCAGACACAACTGAGCGACTGAACTGAACTGACTGAAGGTTTTCGTTTGTTTGTTTGTTTTACCTTTCATTGATTTCTTCTTATTTTTATTGCTGTTTTTCTTCCACTTGCTTTAAGCTTATGGAAGAAATATTCTTATTTCTTTAACCTCCCAAGGTGAAAGCTTAGATTATTGATTTTAGATCTACCTTATTTTCCAATATATTCATTTCATCCTAAAACATTTCTTTTAACCATTCCTCTGGCTTCATCCCAGATTTTTATACATTGTAGTTTCTCAATTACATACTTCAAAATATTTTACATTATACCTTTTTCTCCTATTAGTAGTATATTGGTTAATTCCCAATTACTTGAAGACTTTCCAGTTATCCTCCTGTTTTTTAGCTCTTGTTTAAATTCCATTTTGTCCTGAGAACACAATTTGTATAATTTATGTTTAAAATTTGTCCAGGTATGTTTTATGGCTTTGGTGGTAGTAAATACTAATGAATACCTGGGAACTTAAGAATAATGTGAATACTGCAGATTCTGCTGCTGTTGGGTGGAGTGTTTTATAAATGTCACTTAGAACAAATACATTTATATTACTGTTCAGGTCAACTATATACTACTGATTTTCTTTTTCGACCAGTCAGTTCCTAAATGAAAGATGCTGAAGCCTCCAGCTAAAATAGTAAATTTGCCTATTTTTGTTTTATTTCTATCATTTTTTTCCCTCATGTTTTACATTCTTTTTGAGTGTATATACATTTTGGGTCATTTATTTTCTTGGAGGAGTGAACCCTTTATTATTTAACATGACTCTTTCACTTAATAATCTTTCTTGTTCATAAGTGGGCTTTGTCTGACGATAGCTAATTTAGATTTCATTTTGATTACTGTTAGCATATTTTTCTCCATCCCCTTGCGGTCCTTTTGTCTGTTTCTTTGTATTTAAAGTAAGTTAGACATGACACAGATCTCTTGGACCTTTGTATTTTATCAGTTCTCACAGTCTATTGGTGGTGGTGTTTTTAGACCATTCATATTCAAAGTAATTATCATTATGCTTGGATAAATATATGTCACGTGTGCAGATGTTTTCTATGTCACATTTGTTCTTTGTTTCATTTTCCTTCTTTGCTTTTTCTGTTTTTTTTTTTTTTTAATTTTTTTATTAGTTGGAGGCTAATTACTTCACAACATTTCAGTGGGTTTTGTCATACATTGATATGAATCAGCCATAGATTTACACTTATTCCCCATCCCCGATCCCCCCTCCCACCTCCCTCTCCACCCGATTCCTCTGGGTCTTCCCAGTGCACCAGGCCAGAGCACTTGTCTCATGCATCCCACCTGGGCTGGTGATCTGTTTCACCATAGATAGTATACATGCTGTTCTTTTGAAACATCCCACCCTCACCTTCTCCCACAGAGTTCAAAAGTCTGTTCTGTATTTCTGTGTCTCTTTTTCTGTTTTGCATATAGGGTTATCGTTACCATCTTTCTAAATTCCATATATATGTGTTAGTATGCTGTAATGTTCTTTATCTTTCTGGCTTACTTCACTCTGTATAAGGGGCTCCAGTTTCATCCATCTCATTAGGACTGGTTCAAATGAATTCTTTTTGACGGCTGAGTAAAATTCCATGGTGTATATGTACCACAGCTTCCTTATCCATTCATCTGCTGATGGGCATCTAGGTTGCTTTTAACTTATAAGATTCTCTCTCTTCATCAAGTACACTGCTTTTTAAAAAAATTTAGTGGTTGCTCTAGAATTTTCAATACTAATTTCTTACTGTTAAAAGTTCATCTTCAATTAACATTATACTGTTTTATATGTTACTTAAAACAGAATTCCCAATTCTTTCCTCTCATTCCTTATAACATCACTGTCATTTTACTTATCCATATGATATAATCCTCCAAACACTGTCACTGATATTAAAGCAAGCAGGTACCTTTAAGATCAATTCATAATTTTTAAAAATTATCGTTATTTACTCCTTCTATGTTTTCTTTATATTGATCCAAGTTTCTGACCTACATTCTTTTCTTTCTGCTTTGAGAACATCTAAAATTTGCAAGGTAAGTCTGTTGAGCAATCAAATACCTCAGTTTTTGTTTGTATGAGAAAAATCTCCATTTTTGAAGGATGGTTTCAAAATATGTGGGCATTTTTCAAATCTTTGTCTATATATTTACTCCATTCTAATCTCTCACAATTTCTGATGACAAATGCACTGTAATGTTAAATTTGTTCATAAATACGTAAGATTATTTTTTTTCTTTGGCTTAAGATTTTTGCAGTCTGAAAATATTTAGCTGTAGTGAGTTTGGGGCAATTGTTTATGTTGTTTTCAGTATTACTCTGGTGTTATCTGAGCTTCTCAGTTCTGCGGCTCAGTGTCTGGAATCAGTTTTGAAAACTTCTCACCCATTACTACTTCAAATATTCTTCTGATCTTTTCTCTCCCCTTTGAAATTGTCCCAGAGTTCTTAGATATCCTTTTCTATCTTTCCTCGTTCTGTGTGTGTTTCACTTTGTTGTGTGATAAATTGTGAGGAGTAAGCATTCTCTAATATTCCAAATAAATCTTTTATGTTGTAGCGGCTCTGGTAGGGAACTATGTTCTGCTAAAGTCCTTTCCCCTGGAAAGTATGCCTTGATTATGGTGAAGGTCTGGACATGTGACATACTGTTACTCCTATCTTCTCCCTACCAAAGCCATGAAGCATCTTTCTTGGATCCTCAGTGTGAGAAACTGGTACACTTTCAAGACATATTGGAGTCTCCCAGAACTGTGATACTAAGGACTCCCTCATTCTCACACTAGTCACATTCAACAATCCATCAAAATTATCTGGTGTTTCTACCACTTTAGGGTTCCAGTGCAATATGCTCCAAGTAAGCAGACTCTTAGAGCGTCATTACTTACTCATTAGAGCGCTCTGGATACACCTGCTTCTACAGAGTGCAGGTATTTTACCACCTCAGTTCTGTGATGTCTTAGAAATCATTGATTTTCTCTTTTCCCTCCTATTTTTTCTTTTTTGATATAAGGATGGTGTAATGATTTCCAAGCTCTTTACATGTAATAAATGAGATATAAAGTATAACTAAGTGCTTTCAGCATAAAATTCTCAACTAGGGGTTCCCAGATGACCGGTCTGTTTTTCTTTTATTGGTATGACTCTATAAGCCCCATTCAGGAAGATTCTTAGAAAAACAGATCTCTATAGAGATTTTGTCAAGTTTGGGATCCAGACACCATTATATTAAAAACAACCCTTGGTGATTAGTTTCTACAACCTGGTTGTACAAAAGAATGTTCTCAAAAATGTTATTTTTGGCTAAAGCTATCAATTTATTATTCTCTATTTTCTAACTTTTAAGTGTCTAATATATTTTAAAGCAGTTATTATTATCTTAAATAGTCTATTTTCCATTTTCCTTCAAGAATCTGATCCCACAAATTACTATAATCAAACTGTTGGTTGTCATCAGTGTCTCAAACTTGACTGAAATTGAGGTATGGTATCAAGGTATCCATTAAAGTTCTAGAAAGCCCTTAAAAAATGATACATGGAAGTATTAATCAGTTTTCCTCAAATGATAGAGCAGTCCATTCAAATCATTAGCAGGAAGGAAATATCCAGTGACATATTTAAAATTCTGTAATAGAAAGTGATTAAAGTTAGTTAGGAAGATATAATTGGGGGTCTAAAAATTTGATATGTAAAATGAAGTTGGAGGCCATGCTTATTATTCATATAGGAATTCAGATCCCAGAACACCTTTGACCTGTCTCTCTATAGTGCAAAACTGAACAAATAGAACCTAGGAGTGTTTGATAAATTTGTCTCAAAATTGAGGCTCATAATTTTGATGCAAATTTTATTTATAGATATTTATATGCTGATAAATATATTCTCCCACATTATTAAAGTTATAGAAGATTAGGGGAGACTGAGTGAACTAGAAAGAAGTCTAGATCTTTATTTTCTTCCAAATAAAGTTTCCTGGAAGAGATAAACCTGGAAGATGCTGTTCCTTTGAGCTCTGAAGCTTTCACTCCTGCAGAGCATGTTATCGTTCCCAAAAATTTGATATGAATAAGGGAAAATTTTTAAATCAAAGTTCTGTGCTACTAAAATATTAATATCCCAAGATTCAGAAGCCTGAGCAAGAGATAATGTCACTGGGCCACAATGTATATATTAAAAAAAAAAAATCTTAGCCAATGACTTATTATTCCAAGTAAGAATATAATACTAGTATCCTTACCTAAAACACTTAGAAACTCATGCCCTATACAGAGTGCCTAAAATGTAAGCAAAGTGTACTGATGCTAATACATTGAACCATTTCCTAGGCAATATTCCTCAAATTAGGGAGTTAGGATGAAACATGGTCAAGTGTTAAAAATAGCTAGACAACAGTATTTTTTCCCTTTTCCAAATTTCAGTTCATATTTTTCTGTCCTCATTGATCTTTGATCCCCTCCACCCAAATTAAATGTATTTTGCCACTGCAGGAGAAATGATACAGTAGGCTTTGTGTGGTTTGCTGCCTACCACTTACAGTATTAACCATGAAAGTATAAAATAAACTGTGGATTCAGTGCATGCTTATGTGTAAACTGACTGCATTGAGAAGATGCTTCACTTGGTCCCATAGGGTTAGTACAAGCTCATTTAAAGTCAGCTTAGCTAGCAAGTTGTCTTCATGTATATAATAAGATTTCTGGTACCCTGGATAAGAATAAGGAGATAAAACTTAAATCATAGTACATGACACTTCAAAAGGTTTTTTATCTCACCTAATTTAAGATTCATAACTAAAGCCAGGCTATGATTTTATTCTGACATTTCATCTGCTTAGCATAAGGAAGAGTCATCATGACCTCAGAATCTGAGCCAGCCACAGCCATCCAGCAATTTAATTTTATACTCAGTAGGCTAGGATACTTTTCATCATTCTGGAAATGTTCTGGTTCATCTAGGAAACACTGGTCTTGTATTTTATCTTCTTAAATAGATAATGGAGTAGTAGTGATCCTCCAGATTAAGTTTATTTAATGGTCTTAAAATGTAGATTTTTAAAATCATGTCAATGAGAATAATCCTCTTTAGGTATTTTGCCAGATGCTTGGTAACAACTGTTCCGTAGTGCAATTTACCCTGAGATACTTGCTTCTGGAAGTTTTCCTGATTAAGTGAATCAAAAGTAAACAGGATGCAGTTCATACTCCTCTAAGTTTCAGATTGATGTGCAACACAAATTAAATTACTGTTAACTGCTAAAAATGTTCATTTTCATGCTTTATTTTTCAAATTCTTGTGTACATAATATTTTCCCACTGTAATTCAGCTTTAATCTGATGCAATTCTATTTAATATATAAAAAACTGGTGACATAAAAATCTATAACTGTTTTAAAGAATTATATTTCAAGATTCTGCCTTTTCTGCAGGTAGATGAGTAATACATTTTTGAATGGTGCTATTAATACTACTAAATTCTAAATAAAAATTGATGCCCATGTATGATTAATGAAAGCATTAGGATACTTTGAGGGCTTTAGGCAGAAGGTGAAAATCAGCAAATTGGGTGTTTGTGGGTAAGCTTTCTAAGGAAAAGAGAATTGAGAAAATATTTGATTAAATGAGCATGCTTCTAAGAAATACATAGATCTGAAATCCTATAGTCCTTTTTAAAAATATTTTTAAATTCCCCACCACAAATCTCCAAAAAGTAGAATGCTACGAATGAAGCAGAAAATCAAGGGAGGAATACCTTCCTAGCATTATCTGCTCATTTCCCCTTTAAGAAGACCCAGAAATATCTCCAGATAACCCTAGATTCTGAAAAACTACATTTTTTTTCACACTCCTATAAGCTTATCTGCAGTTTTCCCAAATTATTTTTTTTAGTATTCTGTCTCTCAGCAATGCTTTTAAAAGTGTCTCTTAAAGATGATGAGGTCAAAGAAAGTTAAGACATTTATTAATAATGTTTAAAAGGTCAAAACCATTGAGCACGTGAAGCATGAAATAAAAGAGCATTCTAGGGGTATATCTATTAATACCTTACAGTTAAGAGCTGAGTTGGCTTGAAGCATGACATCACTGAAAGTACAGGTATAAAAAGACATAGAAGCCAGCTAACAGACATGCCCTGAACAAGATTAATGGTTCTCCAGATGTGATTTACAGGAAACTGACTGTCCTCAAGGACATTGCTGGTTGTCTGCCAGCCCAGGTCTGCTGAATTAATGTTTAAATTATTGAGTTGGCCAAAAAATTGAACATCTTATGGAAAACTCTGAATGAACTTTTTTGGCCAACAGTATTTACCTACATCCTGCCTAATTCTAAAGGTGACTTGGATTTGAAATACATACTAGAAGAAAATTGAGTAAATGAGTAAATTAGCTAAGATTCAAAGTATGACACATCCATGGAGATATCACTACTTAATACAGGAGGTCCAACATCGTTGTCAGAATTGATGTAAAAACTGAAATGAGTTGACAAATGTCTAACATAAGGAAAGATAATTGTTAATTGTAGTGTCCGTGGTATAGTATCTGTCTTCTCAGTACTTACAGTCCAATCTGTGAAACAAATATGCAGTTTCAACCCATTGCCTTATGGAGGCCTATTAGGTCAAAGCACTCGGCCCAGTTTAGTACACTAAAGGAGGGGATGACACACAACAGGAGTTGATGTTCTAGTATCCAGGCAACTAAGAGACTTGTAGTGGGAATAGAGAGATTATAGAAGAAATAGATATCTGCAATATTCCATGACTGCTTTTATATGGAACATGGAAAAGAGGAGAAACCAATAGCACCATATCTTTGGTTGAAAGCACCACTGTCTAAGATTAAGAAACAAGAGGAGGAGTGTGTTCTGAGGAAGAAGAGAGGAGTTTCAGTTTGGACAAATGGGGTCTGAGGCTGCTTAGGAGAAATAGATCTCTGAAACTAAGGACAGTGACTTTTTCCCTCTGGGTCTTCAAGAGAAGAAATATAACAGAGGAAGCAACTTCCTCAAAACAACATTTTTATAATAAATAACATACCAAATTTCTTAGGTCATTTCTTATGTATTCCTCTCAGTTAAGTTGCTCAGTCGTGTCCGACTCTTTGCGACCCCATGTATTCACTGACAGTAGTCCAAAAGTAATATTTAAATATAGTTAACTGAGAGCAAATTTAAAGGTTTTTAAAAGTATATATCATCCAATGGATACATGTATATGTATGGCTGAGTCCCTTCACCATTCTCCTGAAACTATCAGAACACTGGTAATCTGCTATACCCCAGTATAAAGTAAAAAGTTAAAGTATTTATCATCCAGGTAGAGACCTTAAAGGGTTAGGCTGTGGATAATTTTCTTCTCAAATTCTTTTAGTTATTATAATGGGAACTTCATCTCTTTGGGGACTGTTGGGAAAACTACTTTTGCCTCTGCCTTCATCCTTGTAACTATTTCTTCCCAGGAGGAGTGATTTCTAATTGGTGGAATGACAAGAATCTCACAACTATTGATATTCCTTCCTCTTAGTAAGGGTTCAAGTGTTAAAATGACTGTTTTTCTATGTTATTTTCACTTTTAGGCTAGCTTATAGCAACAAATCATTCCTCATGGAATTCAGGCTTCGTAAAATAAGCACGTCTTGGTACAAGTCTGGGTCTGCCTTTTAGATGCAGGTTTGAATGGGAGCCTAATTTATCCCCAGTCTCAGGACAAGGTGAGTATGAAACTGTGACTTTTTCTTAGGTTGCCTGAGTAACTGTCCAATTGCAGATCAAATCTCCTTTTGCATGGGTCTCAGATCTGGATTTGGAAAAAGTGACAAATCTTTATTTTTGCAGCTTTTTATCTAATCTACTTTTCCCAGAAAGAAAAATTTATATTTTGATGCCAATTTAATGTTTATGTGTTTCAAGTCTTCAAGAATCTATAGCAGTTGGGGTACAATTATACCCTCAAAAGAATGCACACAGCCTCTCACTGGGATGGTTTTTGGAGTATTCAAATACTGAAGAATGGATGGTATACATTGCACTTAAAGTATAGAACAGCATTTTGGTTAGTGTTTCTAAGTGTTTTGGTACTTAAGATTTACTGGAGAAATAATTAAAATGCATATTTTCCAACACAAACCACAGATTCCAGATAAAATAGATTTGGAGTAGAATCCATTCTTTAACAAGAATGGTAGAATATTCTGATTCAGATATTCATGAATCTTCCTTGTAAGAGATAGTTATCAGTTTAGGAGCAAAACAGCAAATTTCTCAAGTTTTTGTTGAATGTTATCCATCTTGGAATCTAAAACTTGACAAAAGCTACCTAAAAAATAACTTTACTCATTGTGAGTTGAAATACTGTTGCTTATCTGACTCAAACTGATGGTGATCCATATTGTAGACTGAATAAGAAAAAAATAAAACCATCCTTCCCTTAATAATGAGAACTGTAAAACACAAAACGAATGAGTATGCTGCAATAGGATCAAAAGCCACAGAGTCATAAATTATCATCTTTAGACTGAGTTTTGAGGAATCAAAAATCAGAAAACATGAATATACTGTTATGAAACTGAGAAAAGATATTAGACCAGAAAACAAGCCAGTTGGTAATAGGATAGAAAGATCTCATGGAGCAATGGAATCATGCTCATATTCAGTAATATTCAAAGCCATAGCCAATTTTCACCCTGCAGTTTCTGCTGTAAATCTTTGACTTTTGTGTGTGTGGTTTGATGCCTATTAATTGTTACATTAAATTCCAAGTTGTTGTTGTTGTTGTTCAGTTGATAAATCGTGTCTAACTCTTTGTAACCCCATGCACTATAGCACACCAGGCTCCTCTGTCCTCCACTATTTTGGATAAATTGTGTTATGTTTACTTTTTATAAAAAGTGTGAAAATAGATACCTCTCCTGGGCATTGTTTTATATGGTATCTAATCCAGAGGCCATGCACATTATTTTACTCACTTTCTGTTTACCTATAGTGTATATGATATATTGACAAGGATAACTTAAAATCACTCAGAATAACTACCACCTAGTCCTCTGCTCTTGTGCATCTGCCTCTGGTGTCTGTCACCATCTTACCACAACTTAACTGTGGCTTGTTTCTTTAATTTACCCTATCTGTGGGGTAATTCTGAACCTTTCTAGGGATGTTTTTAGATTACTCATGGTTATCTTCCTTTAATAGAAATTGGAAACCACTGTGGTAGCTCAGGTGGTAAAGAATCTGCCTGCAAAGTAGAAGACCCGGGTTCGATCCCTTTATGTCAGAAAGATCCCCTAGAGAAGGGAATGGCAACCCACTCCAGTATTCTTGCCTGGAAAATCCCGTGGGCAGAGGAGTCTGGTGGGCTACCGTCCATGGGTTGCAAAGAGTCTAGCATGACTGAGCAACTGACAATTTCTCCACTTTCTTAGTCATTTCTAACAGGAACTTGGTTACATGGTGGCTGGAAGGGCAAAAATAGGACTTTCTCAGAGAAAATGAAGAATTAGACTTAAAAGTGGTAGCTGCTTTTGTAATTACTAAGGGAAAAGAGGAATAGACGGAGTCGGTCAGAGCGGGTGCTCAGACCTCTGTAAAGTGAACATGTCGCGGTGCTTCTGCTACCTGGGGACATAAAGTCAGGTTGGCTCTGAAGATGGAAAAAAAACCAAACAAATATGGAGATTAAAGTTTGTCACTGCCTCTACAGCGACACTAGGGGAACAGAAGTAGTAAATACGTTCTTTACAACTCCCTTATTCCAAGCTTTCTCTGGTTTCTACTGCCTGACCTAAATTCAAGTCCGCTCACAGTGAAAAGAATCCGAGTAACAGAATCAGAGCAGAGTATAGAAGGTTTAATTTAGTGCTGAGGAACAATAACTTTCACTGAAATAATTAATCTTTTATATGTGCTTTTTAATGTAACTTATTTTGTACTTCTCATTATAGTAATTAACTTCCCTGTGTATAGTAAACATGTTTTCATTTTAAGACTGTGACAACAAATGTATATAAATTATAAATAGAACTATGATTCTTGCTCAGAGAATTAGCATCCTATACACTGAATGAGACTCTCAAACACAGTATTTTATGACTGTTCAACTTGTAGCTCCTTGAAATGTTTCATTCTTTTTTGTCCTGCATATGCATTTAAAGCTGTAAATGTCTCTCAATATAGCTCTGCTTCAACTGCATCTCCTAAGTTTTATAAGCCAAGTTATTTTTCAATGCAAGTATTTTATAATTGTTATTCCAATTTTTTGACCCATTGATTTTGAAGTTTAAGTCTAATTTCCAAACATTTGAGGATTTTCTAATTATCCTGTTGTTGCTTTCTAGTTTAATTCCTCTCAGATAAGAAAATATCCTCTGTATTATTCAATACTTTGAAATTTGTTTATACTTAAGTGTATAGCATATACATTCACTTTGGAAAAGTGCCGCATCGTTACTAAAAATGATTTACATTTTGCTTCTCTTGAGTGTAGAGCTCTGTAAATATCAAACAGGACATATTGGTTATATATATTCCTTACAGTTTTGTGTCAGCCTTTTCTAACAAAGATTTGTGTTCATATAACCAAGTGTGATTGGTAATTTTTCTGTTTATCTTTTTTAAATTTTGGTTTTTTGCATTTTTAAGTAAATTAGGATTGTTATATCTCCATTTTCATAAAGACCGTTTATCCACATAAAATGTCTTTCCTTTGCCTCTAATATTTCCTCTATCAAAGTTTTTTATATTAGTATAGTTACATCAAATTAATTTGGTTAGTATTTAAATATTTTTACAGTATACTTTTTAAAAGTCACTTTCTATATTCTCATCTAAAATGTGACTTTCATACAGACAGGATGGCAGAGCAGAAAGACATGAGCTCACCTCTTCTTACAGTAACATGAAAAACACAACTAACTGCCAAACATTCTTTTGACCAAAAAATTGCTGGAACCTACCAAAAAAGATACCTTACATACAAAGACAAAGCAAAAGCCACAGTGAGATGGTAAGAGGAACGCAATCAAGATAAGATCAAATCCCATACACGCTGGCTGGGCAACTCGCAAACTAGAAAATAATTATACCTCAAAAGTGCACCCACAGGTGTGAGAGTTCTGGGCCCCATGTCAGGCTGCCCGGCCTCAGGGTCTGGCAACAAGAGGAAGAGCCCGCAGAGAATCTGGCTTTGAAGGCCGGTAAGATTTGATCAGTGGACTGAGGGAAACAAACCCTTCTCTTAGACAGCACCCACAGGGTCTCCTGAGTCCCAGGACCCAGGGCAAAAGGCAGTGATCTCATAAGAGACTGGGCCAGGCTTACCTCCTATGAAGGAAGGGGCTGGCTGCGGCTCACAGCGGGGACAGTGGAGCTGGTATGGGTAGTGCTGGTGAGGACTCCGTGGTGTCAGCTCTCTTGGAGGCTACCACTTTCTAACCAAGACCTGGCCCCACCCGGCAGCCCGTGGGCCCCGGTGTGGGAATGCCTCAGGCCAACCAACCAACAGGGCCGGAACACAGCCCCACGGATCAGCAGGCAGGCTGCTTAACGTCTCACTGAGCACATGGCTACCTGATAAACATACCCCCTGACACAGAGTCAATAGCAGAATAAATGAGGCAGACTAACAGATAAATGAGCTCAAAGAGAGAATGGTGGAGATCACTACTATGGAACATAATAAAGAGAAGAAATGAGTACAGCCTAAGAGATATCTGGGACAACTTTAAATGTACCAATATTCACATTATAGGGGTTCCAGAAGGACGAGAGAGAAACAGCCTGAGAAAATATTTGAAAAGAAAATAGCTGAAAAATTCCCTACCGTGGGAAAGAAAAAACTCACCTGTCCCACACTGGGTGAACTCAAGGATAAACATGGCAAGATAAAGACTAACCAAATTGACAAAAACTAAAGATAAAGAAAATATTAAAAGCAGACCCAGAGATTATTATACTAAGTGAAGTAAGTTAGAGAAAGACAAATATGATGTCAGATATGCAGAATCTAAAAATGATACATATGAACTTATTTACAAAACAGAAATAAACTCATAGAGAACAAAGTTCCAAAGGAAAGGCTGGAGGGAGGGACTGATTGGGAGTATGGATTGACATGTACACTCTACATATACATGGTGTGTGGTTTAGTCGCTAAGTCTATATTTAAAATAGACAGCCAACAAGGACCTACTATACAGCAAAGGGAACTCTGCTCCATACTGTGCAATAACCTAAATGGAATGTATGACTAAATCACTTTGCTGTATATCCCTGTAACTAACACATTATTAATCATCTATATTACAATATAAAGTTAACATTTTTAGATAAAAATAAAATGTGACTTTCATAAAGAGAAAATGGCTCTTTAATGTTTTTAGTCCTTTGACAATTTTTGTCATTTAAATAGATTTCTTTTATATTTATTCTGATACAGGTAGACTTAGATCACCATCTTGCTATTTATTATCTAGTTGTTCCATGTATTTTATTCTTTTCTAACATCCCTTTGAATAACGAATTATCCTTTACTATTTTATTTCTTTCATGCATATTTATATTGTTATATATTATTCTTTTCGTGGTTAGCTGCTAGAGATAATTATTTTACCACATCTCAGACAACATGAGAACTTTACAGCAGTTCAGCTCCATTTATTGCATTCTGAACTTTGTGCTATTATCGTAGGTGATTTGCTTTAAAAATCAAACATTTGCTTCTGTTTCTTTTAAATATAAAAATACTTTTCCAGTTTGCCTACATATTTTTCACACATACTGCCACTGTTCATTCATTTCTGACCATGAAGTTTCCATCAGAATCTTTTCCTTTCCACATTTTCCCTCACAGGTAATTCCCCAAAAGACTGTCTCAAGTGACAGTTAATTTCTAGAGGAATAGGAAGACCCTGCCCAGAAGTTACCTGCATCTTGCCCTTCTGTGTATCCCTGCCCACTCCCCTCCCTCATGAAAGATAGGTAGAGTAAAAAAGCATTAACTTGTAGCACCCTCCTAACAAAAGAACTGTGCATACAGATCAAAAGAATATTTAATTTAAAAAATCCCAGATGCAAAGAAGAAAGTACAGTCGATACTCAACAAATATATGAGGAAAGCCAAAAACATAAACATTTTACAGCTGAAACTGAGCAAGACCCTGCCAAGTCTTCCTAGCACAAGCCCCTCCGGACTCCCAGCCTCTTGTTTGTGGGACAAGCTTTATCTCCCAGGCATCCCTGAGTTCCAAAAATAGGCTCAAGCAGTTAACCATTTAAGTAGGGGCAGGAATGGGAACAAAGAAGCAACTGAGCAAGGAAGGAGATAATAGTATAAGCAGTAACTTAAACTGGGATGTGGGTTCAGAGGACCTTAACTCTCCTTTAGCAAAATAGATAAGAATGTGCATCAGAAAGTCTTGTGAAGACTAGTCCCCCAACCAAGTGCAAACTGCCGACCTCAAACTTGTAGACTCTGGACTGGTTCAAGTCAGAAGGTTAATAGTCAAGATTTCTAAAACACCACCCTACTACTTCACCACCAACCAATCAGAAAATTATCCATGAGCTGAGGACACATTCTATGACCCTTTTCCCATAACACTGCTTTTAAATACCCTTGCCTGAAAACCACTGGTAGTTTGGGTCTTTTGAGCACTGACTGCTCATTCTCCTTGCCTGGCACCCTGTAGTAAATGTTGTATTGATACTTTCCTTCACCACAGCCTGGTGTGAGTGGATTGGCACTGGCTTTGCCACGTGTTGAATCAGCAGACTTAAGTCCTGTTCCATTTGGCACCATAGTAACAGACAGAAGTATTTACAAGTTCATAAACTATTCTATTATGGGCAAACAGTTAAATCAGTCCCTACATATTATAATCTCAAAGTTTCGGTTTGGACCTTTTCTGCTGACTCTACCTTAGAACTTTCCAACACTGGTTTTTATTATTTTTCCAAATTATACCTACTTCTGTCTTCCAGAACAGAGGTGGAGAATTTTACTTTGCCTCTTCAGGGACTTAGATAAGTTTTGATTTTTTGTAAGTGTTCATAACTTTAAAATCTGAAATAAAATTGACTTGTGATATTATAAAATGAATACAGTTTTAAATGAAGTATGACAATAAGAAAGAAGAAATAGCTTATCAAAGAAAATATAAACAATGGAAAGTTTTAAATAGTTGGTGAAGTATTTTTTAAATATTAAAAGAGTAGCTGTGCTGCTCTTACATGCTATTCTTACAGAGTTAAATAGCATATTACTTTTCTAAAAGATCTGTCCATGGAAATTTATCCCAAGTGTAGCACAGAGGAATTGACAATGAAAAGTATGGGGAGGAGAGACAAGGTAGATAAAAAACAGACATTCTAAATCCTTATAAAGGTGACAAAGGAGAAAAGAGAAATGGAAGAAAGATTCTCCTTAAAGAAATAAAGAGAATACTCCAAATCTGAAGAAGGATGAGTAGAACAGATTGAAAAGACCAGGAATTGATGGTAAGAAACATACATACATACAACAAATATGTGCAGTAGAGTTGTTATTATTAACATAAAAAAAGAGTCTGAACCATGGCCCTCGTTACAAATTCTACAAATGACAAATGACGGGGATGGTGTAGAGAAAAGGGAATCCTCCGACATTGTTGGTATGAATGTAAGTTGATGCAGCCATTATGGAAAACAGTAAGGGAGTTTCCTCAAAAAACTAAGAATAGAGTTGCCATATGATCCAGCATTATGACTCATGGGCATATATTTGGAGAAAACTATAATTTTTATATATGCACCCTTATGTTCAGAGCAGCACTTTTCACAATAACCAAGACATGGAAACAACCTGAAAATGTGCATTGATGCATGAATGGATAAAGATGATGATGTACATACATACAATGGAGTGCCCCTTAGCCATTAAAAAGAAATAATGCCATTTGCAGCGAGATAAATGGACCTAGAGATTAGCATACTAAGTGAAGTAAGTCATAAAGAGAAAGACAAATACCATATGATATCATTTATGTGTGGAATCTAAACTGACACAAACTTAACTATGAAATGGAAAGAGAATCATGTAGAGAACAAATTTGTGGTTGCCAGTGGGGATGGGGGTTGGGGAGGGTTGGATTGGGAGTTTGGAATTAGCCAATGCAAATTATCATATTTATAATGAATAAACAGCAACTTTATGGCTCAGATGCTAAAGAGCCTGCCTAGAGTGCAGGAGACCTGGGTTCAGTACTGGGTGGCAAACCACTCCAGTACTGTTGCTTGGAGAATTCCATGGACAGTGGAGCCAGGCAGGCTGCAGACCATGGGGTAACAAAGACTTGGACACGACTGAGAGACAAACACTTTTAACACAAACAGCAAGACCCTACTGTATAGAACAGGGACCTATATTCAATACCATCTGATAAACTGCAATGGAAAACAATAGAAGAAAGAAAATATACATAGGTGTAACTAAATCACTTTGCTGTACAGCAGAAATTAACATTGGAAATCAACTATACTTCAATAAAAAAGTTCTGAATGTTTTCAGATAAAAGGACATTAAACTTCTAATAAAGCAGAATCAGGGCTAATTGGAAGATGGCCGACTAGAAAGATATGACCTTCTTCCTCTAACGAAAACACCAAAATCACAACTATAGAACAAAACACTGGAATCTACAAAAAAAGATATTCTACAAATAAAGAGAAAGAAACAGCCACAATGAGATGGTAGGTAAGAGGGGGTGCATGCTAAGTCACTTCAATCATCTTCAACTCTATGTGACTCTATGGACTGTAGCCTGCCAGGCTCCTCTGTCCATGGGATTCTCCAGGCAAGGATACTGGAATGGGTTGCCGTTTCCTCCAGGGGATCTTCCCAACCCGGTGACTGAACCCTTGTCTCTTTCCTCTCCTGAACTGGTAGGTGGGTTCTTACCACTAGCACTACCTGGGAAGCCCAAGTAGTGGGTACAATTGTGTTAAAATCCCATACCAGTGGGCAGTGAATAACCTACAAACTGGAAAATAATTATATCACAGACATTCTCCCACAAGAGTGAGAGTTCTGAACCCCACGTCAGGCTCCCCAGCCTGGGGGTCTGGCATCAGGAGGACGAGCCCCCAGAACATTTGAATTTGAAGGCCAATGGGGTGTGATTACAGGAACTCCACAGGAGTTCTGCATCCTGCTAAATGGAGATTACAAATAGAGAGTTAGACAAAATGAGATAGAAAATGTTCCAGATTAAGGAATAAGATAAAACCTCAAAGAACAAATAAGTAAAGTGGAGATAGGCAACCTTCCCAAAAAAGAATTCAGAGTAATAACAGTAAAGATGATGCAAGATATCAGAAAAAGAATGGAGGCAAAAACCAAAAAGTCAAAAAAGATGTTTAACAAAGAGCTAGAAGCTCTAAAGAACAAACATGAAAAATACACTGGGAAGTATCAATAGAAGAATAAATGACTTAGAAGAAAAGATAACTGAGCTGAAAGACAGAACGGTGGAATCACTGCTGTGGAACAGAAGAAAAGAAAATGAAAAGGAATGAGGACAGTCTAAGAGATCTCTAGGAAAACTTTAAAGGCATTAACATTTGCATTATAAGGGTCCCAGAAAGAGAGAGAGAAATAGGGCCTGAGAAACTCCTTAAAGAGACACTAGCTAAAAAAATCTTCCTTAACATGGGAAAGGAAGCAGTCACCCAAGTCCAGGAAACACCGAGAGGCAGGAGATTATATATATATATATATATATATATATATATATATATAAAGTGAAAGTGAAAATGAAGTCACTCAGTCGTGTCTGACTGTTTGTGACATCATGGACTGTAGCCTAACAGGCTCCTCTGTCCATGAGATTTTCCAGGCAAGAATACTGGAGTGGGTTGCCATTTCTTTCTCCAGGGAATCTTCCTGACCTAGGGATCAAGCCCAAGTTTCCTGCATTACAGGCAGAGAGACTTTACCCTCTAAGCAACCAGGGAAGCTTTATATATATATATGTGTGTGTGTGTGTAAAATGCAACAAATAACATACAAGGGAATCCCCATAGGATTATCAGCTGATTTTTCAGCAGAAACTTTGCAAGCCAGAAGGGAATGGCATGATATAGTTGAATTGATGAAACGAAAGAATGTACAACCAAGAATACTTGGTCCACAAAAGCTCTATTTCAGATTTGATGGAGAAATCAAAATCTTAACAGACAAGAAAAATATAGGAGAATTCACCACCAAACCAGCTTTACAACAAATGTTAATAGAACTTATCTAGGCAGAAAAGGAAAGGCCACAACTAGAAATAAGAAAACTATGAATAGAAAAGCTCACCAGTAACTGCACATATACAATAAGGTAGGAAATCATTCACACATAAATATGATATCAAAACCATCAATTGTGAAACGAGGAGAGGAAAAATGCAGGATATTGGAAATGCATTTGAAATTAAAAGACCAGCAACTTAAAAGTCTTGTTTATATATAGATGGCTATATTAAAGCCTCACAGTAACTGCAAACAGAAAATCTACAATCGATAAACACACAAAAAAGAAAAAGAAATCCAAACACAACACTAAAGTTATCAAATCAAAAGAGAACAAAGAAAGTAAAACACCTACAAAACAAATACAAAAAGATTAACAAAATGACAATCAGAACATACATATCAATAATTAACTTAAATGCAAGAATTTTAATGCTACAACCAAAAGACATAGACTGACTGAATGGATACAAAAATAAGACTGATATACAGGTTGTCTACAAGAGACTAACTTCAGATCTAGAGATATTTACAGGCTGAAAGTAAGGGAGTGGAAAAGGATATTTGATACAAATGGAAATCAAAAGAAAACTGGAGTAGCAATACTCATATCAGATAAAATAGACTTTAAAATAAGGACTACAAGAGACAAGCAAGGACACTACATAATGATCAATGGCTCAATCCAAGAAGAAGATATAATAATTACAAATATTTATGCATCCAACATTGGAGCACGTCATTACATACACAAAGCAACTAATAACAGAGGAAATTGACAGTGACAAAAGTCGGGGACTTTAACACCCCACATAATCCAATGGGCAGATCATGCAAACAAAATTCACAAGGAAACACAAGTTTTAAATGACACAATGGACTAGATAAACTTGATATTTATAAAGCATTCCATCCAAAAGCACCAGAACACAGTTTCTTCTAAAGTGCACATGGAACATTTTCTGTGTGATAGATCACATCTGGGGGCACAAATCAGACCTCAGAAAATTTAAGAAAATTGAAATTATGTTAAGTATCATTTCTAACCACAGTGCTATGAGATTAGAAATCAATTACAGGAATAAAAGCTGTAAACATACACAAATGCATGGAGGCTCAACAATATGCCACTAAATAACAAATCACTGAAGAAATCAAATCAGAAATCAAAATATACATTGGAAAAACTGACAACAAAAATATGACAATCCAAAACCTGTGGAATGCAGCAAAATCAGTTCTAAGAGGGAAGTTTACAGCAATACAATCCTACCTCAAGAAAGAAAAAAAAATCCCAAATAAACAACCTAATCCTACACCTAAAGTAACCAGAGAAAGAGCAACAAACAAACCCCAAAGTTAGTGGAAGGAAAGAAATCACAAAAATTAGAGCAGAAATAAAAGAAATAGAAACAAAGGAAACAATAGCAGAGATCAATGAAATGAAAAGCTTGTCCTTTGAGAAGGTTAACAAAATTATTGATAAAGACTTCTCAACAAAAAAAAAAAAAAGGGAGAGGATACAATTAGAAATGAAAAAGGAGGAGATACAATAGACAAGACAGAAATACAAAGGATGATAAGACAATACTTCAAGCAACTATATGCCAATATATATACCAATCACAAGTACTGAAATTGAAACTGAGATTTAAAATCTTCCAATAAACAAAACTCCAGAATGAGATGGCTTCACAGGCAAATTCTATCAAAGATTTAGAGAAGAGCTAACACACATACTTCTTAAAGCTTCCAAAAATTTGCAGAGGAAGGAACACTCCCAATTCATTCTATGAGACCACCATCACCCTGATACCAAAGCCGGACAAAAGAAGCACACAAAAAGAGAAAATTACAGACAAATATCACTGATGAACACAGATGCAAAAATCCTCAACAAAATACTAGCAAACAGAATTGAACAACACATTAAAAGGATCGTGCACCTTGATCAAGTGGGATTTATCCCAGGGATGCAAGGATTCCTCAATAAATGCAAATCAATAAATCTAATATGCCATATTTAAAAACTGAAGAATAAAAACCATATGATCATTTCAATAGAGGCAGAAAAAACTTATGACAACATTCAACACCCATTTATGATTAAAAACCTTTCAGGAAAGTAGGCATAGAGGGAACCTACCTCAACATAATAAAGGCCATATATGGCAAGACCACAGCAAACATCATTCTCAATAATGAAAACAACAAAAAGCATTTCCTTTAAGATTGGGAACCAGACGAGGATGTCCACTCTCACTACCATTATTCAACATAGTTATGGAAGTCCTACTAAGTAAGTGTTAGTCAGTCACATCCGTCTCTTTGTGACCCCATGGACTGGAGCCTGCCTGGTTCCTCTGTCCATGGGATTTCCCAGGCAAGAATACTGGAGTGGGTCACAATACCCTTGTCCAGGGGAATCTTCCCGACCCAGGGACCAAACACAGATCTCCTGCGTCGCAGGTGGATTCTTTCCTGTCTGACCCACCTAGCCACTACAATTAGAAGGGGAAAAAAGAAATAAAAGGATAAAGTAATCCATATTGGAAAAGAAGCAAAAGTGTCACTGTTTGCAGATGACATGATACTACACATAGAAAATCCTAAAGATGCAACTAGAAAACTACTAGCACTAATCAGTGAATTTGGTAAAGTTTCAGGGCACAAAATTAATATGCAGAAATATTGTGCATGCCTATATACTAACAATGAGACATCAGAAAGAGAAATTAAGGCAACAGTCCCATTTACCACCAGCAAAAAAAAAAAAAAAGTATCTAGAAATAAACCTACCTAGGGAAGCAAAAGACCTGTACACATAAAACTGTAAGATACTGATGAAAGAAATAAAAAAGGACACAAACCAATGGAGAGATCTACCATGTTCTTGAGCTGAAAGAGTCAATATTGTGAAAATGATTATAGTACCCAAAGCAATCTACATTATCAGTGCAATTCCTATCAAATTATCAGTGGCATTTTTCACAGAACTAGAACAAAAATATTTACAATTTGTGTGGAAACACAAAAGACTCGAATAGCCAAAGCAATCTTGAGGAAGTCAAATGGAGCTAAAGGAATGAGGTGCCCTGAGCTGAAACTATACTACAAAGCTATAGTAATCAAGACTGTATGATACTGGCACAAAAACAGAAATATAGATCAATGGAACAGAATAGAAAGACCAGAGAAAAACTCATATACCTGTGGTCACCTACTCTATGACAAAAGAGGCAAGAATATACAATGGAAAAAAGTCCCATTCTTCAGGATGTAATGCTGGGGAAACTGGACAGCTCTGTGTAAAAGAATGAACATTCTTTTTACACATCTGTGTAAAAAATTAGAACATTCCCTACCATCATACTCAAAATGGACTAAAGACCTAAATAATATAAGACCAGACACTATAAAACTCAGAGGAAAACATAGGCAGAACACTCTTACATAAATCACAGCACAATCTTTTTTTACCCAACTCCCAGAGTAATGAAAATAAAAACAAAAATAAATCAGTGTACCTAGTTCAAAAGCTTTTGCAAAGGAATTTTGTAAAGGTTTTTTACAAAGGTTTGTAAAGGTTTTTGTAAATTTTGTAAAGGAATTTTGCAAAAGCTTTTGTAAAGGAAAGTGAAGTGAAATCCCTGTTGTATTCAACTCTGTGCAACCCTGTGGACGGCAGCACGCCAGGCTCCTCTGTCCATGGGATTCTCCAGGCAAGAATACTGGAGTGGGTTGCCACGGCCTTCTCCAAAAGTAAAGGAACCCATTAAAAAATGAAAAGACAACCCTTAGAATGGAACAAAATATTTGCAATCAAAGCAACTGACAAGGGATTAATCTCCAAATATACAAATAGCACATGCAACTCAATGTAAAAGAAAATAAGTCAATCAAAAACTGGGAAGAAGAACTAAATACACATTTCTCCAAAGAATACATACAGATGGCCAACAGGCACATGAAAAATACTCAACATCACTAATTATTAGAAAAATGCAAACTGAAACCACAGTGAGAATGGCCAGCATCAAAAAATCTACCAACAATAAATGCTGGAGAGGGTGTGGAGAAAAACCAACCTTCTTACACTGTTGGTGTGAATGTAAATTGCTACAGTGATTATGGACAAGAGTATGGAGATGCCTTAGAAACTAAAAATGGAACTACTGTATGACCCAACAATCTCCCTCCTGGGCATATATCCAGGGAAAACCATTATTCCAAAAGATACAGGCACCCCAGTAATCACTGCAGCACTATTTACAATAGCCAGGACATGGACACAATGTAAATATCTATCAACAGAGTAATGGATAAAGAAAATATGGTACAAATGCACAATGGAATATTACCCAGTCATGTAAAGGAACAAAACTGTGCCAACTGCAAAGACACGGATGGACCTAGAGACAGTCATACAGGGTTAGTAATTCAGAAAGAGAAAAATATAGTATAATAATGCATATATGTGGGATTTAGAAAAATGGTACAGATGAATCTATCTGCAGAGCAAAACAGAGACACAGATATACAGAACCAACATATGGACACCAAGGTGGGAAAGGAGGGTGGGATAAATTGAGAGGATGTGATTGACATGTATACACTACTATGTATAAAATAGATAACAAATGAGAACCTATTGTATAGCACAGGGAAGTCTACTCAATGCTCTATGATGACCTAAATGGGAAGGAAATCCAAAATATGGGAAATGTATATACATACAGCTGATTCACTTTGCTGTAAAGCAGAAACTAACACAACATTGTAAAGTAACTATACTCTTACAAAGAATTTTAAAAAGAGAAAAAAATATTGAAATCACACCCGGCATCTTTTCTGACCAGAACCTTTTGAGACTAGAAATCAACTACAAGAGAAAAACTATAAAAAAACACAGTGCATGAAGGCTAAATAATATGCTGCTAAACAACCAATGAATCATTGAAAAAATCAAAGAGTAAATTAAAGAATACCTAAAGACAAATGAAAACAAAAACACGGTGACCCCAAACTTATGGGATGCAGCAAAAGCAGTTCTAAGAGGGTGGTTTATAGCAGTACAATCTTACCTCAAGAAACAAGAAAAATCTAAAACAAACAACCTTAGTCTTAATACCTAAAGCAACTAGAAAAAGAAGAACAAACAAAATCCAAAGTTAGTAGAAGGAAAGAAATCAGAAAGATCAGTGCAGAAATAAAAGAAATAAGAGAGAAAACAACAGAAAAGCTCAATAAAACTAAAAGATGGTTCTCTGAAAGATAACCAAGACTGATAAACCTTTAGCCAGACTCATCAAGAAAAAAACTGAGTGTTCAAAGTAATAAAATTAGAAATGACAAAGGAGAAGATACAATGGACACCAGAGAAATGCAAGAAATCGTGAGGCTACTACCAGCAGCTACATGCCAATAAAATGGACACCCTAGAAGAAACTGGACAAATTCTTAGAAAGGTCCAACTTTCCAAGACTGAACCAGGAAGAAACAGAAAATATGAACAGACCAATCACAAGTAATGAAATTGAAACTGTGATTTTAAAAACTCCCAACTGCAACTTAAAAAATCCCCACAAACAGATGGCTTCAGCAGAAAATTCTATC
The DNA here is from genome assembly GCF_019320065.1 of Cervus canadensis. Classification (NCBI taxonomy): domain Eukaryota; kingdom Metazoa; phylum Chordata; class Mammalia; order Artiodactyla; family Cervidae; genus Cervus; species Cervus canadensis. The sequence continues at coordinate 80,059,800 of NC_057388.1, forward strand.
AAACACTTACACAAGAGTTAACACCTATCCTTCTGAAATTATTCCAAAAATTGCAGAGGAAGGAACCCTCCCCAAATCATTCAAATGAAGCCACCATCATCCTTATACCAAAACCAGACCAGGGTACCATACAAAAAGAAAATTGCAGCCCAATATCACTGTTGAACATTGGAGAATAAAAACCATATGATCATCTCAATAGATGCAGAAAGAGCTTTTTATAAACTTCAACATTCATTTATGATAAAATCTCTCCAGAAAGTGGGCATAGAGGGAACATACCTCAGTATAATAAAGGCCATATATGACAAACACACAGCTTACATCATACTCAATGGTGAAAAGCTCAAAGCATTTCCTCTAAGATCAAAAATAAAACAAGGATGCCCACCTGTTGCCACTTTTATTGAACACAGTATGGGAAGTCCTACCCATCACAATCAGAGAAGAGAAAAAAATAAAAATATATTCATACCAGAAGGGAAGAAGTAAAACTATCACTGTTCTAAGATGACATAATACTACACATAGAAAATCCTAAAGATGCCACCAGAAAACTACTAGAGCTCATCAATGAATTCAGTAAGGTTGGAGTTGTACCAAATGAATGCATGGAAATCTATTGCCTTCTATACACTAACAACAAAAGAGCAGAAAGAGAAATTAAGGAAACAGTCCCATTTACCATCATGTCAGAAAGAATAAATTACCTAGGAATAAAGAAGGCTACCTAACTTCCATAGTGGTTCAGTAGTAAAGAATCCACCTGCAATACAGGAGACGTGGGAGACACAGATTCTGTCTCTGAGTCAGGAAGATCCCTTGGAGAAGGAAATGGCAACCCACTCCAATATTCTTGCTTGGAAAACCCCATAGACATAGAAGCCTGGCAGGCTACTCTCCATAGGTGCAAACAGTCTGACCCAACTGGGCATGCATGCAAACCTACCTAAGGAGGCTTGAGAACTGTACTCTGAAAACTGTACCACACTGATGAAAGCAATCAAAGATGATGTCACAAAAAGGAAGGGCATGCCATGTTCTTAAATTGGAAAAAATCAACACTGCCAATTGACTACACTACCCATGGCAATCTACACATTCAATGCAATCCCTATCAAATTACCAATGGCATTTTTCACAGTACTAGAACAAAAAAAATTTTTTTAATTTGTATGGAGACACAAAAGACTCTGACTAGCCAAAGCAATCTTGAGAAAGAAAAACAGAGCTGGACATAGCAGGCTCCCTGTCTTCAGACTATACAACAAAGCTGTGGTCATCAAAACAATATGGTATTGCACAAAGACAGAAATAAAGATCAGTGGAAGAGGATACAGACCAGAAATAAACCCACGCATCTATGAACTCTGAACTGAACTGATCTATGGTCAATTAATCTACAACAAAGGAGGTAAGAATACACAATGTAGAAAAAAGTTTCTTCAATATCTGCGACTGGGAAAACTTGACACTTAGATGCATATAAAAGGATGAAATTAGAATATTCTTTAACACCATACACAAAAATAAGCTCAAAATGGATTAAAGACCTAAATGTGAACCTGGGTATTATAAAACTCTCAGAGGAAAGGATAGGCAGAACACTGTTTGACATATATCACAGAAATAACTTTTTGGATCCACCTCCTAGAGCAATGAAAATTAAAAAAAAAAAAAAAAAAATTGGACCTAATTAAACTCAAAAGCTTTTGCACACAAAGGAAACCATAGACAACCCACAGAGTGGGACAAAAAATTTCAAACAATGCAACCAACAAAGGATACAGCTCCAAAGCATAAAATCAGATCATGCAGCTCAATATTACAGAAAAACAAATGGCAAACAACCCAACCAGAAAATGAGCAAGAGAAATAAAAGACTTCTCCAGAGAAGACATCAGGTCAGATAAGTTCAGTTGCTCCGTATGTGTCCGACTCTTTGCGACTCCATGGACTGTAGCACTCCAGGCCTCCCTGTCCATCACCAACTCCCAGAGCTTGATCAAACTCATGTTCATTGAGTCAGTGATGCCATCCAACCATCTCATCCTCTGTCGTCCCCTTCTCCTCCTGCCTTCAATCTTTTCCAGCATCAGGGTCTTTCCCAATGAGTCAGTTCTTCCCATCAGGTGGCCAAAGGATTGGAGTTTCAGCTTCAACATCAGTCCTTCCAGTGAACATTCAGGAATGATCTCCTTTAGGATGGACTGGTTGGATCTCCTTGCAGTCCAAGGGACTCTCAAGAGTCTTTTCCAACACCACAGTTCAAAAGCATCAATTCTTCAGTGTTCAGCTGTTTTTACGGTCCAACTCTCACATCCATACATGAATAATGGAAAAACCATAGCTTTGACAAGATGGAATTTTCAGCAAAGTAATATCTCTGCTTTTTAATAAGCTATCTAGGCTGGTCATAGCTTTTTTTCCAAGGAGCAAGCATCTTTTAATTTCACGGTTGCAGTCACCATCTGCAGTGATTTTGGAGCCCAAGAAAATAAACTCTCTCACTGTTTCCATTGTTTCCCCATCTATTTGCCATGAGGTGATGGGACTATATGCCATGATCTTCATTTTTTGAATGTTGAGTTTTAAGCCAGCTTTTTCACTCTCCTCTTTCACTTTTATCAAGAGGCTCTTACGTTTTTCTTCACTTTCTGCCATAAGGGTAGTGTCATCTACATATCTGAGGTTATTGATGTTTCTCCTGGCAATCTTGATTCCAGCTTGTGCTTTTTCCAGCCTGGCATTTCACATGATGTACTCTGCATATAAGTTAAATAAGCAGGGTGACAATACATAGATTTGATGTACTCCTTTTCCTATTTGGAGCCAGTCTGTTGTTCCATGTATGGTTCTAACCATTGCTTCTTGACCTGCATACAGATTTCTCAGGAGGCAGGTAAGATGGTCTGGTATTCCTATCTCTTGAATTTTCCAGTTTGTTGTGATCTACACAGTGAAAGGCTTTGGCATAATCAATAAAGCAGAAGTAGATGTTTTTCTGGAACTCTCTTGCTTTTTCAGTAATCCAATGGATGTTGGCAGTTTGATCTCTGGCTCCTCTGCCTTTTCTAAAACCAGCTTGAACATCTGGATGTTCTTGGTTCATGTACTGGTGAAGCCTGGCTTGGAGAATCTTGAGCATTACTTTGCTAGTGTGTGTGATGAGTGCAATTGTGCTCATCACACACACACATGGTTTGAGCATTCTTTTGCATTGCCTTTCTTTGGGACCTTTTCCAGTCCTGTGGCCACTGCTGAGTTTTCCAAATTTGCTGGCATATTGAGTACAGCACTTTAACAGCATCATCTTTTAGGATTTCAAATAGCTCAACTGCTATTCCATCATCTCCATTAGCTTTGTTCATTGCAATGCTTCCTAAGGCCCACTTGACTTCATACTCCAAGATGTCTGGCTTTAGGTGAGTGATGACACCATTATGGTTATCTGGATCATGAAGATCTTTTTTGTATAGTTCTTCTGTGTATTCTTGCCACCTTTTCTTAATATCCTCTGCTTCTGTTAGGTCCATACCGTTTCTGTCATTTATTGTACCTATCTTTGCATAAAATGCTCCCTTGGTCTCTCTAATTTTCTTGAAGAGATCTCTAGTCTTTCCCATTCTATTGTTTTCTTCTATTTTCTTGCATTGATCCCTGAAGACTTTCTTATCGCTCTTTGCTATCTTTGGAACTCTGCATTTAGATTGGTATATCTTTCCTTTTCTCCTTTGCCTTTAGTTTCTGTTTTGTGAACAAGTTCAAGAGAAGCTAAAAGCAAAGACATACAGATGGCCAACATGAATATGAAAAGATACTGAACATTGCTATTTATTAGAAGAATGAAAATCAAAACCACAATGAGATAACAGCTCACATGTGTCTGAATGGCCATCATTAAAAAGTCTACAAACAATAAATACTGGAGAGGGTTTGGAGAAAAGATAACTCTCCTATACTGTTGGTGGGAATATAAATTGGTATGGCCACTATGGAGAACAGTATGGAAGTTTTCCTAAAGAAACTAAAAATAGAGCTACCATGTGATCCAGCAATCCCACTGTTGGGCATATATCTGGAGAAAACTTGAATTCAAAAAGATACATGCACTCCATTGTTCATAGTAGAACTATTAACAATAGCCAAGATATAGTAGCAACTGAAATGTCCATCAACAGATGAATGGATCAAGATTTCATACATGTATATAATGGAATACTGCTGAGTCATAAAAAAGTGAAATTATGCCATTTGCAGCAACATGATTAGACCTGGAGATTATCATACTAAGTGAAGTAAGTTAGGCAAAGACAAAGATGATATTGCTTATATGCAGAATAAAAAGTGATACAAATGAACTTGTTTACAAAATGGAAACAGATTCATGAATTTAGATAACAAACTTATGGTTAACAAAGGAGAAAGGTGTGGGGGAGGGATAAATTAAGAGCTTGGGATTAACATATACACTATTATATTAAAATAGGTAACCAGTGAGGACCCATTGTATAGCACAAGGAACTGTACTCAATATTCTCTAATAAATTATATGGGAAAAGAATTTGCAAAGTGATACATGCATATGTATAACTAAATCACTTTTCTGTATGCATGGAACTGACACAACACTGTAAATCAACTACTCTAATATAAAATTAAAGATTAAAAAATAAAACTGACAGCGTTCTCATCAAAGTAAAATCTTTGAGACAATGAATAGCATTTTAAAAGAGGAATAGCAGATTCTAAGTAAATACAAGGTTTGAGTGAAAAAAAATTTAAACATGAAAATTCTCAGAAAGTATATATAACACCTATAAATTCCCAATGGAAGAAATTCTAGAGGACATACTTCTTTAATTCAAGAGAAAGAGGATTAGGTTGCAGGAAGAAAATGTGAGCAGTATAGTTAGGAAGGCTAAATTTTATGTTGGACTTCCCAGGTGCTAGTGGTAAAGAACCTGACTGCCAACGCAAGAGACATAACAGATGCGAGTTTGATCCCTGGGTTAGGAAGATTCCCTGCAGAAGGGTAAGGTAACCCACTCCAGTATTCTTGACTGGAGAATCCCATGGACAGAGAAGTCTGGTGGGCTGTGGTCCATAGGGTTGCAAAGAATCAGGCATGACTGAAGCGACTTTGCACACAGATTTTATGTATTAATATGCATAATGGGACAAATTATAAATCTAGAAACAAATTTATGTAATCAATAAGGGAAGTGAAGACTGCTGGTAAAGATTGATAAAGACTCTCCCTTAGACCAAATTTGACAGAAGATAGCTAAGAGAATGAAAAGAATGATTAGTCATTTGTTTTTTGAGACATAGAATATAGATGCTGATGAATTCTATTTGTACTTGGAAAACACAAGTTTAAATATGTGTGCTAAATACTAAATGCAAAGAGACTTCTGATTCCTGACCATAATGTATATAGAAAGATTCTCCTACTAAAATATAAATAGTCTTGAATTGAGACATACTTTGTAAACCATTTGTGGGCTCATAGGAAAATAAAAATAAAAATCACCAGAAAGAACAAAATAAAAAATAAGCTAAATTCAGACTGGGATAATCACTGCAAGTAATTGTTTTACCTTGGTTTAAATGTCAAAAATCAAGCTAAGCTATGAAATTAAAGCCTCGAGTCTGTACCAAGGTGTGAGAATATTAGGGTAGAACTATCAACGATAATAAAGTTGGTCCAGATAAGTAGAATCCTTGTATCCTGGCAAAAGTAAAAGCAATTTTCATCTAAGCCGAAACTAAACATGTGTCCAACTCAACTCCCCTGGATCCCCAAAAGTCCCAGCAGGCACTACAATGCCGTTTGACAAGAGGGACAGTCTAAAGAAGTAGAAACTAGACTGCAAACAGGTAGTTATTAAGGATCACATATCTTTTACTTGAAATATTGACAGAAAAAGCTGATCAGGAAAACACGGCTAAAATTCCTGTTACTAGAAAAAACATTTTTCCTGCAGAGGTCCAGACAGACTAGGGGTCCTAAAATGTAAGCCTATCTAGCTTCATGGTTGATCTGTTACCCTGCCTTCATTCCTGCTCCTCACATATGCCTTCCATCCATGTACACTTCACGTTAGCCTAGCTAGCCTATCATTGCAGTTATACTGGAAGGAGACTAAGTGTATTAATCATCAGTTTGTCAGAATATATACAGAGATATTCCAATTCAGATGATGTTTATTTTATTGTCCATGGCTTGTAATTGCTTTGCCCTCTGAAACAGAATAGCAAGATCAAGCTCTGACAAGAACATAAAATGGTAGCATAAAACCCACACTAGGAAAAAAGGAGGCTTAGGATCTAATGTCATTCTACATACTAGCTTTCTAAAACAAGTAACTTACCTCTCCTTTACTGATTTTTTTTTTTAAACAATGAAAAGATGCAACATTAAGAAACCAAGTATATTGAAAGGGGAAAAAACTCCTATAATGCCAGTTCTCTTCGACATGTTACAAAGAGAGCAAAGGAAGCATATTATAAAGTCAAATGATAAAGTAGCTGATCTAATAAAAAAAATTAGAAACAACAAGGAAGAATAGTTATTGCTGAAATCTATATTCTCACTTTAAACACTGAGGAAAAGGACAAAAAAAGATTAGTGTGATAAGAATGAGATAAGAGGTACAAAGAGACTGATGATCCAACAGAAATGTCTTAAAATGGAGACTACATCAACGGAAATCTTAAAAATGAATTCAGAGAAATGACACAGCAGAATTTCCCTGAAATGAAAAATTGCATAAGTAGATTAAAGATGCCAATTATACCAAAATGAATTAAAAGATAAAAATCAACATTGAGTTCTCTACTGGATGTTAAAAAGGTCATATATTGTAAAACTATATTTTGTCTAGGTAGAAAAAAGAAAGCCAACCACAAAGGCAAAACCAGACTAGACTCAGAATTATTCATAAAACCAGAAACAGTACAGCAAAATTTTGAAAGCACTGAGGAAATATTGTTACCAAGAAAAATATATTCATACTAATTTTCATTCAAGAATAAAAGCCAAAGGAATATATTCTCAAATATGAGGAAACTCAAAGACAGCATTCATAAGCCCTTTGGGGAAAATTACTTATTGAAATTTAGCTAACCAAGAGACCATCAAAACATACAATTCAGAAATGAAGAAGCCATCTAGAAGAACTGGTGGTGTTTATTCAAATCATATAAACTAAAATTTGGAAACACAGAGAACTGAAGAGATAGACCAGAAGTGTAAGTGCTACAAACTTGGACCAGGTCCAAATGTATTCCAAAAAACAAAAGTTGTAGAGAGTGAAAGTTATGGTGATAATGACTTCATCTCTGATAGCAGGGAGTTAATAATAAAAAAATTATTAAATAGAAATATATAATAGAATTATTATAAAGAAATAACAATGCATTATTAGAAAATAGAGTTTATAAAGAAATGATTTCAACACCTCCCAAATCCCCGAGAGCACAACTTTAAAAGTTTTTTTTTTCTCCTGAACCTGATACAATCAGTCCTTCTCTCCTCCTATCACATAGAAACTGCTTTTGTTAACATCACCAATGACCATGTTGTCATACCCCATGACCACTTCTCATCCTGCATCTTATCTGCCCCATGTGCAGCATTTGACACTTGAATTACACCCTCCTTCTGACAAGACTGACAAGACTTACTTTCTTCAGATAGGATAGCAAAGTATGTCCTGATTTTTCTTTGACCTCATGGCCTACAGCTTTTTAACATTTCAATTATTAATGGCAACCCACTCCAGTACTCTTGTCTGGAAAATCCCATGGACAGAGGAGCCTGGTAGGCTGCAGCCCATGGGGTCGCTAAGAGTCGGGCACGACTGGGCGACTTCACTTTGACTTTTCACTTTCACGTGTTGGAGAAGGACATGGCAACCCACTCCAGTGTTCTTGCCTGAGAATCCCAGGGACGGGGGAGCCTGGTGGGCTGCCGTCCATGGGATCGCACAGAGTCAGACATGACTGAAGCGACTTAGCAGCAGCAGCAGCAGCATCCCAGAAGCTGTAAAAGCTATAGCGTTCCTAGGTTATGTCCTTAAACAACTTCTCTGTGCATACTGACTTCTTTACGGACCATGTGGAATTTCCTCAAAACACACAGTGAATTGACAGCATTTATATACTGTCAACTTTCAATTTTTGTATCTAGCCTAAACCTGTCCCTGAGTTCTAGACTCAAGTATTCAACCACTTTCTTGACATCTAAATGTGGATATCTAATAGATATCTCAAAGTTAACATGTCAACAGTGAAACTCCTGATACCACACCTTACCCCACTCCCCTTTGCTTCTCCTACTGCTCATCCAGTCTCCCCCATGTTAGTAACTGGTAACATTATCTTTTCCATTGGCTCCTTGTTCTCATATCTCATCTCATATCTCATCAAACTCTGCTTGTTTTATCTTTAAAAGACATCCATCTTCACTGTAGCTAGTACACGCCACCATTACCTGCCAGCAGTATCATTCCAATGACTCCTTACTGGCCTCCCTGCTTTTATCTTTGTTCCTAAAATGTCCTCCCAGCAGAGCAGTGTGTGTTAGTGGCTCAGTCGTGTCCAACTCTTTGTGACTCCATGGACTGTAGCCCACCAGGCTCCTCTGCCCATGGAATTCTTCAGGCAAGAATACTGGAGTGGGATGCCATTTCCTTCTGCAGGGGATCTTCCCAACCCAAGGACTGAACCTGAGTCTCCTGCTTGGCAGGCAAACTCTTTACCATCTGAGCCACCAGGGAAGCCCCCAGCAGAGCAGTGAGAAGGAGCCTATTAATATTCAATCATTTTACTTCCTTTTGGGCTCAGTACCAACTAATATATTCTTACGTGTCTCAGAGTAAAATACAACACTTTCTTTGGTTTTTTACCAATGTGAATCTGACCTCCATTACATCTCAGCATCATAGGTAATAACTTTTGGTCAACTGGAAAGGACTTTTGGAAGGCAAGGCTTTGAAAGACCAATAAAGCCACTATCATAGAAAAATATGTAATGGGTAATAAGTAAGTTAAGTTTGCTGGTTGTTTCTAAACATACTAAATTTTTTTAAGAAAATGAATTATAAATTTGAAGTCCAAAATTCTTGGCTCAAAATCTAACTAGATGAGAGATTTCTCTGCTTCTGTGTAAGAATTCAGTGCAGTCATTGCATTTAATCTATCTATATATATATATATAGAGAGAGAGAGAGAGAGAGAGAGTTTTTTTTTTTTAAACCAAACTACATGGACTACAAGGAGATCCAACCAGTCCATCCTAAAGGAGATCAGTCCTGGGTGTTCATTGCAAGGACTGATGCTGAAGCTGAAACTCCAGTACTTTGGCCACCTCATGCGAAGAGTTGATCCATTGGAAAAGACCCTGATGCTGGGAGGGATTGGGGGCAGGAGGAGACGGGGACGACAGAGGATGAGATGCTGGATGGCATCACTGACTCGATGGACATGAGTTTGAGTAAGCACTGGGAGTTGGTGATGGACAGGGAGGCCTGGCGTGCTGTGATTCATTGGGTCGCAAAGAGTCAGATACGACTGAGCGACTGAACTGGACTGAACAATATCAGCTGAATTCACAGCTTTGAGCAGACACATGTGAAAAGAAAGAGCCTCTAAAGAAAAATAACAGAGGAATCAGAGTCTCCGTTAGAAATGGAAAAAACTACTTTATGAGGGTCTTGATACCTTCCCTGAAGACATTGTGATGATGTCTCTAAGGCACTTTACTGGCAAAGGAAAGCACATTTATTTCTTTATCTACTGCCAAACAACCTCCAGGCTCCTAGAGTTAGAGTCCAGCATTCCTCAAAGGACCAATATAAGTTTAAGCTCCCAAAAAAGTATAAACTTAAATCTCAAGATATCCATCACCTTACATAATTACTACTTTTAGTGGTGAGAAACTTTCAAGTATATATTACTGTTGACTATAGTCATCATGATGTACATTAGATCCCCAGATAAGATTCATTTTATAACTTGAAGTTTATACCATTTGACTATTGTCGCCCCATTTTGCCCATCCCCAACCCTTAGCAACCACAATTCTTCTCTTGTTTCTATAAGCTGGGCTTTTTTAGATTCCACATATAACAGAGATCATATAATACTTGTCTTTCTCCGACTTACTTCACTTATTATAAAGGCCCTCAAGGTCCCTATGTGTCTCAAGGTCCGTCCATGTCACAAATGATTTCCTTCTTTTTTATGGCTGAATAACAAACATCTGTGTGTATTATATATAGACCACATTTTAATTATCCATTCATCTGTCGATGGTCACTTAGGCCATTCCCAAGCCTTGGCTATTGTGAATTAATACTATTAATACATTGAACCTTTTCAAGATAGTGATTTCATTTTCTTCATATATATATACCCAGATGTGGGACTGCTGGAGTATATGGTATAAATGGTTGTATTTGTTATTTTTTGAGAACTCTCCAAATTGTTTTCCATAGTAACTGAACCAATTTACATTGCACCAACAGAGGACAAGGATTCCATTTTTTTCTACATCCTTGCCTTTGTTATCTCTTTTAATAACACCCATTTTAATAATAGGTGTGAAATGATGTCATTGTGGTTTTGATTTGCATTTTCCTGATGATTAGTGATGTTGAACATCTTCTCATATGCCTGTAGGTCATTTGAAATATCTTTGGAAAAATGTCTATTTAGTTCCACTGCCAACTTTTCAGATTTTATTTTCTGCTATTGAGTTGTGGTTTGTTTACATGTTTTGATTGACAACCCTTATCAGATAAATAATTTGCAAATATTTTTTCTCACTCTGTAGGCTGCCTTTTTATTTTGTTGATTTTTTTTTTTCGCTATGTAGAAGCCTTTTATTTGATGTAGTCCCACTTACTTATTTTTGCTTTTGTTGCTTGTGCTTTTAGTCTCATATCCAAAAAATTGTTCCTAGGACTGATGTCAAGGAGCTCCTTCTCTATGTTAAAATGGCTGTTTCTGGGAAGGGATGAGTGTTAGAAACTCCTGTATTACCATTTTTCTGATGTCACCCTTACAGTAGTCTTTTTGTTATAAATTGTTAAGCAGTTTCTATAATTAACATGAAAATTCACAGGACATAGGATAGGCAAAATAATCTTGAAAAAGAAGAACAAGTTTTAAGGATTTGCAATATCTGATCTCAGTACTTCGTATAAAACCAAGATAGGGTGGAAACAGTGTAGATATAGACAAATAGATCAATGCCAAGAACAGAATCACTAGAAATAGAGCCACATGTAAACAGTCACTTGCTTTTTGTCTCAAAGCAATTTCATAGGGGAAAAAAAAGGTCTTTTCCGGATGGTGTTGAAATAGATAAGTGTACAGGAAATAAATGAAACCTTATTCCATAATAAAAATTAATATGAGCAGTATCATAGACCCAAATGTAAGTTAAAATAATGCTGAGGAAGAAAGCAAAGGTTATCTGCACCCTGAGTTATGTAAAGAATTCTTAGAGACAGCACAAAGGCACTGACCATATAAGTAGTAACTAATAAATATGACCTTATCAAAATTTAAAATTTCTATCAAAATAAACTTAAAGAAATGAAAAAGCCGCAGATTAAGAGAAATTACCACTCATGTGTCTGATGACCAACCTATATGCAGAGTATATTTAAATAACCCTAAAGCTTAAGGAAAAAAAGGCTCGGTTCTTTTTTCTTCTGTGATGACTTATGATTAATTGTAAGCTGAATCATGATCATTATAGACGTCATAAACATTTCATTACCCTTGGCAATATGACTTCAGAACTCCTCCCATTGAGGGGGACTGGCACTGTGACTCCCATGGACCAATAAAATCCAGGGTAATCATCATGTGCTGTTTCCAAGTTCATGCACCAGAAAACCTGCCTGGTTCTTCTCCCTTATGTAATTTTGCCTACTTTCCATATGAACAAGCCCCAGCATACAATTGGGGGATTAAGAGACCACAAGAGGAGATGCCCTGTCGCACTTAAGGCTCTCCTAGACCAGTCCAACTTCACTTACTCAGCAGCTGACTACAACTGCATGTGTGAGCTCAAGCAAAACCAAAAAGGCAGCTCGAGAGCCCAGCACAAATTGTTTACTCAAAGAATTATAAGCTAAATAAATAATTGTTTTTAACCATCTTTTAAAAAAACTGTCTCTCTACTTGTGAGATGTCTACTCATGTTTTCTGTTTTTCTTCTTAGAATATTTGCTAGAATTCACCAGTGAAGTTATCTGGGCCTAGACTTTTCCTTGTAGGAGTGATCATCCTTACTGACTTGGATCCCCCTACCCCCAACCCCCACACCATGGGGCTATATTCCCAAGAAATTAAAGCAGAAATAAGCTATTAAAGCAGAGAAAAGCATCACCATTTCCAAGGCAAACTGTTAAATCTCATATTAATCCAAGTCTAGGCTCTAACCACTAAAGCCAAAGGAGATGAAGCTGAATGGTTCTATGAAGGCCTACAAGACTTTCTAGAACTAACAGCAACAAAAGATGTCCTTTTCATCACAGGGGAATGGAATACTAAAGTGGGAAGTCAAGAGACACCTAGAGTAACAGGCAAGTTTGGCCTCAGAATACAAAATGAAGCAGGGCAAAGGCTAACAGAATTTTGTCAAGAGAAGACATTGGTCATAGCCATCACCCTCTTCCAACAAGAGGTGACTCCACTCATGGACATCAGCAGATGGTCAACAACGAAATCAGATTAATTATATTCTTTGAGGCTGTACATGAAGAAGCTTTACAGTCAGCAAAAGCAAGACTTGGAGCTGACTGTGGCTCATATCATGAGCTCCTTATTGCAAAATTCAGACTTAAATTGAAGAAAATAGAGGAAACCACTAGGCCATTCAGGTATGACCTAAACCAAATACCTTATGATTATACAGTGGAAGTGACAAATAGATTCAGGGGATTAGATTTGATAGATCTGAATAACTAGAATGGAGGTTTGTAACATCGTACAGGAGGCAGTGACCAAAACTATCCCCAAGATAAAGAAATGCAAAAAGGCAAAACGGTTGTCTGAGGAGGCCTTACAAATGGCTGAGAAAATAAGAGAAGCAACAGGCAAAGGAGAAAGGGAAGGATATACCCATTTAAATGGATAGTTCCAAAATATAGTAAGGACAGATAAGAAAGCCTTACGTGAACAATGCAATGGAATAGAGGAAAACAGTAGAATGGGAAAGACTAGAGATCTCTTCAAGAAAATTAGAGATACCAAGGGAACATTTCATACAAAGATGGGCACATAAGGGACAGAAACGGTATGGACCTAACAGAAGCAAAAGATATTAAGAAAAGGTGGCAAGAATACACAGAAGAACTAAACAAAAAAGACCTTAATGACCCTGATAACCATCATGATGTAATCACCCACCTAGAGCCAGACATCCTGGAGTGTGAAATCAAGCAGCCTTAGGAAGCACTACTACAAAAAATCTCATGGAGGTGATGGAATTCCAGCTGAACTATTTCAAAATCTAAATGATAATGCTGTTAAAATGCTGTACTCAATATGCCAGCAAATTTGGAAAACTCAGCAGTGGTCACAGGACTGGAAAAGGTCAGTTTTCATTCCAATCTCAAAGAAGAGAAATGCCAAAGAAAGTTCAAACTCCCACACAATTGCATTCATTTCATATGCTAGCAAATTGATGCTGAAAAATCCTTCAAGCTATGCCTTTAACAGTATGTGAAAAAAGAACTTCCAGATGTACAAGCTGGATTTACAAAAAGCAGAGGAACCAGAGATCAAATTGCCAACATCCATTAAATCATAGAAAAATCAAGAGAGTTCCAGAAAAACATCTACTTCAGCTTCATTGACTACGCTAAAGCCTTTGAATGTGTGGATCACAACAAACGGTGGAAAACAAAGAGATGGGGATATCAGACCATCCTACCTGCCTCCTGAGAAATCTGTATGCAGGTGAAGAAGCAACAGTTAGATCCAGGCATGGAACAATGGACTGGTTCAAAATTGGGAAAGGAGTGCATCAAGCTATATATTGTCACCCTACTTATTTAATTTATATGCAGAGTAAATCATGAGAAATGCCAGACTGGATGAAGCATAAGCTAGAATCAATATTGGTGGTGGTGGTTTAGTCACTAAGTCATGTCTGACGCTTGCGACCCCATGGACTGTGGCCCGCCAGGCTCCTCTGTCCATGGGATTCTCCAGGCAAGAATACCAGAGTCGGTTGCCATTTCCTTCTCCAGGGGATCTTCTGGACCCAGGAATCAAACCAGTTTCTCCTGTAGCTCTTACAGTGCAGGCAGATTCTTTACCGCTGAGCTATGAGGGATATAGCTGAAATCAGTATTGCTGAAAGAAATATCAATAATCTCAGATACGCAGATGACACCACCTTGCTGCTGCTGCTGCTGCTAAGTCACTTCAGTCATGTCCGACTCTGTGCGACCCCATAGACGGCAGCCCACCAGGCTTCCCCATCCCTGGGATTCTCCAGGCAAGAACACTGGAGTGGGATGCCATTTCCTTCTCCAATGCATGAAAGTGAAAAGTGAAAGTGAAGTCGCTCAGTCGTGTCCAACTCTTAGCGACCCCATGGACCGAAGCCTGCCAGTTTCCTCCGTCCATGGGATTTTCCAGGCAAGAGTACTGGAGTGGGGTGCCATTGCCTTCTCCAGACACCACCTTAGGGCAGAAAGCAAAGAGGACCTAAAGAACCTCTTGATGAAGGTGAAAGAAGAGAACAAAAACTGGCTTAAAACTCAGTGTGCCAAACCTAAGATCATGCATCTGGTCCCATTGTTGTCACTTCAGTCGTGTCCAACTCATTGCAAACCTATTGACTGTGGAGTCCACCAGGCTCCTCTGTCCATGGTGTTTTCCAGGCAAGAATGCTGGAGTGAGTTGCCATGCCTTTCGCCAGGGGATCTTCCTGACCCAGGGATTGAACCTGTGTCTCCTGTAGCTTCTGCATTGCAGGCAGATTCTTTACCACTGAGCCACCTGGGAAACCCTGGTCCCATTACTTCATGGCAAATAGATATCAAAAAAATGGAAACTAGGACAAACTTTATTTTCTTGGGCTCCAAAATCACTGTGGACTTTGACTGCAGCGATGAAATTAAAAGATGCTTGTTCCTTGGAAGAAAAGTTGTAAGAAACCTAGACAGCATATTCAAAAACAGAGACATTACTTTGCTAACAAAGGTCCATATCGTCAAAGCTATCACTTTTTCCAGTAGTCATGTATGGATGTGAGAGTTGGACCATAAAGAATGCTAACCTCTGAAGAACTGATGCTTTCTAACTGTGATGCTGGAGAACTTTTGAGAGTCCCCTGTAACGCAAGAAGATCAAAACAGTCAATCCTAAAGGAAATCCACCCTGAATATTCATTGGAAGGACTCATGCTGAAGTTGAAGCTCTAATGCTCTGGCCACCTGATGCAAAGAGCCAACTCACTGGGAAAGACCCTGATGCTGGGAAAGATTGAGGACAGGAGAAGAAGGGGACGACAGAGGATGAGATGGTTGGATGGTATCACCGATTCAATGGATATGAGTTTGATCAAACTTTGAGAGATAGTGAAGGACAGAGAAGCCTGGTGTGCTGTAGTCCATGGGGTTTCAAAGAGTCAGACACTACTTAGGGAATGAACAATAAGAAACAATTAAAATACTCTTGGATCAGTTTCTCAGCAGGAGTCAGGTGGCACACTCAATTTAGGGTAATTCAAGGACTGTTAAATGAAGGACAAACTTAATATATGTGATCAGGAGAGAGAGATCATAAGGGATATTTGAGTTCCCTGGGTTTAGCAGTACTAATACTCCAACACCAATACCCAAAGGATCAAGGAATAGTGATTATTGAAAACTGGGATAAGAGAGGAGGTGAGCTCTCCTCTTCAGGGACGCCCTCAGCCTAAAGAAACCAGAAAGGGAGCCTCAGCTTTACATCCCTCCCTGCCTTAGATCTTTTGTCACATCTCTAAGGTTAAACTCGATTGAAACCAAAGAGTGAGAAGCCCATTCATGTGGTTAGATAGGTGATCCTCCTGGAGCAAAGAACAAGACACAAAAAAAGGTTATATAATGATCTGGGACAGCAAAATGATGTTACAGCATGAAGAGCACTCAAGAAAATACACATTTTTAATTTATAGATATATATTTTAATGAATTGATGTATGTATGTATGTTGCTGTGTCAAATTGTGGCAGTCACCCTGAAGGCAATTTGGAGGCATTCACTGGCATTTAAAATACTCAATTTTGTATTTCTGAAGTACTGAAAAAGTACAAATGCACCAAGGGTTGAACTCTGGAACAGTAACTAAGAGAAAACTTTGGTTACCATCTGGGATTAGTGTAAGCTTTAAGAGAATCTTTACACCTATCTATTGTTTTCTAAAAACTAAAGGCTATTTTGTATATGTACTGCTTTGATAACAAAAAAATTTAAATTTTAGAAAAACAAATACACTAATTATACAAGAGTCAAGATAAAATAATTCTTGCCATTAATCATTCCACATATGTGGCTTTTAGGTTCCTGGTTGCCAAAGGAAAATGAACAAGATTATACAAGATTGTCTAATGAAACATTCCAGTTGAGATGTTTTATTTCTACGAAGCTCCTCCCAGTATTAAATACTGTACCTCTATAAATTCTTCACATAAATTATCATAAATGACAGAAATAACATTCAGGGTACTATCTTATTAGAAGGTTTAATCAAATTGCATAAGTATTTTTCACAAAACCTTTTCTTTTACCAAGTAGTTAAAAATATAAACAGTACTATTTGAAGGCTCAGTGAAGAAATTAATGATGTAATCCAAATACATTATATTCAAGTAGTATAATCTGAATGAAGATAAAGATATCATATTTTCCATTATTTTTATATAATGTATTATTTAAAGTGTTTTCATAATGACAAGTATATAAACTTCACCTTTTTAATACAATAATCTCGCCAAAAATATTGGTCGTCCAACAGTAAACTCACTAGAAAAGACCCTGATGGGGAAAATATTGAAGACAGGAGGAGAAGGGAATGACAGAGGACAAGATGGTTGGATGGCCGCACCAACTCAACAGATATGAGTCTGAGCAAGCTCTGAGAGATGGTGAAGGACAGTGCCGCAGTCCCTGGGGTCACAAAAAGTCAGGCACAACGGAGCCACTAAACCAACAAAAATATAGATGATCTGTTGCTGTTTTCCAATTATTCATCTTTCAGGTATGGTTGGAAAAATTAATAAAGTAACACATGGATCACAAAAACATGATTTATAACAAGATGAGATTATATGATTTTTTTAAATGTATGCACCTCTTCTCACCTTGATCAGTTCACATTTAAGCACTCTTTAATATAATGCATTTCTCAAATTTATAGAAGAGATATTTTATACTCATTATACATATTTTGTAACCTCACCATGGCCAAACTAGTTTTGGCATAATATACAAAAGCAATTATATTTTGATGCCTTTCAAGGGTTTTATTACTGAAAGCACCAGATGGAATTGTTGTTGTACTTATAACATTACTGAGGCATGACTTTTTATACAGGGTTGTATTTGATCTGCTTACAGATACCAGAAACACAAGTCAAGTCTAAAAAACACAAATAGGAAAATCTAAAAGAAAATCTGAATAAAAAAGATTAAGATTATAAATATTTAACCCACAACTCTTGGATTTCCTGTAAGAATGAAGAGGATTGATTACATTGACAGCCATTTTGGTCAGAATGATATTAAAAAAAAAAAATACACACACACACATATAGACTAAGGAAAAGAATGGATGGATTAACAAGTTTCCCAAGAAGCAATGCAAGTTTTAGTCCAGTAGGTTGTTACTCCAAGGAGACCTACAAGCAATGGTGAGTCATCCATTAGCAATAACTTGCAGTTTCTTTAAAAATCCCTCCCCAGATCACACTATGTCTTTATTCCAGATAAATAAAAAATGAATATTAACTGCATTATTGATGCTTGATTCACCTCTGGATGATGAGGTCAATCTCAGCAGTGGGGAGTTTTAACAGAGTCTTGACAACTTCAAGTCTTAGGCCAGTGCTTAGGAGAACAAGACTTTTCTGCATGATATTTGTATTCCCACTCTAAAGGCAGAAAATTTTCCTTAAAAATTATTTTCCTCATGTAAAATGTGCTATTTGCATTTTCTGCATATGTGAACCCAGTCCAAATAACTTTACAATGCTGCATTATCTTCTCCAACTTGACACAAAAATCACTTCTTAGTCGCTGGGTAGGTTTGTTAGTCTCTCTTCCTTTGGAGATACAGAGAGGGCAGAGATGGTACCTATTTGCCACTGCTTGGTTTTAAATGAATCAATGTATCTGACATCACTTCAGTTCAGTTGCTCAGTTGCGTACAACTCTGCAACCCCATGGACTGCATGCCAGGCTTCCCTGTCCATCACCAATTCCCAGAGCTTATTCAAACTCACATCCGTGGAGTCAGTGATGGCATACAACCATCTCATCCTCTGTCGTCCCCTTCTCCTCTTTGAGATAGTTTTTATCCAGATATTACAAAGCACAGTGGATCACTAACTGGCCCAAGGGTCAAAGAGAAGGATGGAGTTTTAACCCAGGTTAAAACTGGTTAAAACTCTGATTCCAAAGTTCTTCCACTAATAAGTTATAATTCCTCCTAAAATAAAGCATTGGATTTAGTACTCCAAGCTATAAATACTGCTTTACTGGATTGAATATGTTCCTATAAAAACCAACATCCACCCAGAATCTCAGAATGTGACCTTCTTTGGAATTAGAGCCTTTGTAATTAGATATAATTACATCAGATGAGAACATTATGGATCAGTGTTGTTCAGTCACTAAGGCATGTCCGATTCTTGTATGTCCCATGGACTGCAGCACACCTGGCTTCCCTGTCCTTCACTATCCCCCTGAGTTTATTCAAACTCATGTCCATTGAGACAGTGTTGCTTGTTCTCCATCTCATCCTCTATCTCCCCCTTCTCCTTTTGCTCCCAGTCTTTCCCAGCATCAGGGTGTTTTCTAATGAGTCAGCTCTTGTATCAGGTGGCCAAAGTATTGGAGCTTCAGCTTCAGTCCATCTAATGAATATTCAGGGTTCTCCTTTAGGATTGACTTGTTTGATCTCCTTGCAGTCCAAGCAACCCTCAAGAGTCTTCTACATCACCACAGTTCTAAAGAATCAGTTCTTCAGTGCTCACCCTTCTTTGTGTTCCAACTCTCACATCTGCACATGACTACTAGAAAAACCATAGCTTTGACTTATAGGGACCTTTGTCTTCAAAGTGATGGATCTGTTTTTAAATATGCTGTCTAGGTTTGTCACCACTCTCCTTTCAAGGAAATCCTTTAATTTCTTGGCTGCAGTCAGAGTTGGCCCTAAATGCAAATACTGATATCCTTATCAGAAGGTCTTGTGAAGACACAGAGACATAGACACTTGGCACAGGGGGAAGAAGGTCATATGAAAACGGAGGCAGAAACTGGAGTGACACAGCTACAATTCAGGTATGCCAGAGCTTCCCAACAGGCCCCAGAAAGTAGGAAGGGGCAAGGAAGGATTCTTCCCTCGAACTTTCAAAGGAAGCATGGCCTGGCCAGTACCTTGGTCAAAAGTGAATAAATTCATTATTTTAAGCCACCAAGTTTGGTGTATTTTGTAAGCAACCCTAGGAAACTAAAACAAAGTCCAGTTAACAAAGAAGGTATGACATTCTTGTCACAGTGCTACCATAAATAAATGCTCTTCAATAACTTAGAAGGGGCTTAGAACCTAATATTTCCTCAAAATCAAAATTAAAAACAGTAGCCACCAATCACAATTTTCTGTGTTTTGTTTCTTAACTATTGTCTTAATTTGACTACCACGTTCCCCCTGTAGAGCCAAACCCAAGCATTCAATATTCTTAGTGCTCAAGAATTTGTTGGAGAAATGATTTAATGAAAGGTTAGCAGAATTCATCATTGAAATGCCCAGAGTAGATGTATGGAAAAGCTGACTAGCTGAAGGCCTTGATAAAAATTTTTGGCAAAACAGTCACAGCAAATACGGGACTTATGTCATGGACTTTTCCTCTTACATATACAAAAAAACGTATAAAGATGATGAAATGGCTAAAGAACTAAACTCCATTTTTGCTCACTGCCACTTGAAAGAATACTTGCCAAAATGGAAGACAACAGGAGAATGGAATATATGGTTTGTGAAAAATAATTCAGATTGCCCCCTCTTGGTAAAAGAGAAATTACTAGAAATATCTGCACACGGGAGTCATGTCACCAAAATCCTCAGTAACAATAAAAACTAGAAAACTAAAACTATTCAATACAAGTTTATAAACTTTCTGCACATTAATATCTAAATTTTAAAGAATTGCAAAAAAAAAAAAAAAATCATTTGCAATGATGAAAATATCCAAGAATCTACCTGGAAAGATATGAACTGATTTCAGCTGGCTTCTTAGTAAAGAAGCCAATTTCAAGAAAAAAGGAAAAGGAGCTCTAGACAGGTCCAAGATAGAAGAGGTATCCATTGTCCTAAGTTTGGTAATTAATTTTAACAACCACAACTTTAGATCTATATATATGCTGTAATTTTTTTAACTTTTACATTTATTTTTCAGTCATATGTTTAAGCATTGTCTTTCACACCATGTCTTTTCTGTGGTCAGTAAAACATTTTTCTCACCAGGCAACAGGAAATAAAACCTACAATCTTCGAAACAGGGAGAAGAGATCAGCTAAATCTACTTCTTATACTTTTTATTTTCTTGGTTCTGCTCTTTTGTAAAAGAAAGAAAACTCGTCTCCTCCATCCATATATTGAATTTATGCAGTAGCCATCAGCCCTGCACCATGCAACTGAACACTTTTAATCAAGATTGAACAAAAAGATTGCGACATAACTGGACATATGATGCGAGTCTAAATTGTCTTTTGTTTAGCCCTCTTGTTTCCATAGCTTCTCTAAATCCTGGAAGCTGAGTCTGAGGAGCTGCTAAGCATGGCTGACATTTCGTGGGTGTTCAGAGCATCCTTGATATTAACAACACAGGACAAGAGAGATCCACCCTTGTGCACAATGCTGAATTCCACAGAGACAGCTCATTTCCTTTTGTTTTCTAACTTGCCATAAAACACATTTTTTCTACAACTTGCTGTTTAAAAAAAAGATTAAGTTGTCTGCAGTTGAAAATTAACACAAACACTGCTTATAAATTTATTGAACTTGATTAGATCCTCTCAAGAGTCTCAATGTTGTTGACAATTTAAATAAGAATTATTAAATGGGTGAATTTTCTCATCTGTTTTGGCATATAAGTACTTCCATAATGGAAACAAAGCATTGTATGTAGACATTTCCAATAAAATATATCTTTGTATAGAAACCATATTAAACTAGCAACCAAAATCTTAATAGCAATGTATTTAAATAGAATACAAACTCACTTGCAACACTTATGAACATGTAACCTGAGGCAAGTTATTTAACCTCTTTGAGCCACAAATTCTTATCTGAAAACTCTGAGTAGGAAGATATGCCCTACCAAACTTCATGGGCTAATAACCATGTTCATGGGCTAATAACCATGTTATTAGAATTAAATAGAATTTTTTAAAGCAATATAAAATAAATGTATACTTAAAATGTATAGACTGATACTTTACTTTAAAATTGTTTTATTTTTTAATAATCAAGCAATCACATATTTTAAAAAATTCATCAGTGTTAAAAAAATATTAAAATAATCTCCTTCTCCACACTTCTTTATCTTACTCTCACTTCCCACATCACCAACCTGCGATACTCTTGAGTATTTTGGCTGTTAATTTCTGTATTTCTAAATAGGCTTATATAATTTATTTCCACATTTATAGTCATAGAATATTGATACTCTGTTATGAATCACTTAGCTTTCGGGGATTTTCTGCTCCCTAGTTGCTCAGCAGTAAAGAATGCACCTGCAATGCAATAGACACGGGTTCGATCCTTGGGTCAGGAAGATCCCCTGGAGGAGGGCATGGCAACCCACTCCAGTATTCCTGCCTGGAGAATCCCATAGACAGAGGACCTGGCGGGCTACGGTCCATTGGGTGGCAAAGAGTCAGACATGACTGGAGCAAATTAGCACACACACACATGATGTAATACACTAGGAGTAAGTTTCCATACTTTTAACATTTTGTCTAGAGTTATTATTCATTTTGTTTATACCCCTGTCAGTCAGTTCAGTTCAGTCGCTCAGTCGTGTCCAACTCTTTGTGACCCCGTGAATCGCAGCATGCCAGGCCTCCCTGTCCATCACCAACTCCTGGAGTTTACTCAAACTCATGTCCATCGAGTCGGTGATGCCATCCAGCCATCTCATCCTCTGTCGTCCCCTTCTCCTCCTGCCCCCAATCCCTTCCAGCATCAGGGTCTTTTCCAATGAGTCAACTCTTCGCATGAGGTGGCCAAAGTGTTGGAGTTTCAGCCTCAGCATCAGTCCTTCCAATGAACACCCAGGACTGATCTCCTTCAGGATGGACTGGTTGGATCTCCTTGCAGTCCAAGAGACTCTCAAGAGTCTTTTCCAACACCACAGTTCAAAAGCATCAGTTTTTCGGTGCTCAGCTTTCTTCACAGTCCAACTCTCACATCCATACATGACCACTGGAAAAACCATAGCCTTGATCAGGCAGACCTTTGTTGGCAAAGTAATGTCTCTGCTTTTTAATATGCTATCTAGGTTGGTCATAACTTTCCTTCCAAGGAGTAAGCCTCTTTTAATTTCATGGCTGCAATCACCATCTGCAGTGATTTTGGAGCCCACAAAAATAAAGTCTGACACTGTTTCCACTGTCTCCCCATCTATTTCCTATGACGTGATGGGACCAGATGCCATGATCTTAGTTTTCTGAATGTTAAGCTTTAAGCCAAGGTTTTCACTCTCCTCTTTCACTTTCATCAAGAAGCTTTTTAGTTCCTCTTCACTTTATACCCCTGTAGCTAATATTTAATATGCTCTAATAGATCTGTAAAAGCACAATAATTGTTCCAAATGCCCATGTACCTCAGATTCCTTCCATAGCTGTCTTCCAACTCTAAATTCACCTGGACAGTTGTCAATATTGGAAACTACTTCCATGATTCACCTTTGGGAATCTGTTTCCTGAATGCCATCTTTTTTATGTGTCTTTCTTAGCATATTCTCCTGTCTCTTCTAAAAGAGGAAATTATAAGAAACATACTGTGTTCTGATTACTTGCATATTTTACAATGTTATAATGCATCCTGTCATTTGAGTGAACCTGGCCGACTTTAGATCTCTCCTGCTCTCCAGCCTCACTGTGTGGTCTCTCCTAAGAGGCTATCAGCAACATTGGGCTGTTGAGTGCTACAGTCCTGATTCATCTGATAAGAACACCCAAAGCATGAATTCTAGTGCCTTCCAGCATAAACCCTGTCCTTGCAGTGATACAGGATAATGAAGCAGACAATGTGAAATCTGGTAACACTGAAAAACATCACGCTCACCAGACTCCATGCCAGTGAGAAAAAAGAGGTTTACAGTACCCAGAAGTTCCCAAATGCACAGGCTGGAATTTATCTATACAAATCATTCTGTACCAGATTTTGACCTTATCTAATTTTCCATCTAATGTCTCTTTCAGGATAGGACCACAGATCCTGCTTACTTCTCTCCCCAGGTCAGCCTGCTCACCTATAATGTCAAAATATACTGAGTGAGCTGGGTTTTTAGGCTATATTTTTCACATCTCATCACTTCTTATTATATTATGTATCTCTTTAAAATCTTGGCAGAGAAAGAGCACATCCTTTTCTTAATATCTTATAGACAACAGTTGGTATTAAATGGAATCCATCTGTTTTTCTTCCCCTCTATTCTCAATACTTTGGGTTCCATTTTTAAATGCAAACCATTTTACCCTCTTCAGATTGTTAGCATACTTCTAAAATGCTGTTAAGCTGGATTTGCTTAGTAAATTTTATTGTCATATTTACTCCTCTACAATTTCCTCTCCAAGGTAATGAAAAACCTTTAAGGATTTGAAGTCATTATTCCACTGATTTCTAGGACCCAACATTGCTATTCCACTCAGATTCTTAATTTGGATGTCTACTTGTTGTATCAGAGTGGACTTCACTGAAGCGCAGACAGTAAGCAGACCTTTTTTTGAGGGTGTTCAGAAGCTTCAAGGTAAAAGGGTGAAATAAACCATTTAGAAGTAGAAATATCTTTGCAAGAAGACCTGGGGTTTCAATTACTTCCCTATTTTTGCAGTTTTACACTTTAATATTTTATAAGTGTACTAGGAAATAAAATTTATAAACCAAACACACTGATACAGAGATGCTTACGAGAAAAAATTCTCTTTGGTAGCTAAAGGATTCTGAATTATAACTTAAATACAGAAATGTGATTCCTTAACATAAAACTTACTGTTTATCATTAAAACACAAAATGCCAGTCATTTCAGCTAAATTACAACAAATATGATAACAAGGTTTGCATATTGGCGTGCCTTCCTTTCCTGCTTCATGGTAATTACCTCTGCTTATCCATTTCCTTTTCTCATGAATCCAACTCAAAGATACAAAGGTATCTTTGAGCCTAAGACTCTTTTAAACAAATGAAGAAAATGTGTAATTGTCAAATTGAGCTAAGTATAAATATATAATCAAGAAAACTGCCAAATAAAAAAAAATACATAAAAGCGCATATCCAAAATCATATATTGACCATCTGCACAGTTTTACCACACCAGACAACAGGTCAGATTTTAACCTCATTTTCCAACATATTTTCATTGAGTAACAGTGAAGATAAAAGAAATTTCCAAGTTCCTGTCCTTTCTGACCCATTGAGCTGTTCTATGACCTTCTGTCTTGACACTGTCAGACCCCAATTTCACAATCTATAAAACCATTCCTGTTAGATTTACTATTGGACCAATCACTCTAGTCTTCAAATACTTTAGAAGAAGAAAAGATGACATATCCATCCTCTCACTTTATAGTATGTCATTCAAAAGAACACATGCTTCTCTATTACTTATGTCACTCTGTAATCTAAATTTCACAGACTATATTTTTAATTGTTTTGATATATTTTATAAAATTTTAAAATATTGTGTTAATGGTGATTGAAAAAAGAATCTTCAATCTATAAATTTAATTAAAGTATAATTGGAAAATTACAGAAAACATGACATATATAATGGCCAAAATTATATTTCTACGATAAATTTTTCTTCTTTGAAAAAAATTTTTCTTCTAATGGAACTGAAGAAAAAGATAACATCTGGAATTCTCAGTACAAAATGCAACATTCATGGACCACTTACATAGACTGGATATACTATTCTCTTTGCAGATATGAGCATTTTTAGTTCTCTAATAAAATGTATTATAAAGTAGAGAAATTAAAAAGCTTGGTGATAATTAAGATTGGGATTTTACATAAATTTGACACAAAATATATCCCAGTTGAGATGTGCTATCATCTCAACTTCTTTAGTCTTCACGCCTTGAGATGGCCTTTGCAAATACTGTTTTAGAGACTGTTAGCATCTTCTCCAAGCCTTCTTTGCTCACCCTTCTTCAAAAAATATTGTTATATGAATATAGCAATATTGTGAGGGGACTTAAATATTATTTCATTCATATTTCAGGAATGTTAGCCATTAAATCAGTGTAATTGAATGTTTCAATATTAGCCACTTGAAATCATGATAATGAAAAAGATGTCTTCAATTTTGTTTAAAAGTGAAAAATTCACCTTTACATTTAGTGTACTTATCAAATTTTTTTCTTTGAATATGAGTCAATATAACTGGATGGCAGGATTGTTAAATTAAGAAGGTCAAAAGGAAGCACATACACCCGCAGTATAACAACCACTCTAAGGGTACTTTTGAGAAAGCCTTCCTCACTAAACAGAGAAATAGGATTAAGGCAGGCTGAATTCAAATTTCCTTACCCCACACCTAAGAATCTGAAATCCTTACCATAAGTGGGAAGGGAGCAACTAATAATATCTCACATGTCTTCTTCAAATAATTCTAGGCCATTTATTAAAAACCAGAAAAAAGATTTAAAGTCAAGACAGTTTACTAATGTTAAATATCTTATGTATAACTTAGCAAAAACTGAATTTCATAAAACAGCTGTTGGTTGGGACATTAACTTGTACATTAATTTTATGGTTAATATACAATTAATAAAATATATTTGTATAGAGTATGTTTGTACTAACACAAATACAACATAATCAGTACAACTGAATCAAACAACTGAAATATAGTACAATAAAATATATAACTAATACAATATGTTTAGTAAAAGAAATTTGGGGAGCAAAACTTCTCATTGAGGAGAATATCTCTGGGTTTAAAGACCTAGAATTATCTCCTAAAGGGTTCCTCTCAAAACATCTAGTTGCAATTTTGTAACCCTAAGAAATAAAATATGTGTGTAAAAATCAATTTTAATTATGACCTAAATTTTTTTTAAGGGCTTCCCTGGTGGCTTAGTGGTAAAGAATTTGCCTGCTAATGCAAAAATGGGTTCAATCTCTGGGTCAGGAAGATCTCAGAGAAGGAAATGGCAACCCATTCCAGTATTCTTGCCTGGGAAATCCTATGGGCAGAGGAGGCTGGTGGGCCAAAGTCTACAGGGGTCAAAAGAGTCAGACATGACTTAGAGACTAAATAACAACAAAATTTGTTTGACTCTTAAATATTCAGGTGCAGCACCCCAGAATCTATGTAAAAGAGCTGTTCAAACGTTTACCAAGAGGAGTGACTATTTCTCTAAGATAGGCATTTTAAGTTTGATATTTGTTTAAAATGTTACTCCTTCAGTTCTAATGAGGTGGATGAAACTGGAGCCTATTATACAGAGTGAAGTAAATCAGGAAGAAAAACAGCAATACAGTATATTAATGCATATATATGGGATTTAGAAAGATGGCAATGATGACCCTATACGTGAGACAGCAAAAGAGACACAGATGTAAAGAACAGACTTTTAGACTCTGTGGGAGAAGGTAAGGGTGGGATGATTTGAGAGAATGGCATTGAAACATATATGTGAATCATGTGTGAAACAGATCACCAGTCCAGGTTTGATGCATGAGACAGGGTGCTCAGGGCTGGTGCACTGGGATAACCCTGAGGGATGGGATGGGGAAGGAGGGGCATTCAGGATGGGGAACACATGTACACCCATGGCTGATTCATGTCAATGTATGGCAAAAACCACTACAACATTGTAAAGTAATTAGCCTCCAATTAAAATAAATCAATTAATTTAAAAAATAAAAAATAAAATGTTATTCTTTATTTTATCTTCAATATTCTACAAATCTCATTTTTTAGATTGGGGATTAAAAGCATTTAGATACAACCATTACACTACCACACACACACTCAAAATATGTATATGTAAATAATGTAAGATTTCATCACAATTCATTGAGCTAAGATTCACAGCCTTTGATTAAATAAATGGTCAGGAATGTCTTATCAGTTTAGCAAAATGACTTATACATCAGGCTATTGATTCCTTTATGTTCAACTCATCCAGGCCAAGAATAGGAGTGAAGAGAAGACAGTTCCTGGTAAATGAAATTCCAATCAGCATATTAGTGTTGTTTCAAGAATAGGAGTGAAGAGAAGACAGTTGCTGGTAAATGAAATTCCAATTTCAAATTGTGTAGTTTAAGGCTGAATTATCACTTTGCCTTATTTGACCTTGGTGTCTCAGATGCTAGAGAACCTGCTTGCAATGTGGGAGAGCTGGATTCAACCCCTGAGTCTGGAATATCCCCTGGAGAAGGCAATGGCAACCCACTCCAGTATTCTTGCCTAGAGAATCCCATGGACAGATGTGACTGGCAGGCTACAGTCCATGGGGTCGCAAAGAGTCAGATACGACTGAGTAACTAACACTTTCACTTTATTTGACCAAGCAATTAATACATTAAGATACAATATTTTAAATGTGTTGGATGCTTGCCCTCTTGCCATTACATAAAGAATGTCATCAATGCTGCCTACATGGTTTTATCATTTTAATTGTTAACAGCCTCAGAAAAGAGCCTAGCCATCATCTGTCACTGCTATATTGTATTTCTATCCTGACCCTTTGTGCACCCCAGCACATTTGGGACACTTCTGATGGAGGGAACCGCACTGTGGCTTTCTTTTCTAGGCATCTCTCTATAAGCAACTTGACTTGCTATTTAGGCTCTAGTATCTTTGTATAGTATATTTAACAAGTATATGAGAGAATAAATTGTCCAGCATTTCTGTGTATTCCTGCTATATAACAGGGCAACAGAAGGCTAAGCAGATTCCAGTTTTATATGATGTACTGCTAAAAATCAAGATTTTTGGAATTGACATGAATCTCCATTAGCTCCAGATTGCAAGTCTCATGTCAATTGCATAAGATGGCAATTTTGTTGAAAATTTGGCAATATTTTGTAATTTAATCTTTAATTTTAAGTGTTTTGATTTTGATGAATCTTCATAGATACTTTACAAAGAAAATAAAAACCACAGAAGCAAAAACCTATTATGGTCAACTAGCTATCAAAAAGGAGTATGATTCCTCATCCTTACTGACTGCTGCTGACATCAAGATTAAAGTACTATATTAACATATTATATTAAGTACTATACTAACATAAAATGGGGTGATAATCTTTAACCTGGGCAAATATTGGGATAGAAAGCTATGTGTTGTCTAGGGTATATTTCTTTGAAAACGTTCACATACATACACTCACAACCACACACAACGTCCTATTTAATACACATTACATCTGAAATCTTCATTGACTATAGTAAATAACAAAGGTTTTACTTGAATCAGCAGCTGTCATGAGGAACAAATTTGTGGATTTCTTCAACATGGAAAGGAAAATGAAAAATAAAATAAATGAAAGTATGCCAAAGAAGATTGATCAAAAAGGTTCCAAATAATTATAGATATATCTCAGGAATAATCATAATAAATCCCTAGAAATACACAACCTACCCAAACTGAATCATGAAGAAATAGAAAATCTGAAAAAGACTAAGGAGACTGGAATAGTAATCAAACACCTCCCAACAAAGAGAAGCCCAGGATCAAAAGGCCTCACTGAGGAATTCTATCAAATATTTAAAGAAGAACTGATGTCAATCCTTTTCAAACTCTTCCAAAAACTGAAGGAAGGAAACACACCCAAACTCATTTTAGTAGGCCAGCATCATCCTAACACCAAACACAAAGACACTACAAAAAAAAGAAATACAGACCAATATTCCTGTTGAACTTAAATGCAAAAACCTCAAGAAAATATTAGCAAACTGAATTTTGCTTCACATTAGGAGGACCATACACCATGATCAAGTGAGATTTATTCCTGGAATCAAAAATGGTTCAAGATTTGCAAGTGGACTGACCTAATACAAGATAGCATGGCAAAGTAAGATCCCTAGTTCACCTCATCTCATAGGTACACAAAATTACAATTATTTACAGAAAAACTATTGATGAGGAAGACAGTCTACCAGAAAAGAACTTCTAAAAACTAGAGATATGAAGAAGTAACCACAAGGAGACAGGTAGGAGGAGCAGATTCACCGTATAATCAAAACCTATACTCTCTATTGGATGACTTGCAAATGGAAGAGTAATTACAACTCCAATAGGTTCTTCTCAAGGAGTGGGGAGACTGAACCCCACATCAGGCTCCCCAGTCAGGGTGTCGTGAGCCAGTTAGATGAGCTCTGACAATGTTTGGCTTTGAAGGCAGCAGGGCTTACTTAGGGAAGATTTAGAGGGCTATGGGAAGTAGAGATCTCATTCTTAAAGGACGCATACAAAATCTCAGACACTCCAGCCCCTAGGATAGAAGTAATCTGAAAGGAGTGTGGGTCAAATGAACCTGCTAATATTGTAGAGTCTCCCACAGAGGCAGGAGGCAACTGGAACTCATCTGGGGGCAAATACACTGGTTACTGCCATTTTGGAGACCTCACTCTACAATGTGGACACTGGACGAGAAAGCGCCATTTTGGAATCCTCCTTGGAACTTATTAATCACAGGACACAGCCCTGTGCATGCTCAGTCACTCAGTCGTGTCCAACTCTTTGTGAACCTATGGACCGTAGCCCACCAGGCTCTTCTGTCCATGGAATTCTCCAGGCAAGAATACTAGAGTGGGTTGCCATTTCCTTCTCCAGGGTCCAAGGATTGAACACATGTCTCTCATGTCTCCTGCATTGGGAGGCAGATTCTTTACCACTAAAGTCACTTGGGAAGCCAAAGTGAAAGAATTAGTCACTCAATTGTTGTCTGACTCTCGGCAACCTCATGGACTGTAGCCTACCAGGCTCCTCTGTCCATAGAATTCTCCAGGCAAGAATACGGTAGTGGATAGCTGTTCTCTTCCCCAGGGAATTTTCCCAACTCAGGAATTGAACCTGGTCTCCTGCACTGCAGGCAGATTCCTTACCATCTGAGCCACCAGGGAAACCCACCCCCTACCAACTAACCTGTAGGTTTGCTACTGGGAGGCATCAGGTCAAGCAACTACTGGGCTGGGACACAGCCCCACTCACCAGCAGGAAGGCTGCCTTAGGACCCCATGAGTCCACAGCCACCCACCAACATGTCCCTATCTACCAGTGACAGCAAAAACAAGACCAGAAGCTGACTGTGCCTCAGATCATGAGCTACTTATTGCAAAATTCAAACTTAAATTGAGGAAAGTAGGGAAAAACACTAAATCATTTAGGTATGACCTAAATCAAATCTTTACAATTATACAGTAGAAATTACAAATAGATTCAAGGGATCTTACCTGATAGACAAAATGCCTGAAGAACAATGGACCAAAGTTTGTAACGTTGTACAGGAGATGGTGACAAAAACCATCCCCCCAAAACAGAAAGGCAACAAGACAAATGGCTGTCTGAGGAGGCCTTACAAATAGCTGAGAAAAGGAGAGAAGTGAACTTATTAATCACAGGACAAAGGAAAGATATATATCCAACTGAATGCAGAGTTCCAAAGAATAGCAAGAAGAGAGAAGAAAGCTTTCTAAAGTAAATAATGCAAAGAAATAGAGGAAAACAATACAACAAGAAGTACTAGAGATCTCTTCAAGAAAATTAGAGATACCAAGGGAACATTTCATGCAAAGAGGGGCACAATAAAGGACAAAAACAATATGGACCTAACAGAAGCAAAAAAGTATTAAGAAGAGTTGGCAAGAATACACAGAAGAACTATACAAAAAAGATCTTAATAATCCAGATAACCATGATGGTGTGATCACCACCTAGAGCCAGACATCCTGGAGTGTGAAGTCAAGTGGGCCTTAGGAAGCATCACTACAAACAAAGCTAGTGGAAGTAATGGAATTCCAGTTGAGCTACTTCAAATCCTAAAAGATGATGCTGTGAAAGTGTTACACTTAATATGCCAGCAAATTTGGAAAACTCAGCAGTGGCCACAAGACTGGAAAGGTCAGTTTTCATTCCAATCCCAAAGGGCAATGCCAAAGAACGTTCAAACTACTGCACAACTGCACTCATTTGATATGCTAGCAAAGTAATGCTAAAAATTCTCCAAGCTAGGCTTCAGCAGTACATGAACTGAGAACTTCCAGATGTTCAAGCTGGATTTAGAAAAATGAGAGGACCAGAGATCAAATTGCCAACATCCACTGGATCACAGAAAACCAAAGGAACTCCAAAAAAGCATCTACTTCTGCTTCATTGACTATGCTAAAGCTTTTTACTGCATGGTTCACAATATACTATGGAAAATTCTGAAAGAGATGGGAGTACCAGACCACCTTACCTGCCTCCTGAGAAACGTGTATGCAAATCAAGAAGCAATAGTTAGAATGGGACATGGAAAAATGGACTGATTCCAAATTGGGAAAGGAGTACATCAAGCTGTATACTGTCACCCTGCTTGTTTTACTGTTGTAAAAAAATACACACACACACACATATATATATGTAAGCACTGCGTATTGTATTTATATGCAAAGTACATCTTGTGAAATGCCAGCCTGAATAAAGCACAAACTGGAATCAAGATTGCCAGGAGAAATATCAATAACCTCAAATATGCAGATAACACCACCCTCATGACAAAAAGTGAAGAGGAACTAAAGAGCCTCTTGATGAAGGTGAAAGAGGAGAGTGAAAAAGTTGACTTAAAACTCAACATTCAAAAACTAAGATCATGGCATCCAGTCCCATCACTTCATGCAAATAGATGGGGAAACAATGGAAACAGTGACAGACTTTACTTTCTTGGACTCTGAAATCACTGCTGTTAGTGACTGCAACCACAAAATTAAAAAACACTTGGTCCTTGGAAGAAAAGCTATGACAAAGCTAGACAGCATATTAAAAAGCAGAGATATCAATTTGTTGACAAAGGTCTATCTAGTCAAGGCTGTGGTTTCTCCAGTAGTCATATATGGATGTGAGAATTGGACCATAGAGAAGGCTCAGCACCGAAGAATTGATGCTTTCAAACTGTGGTATTGGAGAAGGAGGCTCTTGAGAGTCCCTGGGACTGCAAGGAGATCCAACCAGTCAATCCTAAAGGAAATCAGTCCTGAATATTCACTGGAAGGACTGATGCTGAAGCTCCAATACTCTGGCCATCTGATGTGAAGAGCTGACTCATTTGAAAAGACCATGATGCTGGGAAAACTGAAGGCAGGAGGAGAGGGAATGACAGAGGATGAGATGGTTGGATGGCATCATCAACTTAATGGATATGAGTCTGAGCAAACTCCAGGAGATAGTGAAGAACAGGAAAGCCTTGTGTGCTTTCATGCATCCATCCATGGATGACTT
Source organism: Cervus canadensis (assembly GCF_019320065.1). Taxonomy (NCBI): domain Eukaryota; kingdom Metazoa; phylum Chordata; class Mammalia; order Artiodactyla; family Cervidae; genus Cervus; species Cervus canadensis. Next base: position 80,092,761 of record NC_057388.1, read on the forward strand.
TTTGCCATTCGCAAAAAGTCAGATACAACTCTGTGAACAACAACCACCACCACAACCTACCAGAGGGCCCAGGAGCAGTCCCCCATAGCAGCATGCAGTTTCCAGACCCAGGGTCCATAGGGTCCTACAGCCAGAGCCTCTGGGACTCTGTGGTATCCACCAGTGAATAGGCACCAACCGCGATACCCCATGGGCCCTGGCCCCGTTCAGCAACAAGTACTCACCAGCTGCAGGACCACAAAGGCCCTCTAGCCTGCCTTCTCAAGACCCAGTCCACACACCAGCAGGCCAACCAGAGCCCTAGGACTCCCAGACTCCAGCCTGCCCACAAGCATGCCACTTCAGGTCTGAAATACCGCTGATTCACCAGCAGCCAGCCAGCCAGCTGATTCACCAGCTGATTCACCAGCAGCCAGCCAGCCATCCTGGGATCCAGCCCCACTCACCAGTGAGCCAGCACAAGCTTTGGGATGCCCCGGAATCCAAAGCCAGCCATGTCAGAAGCCAGTCGCACACAAGAGCATGCCAACAACAGATGTGGGAACATTGCCCCCCTCCCCAGTCGCCCACCCCAGAACCCAGCTTTCCCTGCTGGTGAGCCAGTTCTATCCCTAGGAACCCTCAGTTTCCATTCACCTTGTGGTTCAGTCCTACAAAACACTGGTCATCAGCCTCTACACAAAGAAGGGCCTGGCAAGTAACTGGCCAGGAGCCAGTCAAGCCCACCAAAGAACCCATAGTAGTCAGACCACAATGAAGACAGGCTCACTCAGCTCACAAAGAGGCGCCACTAGAGAAGAAAGTGTGCCGATTGGACACATAGGGCTTCTTCTATTGAAGGCCATTCCTCCAAGGTCAGGAAATATAACCAACCTACATGGTACATAGAAATAAAAGCAGCAAATTAGAAAAAATGAGGGGACAGAGGAATATGCTCCAATGGATGAACAGGATAAGACACTAGAAGAAAAATTAAGTGAAGTAAAGCTAGGTGATCTACCCAAGAAAGATTTCAAAATAAGAATCATATAGGTGGTCAAAGAACTTGAGAGAGGAATGGATGCATAAGACTAGAAGTTAGAAGTTTTCAACAAACAGAAAATATAAACAACCAGAGGGGAATAAAATAACTTAAATGAAGACTACACTAGAAGAAATTTACAGTAGGTTAGGTGGTTAAATGATACAGAGGAATAGAGTGAGCTGGAATACAGAGAGTAGTGGGAATCAAAGAAGCTGAACAGAAAAAAAAGAATAAAGAATAAAAAGATATGAGGACATTTTAAGAGACCTGTGGGATAATACCAAGCATAACAACATTCTCATTATAGGGTAACCAGCAGTAGAAGAAAGAGAAAGGGGCAGAGAACATGCTTGAACATAAAATAGCTGAAAACTTCCCTATCCTGGGAAAGGAAACAAACATCCAGATCCGGGATGTGTCTCAAACAGAATCAACCCAAAGAAGACTATTGTCTGCCCTCTGATGGATGAGGACAAGAGACTTATGCAAGCTTCCTGATGGGAGGGACAGGCTGTAGGGAAAACTGAGTCTTGCTTTGATGGGCAGGGCCTGCTCGGTAAATCTTTAATCTAATTTTCTGCTAATGGGTGGGGCTGTGTTCCCTCTTTGTTAGTTGTTGGGCCTCAGGCTGCCCAGTCAAAGCCTCTGCAGCCCAAGTACTTATGCCAACACCCCGCATCTCCCAGGACTAGTGCTGCTAGTGCCCCTGTTCCAGCAGCAAGCCTCTGCTGACCCAGGCCTCTGCAAAAGACCCTGAAACCCTCACAGGAAGTCTGGCTCAATCTTTGTGGGGAACACTGCTTCTTTCCCCTGGGTCCTGGTTGCACACAAGATTTTCTTTGTGACATCCAAGGGTCTCTGGCGCCTTTCCTACAGTTTCTCCTTTGTCCTTGGATGTGGGGTATGTTTTTTTTGGTGGGCTCAAACCTCCTCCTATCAATGGTTGTTCAGCACCTAGTTGTGATTTTGGTGTTCTTACAGAAGATGAGTGCATGGCCCTCTACGCTAGCATCTTTTACAAGCCTCTTATCCTCATCCATCAGAGGGCAGAGAGAAGCAGCAAGAACTACAATCCCATGGCCTCTAGAACAAAAATCACAATCACAGAAAACTAACAAAAATTATCACATGGATCAAAGCCTTAAGAAAATCAATGAAGTTATGAGCCATGCCATGTAGGGCCACCCAAGACAGATATGTCATGGTGGAGAGTTCTGACAAAATGCGGTCCCCTGGAGAAGGGAATGGCAAACCACTTTGATATTCTTGCCATGAAAATCCCACGAACAATATGAAAAGGCAAAAAGATATGAAACTTGAAGATAAGCCCCCCAGGTCAGGAGGTGTCCAATATGCTACTGCAGAAGAGCAGAAAAAAATGAAGAGGCCGAGCCAAAGCAGAAATGTCACCCATTTGTGGAGAGTCTGGTGGTGAAAGTAAAGTCTGATGCTGTAAAGAACAATATTGCATAGGAACCTGGAATCAAGGCAAACTGGATGTGATTAAGCAGGAAATGGCAATAGTGAACATTAACATTTTAGAAATTAGTGAATGAAAATGGATGGGAATGGGTGAATTTAATTCATGACTATTGTATCTACTACTACTATGGACAAAAATCCCTTATAAGGAATGGACTAGCTCTCATAGTCAACAAGAGAGTCTGAAATGCAGTACTTGGGTACAATCTCAAAAACGACATCATGATTTCAGTTTGTACCCAAGGCAAACCATTCAACATCATGTTAATCCAAATCTACACCCCAATCATTTATGCTGAAGAAGCTGAAGTAGAACAGTTCTATGAAGACCTATGAGATTTTCTCTAGAACTAACACCAAAAAAAGGTGTCTTTTTCATCATAGGCAACTGGAATGGTAGAGTAGGAAGTCAAGAGATACCTGGAGTAACAGGCAAGTTTGGCCTTGCAGTACAAAATGAAGCAGGGAGAAGTCTAACAGAGGTTTGCCAAGACAGGACACTGGCAATAGCAAGCACCCACTTCCAACAACACAAGAGAAGACTCCACACAGACATCACCAGATTGTCAATACCGAAACCGGACTGACTGCATTCTTTGCGGTCAAAGATGGAGAAGCTCTATACAGTCAGCATAAACAAGACCTGGAGCTGACTGTGGCTCAGATCCTGAGCTCCTATTGCAAAATTCAGGCTTAAATTGAAGAAAATTGGGAAAACCACTAGGCCATTCAGGTAATGACCAAAACCAAATCCCTTATGATTATACAGTGGAAGTGACAAATAGATTCAAGGGATTAGCTCTGGTAGACAGAGTGCCTGAAGAACTATGGATGGAGGTTCATAACACTGTACAGGAGGCAGTGACCAAAAAATCCTCAAGAAAAAGAAATGCAAAAAGGCAAAATGGTTGTCTGAGGAGGCTTTACAAATAACTGAGAAAGGAGAGAAGTGAAAGGCAAAGGAGAAAGGTAATGATACAGCCATCTGAATGCAAAATCCCAGAAATAGCAAGGAGAGGTTTAAAAAAAAAAATGCCTTCTTAAGTAAACAGTATAAAGAAATAGAGGAAGACAATAGAACGGGAAAGACTAAAGCTCTCTCCAAGAAAATTGAAGATATCAAGGGAACATTCAGCAAGGATAAAGATGAGAACAATAAAGGACAGAAATAGCAAGGACCTTACAGGAGCACAAGTGATTAAGAAGAGATTGCAAGAATACACAGAAAAACTATGTAAAAAAGATCTAAATGACCCGGATAATCACGATGGTGTGGTCACTCACCTAGAGCCAGCCATCCTGGAGTATTATATTAAGTCAAGTGGGCCTTAGGAAGCATTACCATGAACAAAGCTAATGTAGGTGATGGAATACCAGCTGAGCTATTTCAAATCCTAAAAGATGGTGCTTTTAAAGTGCTGCACTCAATATGCCAGCAAATTTGAAAAACTCAGCAATGGCCGCAGGCCAGGAAAAGGTGAGTTTTCATTCAAATCCCAAAGAGCCATGCCAAAGAATTTTCAAACTACCATGCAAATGTGGTGATTTCACTTGCTAGCAAAGTAATGCTCAAAATCCTACAAGCTAGGCTTCAACAGTACATGAACTGAGAACTTTCAGATGTACAAGCTAGATTTAGAAAAGGCAGAGGAACCAGAGATCAAATCACCAACATCTGTTGGATCACAGAAAAATAAGGGAATTCCAAAAAAAATCTGTTCTGCTTCATTGACTACACTAAAGCCTTTGACTGTGTGGATCACAACAAACTGTGGAAAATTCTTAAAGAGAGGGGAATACCAAACCACCTTACCAGCCTCCTGAGAAACCTGTATACAAGTCAACAAGCAACAGACAGAACCAGATATGGAACAATGGACTGGTTCAAAATTGAGAAAGGAGTAATACATCAGTGCTGTATATTGTTACCCAGTTTTTTTTTTTTTTTTAACTTATTTGCAGAATAAATCATGAGAAACGCTGGGCTAAATGAAGCACAAGCTGGACTCAAGATTGCTAGGAGAAGTATCAACAATGTCAGATATGTAGATGATACCACCCTAATGGTAGAAAGCAAAGAGGAGCTAAACAACCTCTTGATAAAGGTGAAAGCTGAGTGACAAAGCTGGTTTAAAACTCATCATTCAAAAAACTAAGATCATGGCATCAAGGCTTATCACTTCGTGGCAAGTAGATGGGAAACAATGGAAACAGTTGCAGATTTTATTTTCTTAAGCACCAAAACCACTATGGATGGTGACTGGAGCCATGAAATTAAAAGAGCTTGCTCCTTGGGAAAAAACTGCAACAAACGTAGACATTGTATTAAAAAGTAAAGACATCACTTCGCTGACAAAAGTCCATCTAGTCAAATCTCTGGTCCTTCCAGTAGTCATGTATGGATATGAGAGTTGGACCATAAAGAAGGCTGACTGCTAAAGAACTGATGCTTTCAAACTGTGGTGCTAGAGAAGACTCTTGAGAGTCCCTTGAACTACAAGGAGATGAAACCAGTCAATCCTAAAAGAAACCAACCCTGAAAATTCATTGGAAGGACTGAAGTTGAAACTGAAGCTCCAATACTTTTGCCACCTGATGCAAAGGGCTGACCCCCAGGAAAAGGCCCTAATGCTGGGAAAGACTGAAGCCAGGAGAAGTGGTGAGAGATGATGAGATGTTTGGATGGCATCACCCACTCAGTGGATATGCGTTTGAGCAAGCTCTTGCAGATAACAGAGGACAGGGAAGCCTGGTGTGCTGCAGTCCATGATGTCACAACGAGTCAGACATGACATAAAGATTGAACAACAACAAAGTGGACTACACCAAGAAACACACACTTTTATTGTAATGGCAAAAATTAGCGATAAAAGAATATTAAAAACAGCAAGTAAAATCCATAAGTTACATATAACTTACAGTACAGAAGACAGCAGCATGATAATGTTTAAAGTGATGAAAGGGAAAAACCTACAACCAATAATACTCTTCCCAGCAAGTCTTTCATTCAAATTTAATGGAGAGATCAAAGTTTTACTGACAAACAAAAGCGAAAATGATTAAGCACCACCAAATCAGCTTTACAAGAAATACTAAGAGGACTACTCTAGGTGAAAAAGAAAAAGGCACACTAGAAACATGAAAATTAGGAAAGGGAAAACCACATTCATAAAAGCAAATATACATTCAGTTCAGTTTAGTTCAGTCGCTCAGTTGTGTCTGACTCTTTGTGACCCCATGAACTGCAGCACACCAGGCTTCACGGTCCATCACCAACTCCCAGAGTTTACTCAAACTCATGTCCATTGAGTTGGTGATGCCATCCAACCATCTCATCCTCTGTCATTCCTTTCTCCTCCTTCCTTCTATCATTCCCAGCATCAGGGTCTTTTCAAATGAGTCAGCTCTTGGCATCACGAGGCCAAAATATTGGAGTTTCAGCTTCAGCATCAGTCCTTCCAATGAATATTCAAGACTGATTTCCTTTAGATAGGACTGGTTGGATCTCCTTGTAGTCCAAGGGACTCTCAAGAGTCTTCTCCAACACTACAATTCAAAAGCATCAATTCTTCAGTGCTCAGCTTTCTTTATAGTCCAACCCCCACATCCATACATGACTACTGGAAAAACAATAGCCTTGACTAGACAGACCTTGGTAGGCAAAGTAATGTCTCTGCTTTTTAATATGCTGTCTAGGTTGGTCATAACTTTTCTTCCAAGGAGTAAGCGTCTTTTTATTTCATGGCTGCAGTCACCATCTGCAGCGATTTTGGAGCCCAAAAAATAAAGTCTGCCACTGTTTCCACTGTATCTCCATCTATTTGCCATGAAGTGATGGGACCGGATGCCATGATCTTTGTTTTCTGAATGTTGAGCATTCAGCCAACTTTTTCACTCTCCTCATTAACTTTCATCAAGAGACTCTTTAGTTCTTCTTCACTTTCAGCCATAAGGGTGATGTCATCTGCATATCTGAGGTTACTGACATTTCTCCCAGCAATCTTGATTCCAGCTTGCGCCTCCTCCAGCCCAGCATTTCTCATGATGTACTCTGCATAGAAGTTAAATAAGTAGGGTGACAATATACAGCCTTGACGTACTCCTTTTCCTATTTGGAACCAGTCTGTTGTTCCATGTCCAGTTCTAACTGTTGCTTCCTGACCTGGAAACAGGTTTCTCAAGAGGCAGGTCAGGTGGTCTGGTATTCCCATCTCTTTCAGAATTTTCCACAGTTTATTGTGATCCATACCATCAAAGACTTTGGCATAGTCAATAAAGCAGAAATAGATCTCTTGCTTTTTCAATGACCCATCAGATGTTGGCAATTTGACCTCTGGTTCCTCTGCCTTTTCTAAAACCAGCTTGAACATCTGGAAGGTCACGGTTCACGTATTGCTGAAGCCTGGCTTGGAGAATTTTTGAGCATTACTTTGCTAGTGTGTGAGATGAGTGCACTATTGCAGTAGTTTGAGCATTCTTTTGCATTGCCTTTCTTAGGGACTGAAATGAAAACTGACCTTTTCCAGTCCTGTGGCCACTGCTGAGTTTTCCGAATTTGCTGGCATATTGAATGCAGCACTATCACAGCATCGTCTTTTAGGATTTGAAATAGCTCAACTTGAATTCCATCACCTCCACTAGATTTGTTCATAGTGACACTTCCTAATTCTTGCCACCTCTTCTTAATATCTTCTGCTTCTGTTAGGTCCATACCATTTCTGTCCTTTATTGAGCCCATCTTTGCATGAAAAGTTCCCTTGGTATCTCTAATTTTCTTGAAGAGATCTCTAGTCTTTCCCATTCTGTTGTTTTCCTCTATTTCTTTGCATGATCACTGAGGAAGGCTTTCTTATCTCTCCCAGCTATTCTTTGGAACTCTGCATTCAAATGCGTATATCTTTCCTTTTCTCCTTTGCTTTTTGCTTCTCTTCTTTTCAAAGCTATTTGTAAGGCCTCCTCAGACAGTCATTTTGCTTTTTTGCATTTCTTTTTCTTGGGGATGGTCTTGTTCCCTGTCTCCTGTACAATGTCCTGAACTTCTGTCCATATTTCATCAGGCACTCTGTCTTTCAGATCTAGTCCCTTAAATCTATTTCTCACTTCTACTGTATAATCGTTGGGGATTTGATTTAGGTCATACCTGAATGGTCTAGTGGTTTTCCCTACTTTCTTCAATTTAAGTCTGAATTTGGTAATAAGGAGTTCAAGATCTGAGCCACAGTAGTGGTAGTAAATAAACTACATACAATGCTAGCTGAAATGTTATAAGACTAAAGTAGGAAATATCTGAAATATATAGTAAGGGATACATGAAGCAAAAATATGATAACAAAAGCATACATAGGGGTTGGGGGGTAAAAATACAATGTTTTAAAAATGCATTTGAAGTTAAGAGAGTTAAGAATCACACACACACTGCTGTATATAAACATCATGGTAACCACAGGCCAAAAGTCTATAAAAGATAAACATACAAAAGAAAAATGAATCCAACATAACACTAAAGGTAGTCAATTAATAACAAGAGAACAGAACAAAAGAACTACAAAAACAACTGCAAAATTATAAACAAAATGATAAATACATATATATTAATTACATTAATTGTAAACTGACTAAATGCTCCAATCAAAAGACAGAGTGACTGAATAGATAAAAAAGCAAAATCCATATACATGGCGCATACAAGAGATTAACTTCAGATCTAAACAAAGACGAAGACTGAAATTGAGGATGGAAAATGGTATTTCATGCAAATAAAAATGAAAGTTAAGCCAAGGAAGAAATATGTATATAAGACAATTGACTTTAAAACACAGACTGTAACAAGAAACAAACAAGGACATTACATAATGATCAAGGGATCAATTCAAGAAGATAAACAATTGTAAATATAAATGTACCAAAAATAGGAGTACCTAAATACATAAAGCCTGTCCTAACATCTGGCTCAGTGGTAAAGAATCTGCCTGCCAATGCAGGAGACACAGGCTTAATCCCTGGGTTGGGAGGATGCCCTGGAAGAGTAAATCGCATCCACTCCAGTCCTCTTGCCTAGACAATCCCATGGACAGAGGAGCCTGGTAAGCTGCAGTCCATGGGGTCACAAAGAGTTGGACATGACTGAGCATGCACGCACACACACAATACATGAAGCAAACGTTAACAGACATAAATGGAGATAACAGTAACACAATAATAAGAAGGAACTTTAAAACCCCTGTTACATCAATGGACAGATCATTCTGACAGAAATAAATATTGGTCTTAAATGATACATTAGATGAAATGAATTTAAGGATATATATATACAACATTTCAGCTGAAAGCAGTAGAATACACATACTTTTCAAGTGGATATGGAACGTTCTCCAGTACTGTTATATGTTGTCACAAACAAGTACCGATAAAATTTAAGAAAACTGAAATCATATCAAGCATCTTTTCTGACCACAATGCAATGAGCATCAAAATCAAGTACAAGGAAAAATATGCCACAAACACATACAGCCTAAAAACTATGCTACTATATTAGTATATTACTGAACATATCAAAGAAAAAAATAAAGTACCTAGAGACAAATTAAAATGAAAACACAAATGAAAATATACGGGATACAGCAAAACCAGTTCTATGAAAGAAACTTAGAGCAATCTATGCCTACCTCAGGAAATAAGAAAAAAATCTCAGATAAACCTAACCTTACATCAGACAAACTAGGAAAACAACAGAAAAAACCCAAAATTTGAAGAAGGAAAGAAATCATAAAGATTAGAGCAGAAACAAATGAAATGGGGACAAAAAAAAAAAAAAATACAAAAAATACAAAACTAGAAAAGATGAATAAAACAAACAGCTGGTTCTTTGAAAAGATCAAACAAAAACTGATAAACCTTGAGTCAGACTTACCAAAAGCAGGTTGTGGCGTGGTGGTGGGGGTTGGGGTGCAGATCAATAAAATCAAGAATGAAAAAGAAGTTGCAACTGACAGAGAAATACAAAGTATCATAAGAGATTACTATGAACCAGATGCCAATAAAATGGACAACCTTGAAGAAATGGACAAATTCAGAGAAATGTTCAGTCACCCAAGACTGAACCAGGAAGAGAAAATAAGAACAGACCAATCCTGAGGATGAAAGTGAATCCATAATTTTAAAACTCCTAACAAACAAAAGTCCAGGACAAGATGGTTTCACAGGTGAATTCTACTAAACATGTAGAGAAAGGTAACAACCTATCCTTTTCAAACTATTCCAACATTTTGTAGAGAAAAAAATGCTTCCAAATTCATACTATGAGGCCAACAGTTATACCAAAACCAGACAAAGGTATCGCAAAAACAAAAATTACAGGCTAATATCTCTGATGAATGCAGATGCAAAAATCCTCAACAAAACATTAGCAAAATAAATCCACAAGATGTTTAAAGGGTCATACACCATGATCAAGTGGGATTTATCCTAGTTATACAAGGATGATTCAATATCTGAAAATCAATGTGATATATCACATTAACAAAATGAATAAAAATCATATGATCATCTCAATATGTACAGAAAAGGCTTTTGATAAAATTCAACATTCTGTTATGGTAAGAACTCTCTAAAAAGCTGGTATAGAGGGAACATACCTAAACATAGTAAAGGCCATATATGATAAACCGACAGCTACCATCATATTCAAAGGTGAAAGGCTAAAAGCATTTCCTCTAAGATCAGGAACAAGACAAAAATGCCCACTTTTCATCACTTTTATTCAACATACCCCCAATCACAGCAATCAGATAAGTAAAAGAAAAGGAATGCAAATTGGAAAGGAAAAAATAAAACTGTCACTGTTTGCAGATTACATGATATTATACAAAGAAAATCCTAAAGACACCACCAAAAAACTACTACCAGAACTTAACAATGAATCTGGTAAAATTGCTGGATACAAATTAATACACAAAAATCTGCTGTATTTCTATACATTAACAATGAGCTATTAGAAAGTGAATTTAGGGAAACAACCCTATTTGTATAATCTCATCAAAAAGAATAAACTACCTCCTAAGTGTAAATCTAAAGAGATAAAAGACCTGTACTCAGAAAACTCTAAGATGCTGATGAAACTGAAGATAACGTAAACAGATAGAAAGACATACCAAGTTTATGGATTAGAAATTATTAAAATAATCACACCACCCAAGGCAATCTATAGGGTCAATGAAATCCCTATCAAAATAATCAACAGCATTTTTTTTTAAAAGACATTGAACAGTTATTTTAAAATTTCTGTGGCACCACAAAAGATTCTGAATAGCCAAAACAGTCTTGAAAAAGGAAAACAGAGGTGGAAATATTGTGCTCCTTGAGTTTAGGCTATACTAGAAAGCCTCAATAATCAAAACAGTATGGTACTGGAATAAAAGCAGGCATGTAGATGAATGGAACAGTATAGAAAACTCAGAAATAAATCGATGCACTTATGTCTAATTATGACAAAGGAGGAAAGAAAAAGCATAAGGAGAGGTTCCCCCGCCCCCCCCCCCAATAAGTGGTGCTGGGTAAACTGGGCAGCTACATGTAAAAGAAAGAAAATAGAACATTTTCTCACACCATAAACAAACAAAAAACTCAAAATGGATTAATACCTAAATATAAAACTGGAAACCATAAGACCCTTAGAATAAAATATAGGCAGAACATACTTTGACATAATCATAGAGATTTTTTTATTTTGGATCTGTTTCCTTATGGAAAGGAAACCAGAACAAAAATAAACAAATAGACCTCATTAAACTTAGAAGATTTTGTATCACAAATGAAACCACCAACAAAACAAAACAACAACAAATTGAGTGGGAAAAAATTTGCAAAGGACATGACTGATAAGGGATTAGTAGCCAACAACTATAAACAGTTCCTAAAACTCGACATCAAAAAACAAAAAACCTGATTAAAAACGGGTGGAAGATTTGAATGGACATTTTGCTAAAGACATACAGATGACCAACAGGCATGTGAAAAGATGCTCAACATCATTAATAAGAAAAATGGAAATCAAAAATACAATAAGATACCACCTCATGCATGTCAGAATAACTTCATCAAAAAGACCAAAGTATTTCTGAGGATCGGGAGAAAAGGGAGCCCTTGAATATTGTTGGTAGCAATGCAAACTGGTGCAGCCACTGTGGAAAAAAACAGTATGGCGTTTCCTCAAAAAACTGAAAATAGAACTACCATACAATCCAACAATTTCACTCCTGGGCATATATATCTGAAGAAAATTAAAACACAAATTTGAAAAGATATATGCATCCCAATGTTCATAGAAGCATTATTTATAATATCCAAAATATGGAAGCAATCTTAGTGTCCATCAACAGATGAATGGCTAAAAGTCATGAGATATATATATATAACGGAATACTGCTTAACCATAAAAAAGGAATGCAATTTTGCCACTTGCAACAACATGGATAAACCTAAGGGGCATTATGCTTAGTGAAATAAATCAAAAACAAAACTCATGTTATCACCTATTTATGGAATCTAAAAAATAAACAAATGAATATAACAAAAATAGACTCAGATATAGAGGACAAACTCATTGTTACCAGTGGTGAGAGGGAACGGGAGGGGGGCAAGATAGCTGTAGGGGATTAAAAAGCATAAACTATTGCTTATAAAATAAACCATAAGAACATATTATTCAGCACATGGGATATAGCTGATATTTTATAATCACTTCCAAAGGACTATATATAGTAAAAATTGTGAATCACTGTTACAAACTTGAAACTAATAATACTGTAAATCAACTATACCTCAATGAAACATAATAAAAAATATATTCAATTTATATAAAAAGCATTTGCCAATAAGTATAATCATCACATTAACAAAAGAATAAAAATTACATAACCATCTCAATGTATGCAGAAAAAATTATTTGACAAAACACCACTCCTTTCATGATAAAAATCCTCAACCACTTAGTATAAATGCAATATATTTCAACATAGTAAAGGTCATATATGACAAAACCATAACTATCATCATTCTCAACGGTGAAAAGCTGTTTATCCTTTAAGATCAGGAACAAGGTAAGGATGCCACTCTGCCACTCTTTTCAATATACTAGAAGTTCTAGCCTGAGCAATTAGGAAAGAAAAAAAGACATCCAAATTGAAAAGGAAAAATTAAGAGTGCCCATTTTCAGATGATATGAAATTTCTTATATTTCTTTTTCTCTTATATTTCTTTTTAAATATTTCTTATATTTAGAAAACCATAAAGATTTCACCAAAAACTGTTAAAAGTAATAAATTCTGTAAAGTTGCAGTATACAACTCAATGTAAATCAAAACACAAAAATTTATTACATTTCTACACTTAGGGGATGAAAATGTATCAACCATCAATTAATTTTGATAGCTTTAAATGGGGTGTCATGTTGGAAATTTTAAATGGAATAGACTGAAGTCTATGAAAATTGAAAGATTTAAAACCTATGGGATATTCCAAAGGTGTCATTTAGGAAGGCGAAAAAAAATAAGGAAATTCAACAACACGATAAAAGGCAATTACTGCAGACAAAGAAAACCATTTATTTTTTTGCAGTTCACTGATTAAATAGTCTAATAATTGTCTAAAGTAATAGTTTGACAAGATGAATAATGAAAAAATAGCCTAACATTAGCACTCATTCCAAAACTCCACATTTCTGCTGCAGTCCAAGAAAGGACTATGCTAAGTAATTTCATTCACATAGGCTAACCTAGGTATGGGGTGAAGAGATCTCTAGTCTTTCCCATTCTGTTGTTTTCTTCTATTTCATTGTATTGTCCACTAAAGAATGCTTTCTCTTCTCTCCATGCTATTTTTTGAACTCTGAATTCAGATCGGTATATCTTTCCTTTTCTCCTTTGCCTTTCACTTCTCTTTTCTCAGGTAGTTGTAAAGCCTCCTCAGACAACCATTTTGCCTTTTTGCATTTCCTTTTCTTAGGATAGTTTTGGTCACTGTCTTCTGTACAGTGTTATGAACCACTGTCCACAGTTCTTCAAGGCACTCTATCAGATTTAAGACCTTGAATCTATTTGTCACTTCCACTGTATAATCATAAGGGATTTGGCTTAGGTCAATCTGATGGCCTAGTGGCTTTCCCTACTTTCTTCAATTTAAATCTGAATTTTGCAATAAGGAGTTCATGAACTGAGCCTCAGTCAGCTCCTAGAAAGACTAGAGATCTCTTCAAGAAAATTAGAGATATGAAGGGAACATGTCATGCAAAGAGGGGCACAATAAAGGACAGAAACAATATGGACCTAACATAAGTAAAAGGTATTAAGAAGAGATGGCAAGAATACACAGAAGATCTATACTAAAAAGATCTTCATGACCCAGATAACCACAATTGTGTTGTTAGAGCCAGATATCCTGGAGTGCAAAGTCAAGTGGGCCTTAGAAAGCATCACTAAGAACCAAGGTACTGGAGGTGATGGAATTCCAGTTGAACTATTCTGAATCCTAAAAGATGATGCTGTGAAAGTGCTGCACTCAATATGCTGGAGACTAGGGAAAACTCAGCAGTGGCTATAGGATTGGAAATGATCAGTCTTCATTCCAATCCCAAAGAAGGGCAATGCCAAGGAACATTCAATCTACTGCACAACTGCACTCATTTCACAGGCTAGCAAGGTAATGCTCAAAATCCATCAAGCTAGGCTTCAACAGTACATGAACTGACAACTTCCAGATGTTCAACCTGAATTTAGAAAAGGCAGAAGAACTAGAGATCAAATTGCCAACATCCATTGGATCATAGAAAAAGCTAGAGAGTTCCAGAAAAACATCTACTTCTGTTTAATTGACTATGGCTTTGACTGTATGGATCACAACAAACTTGAAAATTCTTAAAGAGAGGGGAATACTTGACTACCTTACTTGCCTCCTGAGAAACCTGTATGCAGGTCAAGAAGCAACAGTTAGACCCGACATGGAATAATGAACTGGTTTAAAAATTGGGAAAGGAGTACATCAAGACTGTATATTGTCACCCTGCTTATTTAACTCACATGCAGAGTACATCATGTGAAATGCCAGGTTGAATGAAGCACAAGCTGGAATCAAGATTGCCAGGAGAGATATCAATAACCTCTGATATGCAGATGACACCACCCTCATGGCCCAAAGTGAAGAGGAACTAAGGAGCCCTTGATAAAAGTGGAGAAGAGTGATACAGCTGGCTTAAAACTCCACATTCCAAACACTAAAATCATGGCATCCGGTCCCATCACTTGACAGCAAATAGATGAGGAAAAAATGGAAACAGTGGCAGATTTTATTGTCTTAAGCTCCAGAATCAATGCAGATGGTGACTTCAGTTATGAAATTAAAAGGTGCTTGCTCCTTGGAAGAAAAACCATGACCAACCTAGAAATTGCATTAAAAAACAGAGACATCACTTTACCAAGAAAGGTCTGTATAGTTAAAGATATGGTCTTTCCAGTAGTCATGTATGGATGTGAGAGTTGGACCATAAAGAAGGTTGAGTGCTGAAGAATTGATGCTTTTGAACTATGGTGCTGGAGAAGACTCTTGAGAGTCCCTTGGGAGCAAGGAGATCCAACCAGTCAATCCTAAAGGAAATCAACACTGAATATTCATTGGAAAGACTAGGCTGAAGCTCGAATATTTTGGCCACCTGATGTGAACAGCCAACTCATTAGAAAAGACCCAGATACTGGGAAAGATTAAGGACAGAAGGAGAAGGGGGTGACAGAGGATGAGATGGTTGGATGGCATCATCAAGTCAATGGATATGAGTTTGAGCAAACTCCAGGAAGAACAGGGAAGTCTAGCATGCTGCAGTCCATAGGGCTGCAAAGAGTTGGACACGACTGAGTGACTGAATATTAACAATGCAGGTGAAACTTTTTACATCTTATATTTCATGATAGGCCCTAGGTTTAATGCTTAATTGATTTCCATTTCAACTGAGGTTGCTAATATCTAATACTTAGCTTCAGAATTTTAAATATTAAATTATCTATTCAAACTATGACATAAAAATTGAGGTTTTTCAATTATATGAATATATATACAGATACTTCTTAGAATAGTTGTTGACCTAATCTAGAGACCCCCTTGATATCTTTTTAGGTTTAGATAAGATAATTCTTGGAAGTAAATGCAGGGTCATGATTTTATGTCTTAATTTTCTTCATTAAAGTACAGGTATCATCCATTGGTTAGTAACCAGAATATGCATTTACCAATATCCTAATGATCCATGACAGCAGAAAGCACAGAAATCTGAGGCAATGGCCCCAGAGGAAAACCATCCAAGACCAAACTTCAGTTTTGCCTCTTCCTGTTTATGTTACTTTGGGCAAGTTACTTAACAAACCTGTCCCTCAATTTCCTTTTTTTTTTTTTTTTAACATAACTGGCTAATAGCTGTTTTATTTCATAAGATTATTGTAAAAGGGAAAAATCAAATAATGTACAAAAGTCATCAGAACATTAATATTAACTAACATGCTAATTTTGAGTTTGCTATAAGTGGCTAATGTTAAAATTCAAATAAGCATTCTTTGGGAATTCCCTTGAGGTCCAGTGGCTAAGACTCCACACTCCCGGTGCAGGGGCCCTGTGTTCAATCCCTGTTCAGGTAACTAAATTCCACATGCCACAACTAAGAACTGGCACATCCAAATAAACAAATAATTTTTAAATAACCATCATTTGAGAAAAATAAGGGGAAAAAGGTAGGTAGACATTGTCCTCCATTCCCCTAAATTTTATTGTTCTCATCTTCCTGCCTCAAGCACATTATGTTAACACCTCAACATTTTTTCTGGATTATATTTTAATATCCACCTTAGAATAAGAAATGGGTAATAAAGACTGCCTAGCCATGCCCTTTTGTAAAAATATACATAAAACGTCTGTAACTAAATAGCAGCAAAATTATTTTTCTTATCCAAATGAAAATATATACTGCCTTTTAACAAGCAATATAATTATATCCTTTTTTCAGTTTGATATGTGGGAAACAAGATGTATTGATCAGTTCAGGTCAGTCATTCAGTCATGTCCGACTCTTTGCAACCCCATGAACTGCAGCACGGCAGGCTTCCCTGTCCATCACCAACTCCCAGAGCTCACTCAAACTCAAGTCCATTGAGTCAGTGATGCCATCCATCCATCTCATTCTCTGTTGTCCCCTTCTCCTTCTGCCTTCAATCTTTTCCAGCATCAGGGTCTTTTCTAGTGAGTCAGTTCTTTGCATCAGGTGGCCAAGGTACTGGAGTTTCAGCTTCAACATCAGTCCTTCCAACGAACATTCAGGACTGATTTCCTTTAGGATAGACTGGTTGGATTTCCTTGCAGTCCAAGGGACTCTCAAGAGTCTTCTCCAACACCGCAGTTCAAAAGCATCGATTCTTTGGCGCTCAGCTTTCTTTATAGTGCAACTCTCACATCCATATATGACTACTGGAAAAACCATAGCTTTGACTAGACAGACCTTTGTTGGCAAAATAATGTCTCTGCTTTCTAATATGCTGTCTAGGTTGGTCATAGCTTTTCCTCCAAGGAGCAAGCTTCTCTTAATTTCATGGCTGCAGTTGCCATCTGCAGTGTTTTTGGAGCCCCCAAAAGTAAAATCTCTCACTGTTTCCATTGTTTCCCAGTTTATTTGCCATGAAGTGATTGGACCAGATGCCATGATCTTAGTTTTCTGAATGTTGAGCTTTAAGCCAACTTTTTCACTCTCCACTTTCACTTTCATCAAGAGGCCCTTTAATTCTTCTTCACTTTCTGCCATAAGGGTGGTATTATCTGCATATCTGAAGTTATTGATATTTCTCCTGGAAATCTTCATTCCAGCTTGTGCTTCATCCAGCCTGGCAACTCACATGATGTACTCTGCATATAAGTTAAATAAGCAAGGTGACAATATGCAGCCTTCACGTACTCCTTTTCTGATTTGGAACCAGTCTGTTGTTCCATGTCCACTTCTACCTGTTGCTTCCTGACCTGAATACAGATTTCTCTGAAGGCGAGTCTGATATTCCCATCTCTTTAATAATTTCCCACAGTTTCTTGTGATCTACACAGTCAAAGGCTTTGGCGTAGTCAATAAAGCAAAAGTAGATGTTTTTCTGGAACTCTCTTGCTTTTTTGATGATCCACCAGATGTTGGCAATTTGATCTCTGGTTCCTCTGCCTTTTCTAAAACCAACTTGAACATCTGGAAGTTCACAGTTCACGTATTGCTGAAGCCTGGCTTGGAGAATTTTGAGCATTCTTTTGCTAGCATGTGAGATGAGTGCAATTGTGCAGTAGTTTAAACATTCTTTGGCATTACCTTTCTTTGGGATTGGAATGAAAACTGACATTTTCCAGTCCTGTGGCCACTGCTGAGTTTTCCAAATTTGCTGGCATATTGAGTGCAGCACTTTCACAGCATCATCTTTTAGGATTTGGAATAGCTCAACTGGAATTCCATCACCTCCACTAGCTTGGTTCGTAGTGATGCTTTCTGAGGCCCACTTGACTTTGCATTCCCGGATGTCTGGCTCTAGGTGAGTGACTACACCATTATAGTTATTTGGGTCAAGAAGATCTTTTTTGTATAGTTCTTCAGTGTATTCTAGACTCCTCTTCTTAATACCGTCTGCTTCTGTTAGGTCCAGCTGAGAAAAGAACAGAAGTTAAAGGCAAAGGAGAAAAGGAAAGATACACCCATCTGAATGCAGATTTCCAAAGAATAGCAAGAAGAGATAAGAAAGCCTTTCTCAATGATCAGTTCAAATAAATAGAGGAAAACAACAGAATGGGAAAGACTAGAGATCTCTTCAAGAAAAGTAGAGATTTCAAGGGAAATTGTTATGCAAAGATGGGCAAAATAAAGGATGTATTCATCAATTGAAATGATATTAAGAGTAGAAGTTTTGTAATCTCTCCCTTTCTTCAAATACTTTACATTATTGCAATTATAGAAGTTCAGGTTAACTGCCAATGCAGGAGGAATTTAAATTATAAAATTTAGAGAACTACTATTGAGGTAGACTTTTCCATCCTATAGAACTATCATGTCTCCATACAGTGAAATGTAATCAATTAGCATTTACTAGTAATCTATATAAAAGTGTGAGTCAATATCTAATACAATTTGATTATGAAAAGAAGTCCACCTAACTCCTTTTTTGGTGGCCTGAAAGTCAAAGAAAATGAAAGTCCCTCAGTCTCTTTGCAACTCTTTGCAATCCTATGGAATATACAGCCCATGGAATTCCCCAGGCCAGAATACTGGCATGGGTAGCCTTTCTCTTCTCCAGGGGACCTTCCCAACCCAGGAATCGAACTGAGGTCTCCCACAGTGCAGGCGGATTCTTTATCAGCTGAGCCACAAAGAAGCCCAAGAATACTGGAGTGGGTAGCCTAACCCTTCTCCAGCAGATCTTCCCAATCCAGGAATCAAACCAGGGTCTCCTGCAATGCAGGCGGACTCTTTACCACATGAGCTATCAGGGAAGCCCCACCAGTGACAAAGAAGACAGACTGAGGAAGAACAGAGAGGGAAAGGCAGCATAGTAAGAAAGGGGACAGGAGCGGGGGTTTAATGATTCTGTGCAAATACCACAGATCACAGCTTTCACAGTCAGTCATAAGCAAGGGGTTAGTGGGAATAGACTATCTTTGTATCTCATTGCAAACTTCCTCAAGAGCACAGCCCTTGTGATTGTTTTTAATTGGGAAAATAGCACATGATTAGACATGATTTGCTTTCCATAAGAAACACATATTTTTTAAAAGTTAAATACACTAAATATAAGCCCTGAGTGTTATACAACTACTGACTCAATTTCTATTTGTCCTTAATTGGGAATCAGAAGATTCACAGGATTCAAAATGTACCCAGTTCACATAAATTCAAAGCACACAAATAAAGTAGTGTAGCATTCAGCCAGACAGCAACTGCATCCAGAGTTCTTGAAATGTCTCAGGAGTAAATGTTAGGCCCTCTGCCTCAGGAGGATTATTCCATTACAAGAGATGAAGTTGAAGTGCATGGGGACCACTTCAGTTTAGGATGGAGCCTCCATCATCCCTCACTAAACTTTTATACTATTCCAAATAACCCTTGGAGCATGTGCCAATTCATTACAGCTGAAACCTACCAATCAGAGGTTTAACAATGAACACTTTTGATTCCTGAGTACAGTTGGCTTGATACAGCATAAACAAATCAATATATTTATCTTAACACATCATTGACTAGAGACATATTAATATATCTTTTGTTATCTGAATGTGATTGACCAGAGATGTATCAATATATTTTTAGAGAGTGATACAATTAACATCACAATGCAAAGTTGTTAAGAGCTTAATGTTCATTATACAATTTACGACTGTCACCAGGTCACGTTTTGCTCTGTAAGTTTTCTGTTCCAACTTTGTGTGTATTATTAATGCAAGTTTATTATAATTTTTTAAATGATGCACTGTGAAATTTCTATTTTCCACAAGCAACTATGAAAGTGAAAGTCACTCAGTCAAGTCTGACTCTATGCAACCCCTTAGACTATACAGTCCATGGAATTCTCCAGGCCAGAATACTGGATTGGGTATCCTTCCCTTCTCCAGGGTATCTTTCCAACCCAGGGATCAAACCCAAGTATCCTGCAGTGCAGGTGGATTCTTTACCACTGAGCCACAAGGGAAGCCAAGCCAATAAAATGGACACCCTGGAAGAAATGGAAAAATTCTTAGAAAAATACAACCTTCTGGGACTGAACTAGGAAGAAATAGAAAATATGAACAGATAAATCACAAGTAATGAAATTGAAACTGTGACTAAAAATCTTCCAACAAGCAAAAGTCCAGCACCAGATGGCTTCAAAGGCAAATTCCATCAAACATTTAGAGAAGAGCTAACACCTATCTTTCCAAAAAACTGCAGAGGGAGGAACACTCCCAAACTCACTCTTTGTGGCCAACATCACCCTGATACCAAAACCAGACAAAGATATCACACAAAAAAGAAAATTACAGGCCAGTATCACTGATGAAAGTGAAAGTTAAGTTGTTCAGTCGTGTCCAACTCTTTGCAATCCCATGGACTGTAGCCTACCATGCTCCTCTGTCCGTGGGATTTTCCAGGCAGAGTGCTGAAGTAGGTTGCCATTTTCTTCTCCAGAGGATCTTCCTGACACAAGCATCAAACCTGGGTCTCCCGCATTGTAGGCAGACGCTTTAACATCTGACCTACCAGGGAACATAGATGCAAACATCCTCAACAAAATACTAGCAAACCAAATCCAACTATACATTAAAAGGATCACACACCATGATCAAGGGGGATTTATCCCAGGGATACAATAATTCTTCAGTATACACAAATCAGTCAGATACACCATATTAACAAACTAAAGAATAGAAACTATGATTATCTTAGTAAATGCAGAAAAAGCTTTCAACAGAATTCAACACCAATATATGATTTAAAAAACTCTCCAGAAGGTGGGCATAGAGGGACCCTATCTCAACATAATAAAGGGCATATATGACAAACTCACAGCAAACATTATTTTCAATGAAGAAAAACTAAAAGCATTTCCTCTAAGTTTAGGAATAAGACGAGGGTGTCCGCTCTTGCCACTATTATTCAATATAGTTTTGGAAGTCCTACCATGGAAATCAGAGAAAAAAAAAGAAATAAAAGGAATCCAAATTGGAAAAGTAGTAAAATTGTCAGCTGTTTGCAGGTGACATAGAAAATCATAAAGATGCCACCAGAAAACTACTGGTGCTAATCAATGAATCTAGTAAAGTTCCAAGATACAAAATTAATACACAGAAGTCTCTTGAATTCCTATACACTAACAGCAAAAGATCAGGAAGAGATATTAAGCTAACAATCCCATTTACCATTGCAACAAAAAAAATACCTAGGAATAATCTTACTTAAGAAGGCAAAAGACCTGTACACTGAAAACCATAAGATACAAGTGAAAGAAATCAAACATACAAACAGATGGAAAGATATACCATATTCTTGGATTGGAAGAATCAGTATTGTGAAAATGACTATACTACCCAAAGCAATCTATAGATTGAATACAATCCCTAGAAAATTACCCTTGCTATTTTTCACAGTACTAGAAGAAAAAATTTTACAGTTTGTACAGAAACACAAACGACTCCGAATAGCCAAAGCAATCTTGAGAAAGAAAAAGGGAGCTGGAGGAATCAGGCTCCCTGACTTAAGACTATACTACAAAGCTACAATAGTTAAGACTATACAATAGTCAAGACTATATAATATCAAGACTATAAGATACTCGCACAGAACAGAAATATAGATCAACAGAACAGGATAGAAAGCCCAGAGATAAACCCACACACCTATGGCACTAATTTATGACAAAGGAGGCAAAACATAAATAGATGAAAGACAGTCCCTTCAATAAGTGACACTGGGAAAACTACACAATTTCATATAAGAATGAAATTAGAAACCCCTAATACCATACACAAAAAATAAACTCAAAATGGATTAAAGACCTAAATGTAAGACCAGACACTATAAAACTCTTGGAGGAAAACATAGGCAGAACATAAATTGCATCTTTGACATAAATTGCATCAAGATCTTTTTGACCCACCTGCTAGAATAATGAAAATAAAAATGAACAGGACCTAATTAAACTCAAAAGCTTTTGCACAGCAAAGAAAACCATACATAAAATGAAATGACAGCTCACAGAATGGGACAAAATATTTGCAAATGAAGCAACTGAGAAAGTATTAATCTCCAATATTTATGAACAGCTTATGCAGTTCAAGATTTAAAAACAAAAATAAAAAACTGGGGAGAAGACCTAGATAGACTTTTCTCCAAATAAGACATACAGATGGCCAATAAACACATGAAATGATGCCCAACATCACTATTAGAGAAATGCAAATCAAAACTACACTAAGGAACCACCTCACGCTGGTCAGAATGGCCATCATCAAAGTCTATAGACAATAAATGCTGGAGAGGGTATGGAGGAAAGGGAACCTTCTTACACTGCTTCTGAGAAGGTAAATTGATACAGTCACTATGGAAAATAGTATGGAGGTTCCTTAAAAAGCTAAAAATAGAACTATCACATGATCCAGCAATGCCACTACTGGGCATATACCCAGAGTAAAACATAATTCAAAAATACACATGCACCCCAATGTTTATTGCAGTGCTATTTACAATATCCAAGCATGGAAGCAACCTAAATGTCCATCAACAGAGGAATGGATAAAGAAGATATGGTATATACATGCAGTGGAATATTACTCAGCCATAAAAATGAATGGCATTGGGTCATTTGAAAAGACATGAGTGGACCTAGAGAGTGGCATATGGAGTGAAGGGAGTCAAAAAGAAAAAAACAAATATCATATATTGATGCATATATGTGGAATATAGGAAAATGGTACAGATGATCTCACATGCAAAGCAGAAAGAGGCATAGAGGTAGAGAACACATGGATACGAAAGGGGGCTGGGACAATTGCGAGATTAGGATTGAGGTATACACACTATTGACACTATGTATAAAATAGATAACTAATGAGAACCTATTCTATATCACCAGGGAACTCTACTCAGGGGTCTATAGTGACTAAGAGCTTCCCTACTGGCTCAGAAAGTAAAGAATGTGCCTGCAATGTGGGAGACCCGGGTTTAAGCCCTGGGTCGGGAAGACCCCCTGGAGAAGGGAATGGCAACCCCCTCCAGTATTCTTGCCTGGAGAATCCCATGGACAGAGAAGCCTGGTGGGCTACAGTCCATGGGCTCCCAAAGAGTTGGACACAACTGAGCAACTAACAGTTTCATTCTACTTGGTGACTAAATGGGAAGGAAATCCAAAAATGAGGACATAATATGTATATGTATAGCTGATTCATGAGTAAAAATTAACACACTATTGTAAAGCAATTATACTCCAATAAAAATTAGTTTAAAATATGAAAGTGCCCCCCTCCCACAAAGGTCCAACTTGCTGACTATCAGGTAAAAGAAAAGAACATATTTTAGAGGAAATAATAACCATAGGACTAAAAAAAAAAAAAAAAGTGGCCAGTACCTGCAGTCTGCTCTTCCAAGAGAAAGCACAGTGAAATACAGCATATTTGTAATAGACCTTCTGTTCCCCTGCACAGAGGTGCCTGCTATACGGCCTATCACACTCTAATATTAGAATGCTTCAGCAAGACATGTACAAAGTTTCAAATAAATGCCTTAAGTATAAAAAAGAAAGTTGTTCATATTTACTCAAACATGGGTGTTTCAATATTCACTTACATAACAAATCACCAACCACAGGTGTTAATCTCTGCAAAAATCCCCCAGTTAATAATGTGTTAACTCAGTACTTTGCAGAAGACAGAGTTACAAGAAAGCAGACCCAGTCATATTGCCAGGTCCTCCTGGAGTTCAGACCAAAGGAATGAAACACTGAAAACTAAATTCTTAAGTATTTAAGCACTATCTACAGATTTTTATTAATTTAAAATCCCTAGACAAGTTTAAATTGAATACAAACTTTTTATTCTGAGTACTTTTTAACATTTCACACATCCTAAACAGCAAATAAAACATATTGAATTAACAATACAAAAAAGATTCTAAATATATAATTTACATATAACCATAATGTAAGTATATGTCTTCATTCTATACAAGTAAAGTGAAGTGAAAGTCGCATTCGACTCTTTGTGACCACAAGGACTATACAGTCCATGGAATTCTCCAGGCCAGAATACTGGAGTGGGTAGCTGTTCTCTTCTCCAGGGAACTTCCCAATCCAGGGATCAAACCCAGGTCTCCCACATTGCAGGCGGATTCTTGACTATCTGAGCCACAAGGGAAGCCCAAGAATAGTGGAGTGGGTAACCTATCCCTTCTCCAGTTTATCTTCCCGACCTAGGAATCAAAATGGGGTGTCCAGCATTACAGGCAGATTCTTTACCAACTGAGCTATCAGGGAAGCATATATAATAGTTTATAATTTTGCTTATAGCTTTATTTTAGTATCTTTTATGGTTCTAATAGGGCTTCCCTGGTGGCTCAATGGTAAAGAACCCATCTGCCAATGCAGGAGATGTAGGTTCGATCCCTGGGTCATGAAGATCCCCTGGAGAAGGAAATGGTAACCCACTCCAATATTCTCACCTTGGAAATCCCATGGACAGAGGAGCCTAATGGGCTATAATCCATGGGGTCACAAAAGAGCTGGACATGATTTAGCAACAGCATGGTTCTAGCAATATGAGTTACATACTTTATAAGATGCTTGCAGTATTCTTACTAGAAGTTAAAAGAATACCAAATCCAACTAGCCAAGGATCTAAATTGTCCATCTACTGATTTTTGGTCAAAATGCAGGATTAGGATCCTTTTCCTTTGGAGATTCAAACTGAAGACATCAGGCTGACATTTATTTTAATGTTTAAACCGATTAAAATGTAGGGTGCAGGCACCCATATCCCAAACACAGAGAAGAAAGTCTAAAGATAGTGACTTTTCAATAGCAAGTATTTGCTAAATTGTTATTAAAAATTAGTTTTTGTTCAACAAGTTTTGCTTTTTGAAACCTAGTTTGAATCTCAAGATATATCTATCATCCACTCTCAATTTTGTTTTACCTTTATTTCAAAATCATTGCCCCAATATCATGATATGTTGACCTGTTCTGCTAGCACTATTAAAATTTTAAGCATACCTCATCAGCATTTTATGATAATTAATAGTATTGAGGCAGGATATAGAAGGGCCCAAAGCTAAGCAGCCAGAATTAGTCCCCTGTGGTCAGATACCCCAAAATAGCAGGAGCAAGAGAGGAGCTTAGTCCTGCCCAGATAAGAGATAAAAGACCACATATTCCCTCAAAGTCAAGGAGACCTTCCTGACTACACATGTATTAGAAAGGCTCCTGGGAAGTCAAGAGAGGGGGCATCACTTCATAGTAAGTGATGTCAACCTACCCATAAGCCTCTTTGCTAGAATCCATCTGGCTAAGAAATGCACATGCACACATAGGAGGACTCACAGCAATGCCAAATATGAACTCAGAACCATGCAAAGCAAGATGATTGCCCAAAGGAAACCTGGAAGAAATGCCCCATAAAAGTGATTCAAACTACCATGAGGGTGTGACTTTCTGAGCCCATCTGGGTGTCCATCCACACATATCCTTTTTCCTCCTAATATGTACTTTTCTTGTTTCTCTACTTTCTGTCTCGATGTGGAAATTTATTTCTACACAGCAAACAGGTCAGAGCCTTGTCAATGACTACTGGTCCGTCTTGGCTTAGTGGCTAGGACTGAGTGATCTCACTGCCGTGGCTTGACTTCAGTCTCTGCCTAGGAACCGAAATCCTGCTTCAAGCTGTTGCAGGTCAAGGTCACCTCATATCAGTATCATTTAAAAAACTTGTCTCCTAGGAGATGAGGACTTTGTATCTTATCAGTTTTTCTTTTTTGAAACATTTGACCAAGGAAACACTTTGATCTCAATATTTAAACTTTTTTGTATTTGCTCACTGTGAAAACCAAAGCAATTAACTGTGACTCCAGTATAATTTGCTTTAATTGATATTATCACTACTTAACTGAAACAGTTGTTATTGCTTCTGAAATATTGATACTGTTATACTCAGTTCCCAGTCATTCCTGGTTCCTGCCTACTTCCTATGTTTTTTGTATCACAATTGCCTTCTGTAATCACAAGTACTATTACCTCTTTCTATCTGAGTATTATTAGTCAGGTAAGTAATGTTAGCTGTGTAATCAACAACCCTAAAATCTTGGATGATTGGCAATATAAATGTTAATTGGTGGCTGTTGGCTTATGCCAAAGTATAAACTGGTCCCCCAAGTGTGGAAAGAAACGGTTCTAATAAACCTTTTCTTTATAAAATGTGCAGAATTTCAGAGAACCTATACAACTGACACTTGGCTATTTCTAATATATAGCTTCAAATTCACATCCAGTCAACAGAACAAGGAAAGAACGAGATCATGGAGCAATTCTTAACTGCCTTTTGCCAGAAGTGACACATCATACCTGCTCACATTTCATTGGTGGCAACCAGCCTTACGACTCCACTTAAAAATCAAAAGAGCTAGAAAACAATTTATACTCAAGAAAAAGGAACAGCCAAATAAACATCAGGCCAGTCTCTGACACCAATTTCACATAAACTCATGAATCTTATAGACTCAAATTGTTCCAAATAATTATTTTTTTAATCATGATCATCTTAACACAAAAGCTGCCATGACATTTCCAGTGTAAGCTTTCACTTTTTCCTAAACAGATGTTAAGTATGAAAAAAATCCTTTTATTGTAGGCAATACAAATACATAAAGGAACCCTACTGATCTTTTCTATACTCAAGACAGGAAGTCAGCTAAGGTACCAATTCCTTTCAAATGGAAAAGAGTAGTAAAATCCAATATAAAGGCACTAGGGCTGGACAGGGGCCAGTTGCTGGGTGAGTTTTAGCAGCAACATAATGGAAAATGTATATGTAAGATTATAAATTGAAATTTATTTTTTAAATTTAATATATTATTAGCATATTATGTCACTGTGCTTTTTTCAATACAGCAATGGGGTTTTATTGACAAAACTAGGAATTTCTACAACTTTGACTGTAGTTACTTTGTACCTCAGGTAAAACCTCTCCAGGCTCAGTTGGGAGCTGAATCAAAGTATTTCTAGGTGAATGATGCTTTGGGTCCAGTTATTTTTGAAATACACCTTTCTACTTATAATTGGAAAATTGGTCTGACTTCAATAGCTAATAGGCAAACTGTGTCAGAATTTCCTTATAAGATAAATGGTAAATTGTACTAAAGACATACTACATTCTCTTATAAGGAGAACTCAGCTTACCACGCTATCACAAATTGTTATAAAAATCTTAAAACTTTATGTAACTAAATTTCAGGTTTCCAATTCCCTTCACACTTTGAGCGGAAAAGCATCATCATTTATTTTTATTACTGACTCCTGAAATTCTAAAAGTTATTTTGCGTATTTCATTTGCTGGGCCTTTTCTGTTGCAAAATTCATTCATATGCAGAATTACCCATGATATTCTGAAGAAAACAGGATGTCATTCTCTAAATGAAACACTTGGAAGGAGGGTTATTTCTATTTCAAGCCTCCAGTTTATTTTAATTTATTTGCTGATGGAGCCAAGATCTGCAAGAACAGTCCCACATTCTCATGCTGATTCTAAGTGCAAAAGTCTACATCATGACCTTTGTATCAACAGACACAATATAACTTTAAAAATAGAGTATTCCAGCTGTATGTGCCAGGGCCCTAGTGGCTTCAAACCTAAACAGACAACATCATCACTACAGAAAAGCTTCAGTCTTGAAAAGAGTGGCTTTTGTACAGTTGAATGAGAGTTTTTGTTGTTTTTTTTTTAATGCTGAGCTTAAAATACATTGCCAGAGTACCAGCATCCAAAATAGAGTGAAAATGTATGCCTCAACTTAAGCAGTTTTTGTCTGTCACTCACTTCATGGTTTATAATCATTCTCAAGTGAATATTATCAAGAAGGTGCTTTTGTCTCCATCTCCCTTGGGTACCCTTCTGAACCTCCATGAACGACCCTCAGAGGAGCCTTAGAGGGAGACTGAATTTGCTATTCACATTTGATTGTGCAAGGTCTGGGATGAGGTCAAATCAGTGATTTAGGAGCCTTCCTCTCTGCTCATGCTTTCTCCCTCTTGTAGGACCACAGAAGATGATAAACAGCCACTAGCATGTTTAGAGTAAGCTATATGATGTCAAAATAATCAAATAGCTGGTATTTTTTCAGGATATATATTGTCACTGACTCATATGTCCTTGGAGGCCAATATAATTATTGTAAAGGAGAAGGAAGTTTTAAAATTGAGAATGTGGTCAATGGGGACCAGTATGCCCTTAAAGTACCTAGCAGTTTGGATGTTTTTCTCAGAAGGTGGGTAAATAGATATCAAATGCAATATCAATTAACACTGTATATAACATTGTCGCGTTTTCTATGATTGACATCGCATTTAATAAATGAACCTTAAAAAAAAAATAAATGAACCTTCTAAGTTTGATGGTATAGGTATTATGTATACTTCTCAGGGGAAGAAAGACTTGGAGAATGTATTAATAAGTGATTTATTCCATCTCCAAGTTAGTATGTGCTGGAGTCAGCATTTTATAAAACTGATCCTTTGATTCCAAATCTTATGCATGCTCATTGCACTACATTAGTGATTTTGTTTCAGATGACAGTCTGCAGTGATGTGGGTCTCTAGAAAGGAATTTTTTTTTTTTCTAGAAAGGAATTTTGAGGATCACTCACCATAAGGGGAAAGCAGAGAATCGAAGCCAGTGGGAGTGCCAGTAGCATCTTTTCTTACTTCAATCAAAGCAACCCCAATTCTATTGCTTAAACTGGTACTTGATGTTAAGATTACATTTGAAATTTTTTTATAAAAAATCCTAATTCCAATAAGTAAACAATACAAACAAGTTTCCAATATGAAACATTGTATATGTCATGTACAAGGATTCTGCTCAAAGTAATTCCTGAGGTTAAAAGTTCATATATCAAGCTTACCTCCAACTCAAAGACTTCTGGCTTCAGATTATGAGATGGATGCAGTGCTGGCTACACCAAGATGGCAGCTCAAGCTTTACCTAGAGAAATAGGAACTATAAGGTTAGAATATTTTTTTAAGGCTACCAAATTTATGTATTTATTACCTCTGCTCATCTTCTGTAAAGATCAAGTTGTATGTGGTTTAAATTATTAGATTTAGCAAGTGTCCTCGGCACCTAGGACACCAGTTTTTCTATGAGAAAGGTGACTTATCCTTCTATGACAGGATCCTGAATCCAGGCCACAGCTGACTGAATTAAGGCTGACCTCTAATCCAAGTTGGGCCAATTTCATTATCTTCTACCAAAACAAACAAAAAATATATACCTACAGGTAGGTATCTCAAGCTAAAGCTGAGTCATATTAATTGTGTAGCTACAAAAACTACAAAACTTTCCACATGTCTTCTCAAACTTTTCTTTAATATTTCCTCAAATTCCTCGACAATTTTTTGTATTGGGGTAAAGCCAATTAACAAACAATGTTGTGATAGTTTCAGGTGGACAGGGAAGGGACTCAGCAATACATACACATGTATCCACTCTCCCCTACACCTCCGTCCCATTCAGGCCACCATATAACATTGAGCAGATTTCCATGTGCTATTCAGTAGTACCCTGTTGATTATCCATTTTAAATATAGCAGAGTATTCATGCCCATCCCAAACTCCCTAACTAGCCCATCCTTGACATTTATTTTTATTGTTTAAGGTAATTCAAGCCTTTGTATACTTCATGCAAAGATGGGCTCAAAAAGAAATGGTATGGACCTAACAGAAGCAGAAGATATTAAGAAGAGGTTCCAAGAATACTCAGGAGAACTATACAAAAATGATCTTCATAACCCAGATAATCATGATGGTGAGATCACTCACCTAGAACCAGACATCCTGGAATATGAAGTCAAGTGGGTCTTAGGCAGCATTACTATGAACAAAGCTAGTGGAGGTGATAGAATTCAAGTTGAGCTATTCCAAATCCTAAATGATGATGCTGTGAAAGTGCTGCACTCAATATGTCAGCAAATTTGGAAAACTCAGCAGTGGCCACAGGACTGGAAAATGTCAGTTTTCATTCCAATCCCAAAGAAAGGCAACACCAAAGAATGCTCAAACTACCTCACAATTGCACTCAGCTCACACAGTAGTAAAGTAAGGCTCAGAATTACCCAAGCCAGACTTTACCAATACATGAACCGTGAACTTCCAGATGTTCAAGCTGGTTTTAGAAAAGGCAGAGGAACCAGAGATCAAATTGCCATCTGTTGGATCATCAAAAAAAGCAAGAGAGTTCCAGAAAAACATTTATTTCTGCTTTATTGACTATGCCAAAGCCTTTGACTGTGTGGATCACAATAAACTGTGGAAAATTCTAAAAGAGATGGGAACACCAGACCACCTGACCTGCCTCTTGAGAAACCTGTATGCAGGTCAGGAAGCAACAGTTAGAACTGGACATGGAACAACAGACTGGTTCCAAATCAGGAAAGGAGTATGTCAAGGCTGCATCTTGTCACCCTGCTTAGTTAACTTATATGCAGAGTACATCATGAGAAATGCTGGGCTGGGTGAAGGGTGGTATCATCTGCATATCTGAGGTTATTGATATTTCTCCCAGCAATCTTGATTCCAGCATGTGCTTCATCCAGCCCAGTATTTCTCATGATGTACTCCGCATATAAGTTAAGTAAGCAGGGTGACAATATACAGCCTTGACGTACTCCTTTTCCAAAATTATATATCTGTAAAGCTTACTAAATAAAATCACAATTGAGTGACAAGGATTTTAGGATATTTCAATTCAGTTTCTCTCTTCTTAATTTCTACCTCTAATCCATAAATCCATTTCTGTATTTTAAGACCCTTCAGTTTTTATGGTTATTACTCTAAAACATTTGAAAACAGACTAATTTTATAATCTTGTCTCAGATATGATCATGACTGCATATGGGTTTTTATCTAAGTACATACTCTAAAATAAGACTTTTCTTAAATGATCAAATGAAGTAAAATCCCTATTTTACACCACACTCTATTAGCAGAAACATACTCTACAAAATTAGTAGCCATATATAAAGGAAGATTTCACTGAAGATTAAACTTCTGAAATTGTATTTTGCAGTGCATTATTTTATTAACCTGGGGAAAGAGGACACCTTGCACATCTTTTAGCACCCATCATTATTGAATTAAACAGACTATTTGAAAAATAAAATTCTCATGGTAAACTGCTGAATTGGACCATTCTGAAAGTCTTCTAATCATTTTTATGGTTTGTTCTTAATAGTTGTACATTACTGCCTTATGTTCCCTTGGTTCATGTACCTATCAATTCATATTTCATTACAATAACCTCTCGACTGTCCTCCATATCTCTGGCTCTTTTCTTTACTGTCACCCCAAACCCAATTTGACCTATACTCAACTCATAAATTAATCCTCATAAACACTGCATTCACCTCCCAGCTTGTTAAAATGAGATCAAAGTACTTTTTTTTTTTAATTCAACACTTTTGGGAGACATGCAAAGATCTCCAAGTTGATACTAGCTTGCCAAATAGAAACTACTTTTATGGAGCCAAGCATTCATAATGTATTTTCTCTAGTCTTTATAATACACTTGGTTATTCCAGTTTTACAGCTGAAGAAACTGAGGCCTAGAGAATTTAATTGATTTTCCAAAGTGATATAGCTAGTAAGTAGAGTCATCTGTTCTGGGACCCAAGTGTGTCTGAATTTCATAAAATATTTCATTAAAAATAACTTCCAAGTTCACATAAATTTGGAAAATAATCTATAAGATATCCATCTTCCAAAATCAAAGTTTTTATTAGTACATTCACATGCCTCTTTTCATGGTTTCACTAGGAGTTTTTTCCTTTGAGGGCCACAGATGTGCTTCAATATCTCCTCTTTCCACTGCAATGGGTATATGCACCACTCAGGTTTTTCAAATAAAGTACCACATACCGTGGTTACTTCAACACTAGCAAATGACCTAGGCATGGCCAATTCAAATCTTCCCTAGGCATTAGAAAAGTTATGTTTACAGAGACATTTTTAAATGTGTATGCGTGTTAAGGTCACTTCAGTCGTGTCCAACTCCGTGTGACTGCCAGGCTCTTCTGTCCATGGGATTCTCCAGGCAAAAATACTGAAGTGGGTTGCCATGCACTCCTCTAGGGGATCTTCTTGACCCAGAGATCAAACCCTCATCTCTTACATCTCCTTCATTGGCAGGTGGGTAATTTACCACTAGCACCACCTGGGAAACCCCTTAAATGTGTACAAAATAAAGCAAATAAAGCCAAAGGATATAGAAAGTAAGTAACTGAAACCTCTAGGTCCAAATATGTGTAAAGTAAACTTGACCTTTGAATTTCACAGACACAAATGACAATGAATTTTCTTTTGGACTAAGAAAATTTGAATTGAGGTTCTATACTTGCAATCAAAAGTAGTCCTGACATAAACTGTAAGATTTATATACCATCCAATGTACTTTGGCAAAAACTGCAGTCTATGCTAAAAAAATAACACTTTTAGTTTTCTTCATAACACTGTAGACTTCAATAAGCATTTTTTTTCTGGACTGTGTGGTTTCATTTCTCTGATGTGATACATGTTTAACTACATGTCAAGAAGCTGCTAGGATTTTTCTTTGTATCATTATATTTGCCTATAAGCTTAATTCATATTAATATTCAGCTAGTTACTACAACCTTATCTTAGATTCTCAAGAAGCTTAGTCCCTGGATGGGGATTCTTGAGCCAGTAACTATTATTCTCAGATGAAACATTTAAGGAGATGAGAAAGACAGAAGAGGGGAAGAAGCCTACAATATGTACATACAGATGAAATCTACCCTCAGCCTAATCTGATGAGGAGTTCTAAGCAGAGGAACATGCACAGTGCCATCCTATCCTGAAGCAAGCTGTCTCCTACACTTTAAGGGGAATTCTAGGGACAGTTTAGCTTCAACTGTTAGTAGCCAACACTCACAGGACCTGGGAGATGGGTGATCTCAGATTAGGAAAGTGGATTTTAGCAAGGCAACTACAGTCTACCACAACCACCAATTGCCTCCTAAACTGCACAGTATAATCTAGAAAGAACTCAAGTGTTACAATCAGACTGAATTTTTTTAAGTTGAATTCCAGTTCTGGAATTTCTGGGTTAACTTGAACAAGTTAGCACTCATC
Organism: Cervus canadensis; assembly: GCF_019320065.1. NCBI lineage: Eukaryota > Metazoa > Chordata > Mammalia > Artiodactyla > Cervidae > Cervus > Cervus canadensis. The sequence continues at coordinate 80,126,191 of NC_057388.1, forward strand.
TACTGGCCTAGGAAACTCCCTTTGTCATGACTTCACTGTTTTTATTCAGTCCCTAAATCTTGTCCAAATCTTTGCAACCCCATTGACTGCAACATGCCAGGCTTCTCTGCCCTTCACTATTCTCCAGGAGTTTGCTCAAACTCATGTCCACTGAGTCAGTGATGCCATCCAACCATCTCATCCTGTTGTCCCCTTCTCCTGTCATGAATCTTTCCCAGCATCAAGGTCTTTTCCAATGAGTCAGCTCTTCGCATCAGGTGGCCAAAGTATTGGAGCTCCAGCATCAATCCTTCCAATGAATATTCAGGACTGATTTCCTTTAGGATTGACTGGTTTGATCTCCTTGCAGTCCAAAGGACTCTCAAGTCTTCTCTAGCACCACAATTAGAAAGCATTCATTCTTCAGTGATCAGCATTTTTTATGGTCCACCTCTTACATCCATACATGACTACTGGAAAAACCATAGCTTTGACTATATGAACCTTTGTCAACAAAGTGATGTCTCTGCCTTTTAATATGCTGCCTAGGTTTGTCATAGCTTTCCTTCCAAAGAGCAAGCATCTTTTAATTTCAAGCAGCAGTTATAATCTGCAGTGATTTTGGAGACCAAGAAAATAAAATCTGTCACTGCTTCCACTTTTTCTCCTTCTATTTGTCATGAAATGGTGGGACCAGAAGTCATGATCTTAGTTTTTTGAATGCTGAGATTTAAGCCAGCTTTTTCAACTCTGCTCTTTCACTTTCATAAGAGGCTCTTTAGTTTCTCTTCACTTCCTGCCATTAGCGTGGTATCAAAGTTGTCATGATTAGAAATAATGTATTTGAAACTTTTTCATATGGTAGGTGCTCAATAGCTAGTAATTGTTAATATGTACATTTGAAATCAAGCACTTGGTGCCTTTTTCTAACCTCTACCAGTTCAGAGAACATTTGATGTATAAAAATAATCTAAAATAATTTAAAATTTTTGCTACAACTTCTCGCCCCCAAAAAGGTTAATTGAGGTCATATACATAATAAATGTCAAACTACCTTACAGTCTTCATTCTTACACTCTGTCCTAACTCAAACCACAAACAGCTTCCCCTAAGGTTTCAGTCATTCTTCTTTCTATAACACTCCAAGCTACCTCCCAGAAAGCAATCTTTACTTGGCCATTTTGAAGTTTTCCTTTTGTATTAGTTTGCAAGGGCTACCATAACAGATTCCCACAAGTTGTGTGGCTTAAAATGTATTCTCTCACAATTCTGGAGTCTGGAAATCTGATATAAGATGGCTGTCTTCTATATTTCTTCTCATGGTCTTCCCTGTGAGATGTCTGTATCCTCATCTCCTCTTATTAGGACACCATTCATGTCACCCTTTTTATCTCGTTTTAACTTAATTACCTTCTTAAGTCCCTATCTCCAAATAGGGTCACATTCTGAGGTACCAGCGTTAGGACTTCAACATCTGAATAGGGGGATGGTACACAAGTTGGGCCTTAACACATTCACTTGTCTTGTAGCTAACATTTACCAGACACAGCGTTCTTTCCAGTGTAAATCCTACTGGCCTTTCTGGCTTCCTGACATTGCTTGTTGCTCTTCACGGTGATGTGTCCAGTAACTACTCTGGCAAAGTACTGTACTGGGTACTTTTCAGGCAGGTGAGAGTAATATGAATGGTCATGAATTAACCTTAATTTCTATCACATTTATTTTAAAAATTAGTTAGAAACAAATCTTACAGTCAAACATCTCATTGATTCATTGTTGATAGTAATGTTACAGCAGGCAGTGGTCATCTTACCAGAGATGTGAGGGAAAGTTGAAAGAAAACTTACTTTGTGAACCTAAGATTATTAGTTGAAGATAATATGATGACTTCACTTTCTTCTCAGTCAAGGTTTTGGTTTTATTTCATTTCAAATTCAGAATGGAAAATAGACTGAACTCTTAGATAGATGGTATTTACTTTATAAATGTAGAGCTCTTGCAAACAGATATGGTTACTAGAAAGAAAATTACTAGATCAAGATTCTGTTTGCCTATACATCATACATATCACATTAAAGTTCTAGAGAGCTTAGTGCTGTGTTTGCCTGTAACTGCTGCCTGAAGGCAGCACCAGGGCTGGACAAACACAGGTCAAAGAGAGGATGGCTGACATTTTTGTAGTAGGAAAGTCAGCTGGTGGACTGCCTACCAGGCAAAAGGAGTCACTTGTCTACTGAGAATCGCATATCCCCCAACTCAAAGGACTGGAAATCACAGTTGAAATAGCCTTAGGTTCAAATTCAAGAGCCAGATAATGAGGTGATGGGAGGTAGAGGCTATAACCTTACAAATTATTTAAAACAGAAAGAGAGAAACTTAAGACCAGTTGAGATTTTTATTTAACTCTCAGTTCTATAAAGAACACATTCATCATATTTTCTTATTATTTAATAAGTACTTTTCCAAGATCTGCCTGATTATTGATAAATAACCCAAAGCTTCCCATTCCTTTCTTTTGTTCCAGTATGAATTTTTAAAAATGAGCTCAACAGCTCAGAACCTTCAGAGTCATCATTAACTTACCAGTCTTTATTTATTAATGTTCCTTCCTGACATCTTGTGCTCCCTTCTCTCTCAAGTATTTGTAAAATTCTATTCTCTTCAAACCCTTTGGCTACCATGAATTATTTCTGCCTTTTCCTTGTACTGAAGACTACAAATAATGTAACATATCTTTAAGTTTCTTTTTTTTTCCTTTCTCCCATTTTGAATATCAGCTTTTATTAAAACAGAACCATATTCAGATTTTTATAAGATACTAGTGCCTAGTAGTACAATTTGTGATAATATACTTTCAGACAACCTGGAAATATGTAAACATAAGACCTATGTAATTTATGATGGACATATCTGTATATATTTATACATAACGGTACATTCACATGTTGATGACATTATATACTAATACTAGCAATATGCTAGTAATATTTGACAAAGTATTTAAGACAGATCCTATGTCAATTTTAAAGTATGTTTTCTGTAGGAATTAATCACAGAATGTGGGAACTAATCATTATATTTAGTTGGCAATTAAATGTAGCATGGCATTCTGAAAGAATATAGAAAGAGGACATTAGAGAAAAACTAGTGACATCTGAGTAAGTACAGAATTTAGTTAACAGAAATGTACAGTGTTGATTCCTTAGTAGTGACAAACATACCATAGTAACGTAAGTTGTAAACAGTAAGAACAGGGCAAGGGTAAATGGGAACTTCTGCATTACATTTGCTACTTTTCTGTAAGTCTAAAGTTGTTTTAAAATACAAATTTTTATCAAAAAAGAAAAATATACATATATTTTCTGCAGTGGTGGTATGTGCCACCTAGATTCCCCTTCTAGCCTAAATCACACCTTCCTCCAGCTGCTGGGAGGGTTGGCTACTGACAGCTCTTAGCTGATTCCATCTCAGGTAATTGTTCTCAGCTGAGAAGAATATACTTGTCCAAGGTCACATTGCCTTCTGAAGGTCAGCGTGCAGCCAACACCTGGTTGATCCTGGGATATTAATAGCTAGTGCCCTTGCTTCAAGTTCTTTCCCTAGAGCTCCCCAAGGATAGACTGAGACCTATGGGTTTACATCACAGTTCAGTTCTTCTCTATTTAATCTTGCTTTTCTTTACTCTTCCACAGATGTTGACCCTGGGGGTAGTCCCTTATAAATTTTTAGCATAAAAATTTTTGCCTCATAATCTATTTTGCAGGCAAACCACCATAAAACTGTTGTTACCAGGAGTGATCCAAGGAAGCAGGCTCTAAAACAGAATGTTAGAATTGGATCACCGAACAACCAGGTGCACAATACTACCCCCACTGGTTGCAGGCAGTTGAAATGGAAGTGTTAAGCTTTGTCAATAGTTAATGTCTTTTTTGTGTGAGATAAGACATATAAACTGGCAGGTATAATATTTAAGTTCCTTGGAAGAGCAAGTTATAAGAACAATCCTACCTTGACAACTTACTACGTGCCATTTTATACTGGAGGAAGGCATTAAAAAGTAGGTGACTAATCACTGAATAAAAGTAGGTGTGCAAGGCAGAAGTCCTCTTTGGTAGCATAAAAAGGCTCTCATTTCCTATAACCAGAGGCCAGTAAAGGTAAGGAAGAAACCCATAGCTTAATTATGAAATGTAGTAGAGTTCTAGGGAAGAGAGGAAAAAGAAATCTAATAAATTAGACCAGCAATTCAATGTAATTCAATATATGTAGCAAAGTTCAGGAACAGTTAACTCTTAGCCTCAACTACACACCCCATGTTTGCTCCGTATGGAGCATGCTTGGGACAGATGGAGTAAGACTTGGCTTGAGGAGAGTCCACTGAACTCTGTATGGACCAGCCAAAGTGGCCCACTCCTCCCCGTTAGAGGGTAGAGCTACTAAAGCTACAGCAGAAGCTCTGGTTTTCAAGACAACATGTGTACCCTTTCGCACTTCCCCTCATGGCCAACCACTATTACCAAAGCTACGTCACAGCATGCTTGGGGATTGGGGAAGTACTGGGCATTCTCCTAAGATACAAGGTATTATGTTTTGGCAAGGATCTCAGGAAACAATACTAAACATACTGCTCTTCAAGCATGGAGAAAGTAATGGTCCACCCTAAGTTAAACAAATACCTGTGGTCGACTCTGAAAGGATCAAAACACTTGGAAATAGGCATGTTAGAGTACATACGCTGTGTAAGGCTGGAAAATCCACTAGTGATGCAAGAACCTGAAGAACCAGAATGGTACAGAATGCACAAGTGAGAGGAACACAAGCATTACAATAAACCACAAAGGCTGTTGACCCTCGTAACAGGCACAATGGTAATATTGTCATAGAATTAAGCTCACTGATAGTAAGTAACATGGATTGTTCACTCCCTCTCCCTCATGCCAGAGACCAGATAGAAGTATTTAACCAGTGAAGCAAACAGAATTACCATTATCTTAATAAGAGATAAAGTTGGCGTAAAAGCCAAGAAAGCTGATTGCAAAGAGGTATGGATATAGTTAATATTCAGTGTCCCTAGGATCAAAGGTGGACAGGCAATGAGGTCATTGTTCAGTTTATATAATAGATGGGAAAAGAGGGGGAGAGTGGAGAAGGAGCTGGTGGTTGAGGAAATAGCGGGGAAGAGAGGGTCCAGATACCCGTGGCATTTAGCACTGTTGTACTCATGTCTCTACCTTTCGCCTTTGGCACATGGGGGTAGAGTGCAGTCTCTATCACCAGCTGACAGAGGAGGGAAAGTAGCAAGATTTGTTCAAAAGCTATGGTTAAACCATAATCAAAGCTATGGCTTTTCCAATAGTCATGTATGGTTGTGCAAGTTGGACCATAAAGAAAGCTGAGCACCAAAGAATTGATGCGTTTGAACTGCGATGTTGGAGAAGACTCTTCAAGAGTCCCTTGGACTGCAAGAAGATCCAACCAGTCATTCCTCAAGGAAATCAGTCTTGAATATTCATTGGAAGGACTGAAGTTCCAATACTTTGGCCACCTGATGCAAAGAATTGACTCACTGGAAAAGACCTGATGCTGGGAAAGACTGAAGGCAAGGAGGAGAAGGAGATGACAGAGGATGAGATGGTAGAATGGCATCATCGACTCTGTGGATATGAGTTTGAGCAAGCTCCGGGAGTTGGTGATGGACAGGGAAGCCTGGCATGCTACATTCCATGGGGTCACAAAGAGTCGGACACGACTGAGCTACTGAACTGAGGTTGGTTCCACCTGTGGAAAGTGCTCATGTGTTCAGCTGTGTCCAACTCTTTGTGACCCCCGTGGACTGTAGCCCATCAGCCTCCTCTGTCCATGGAATTTTCCAGGCAAGCATACTGGAGTGGTTGCCATTTCCTTTTCCATGGGATCTTTCCAACTCAGGGACAGAAACAGTATCTCTTGTATCTCCCATACTGGCAGGCAGATTCTTCTACCACTAGCACCACCTGGGAAGCCCCAAAAAACAGAAGGGTTTGTTTGGTTTTGGTGTGCTGCTACACCACAGGGCATGTGGGATCTTAGTTTTCTGACCAGGACTAGAAACTGAGCCCCCTGCACTGGAAGGCAGAGTTTTAATCACTGGCCCACCTGGGAAGCCCCCTGACAGGGAGGCAGGCTAAAACGATCTGCCTGTGTACTTCTGCCCCACCCAAGACAGCAGTAAGGGGAGCTCTTCTACAGAACAAAGCTTCGGGCAGTATGCTTAGTTGTCATCTTGTGAGGGGACCCAAGGTTAAAACACTTAAGACACACACAGTGACAAAAGACTTGGGTTTTTGGACCATGCCTAGAAAGAGAAAAACCTGAAGACCAGGGATAAGGAGGGGCAAGGAAGAAGCACGTGGAAGGCGCCATTGAAGCAGGCAGAAAGAATGAGGTTCTTTATATTTCTTATTAACCCCTCCCAGAGAGTATCCACTACAGAAGGAGCACTAACCAACCAAGGGGACAGAATTACTTGATCCGTTCCTCTGACTTGATCACCAACCCCGGCATTGTCCCCCACAGCAGGCATGTTAGGTCCACAAAGACTCATGGTGGGAAAAATATGCATGGATCCAACCGCCTAAGTTCCTGCTCAACAAAGCTGATTCAGCCACTACAGTTGCGAAACGTCCAACTTTTAGCCAAAACATCCACCCTATGTCCTGATGTGGTAGCCTACCTAAAGGAGAAAAATCCGCCGCTTGAGGTTATCAAACCAGGTTCCTCTGGCTTCAGCACGGCAAGCCAGCCGAAATGCCGGGACATCGAGATTTGCTGCAAAGCGCAAGTTTACTCGCAAGGCAGTCAAGCCAGAAGACTGGAGAACAAACCTCAGTTGGAGAAAGATGCCACGTGATTGTCTTTCTGGGCAGGCGTAACTAGGCTAAACGTGGGGCTTTTGAAAGGTCAACAAGCACCGACACTTGCTCATGCCCAGTTGAAGGGGCGGTGGTCCTATCCTGTCTTACGCAGTTCAGCTGCAACTAAACGCAACTGATTTGAAGTTTCTAGAAAACAACTCAGGCACGCATCTTATTATTTAGGCTACCAGCTGTTTGAAAGATGTAAGTCTTCAAAGATGTTTGATTAGTGAAGGCAGGTGAAATGGATTTAACCCACGGTTTCAGTACTACATTGATTACACTCAACTCCTTCCACCCTGAAAAAGCCAACAGTTAATTTTGAACAGAAAGACCTAGGGTATACGTTTGCCTTTTTCATACCACTATTTTAAAAGTAAAAAACCGTTTAATCTTCTAATAGACCCAGCGTGACACTGCCTCGGACTTGGACTAAGGAACCATTTCATGGCAAAGGGATGCCATAATACACACATAACCACTGAATTTCCTGGTCTTATCAGGTATCACGGCCTCCCAGCAGTTCGTGACACCTGCTGTGTCCTCAGAGGGTGGAATATATATATCTAGCAGCCATGCATGGGAGAGACAAACAAAAAACAACAACTATAATCTCAAGCATTTACATTATTATTTTAAGAAAGATTAAGTAAATTCTCAGTGTTGAAAACCTAGAAAGAAGAGGAGCTTCCCAGGTGCCACTAGTGGTACAGAACCCGGCTGCCAATGCAGGAGACGTGAGAGGTGGGTTTAATCCCTGGGTCAGGAAGATCCCATGGAGTAGGGCATGGCAATCCACTCTGGTATTCTTGCCCAGAGAATCCCATGGACAGAGAAGCCTGCCTGGCTACAGTCTCTAGGGTTGCAACGAGTGGGAATCAACTGAAGCAACTTAGCAGCAGCAGAAAGAGTGATGTTTTTCAACCTTGAACTTTTTAACTTAACCATTTGTCTGCCCACCTTGCATCACTAGCTCTCCATATTTGCATCGAAATCAAAGGACTGAACTAAGAGAAGACAGCACTGAAACAGCACGTACACACCACATAAGACGCTGACCATTTTAAACTGGTTTTTCTTCCTTAAAACACGTCATTGCTTAATCAAACCTGGACTGGTTTTAGAGAGAGCGCATTGTGCATCTGTGAGATGGGAACCCGTGACTCTAGGTTGACCCAGGAACCAAGAATCTTAAGAATATGAAAGTCAAAGAATACAAATGTTGCCACATGAGCTCTTCACAAAGCAAGAAGTCCTTCAATAAGGAAAATCTAGCTTCCAGCAACCTGAGTAGCTTGTTTACCATATATGGGTTGATTAGAGACTAGCCAATCAACTTCTGCCAAGTTTGAACTTCCCCTAACTCCTTAAATTTTATCCCAGCCTTGGATGGAGGAGACAGGGTTGATGATCCCTGCCTCCTGTCTCTTTTGTCTATCAACCTCACAATAAAGCTATTTCTTTTCTCAAAAGCAAGCCCCATAGTATTGGCTTCTAAGGGCTTTAGGCAGCAAGCCCTTACTAGGAATCTGCAGCAGGAAATAGTCTCTTAGGAATAGGTGACTAAGGTTGCATGTTAGAGCCTCATTTATACACAACAATGTTCATATTTGTTTCAATATTGACAAACTGGAGTCAGCCTAAACATCCATCAATAAGGAATTAGTTATATAGAATGGTATATATACATGATGGATGTATTGTAAATGTAAATGGCAGTCACTTAAAATCTTTTTTTTTTTTCTACTGACTGATTTCCCTAGATTATAGTTACTCGTAGCACCTAGCCTATAACACAGGATGTTTACTGTCTAATCCAACGAGCTATTGCCCATACAGTATTTGTCTTGATCTCCTTATATAGAACACACTAGCACCATCACTCACCCATCACAATGCATTACCTGTCCTTTCAAATTATGTACTTTAGGTTGAAAGATGTAATCAAATCCTGATTAGTAATCACTATATGTGTCTATAATTCACAAATATTTAAAAATGTCATTGTTAAAAATAAATACATTTTATCTTGTTTTTTTAAAATATATAATGGCATAAGATAATTATCACTGCACAACATTTTGTAGAAAATCAGAATAAACATAAAATGTAGCATAGTCTCATTTATAAACATTGGGTATTAACCATAATGGGCTTCCCATTATGGCTCAGTGGTAGAGACTCTGCCTGCGATGCAGGAGACCTGGGTTCGATCCCTGGGTCGGGAAGATCCCCTGGAGAAGGAAATGGCTACCCACTCCAGTATTCTTGCCTGGAGAATTCCATGGACACCGGAGCCTTGCAGGCTACAGTCTATGGGGTTGCAAAGAGTCAGACACGACTGAGCAACTAATACTTTCACTTTCATTAACCATAATATGATAAAATTTGGTGTGTATATTTTTTGGGTACACCCCACAGGCTTTGTAGGGCCCAGCATCAAAACAAGCATCAAGACTGATGAAAGAGTCTGGATTCAGCAAGAGACATCAGTGATTTAATGAAATGGGACCTTACATATCTGAAGCAGGGTCCTGGAATGACACTCCACTGTATGCAGCAGATGACGGGCAGGATATGGTGTCAGTCTTTGCTTGAGGTGGGTGGAGATTACCCGTTATAGGGGTTAATTGATGTCAAGTGGGTGCATCAGTGGGTTTCCCAGGAGGCACTAGTGGTAAAGAATCTGCCAGACAATGCAGGAGACACAAGAGACGCAGGTTCCATCTCTGGGTTGGGAAGATCGCCGGAGAATGGCGTGGCAATCTGCTCCAGTATTCTTGCCTGGGGAACCCCATGGACAGAGAAGCCTGGCTAGCTACAGTTCACAAGGTCACAAAGAGTCAGATGCGACTGAAGGGACTTAGCACTCAGGCACTCACACGGGGCTCATGAGTTACCAGGGAAACCAGTAGAGGGACACGCCCGCCCATTACCTCCCCTGATAAGAACAATCACCAGCTGCGGCCTGGGGCAACCATGGAGGATGGTCAGTCCTTGCTCAGGGTTTAGGTGAAGCAGGTACTCCTCTGCCAGGGGATGTACTGAGGACAGGAGAACAGTCATCCTGAGTAGCCTGACCATACAATATTATTTCCTTCTTATACTTTTCCATATTTTTCAAATAATTTTATAACTTTGTAATCTGAAAATAAGAGCTACATTAAGACAAAAATAAGGAAAAGTAAGCAAGAAAGAATGCAAAAAATAAAAAAGTTAAATGATATAAAGCCCTACCCGAAATCTCTTGTGTACCTGATTTGAAATACTTTGAAGAGGTTTTTGGAAATAGTTTTTCTTTGTTGAGCATATTTCAAAATCTCTAAGTGAATTGAAGTAAATAACATTTAGCCTAAATGAATGCTAGCAACGTTGTTCTCCAGGGAACAAAATTTTCTTGAAGAAAGGCAGGGTCCATTAGGATTTAGAAAGAACACACAAGTTAGTACACTAGGTCAAACGGAGGCAGAAATTGCTTCTAAGGCCTGCTATTGCCTCCTTCAACCTCACTCCTCCTGGTTCTTTGATGTTAATTTACCCATGAAGTGGATATGAATATTTGTCTTTCTCAACACTCTTTCTCAATTAACAAGAATTAAAAGTCTACCTTGATATACATACATATATATATATATATATATATATATGAAAGAAAGTACTTACATCGGGCAAGTTATTACTTAGAAAGCCACTTTAGTTAACACCTTTCTGTGTTCTACCCAAGTGATATAGCTACATTAAAGACAAAGCCATTCCCTCCAAATTTGAACAGTTGGCATAAATAAATAATAAATCTATAATGCATTGGACATGGTGCGTGATAATTATGTGCCTTCTCTTTTTGTTCAGTGATACTTCATAGCAGCCATATCAAAGAGCCCAGTTATTCCCTGTTTTACCTCACCACTTACATGCAGTAAATTGCTTCAATTTCTTTGCTCATTTATATAGTTAACAAATCTTGATATACTAATAAATACTGTTTGTTACCTGAATAGCCACAATAAAGCTCAGAATGGCTTTGAAATTATTACCTATATTAAAATAAGCCATACAATCAGAAGGCAAGGGAGTGGTTGTTTAATGTTAGTCACTCGGTCATGTCCGACTCTTTGCGATCCCATGGACTGTAGCCCACCAGGCTCCTCTGTCCATGGGATTCTCCAGGCAAGAATACTGGAGTGGACTGCCTTTCCCTTCTCCAGAGGATCTTCCTGACCCAGGGATGGAACCTGGGTTTCCTGCGTTGCAGGCAGATTCTTTACCGTTTGAGCTACAGGGAAGACCTTGTGGTTGTTTAATGTCTAATATATTTCATTATATTTTAAATGATTATATGCCGAACAGAAAGCCATTAGCACATTCAAAACAGGCTATACTTTAAGGATTATTTATAGAAGGATTATTTACGAAGCGTGGGAGTTGGGGAAGCAAGGATAGTTCAGTAGTAGTGAGCTTGGAGATCAAAGAGAGGAGATGACTAGTAACTAGAATCTGGGAGGAAAGTGTCCTACAGAATCAATAGCCTTGGGAGGAATAGTCATCTTCCACTGAGAGGCACAGCCAACTCAAGGCATCCTGGTAGGAGCAAAGCCACGTCAACCCCCCTGGTCTCACACTCCTCCTTCTCTCTGACTTCCTTCTTTGCTTGCCCATGATCAACATCCAATCTGATACAAAAGGTAAGAAAGCTTATAGATACAATCTATAAAGTTCAGCTTGCCAAGACAGAGAGATGGGGAAGAGCATGAAATGTGTACCTGGAGGTCAAAAAGAAAACATTCCACATGATCAGCGAACTTTTTCTCCTTCAAATTGAACGTAAAATATAATGATATTAATAATAACAGCTTATATTTAGGTAGATCTTTTAGTTAGTCTAAACATATGTTATCTAAACAGAGAGTTCAGACTTGCTTTTTATGATCTCTTCATCCACTACAATGTGAAATGATATTCAGGATAGAATTTCATTTTCTAGAGGCTCACCAATTCAAAGCCTCCTAGATTCCCAAGAATAAAGACAGAAGATAACTTGTTTTATATGTTCACTCATTTAACCAGTGAAGAAAAGTCTACCCATTTTAAGGCTCAGTTTTAATTGCTGTCAAAATTATTCATGTTAATAAGTCAGTTTTATAAAGTTTGCTGTGAAAAATAGTGGTTCCCACCTCCACACTCATATTTACAAAAAGTGGGAGTTTTCGTAACTCCCACTCTTTTAGAATTTATTTATTTTCTTTGCTCTACATAACATTCTTGTAATGTGACTTTTTGATCATTTAATTTAAGGTATTCACTCATTAGTTTGCTGGGGTAGCTGTAACAAAATGTCGTAGAGCTGGTAGTTTAAACAACAGAAATTTGTTTTCTTGTCATCCAAAGGACAGAGCCTGACTGTTGGGATTCTAGGAGACAAGTCAGGGAAATGAGGGGAGGATGACTGCCATTTTTTATGCTTTTATTTCCTTAAGTCTCTTGCTTTCTGTACAATACAGTGACCCTCGCTTACCCTCGTGGGCATCTTCCAAAGGTCCTGCTGTTGTACCTGCTCTTCTCAGGGCCTGGGAAGTCACTCCAGCTATGAAGAGTGGAGGAGGGGTCTATGAATCTGACTGCTTGCGAAACAGACTTAAAGGAATTCTCCGTCTTTCAAACTCCTCCCACTTTCAGAGATACCTGGTCATAACAATTTCTGAGATCTTGGGGGGCTTATGTGATACAAGTGTGATTATTTCTTGGTATTTCCCATTGCTGGATTAATTCTCACTTTTGACAATATGCTGGGTAATTTACCACTTGACTTTGTATTTCAGCTTTGAAAATTATGCTGCTCAAGGTTTGTTTTTGTTTTTTTTTCCTTTTCTCTTGACTTTGTGAATTTGTGTTAGTCATTACATACTTTCAACGTTTTAGTGGGTTTTCTGGAGAAAGCAAAATTATATGCGATCAGTCTGCCAACTTTACCTGAATGTCCAATATTTTTTCTTGCTGTTTTCTTAAGAACTAAATAAATTCATAAATGCTAAAACAATATTGCACTCCACTCAGCAACCATTATCAGTGTTATATTTTGTTACTAATGTAACTAAGATTTTTTTAAGAGGGTTAAATTGCTCACAAACTCATCCTGCTTCTTTTCGTTACTTCATTTCTAAAATGGAGCAACTCATATTTTCTGATAACATAACCAAATCATTCAGAATTACTGACCTGAAGCTTAGTAAATATAAACTGTGACTCAGTTCTCTTTTCTAATACTTTTTCATTTTCTGTCCTCAAAAATATACTTCTGCTCTGACATTGCTTTCTTGGATCTGTTTTTTTGGCTATTTTATAGTTCTTTCTTTGAAAACTTGCCACTTCTTTGTGTTTGATTTTCACTTACATATGGATGATGTCATCACATGTATATCCCTTTCTCTCATTGGTCATTCAACTTTATATTCACAAGACTTATGTGATGTTGCCGTATTAAAAATAAGCTATTGAATACATAAGCATGGCCATACATTAACCCTTCTTCTCTCCCAGGATATGTATCTTTCCCTATTTCTCAATTTTCCTTTAAGAAACTATCATTCTTCTGATTATTGAGGTTAGACAGTAGACTTCTTCCTGTCTCCATTGTTTTGCTGCATCTAATATGCCAATCAATCCTACCATATTGTTCTTTAATAACCTCAAGACTTCTACTTCCTCTGCTTTCTTGGTATTGCTATTCTAGCTCATCTGCATGTCATAGAAATCTTCATTCAGTAAACATGAGGCCATTTAATAAATTTGTATTATATTGTCCAAATGATAGATTTTGCACATACAATAATCCAAAATGAATGCTGGAAATGTTTCAACCCAAATTAAGGTAAAACCTCCTTCTATTAATTTAATCTACATAAGTATCACAATGTATTGACATCTGAAAGTGAAAGGAGAAAAATAAAAAACAAGGTAAGTAAATAGTGTTTTATTATTATTACTACTTCATCGATTTAATTCTTAAGGACTTTGGAAAACACTTTCCCCAATATCTATTAAGGTAAAAGCATATTAATATTTATTCAACATTGATTAGTTTATTTAGTATATACCATGTGTTAGTTATTGGCTGGGTTTTGGTTTTGCTTGGTTAACGATACAAATTTAAATAATGAAATTAGAATGTGACTTCTCAATATTCAAGGCGAGCAGGTTGACAAGGTTTTATACAACAGAATATGATAAGTGCTAAAATAGAGGAAGGGACAAGGCAGATGTGGATTGGAAGGGTGCACTTTTAAACTACATCCAACTAGGTCTGGGACCTCCCACATGACGCTGTGATAAAGAATCTACCTGCAAAGCAGGAGATGCAGGTTCAATCCCTGGGTGGGGAAGACCCCCTGGAGGAGGAAATGGCAACCCAGTCTACTATAACTTGCCTGGGAAATCCCATGGACAGAGGAGCCTGGTGGACTACTATCCATGGGGTCACAGAGTCAGACAATACTGAGCGACTGAGCATGCATGCAGCTAGGTCCTGCTCTTAAGGAAGTCTTCTCAGAGAAGAAGCACTTTAAATGAGTATGGATTATTATGAGAGGACATTCCACAAGAAGACATCAAAGAGACAGGATGACGTGTTTAGGCAGCTGTGTATTAATTATCATTTTTCCACAATTCATCTTTGTATTAGGATAGATCACAGCTCCTACTATGTACTGATTAAAATGATTTTGAAAATTCATTGCTTTTTATTAATTTAAATGGATGTACCAAACATGTTCATTTTAAAAAAACATATACTACGGGGTAACACCCTTGGTTTTTTGATAGGTATAATTTACCATTGCTCTTGGAACTATGCTTTATATACTGTAGTTCCCTCCTTCTGAATGATGAATATCCCTGTTGAAAATGACTGAGAGTCATGCAAATGGCACATAATAGAACAATCTGTACAGTATGTATGCAAAGTAGGCAGCTTTGTAGAAAGAGCTCTGAACCAGAAACCAAGAAAACTAAGTTCTGTTTCCAGAATTCTCTCTAATTAGCTGTGTGACCTTTTTAGAATCAATTATCATTTCTGTGTCCTATGTTCTTAATTTAAAGAGTGACTTGCACCAGATAATGACTACGATTCTTTTCAGCTAAGTTATATATGTCAGTAAAATGACAAATGGACAATTTCCCTTGCCTCTATTCCTTCATAATTGTGTCTGGCAAGGTTTGACCTTTGTTTCTAAGGTCAGCATAGAAGCCAATTTGTCTCTCTTCTCTACTCCCACGGAATTGCATTTCTAGCTTTCTTAAGATTTAGTGTAGAATACAATTAGCATATAGCTTCAGGGGCCAGACGGCTTGTTTTTTTTAACCCAGTTTTGCCACTTACCAGCTATATGATCTTGGAAGAGTTTTCTTAATCTCTCTGAGAGATTGTTTATATATCATCTGTGTATTTGTTAATTTGTTTCTTCAACTATTTATGGGGATTCCAATACTACCTACTTCATAAAGTTGTGAGGTTGAAATGGGTTAAGGCTCTAAAAGTGTTTAGAAGTGGACGTGGCGTAGAGTAACTGCTCAATAGATGATAAATTATTATTACTTAAGAAATTGACAGTCCCAATAACACTCAGCCTATGCCCTACAAAAAGAGTTGGTAAGATACAGGACAAATAAAGAGCTGTTCTTTTTGCGGGATGAAATAAAATTTTGTCTTCTTTTGCTCTGTAGCACAGGCTTCCCACATGGTGCTACTGGTAAAAAATCTCACCTGCCAATGCAAGAGGCATAAGAGAGGTGAGTTTGATCCTTGGGTCTGGAAAATTCCCTGGAGAAGAGCATGGCAACCCACTCTAGTGTTCTTGCCTGAGAAGCCCATGGACAGAGGAGCCTGCCAGGCTACAGTACATAGGGTCTCAAAGAGTCAGACATGACTGAAGAAGCTTAGTATGCATGCATGCTCTGTAGCACATGTGTTTATTCTATTAGGTGTTTGGTGAAGGAGTGTAGAATCCTTTGCCTCTACCACACGAACACACACACACATACACATATACATACACAAAGCTGTGAATGGGGCACTGATTTCTTTGTGTCCCTTATAGCATCTAATAAATTGTCTTCATCTCATTCTTCATCCCTGTAAGTGAGGCAAAGCTGGGAAATATGATTAAGTGAACAGAACCAGCTATATAATCTGTGGACCCTAGTACAAAATGCAAATACAGGACCTTTGTTCAAACACATGAAAAGTTACTAAACAATAAAACTCTTTCTTCTGCCTACTTCCTCTGTTCATGCATATACACCACGATGCATCAGATTTCAGTTGAAAAGCACCAGTTGAAAAATAAAATGAAGAATTTCAAAACAGTTACCGGGACAGAATTAAAGCAGAGAATCAAAATCTGCAAATCCATACAGGTTAGATTCCCAGAAAGATGAGTTTATAGCTGAGAAAGAGGAAGTGAGAGAGACAGAGAGAGAAAGAGAGAGAGACCAAGAGATGGAAAGAAAGACAGAGATGAGACGGAATGAAGAGGGAGGGAGCTGATTAAGGTATTCTCTACTCCATAATGTAAAACCACACCTATTAATCTAGTGCTTTAATATTGCCAGAGTCTTGTGTTATCAATGATAATTTACAGGGGAGAAAGATATAAAACTGAACTTAACCTCTAGCATATTAAGTTCGTCAGGTAGCTCCTCCACTGTTTAATGGTTCGCCCAAACACATTTGGGTAAAAATCTAAGTTTCTGAAATGGTTACAGCACCCTGTTGATCTGAACCTGTTCTACTACTCTTTCCTGCATCCTACCATTTCTTCCTATTTCACTATATTCCAAGCACTCTGGCTTCCTTGCTGTTGCTCTAAAATGTCAATCATCCTCTTGTCTCCCTGTTTAACATTTTATCTTATATTGGCCTGGAATATTTTTCCCAAATGTCCATATGATCCATTCTCTTACTTTTCTTTTATTTCTTAATGTACTCTGATTAACTGGCACCTATTAGAGGGGTCCTTTTTGATATTCGTGGCCAAAACATCTTTCTCTTTCCCTCTCTGCCTCTTTCTCTGTCACTGTCTGTC
Source organism: Cervus canadensis (assembly GCF_019320065.1). NCBI lineage: Eukaryota > Metazoa > Chordata > Mammalia > Artiodactyla > Cervidae > Cervus > Cervus canadensis. The sequence goes on from NC_057388.1 coordinate 80,143,139, forward strand.
TCTCCCCACTCCTTCTTGGTTCATCTCCTTTGTAGCATTTATCACTACCTTTCATGTCTATGCTTATTAATTTATCTATTGCATTATCACAGTAGACTACAAGTTCCATGAACCCAGAGACTTTACATTGTTCATTGCTATACCCCTATTACATAGAACCCTGTCCACCATGTAATAGATGGTCAATAAATATTTGGGGGTATGACAAAAGGTGTGAAGTAATATAGTCTATAGTCACTAGAGCTGTAAAACAAAGAGACAAAGAGGTAAAAAAATTTAGTTAATATTAAGTATCAGGTCCAATGAGTGATATGTATGCCATCTACCTTAATAAAACTTAAAAAAAAAAACAATATAAGAAAAGAAACCTGAAGATCAATAGCTTTAATGGTCAAGGGTACATAAATCTTTATTAAAACATTAGCAAATCTTATCCAGAATAATGTAGCAAGGAAAATAAACCATGAAAAAGTATTTTGGTATGGCATGTTGGTTTAATATTCAAAAATTAAATAAGATATTTTACTATATTATTAGCATGAAGAAGAAAAATATTATTTCAAAAGATACAGAATTTAACTTCAAAAATTGAATATCCATTCATGATAAAAAAAAGTCCAACCTGTTAAGAATAAAAAGAAATTTCTTCAACCTGGTAATGGTAGTCTAGGAAAAATACACTGCTAACTTCATATATAGGGGTAAAAGAGTGAATGGTTTTTCTCTAAAGCCAGCAACATGGCAAGATTATCCATTTTTGCCACTTCAATTGAACACTGTGTTAGAGACTTAAACCACTGCTGTAAGGTAAGAAAAATAAATAAAAATTTTACAACTTGGAAAAGAATTACAGTCATTTTTATATGCAGACCACAGCAACATTGAAAACCTAAATCAGTCAGTCAGTCAAATAGCAAGTGATAAAAAAGCTAGTAGACTCTTAGCTTAGCAAGGTTGCATGACACAGGTCAATGCAAACTAGGTTGTATTTCTATATACTCGCGAGGAACAACTGGAAATGAAAAAAAATTTTAATAACACTTTACACTAGCATTCCAAGACATAATTAGGCATGAATTCAAAATACTCTGCAACTTACAAAACACTGCTGTGAGAAATTAAAGGAAACCTAAGCAATGGAGAACTATATCAAGTTCGTTCATCATAAATTGTCAATTTTTGTCAACTGATCTATAAATTCATGGCAGTTTCAACAAAATTTCTATAGTCTTTTAAGTAGAAATTAACAGTTTGATTCTAAAATTTAAATGGATATACAACAGATCTGCTGTAGACAAAAATGTTTTGAAATTATGAACATGGTAGGAGGACTATGACTACCTGCTTTTGAGACTTACAAGATTTCTATTATAGAGCTACTACTGTAGTCAAAGAAGTATAGTATTGATGCAAAGACACAGGTAGAGATGAGTGGAAGGGACAGAGAATCCAGAGATGGACTCACATATGTGGCTAATTAATTTTCAAAAGTTACCAAGGTGCTTCAATGGGAAAAAAGATGTCTTCAGTCAAAGGTCAATGAACAAACTATGTATTCATATAGAAAAGAATAAACTTTGACCCTCATCTCATGTAATACATACAAATTGACTCCAAATGAGCCACAGACCTAAATAAAAAAGCTAAAACTAAAATAAAACTTAGAACAAACATAAGAGAAAAACTGTAAGGTTTGGGAATAGGCCTAAATCTCTTACGACAGATAAAGCACTAACCTGAAAAATAATTGATAAGTTGAACTTCAACAAATGACAAACTCTTTGAAAGAGTCTATAAAGAAAATGAAAAGGCAATTAATAGAGTAGGAGAAGGTATGTGCAATACAGGTATCAAACTGAATATGCATAATGAATACTTTTTAAATGTTACGAGTGAAAAATAAGTAGCTAGTCCAAGCAAAATAGGCAAGAGATTTAAATAGAGGTCTTGCAAAAAATTTTATCTAAGTGGACAAAAAGTATATAAAGATAATATATATCATTTGTTACTAGAGAAATGAAAATAAAATCTGTAATTAGATACCAATACATACTCATTAAAATGGCTAAACTGTAAAGATTTACCATGCCAACTGATGGTGAGGTTGCAGAGCAACCAGAACTGAATGAAGGAAATATATATTCCACAACCACTTTGTAAAATATTTTTGACAATTTATTAAATAACTAAGCACATATATCATAAGTAAGTGTTAGTTGCTCAGTTGTGTACAACTCTGTGGATCCATGGACTGTAGCCTACCAGGAGCCTCTGTCCATGGAATTCTCCATGCAAGAATGCTGGAGTGAGGGGCCATCCTGGATCAAACCCGGGTTTCCTGCCTTGCAGGCAGATTTTTTACTGTCTGAGCCACAAGGGAAGCCCCCCAAATTATATATATCAGTACATGTGTATGTTTAGATGCTCGGTTGTGTCTGACTCTTTGTAACCTTATGGACTGTTGTTCACCGGGTTCCTCTGTCCACGGGATTCTCCAGGCAAGAATACTGGAGTGGATAGCCATTAAACCTAGCAATTCCAACATTCTAGGTATTTATATGCAAGAGAAATGAAGAGGAAATGAAGCTATGTGTCCCCAAAATACTTGGAAACAAATCTTCCTAGGACATTTATTCAGACATTAAGTACATGACTTATGACTGCTTTTATATGAAAACTTGAAAAGAGAAATATATAATTTATGATGAAAAGCAGACCAGTGTTTTTCTGGGGTTGACTTTAGGGGTTTGAATTGACTGGGAAAGTACATGGGAAACATTTTTGGGTGCTGCAAGTATTCCATAGTTTGATCGTGGTTAATCATTAAAATACATATTTGTATGGAGAAATTTTATTGTATGTACATCAAACAATTTTATTTCAGAAAAGTTTCAGGATGTGTTTTTTGCATATGATCTTTTAAAAATATTTATTTTTATTTATTTGGCTGCAACCAGTCTGCAACAGGCATGTGGGGTCTAGTTCCCTGACTAGGGATTGAACCCTGGGCCCCCTGCATTGGGAACAGAGAGGTTAGCCACTGAACCTCCAGGGAAGTCCTACTATGATCTTAAACAAAGCCAATTAATCATCTCTGAATTTATCACATTCTTTCATATCCTGTGGTGTGAAATCTACCTAGACAAATCCTGAAGCTGAGTTAGTCTTCTGAGCCCGATTCTCAAGCATCCTTCTCTTTACTAGAATTCAGGATGCCTCATAATGGAAGCCTCCAACTTGTGGAGGAAAAAAATCGTTGTCCTCACATATAGGAGCTTTTCTGCTGTCATTTTCCTCTGGAAATAAATTTGCTGATATCAAAGTTTGTGTTTAGAAGATATACTCTGTTTAAGCTATTCATGCACGCCATTTTCAATGAGAATTATCTGATTGAATATTTTAAAAATGGAAATGCTTAGAACTCTCGAAATGACCTATGATTATTTTCTATACAACCTGAAAAATATTTCAAGGGGATTTGGAGAGATTTATATGGAAATTCTATCAAAAATATAAATTTAAACTAGAATTATTTTCAAATGTTTGCCTCTTCTTTCTACTCCCAGAAATTATCTCCTTTGCTGGGTCCATAAACATGGTATTAATAATAGGGCAATATAGTCTAAACTAGGCAAGTCATATAATTACTAATCAATTTCTTATATAAAACATTAACTTTCACTTTATTTCCATCAAGTTAAAGATATCATAGTATTTTTTTAAATGATCACATTTGCCCTTATTAGAAGTGCTTGCACTATAAAAGTCAAAACTCAAGTAAGTTTTACTGATACTCCACCAAAAAATGATGTATGGATTAAAGTAGAATATATCCAGTTTTATACCCCATAAAAGTGAGAACCACATGATATGTGATGCTGGCTGACTCTACTCTATAGCATGTTATCTAGACAATTTATTGTGATGTCTAGCTGTATGATACACATGTTAAAGTGACCTTGTTGGACTCGGTGGCTTACAATCTGCTGTATTTGTTTACACATCCAGTTAAAAATCTTTGGTAAATTAAACATTAATATGATTTTCTTGTCACATATTTTAAAAATTTACATTTATGACTTAGTATAACATCTATTTGTTCAATTATTCAAACTCCAACATTGCCATTTTGGGTATTATAAATTGCAGAATTTTTATTTTATTCAAATAAGTATAAAATCGCATGTAGCTAGAGATATCCCTATTGGCTGTACATATGAACAGGCTCAACAGCTTAATATAATCCCACTAAAGACTATAAGACTTTGCCTAGATATAAAAATTCAATAATAAGCATGTTTTATAAACTGAAATTGATGAGATAATAGATCTATGTAGAGTCTAGATACTTTGTAGCTTGTTACTTGAAAGTCAAATCCTTTTCCTTCCTTAAAATATGTTTCTTGATTGCAAGTGTCAATCCACTAAAAATATTCATGTATATAAGAATAATGCCACTGGAGTAGTGAGGAAAGAGAAGTACATAACAATCTGATGAATTTGGAAAAGTATAGCATCACCATCCCTAATTCCAGTTCCAAATAATATAGCTAATTATACAGAAGAAATTCATATACAAGGAATGTTTAAAAGTTAAGCTGGTAAACTATTTTTATAGTGCCATTTAGTTTCCTCAATCAATTCTGAAATCTTTCATTAATATCTATGCCTATAAACATGTCTTTAAAATGATTGATAAAGTCAAAGTTCTTTTAAGACAGCATTTTATTACCTTTTCCTAGCTTAGCGTGTGTTAAATTATGTTTAGTCACTTAATAAATGATTCTCATGTTTTTCTTTTCTCAAGGAGTGATAAGAGGTGGAGAGCAGTAAAAAAAAAGCTCTCTTTATGTGCAGAAAGACAGCACCTACTGTGGGTCTATCAAATGAGAGGCAAATATATTAAATAAATTGAATCCTATTCCATCCTTGAAGAATTTAAAACAGGGTAAATACTATCATAGAGTTATAAGGTTCTATTGGAATAAAGAGGAGGAAGCTTGCAACTTATGGTCTTGATGACATACCTGAGTTAGAAATTACCGAATAGAAAAGGAGAGGAATGGCACTTACGGCAGAGGATCCAGAAACAACAACAAAGAAATACAAAGAAAATCTGGAAATGGCAAACATTCCGACAACATATGTCTGTGCTGGTGGTCGTTCAGGGTTATGGGGAGGGACATGCACAGATGTCAGGAAATGAAATGTAACCATGGCCTAGACTATGGTGACTTTATGACCTGGACAATGATCTCTTCAAAGTTCAGCAGACAAGTGAAGTCAATGTTTTGTTTCATTTTCTAATTTCCAATACGTCACTGTGCACTGCAGATGTTGTGTGTGCATGTTCAGTCATGTCCGACTCTTTGTGGCGCCATGCACTATAGCACTCCAGGCTCCTCTGTCTGTGGAATTTTCCAGGCAAGAATACTGGAGTAGGTTGTCATTTCCTACTCCAGGGATATTCCCAACTCAGGAATCAAACCTGCGTCTTTTGCATCCTCTGTGTTGGCAGGAGGATTCTTTACCACTGCGCCACTGAGGAAGCCACTGTAGACTTTGGGTGGAGAGAAAATTTGTTGGGGTCTCCCTGGCGGTTCAGTGGTTGGTTAAAACTCCATGCCTCCGTTACGGGGGCAAGTGTTCTTTAGGCCAGTTAGGAGACCATGGCCTTGGGCCACATGGAAGAGAAGAGTTTATAGAAAGAATAAGAATGAAATGGAATGCATGCAAGGATTTGAGAGTAATTTTATACCTTGTTATAAGCACTCTGCCTTTACTCACAAAAGTAGCCAGTAAACTTTTTATTGACTTGATACAGAGACACTATAAGTACTTCAGCTCAGATTCTTATTTTCCCTATTCAATTAAATTTTCTCATACAGCCAAGGGCGACATTCTTACTTCAGGAAGAAATGCTTTTTGTCCCCCCCTCATCAAAGTTTTCCACCTCATTATCTAAAAATGACTAATCTTGTTAGGGTTACTCACATGCTAATACATCATTATGCTTGCCTTCATTTTCCCACCTAGAACAGAATTTATTTCTCTTTCTTTGCTCTTTCTTGTATTACTTATACCTTCTGTTCTAGCTTTTATTCTTTTTGCTATGTTTACTATCATATAGAATCCTCCAGGGTCGGGATCATGCTGTGTTTGACCATCTGTAAAACAGATTTCTTTGATCATAAACATGGGATAAATGTATACTGAAAATAACTGACTCAAACTCAACCTTAATTTTTATAATGTTATCTTTGAGTGATAAACTGCCATGTGGTATGTTATAACACAGAATCCCTAGTCTATGATTCGTATGGGCATATTCACCTTTATTCAAGGTTATACACAGAAGATCATACCTTTGAATTCCATCTATATATGTGAGAGTTAATTTTTGTTCTCAAATATTTGCACGCACAAGTTTTCACACTTATTATAATATTATAATGAAGAGTTTTACCATAGCATCTAATTTTAGGTTGATTTATTCAAGTTATCATTACTACTAACAGCAAACTCTTGGTCTCATAGAGTTTTACTACAGTTAAATAACATTATTTCAATGACTAAAATAGAACACTAGAATGAAGTTGACTCTTGATTGGACCATAGTTTATTGATAAGACTTTGAGTTATGAGTCCTCACAAGTTATTCTAACTGTACCTCCATTATATAGGCTATTTTGACATAAGACCTTGATTTTTTTTTAATTGTCTTTAACATGTAGTCATCCATTATTTCATAAACACAATACTTTGTACCTCAAAAATAGGATATTTTCCCATACATTACAATTACGATAGATTAGACTTTTCAAAAGTGGCTGCAACAATATTTCTAGCCCCACACAATCTTCTAGAATCTTGCCCTTCTTCCATCAAAGGTTGGAGTCTAGGTCCCATTCCCTTGACCTTGGAAGAGCCTGTTGAGGAAATAATCAAGTAGACAGGCACCATGTCACAGCCAAGGTTAGACATGACAGCAATAAAGCTTCTGTCTGGCTGTTGTGCTGGATGCCTGCCCTGGGAATCCAGCCATCATGCTATGAGGAAGACCTGACCACATGGGGAAGTCTGCATGTCTGAGCCCCCACCCAACAACTAGCACCAACTGTCAGCTAAATGAGTGTATGTCGCGTGGCTTAGAGATGAGCCTTCCTTGCCAAGCACTAACCACATTACAGATTTAGGAGCAAACTAAAATTTTTGTTGTTATTTGAGACTATGCAGGATTGTCAAAAACGAATAGTCACATGAACAAAGGTAAGTTAAGTGTTTGTAAGAGGTATATTTTGCATTATAGAGCATTTCCTTGGAATGTGAATGTGACCTCCAGAACAGCAGTGCTTGCTTGTTTGGTTGGCTTCTGTATTCTTGGTGCTTAGAACAGGACTTGGCTCAGAGTATTTAGCACATAAAGTAATAATAAATTTTTGATGAGATCTACATAAATCAAAATAATAAAGGCTTTTGGAAAACATATGCAATTAAAAACTTGTGCAAAGTGAAATTTGTCAGAATGTTTTCCAAATTTATGAAAATGTTACTACACTTAAGAATTAGCAAAAAAAATTTTTTTGGTACATTTATTTAGAGCCATAACAATCTCAAAATATAGCACATATCCCGTTTTCCACATTCAATTCTTGTTTTGTTTCAAATATGCACTTATATTGACCCTCAACAGTACGGCTAATTTGGTGTACCAATTTTTGATTTAGTTGTGTGTGTTTGTTCATTTAACATTTTACTAATACCAGAGATACAGGAATTTATTTAATATATCAATATGTATTTCATATGTTCTTTCAAATATCAGATAATACCTGTAATTTTGATTCAAAATGTGCTATTATTTACTCCAAGGCAACTATTCTTCTGAATTCTTGGTTTGTAATATACGTTGGAAGGTAGGTGTGTCTTTCTTAAGGTTTTATCCTGCAGGAAAAGGTTTCTGCAGACATTATCCAGCCAAAGAACCAGATTCAGCTGTGTATTTTTCACTTTATTGACTTGATGCAAAGCATATCTTCTCTAAGCAACACCAGGCTTCAGGGAAAATTTCCCTAATGTGAAAAAATGTTTTATTATTTACTCTACATTGTGATGCAGAACTCATTCCAAGTGTGATCGACAAGGAGGAACATTAACTAAATAGGCAGAAGCACATAAAAATCAGTGTGAGAAGAATTACTGAGTAAAAAGTCACTGAGTATAATATTATTAGGCATTTTATATTTCTGTACTGTAAATTTACGTATGATGAATCTTACAAACCTCCCACAAAGATATTCCAGTACGTTCTAAAAAATAGAAAAATTATTCATTGATTCTTGTCATTTATAATCATTGGGCTCAGTAAATTCAGAGGAAATTCTGTAATTTAAATATTTTTAAACTGAAATTTATTAAACTATCATAAACCATTATTCTATTTATAGAAATTATATATTGGACAGAAAGAAATATTTATGAAATAATGTAAAACCTTATTAAATAGCTTTGGTTTTTACTTTATTCAAATAATTATCTAGATACAGTCAATACCTTAAAATTTGTCAAATGATGAGATTTGTGTTTTAAAAGAATAGAAATACTCTACAGTAAATGTTAAATTGCAGATTTCATAATGTTTCACTTTGAAACTATGTCCTTTGGGAAGTCTTCGGAATTAAAAATATAAAATAACAACATCAAAAGCCTAACACAAATGGATTTAGTTCTAACCCACTGCTCTTTTATATATTTTCCAAAGGTGGTCCAGCAAAGAATTAAAATGAAGAGCCCTGTTTTTCAAAGACAAATATTTAAGAACCTTACTCATACAGACACTGTATTTCATAGATACTATATTTTAAGTTGTTAATAAGAATTTCATATCACATATAATGCATAAGTGATAAATTTCATTTCATAGATCTTTTATATTTTGAAACACATAGGATGGGTCTTAAGCTAACAAATACCCCAAAGGATATAAAACAAAATGCTAATATCACTGAGTAAAGAATGACAAATTTATTGCCTCTTCTAATATTTATCTGAATTTATGAAAAAGATAAAAGCAAAAGTCTACCACAGTCTATTGTAAGGGACTATTAAATTGAAGAGAATTTCAATGATTATCTTTTTGAAAATGTAGAATACCAAATAGCTAATGGGTTAGTAGTTTTCTAGACCAATAATTTACAAATAATAACATAAGTAACATTTTACTCAGAAGTGTGAATAAGAAGGATAAAAACATATCCTATTCTTTCACTTTCCAAAAAGGATTCAACAATTGATTGAATCCTTCAAATGTATTTATTCTCATCTTGAATACTCCCTAAAATATTAATACTAAATAGAAAGGTGTCTGAGATTCACGTTCTGCTTATATTTTCTGACCCTGCTTTCCTTAAACCTTCTGCTTAGGAAACAATGCATGAGTTGTAGATCCCATTTGATTCCCATTTCAATCCTTTTCTTTTTTTCTGTTATATTTTCTATCCCCAAATCCTCTCAATGCCATCTTCACTTGAACAAATTTGACTCAGAGACCTTAAAACTCAGTTCAAGGGTGTGCTGGGTGTCCCCAGGGCCACTGCCACTATTACAGATTGGCTGGAAAGACTCAGAGGAGACGGCAGATAGAGGTACTCACCGCTAAGATTTATTAGAGCAATGCAGTTAGACTACATGGCAGCATCATATGGGAAAAGGCACAGTGCCTGGAGGAGTCCAGTTTTTTTCTGTCTCTCCATCCCACGAGGTGACAGAGTGTCCTCTTCTTCAAATAACAAAATTCCCGAACATTTGTGTGTTGTTTCTACCTGGGGACGCCCATGAGAGACCTAGTTGGGGGGCTGGTCATCCAGGCACACTCTGCCTAGCATGTATTAATATTTAAGACTCTCAGATGGGAAAAAAATGTGTTCAGCATAAAGCATATGGTTTGCATAGTCTGGGCAGAGTGAACTTTCATTTGTTAACTCCTGACTGGGGGCCAAGTTTCCACATGCCACTCAAGGACGAGTCCTTCCAATCAGGCCTTTCTAAAGATGACCATCTCAGATCTGCTATGATTAGTCTTGTCTGCACATGAAGTAACCCCTTAAAGATTTAATTCTGATTCCTGGAGAGGTAGATGCTGACCTTCAGTGCTCTCACTGGATATCTCAGTATTTCCTACTTTGGAGTACCAGTACATCTAGCCTTCTCAGCCATGTTACTCCCGATACCTTTTTACATGAAGCCTAGAAAATACTAAGCATTTTAAAAAAGTGCTTAGTAAAGAAAATGTAAATAATTCCTGTTGGCTCAGATGGTAAAGAATCTGCCTGCAATATAGGAGACCCGGCTTCGATCCCTGGGTCAGAAAGATCCCCAGGAGAAGGGAATGGCTGCCCACTCCAGGATTCTTGCCTGGAGAATTCCATGGACAGAGGAGCCCGTCAGGCTGCAGTCCACAGGGTCACAGAGTTGGGCGCGACTGAGCACCTAACGTCACTACTAAGTCCCTTTACTTTAAAGTTTAACTTTGTCTATATAGTTCATCCCCTTTCTCTTCTGAACAATTTATCCCTAATATTAAATAAGGCTGGATAAATATATGTCCATGCGTCAGGTGGAAAGGAGGCTGGCCGAGCTCTGGTGCCCTCAAGCGGGGAGTTGGAAGTAAGGAAGGATTTCACAGGGTAGGAGAACTTGCTCAAGATGTTGGAGCCCAACTATGATGAGGTATTCCCATGGAGAGGTAACCTGACATGTAGCGTCCCAGCCTAGAGGGGTGACTAGGGCAGCCAGGCCGGGGGGGAGCGGTGGGGGTGTGTGTGGGCAGGGTCCACTTGGGGCAGGGGTAGAGGGGACCACACGCGGGGGGTGGGGGTAGGCAGTGGGAGCAGTGTCTGGTAGAAACTACTGGAAGATGAATGGGGAAGAGTGGCAGAAAAGCATGATTAGCTCCATGAAGGACTATCAATAAAACAAATGAACATACCTAGGATAATGAGAGAGAGGACTCATTGTCAGAGAAAGGCACTCCAACCATGGAAAGGAAGATAACAAGAAAGCTGGGTTAAGAGTTCAGAATGAACTCGTGTTTTTTAAGCTGGAGAGAGACAGAGGGAGAAAGATTTACATGTATATATTTACATGAGAATCTTAAATACTTTTAAATGTTATTTAACCAAATAGTCCACTGATTATTTTGATAAAAACACACTCCTCTGTTAGGGAGAGAGAAGTTATTAAGGAAATAGAATATGAGTGTCAGTGAAATGTATTAGGGCTCTTGATCACTAATAGGTTCTTAAAGTGTTTTATTTTCCCTCTTTCAAGAGTAACTCGCTGCATCTAAGAGAACTAGAAGTGAAATTAGAGACTTGGAAGAGATATTAGTGTCCAAATGTTTAATATCAAAAAATAAACTTGTAGAACCAGAACCATAAACTTGGGTGTTCCATTAAGTCACATTATCTTCTGCATATAAAGCTTACTAGGTCATCTGTCTGAACACACCTGTGGGGAGGGTAGCTTCTTTCCCTGAATAAGTTTTCCTTCCCTGTTTTTCATATTTATTCTCCCAATCACCAGTCTCAGTTGGCAGCACATATCTTTTTCTCCTTAGTTTTCCATGTTCAACATTCAAATAATCATATATGTGCTACAATTTTTTTTCTCATAATTTGTCTTACATCCACCCTTCACTTACTTTTTATTGTGTACTTTATTTGGAATAGCTAGGGTATTTTTTTTCTGTTGGTCGTTTCTAACTTTCTCCTGCATGTAGCTATAATAAAATAAACATATTTGTTATTTTCTCCTTAAAAGAGTCATAGAACTAGACACAGTCAAAAAGTGTTGAAAAATCTTTTCAAACTCCTTTCTCCTCTAACTTCGCAATTTCTTTTCCATGCAAGCAATATCTGCTCCCCCCACAGTAACTTCATCTCTCATCATGCATTATCCAAACATTTTCATATTTCATGTTTTAAATGTGTTTATATGTCATAAAATATGTTTTAAATATTTACGTAATTCTTCATGCCTCTTTCTTACCATGAAATCTTTTGCTAGGGTAGAAAGCTAAGCTTTCCAAAATGCACTATCTGGAGTAGAATTCATATTTCCAAAAAAAATAATACTGAAAATTAGACATCTATAGATGAAAACATAAAAGACGATTACTTTATAAAGCATTCCAAGCTTGCCACCCTCCCCAAATCTATATGCACAGAACTCTTTAAAGTCAGTAGGAGTTCTGCCCCAACAAAGGCTTCATGGAAGGGGGAAAAAAAAAGAATTTAAACATAAATAAGTAGAACAAACTTTAATAAGCTCTCTCAATAAGTGTTTACCTGAGGGACTGGAACAGCTGCAATGTAGAAACCTGTTTAATAACCCTCTGTTAAATAGTCTTCTTTATTTAAATTAAAATCCAATGCAGGCTAAGTTGTAAACAAACAATATTTACATAATATCAATTTCTAAAAGTAGGGTAATATAGGGATCTTCTATTAACCAAATTTTTAAAAATATTGTATTGTTCTGCTTTTCTTTTCATTCTAATATTTTGAATGATTTATTAAAGCCAACTCCATAATTGTACATAGAAATAACAAAGCAAATATACTTTGTGTAGCAAAGTGGCTTGCTGGAGCATATCAAGTAGTTTTAAAGAAAGTAAACAAATTAATTGCCAATTTTCTCACAGAATGTGGTTTCTTAAATGATGAAAACCTTATAAGACTTCTTTAGGATTTTCAACAGCCATGAAATACTGAAGACTAATTTATCTTCTTTGCCAATGTTAGTAACATATGCAAGAATTTACTTTTCTCCAGTTTCAGAAAAATGAGGCTTTTGTTTTTCTGGAAACTTCACTGCTTCTTTCTCATCTGTAGTCACAATTCTCAGTTTATGGCACTGGAATTATTCCATAGCGATTAATCCAAAGATATAAATATGATAATGAGTCCAAGAAGTAAATTTATAGGTTCCTTCTTATCTTCCCTCTTTTCCCATCTTTAACAAACAGTTTCTTAGAATAAAATACTTAGGGAAAATATTCTGAAGTGAAACTAACAAGCAAGGTTATGTTTGAATTGAAAGAGATTTCCATGCTCTTCTTTTTCATCCCAGATATCAAACTCCACCTGAGGGCAGGCTGATCTTGAACAGCTTGGGTCATGCTAATGTACCAAGTTGGTGTCTTGCATATTTTAAGTGACCTGTAATAACACCGTGTTAAAACTGATTTTTCCCCTCTAATTTGTTCTCTGCTTCTTCAATCATAGGAACAACGTGTGCATCACCATTCATGAGATCATGAATATTTTAACAACAAGAGTATATTCTGTATATTAAAACAACACTGTGTTCCTTCTTAATGATGGCCATCCCATGAGGCAGAATTGAAGCTGTAATATGAGGGTTAGATTTTATATATCTATGTTCAAAATTTGCTACCTTTTTGGAGTTCCAATCACATGGAATGTGACGGAGTCTCAGGGCAGCACTGCAGGAACTTGGAAAGTCTAGTCCATTTTTATCAGATAAAATATATTTAAGATTTTCCGTATATGAGGAATAAAGCTTCTGAAATGGGTTATTTTTAATGGGAGATGCTCAAAGTATAAAACCTAAAAAGGGGACAATCCTTTGAAAAGGACTTTGAAAAGGACTTTGATGGTACTAATAAAGGGGAATAGAAGTTAAGCTCAGGTTGCCAACTTATCTTTTTAATAGTGTTCCAAAAAAAGGCACAGGGTCATTGCCCTTTCCTTGATGACCATATTCTGGGGACACTGTGAGGTATTTGAAATCTCAAGCATGTTTTAGACATTTAACTAGCTTCACCTGTGCTGTGACTTTCTCATGTCCCCTGTATCTTAGTAGCTTGTCAGGTTTTATTTCTCTGAGGAATAAAGGCCAGAGAGAGAGAGAGAGAGAGAGAGTTAAAAAGAGACAGTGCTTTTGTGTATCTTCCACTGAATCAAGAATCCGAACAAAATTATCATTGGAAAAGTACCTGTGCTAAACACAAAATAATATGGAACCCAGAAAATTAATACAAATAAACTACGTATTTTATATGGAATCATAATTTTTGTGAAATATTTGTAATTTCTGATCAAATGTTTGAAGGTAAAACATTGATTTTTTTCTTAATATTTAACACTAAAACAAATGTTGCTTTAAGAAAAATAATTGATATGTGAAATTTGATGTTGCTAGACTTTAAGATCTAACTCACAAAATTTCAATTACGGGCTAAAGGTTTTGCTTATTTTTCCTGTTTATTTAATTTCTTTCTTAATTCAGGACTTTTTTTTTCTAACAGGAGTATACTATATTAAAATAATCTAATACAGGGTTATTTGGAAATGGGTAAAAGTGGTCAGAAGGTACAGACTTCCAGTTATAAGATAAATAAGTCCTGGGATATAATGTAAAGCATGATGACCACAGTTAATAATACTGTAACATATATTTAAAAGTTGCAACAACACAAATATTGTATATTTGAGAGTTACCAGAACAAGAAAAAAAAAAATAACTGTAACAACATGTGGTGATGGACACAAACTAAATTTAAAATTTTATTGTGGAGATAATTTTACAATATATACATACAGCATATTATATATATCAATCATGGTGTACATCTAAAACTAATACAATATGTATGTCAATCATATGTCAACAAAACCATTGCATGCTCAGTCATTTCAGTCACGTCCGACTCTTTGCGACCGTATGGACTGTGGTCCACCAGGCTTCTCTGTCCATGGAATTCTCCAGGCAAGAATACTGGAGTGGGTTGCCATTACCTTCTCCAGAGGATCTTCCTGACGCAGGGATCGAACCCGGGTCTCCTGCATTGCAGGCAGATTCTTTACCATCAAACTACCTGGGAAACAAAACATTAAAATAACCGAATACAAACTCTTACAACGGGTTGTCAGAGAAGAGGTTATAAGAATGTAGTTAGATATACTAATCTAGATATTAAAATTTGTGGAACATCTGTGGAAGGTTAGCATAACTGGTTAAAATATGGGATGAACAGATGCAATGCTCCCCTTCTCCATGATCACAGACAGATTTCCTGCCCTGGCCAGAGACCTCCCAGAGATGTGCCATGGGGGATGAGTAAGGTAGCATGTATCTGTCTGTGCAAATTCATCATCAGTATGAAAACAACAAACTGGCAAAGAGAATTAATTATTGCAGATATTGTTGTGTTTATAGGCTTAAAGGAATATGTGATTTAGGCTTAGATGACGTGGAAAGGAAAACTGTGATTCAGATGTAGAATATAATCTTTGAAAATCTTGAGTTTTCTTTTTGGCTAAAATAAATATAAGAATAACAAGTGCTTTTAAGAGTCAAATACAGTATGTACATTGAGAAAGCATTTTTTAAAAAATATCCATACACATTTGCCTCATTGTTAATTTGTTTTCCATTGTACATCTTGGTATTAGGTCAGCTTGATTCTCTGACACTTTTAGAGAGTTATAATAATCTATGGGCTTCCCTGATAGCTCAGTTGATAACGAATCTGCCTACAATGCAGGAGACCCCGGTTTGATTCCTGGGTGGGGAAGATCCACTGGAGAAGGGATAGGCTACCCACTCCAGTATTCTTGGGCTTCCCTTGTGGCTCAGCTGGTAAAGAATCTGCCTGCAATGCGGGAGACCTGAGTTCGATCCCTGGGTTGGGAAGATCCCCTGGAGAATGGAAAGGCTACCCACTCCAGTATTCTGACCTGGAAAATTCCAAAGGGGGTTGCAAAGAGTAGGACACAACTGAGCGACTTTCACTTCACTTCATAATAATATATAATGGAAAAAAGTACATATTAACTCTCTACTACTCACTCATTCACTCAATGAACATTCAGTGTATTTCTACTGTGTGCCAAGTTCAGTGGAAGATACAGAGGATACAGAGATACAACCATTGCCTTCCCTTAAAGAAGTTACAGTCTAATGGCTAAGGACAAAAAGGAAAGACGCAGACCTTAGCTAAGCTATTACTGCCTTTGACGAGACTTGAGGTGGACCTCATTTTGAAGAGATTAGGAAACAGTTGCTGGAGGATGTGACTCTGAAGGTGAGTACTTGAGACATGGGAAAGAGATTCATGAATTAAGACGCAAAATCAAGATAAAATACACCCAAGTGTGAAAACTAAAAACAGCTGAGCAAGACCGTGACTAAGCTAATATTAAGATAGCATGAGATGAGGCTTAGCAGTAGAAGTTGAGACCTTGAAGGGTTATATTCTCTGCTAAGGTCTAATTACTGAAAAAGATGGAAGACTATTGAAAGGGGTTGTGACATGATTATAAGTGCATTAAAAAAAAAAAAAAAAAACAACACTAAATAGAAGACACACAGACTGCAAAGGAAAAGATAATATTGACCCTATCTTCAGGTAACATGATTGTCCACATAGAAAACCCATGAACTAATAAGGAAGTGAAACAAAATTGCAGCTATAGATCAATTCACACTAACCAACTGCATTTCTACATACTAACAATGAACATATAGAAACTGAAATTTAAAAAATATACAATACTATTTACAATTGCTCCAAAGAAAACTAAATATTTAGTTATACACATAATAAAACATCTACAGGATCTGAAAATGCTGATGAAAGAAACTGAAAATAAGAGACCTAAATAGAGAGACATACTGTATTCAAAGATTGAAAGACTCAACATGGTAAACATGGCCATTCTATTAAATTGATTTATAGTTATAATGCAACACCTATTAAAATCCCAGAAAAGTGTTCTGTAAACTTAGACAAGTTAATTCTGAAATTTATATAGAAAGACAAGGACCTGGCATAACTAAATCAATTTTGCAAACGTATAATTAAGTGGAAAGAATAACCTTACTTGACATTAAGAGTTATGATACAGCTATGGTAATCAGGAAAGGGCGGTGTTAGTGAGGGGATAACACATACCAGTGGAACAAAATAGAGAACCTGAAAATGAACCACAAAAATATACCCAACTGATTTCTGACAAAATAGCAAGAGCAATTTGATGCAGGAAAGATACGTTTTCAGGAAATGGTGTTGAATATGGACCTCTGCTCAATATTATGTGGCAGCCTGGAAGGGAGGGGAGTTTGGGGGAGAATGGACACATGTACATGTATGGTTGGGTCACTTTGTTGTTCACCTGAAACTGTCACAATATTGTTAATCTGCTATACCCTGATACAAAATAAAAGGTTAAGAAATTAAAAAAGAAATGTTGAAGCAATGAACTATTCATAGGCAAAAAAAAAAAAAAAAATCTTGCCCTTACACATAAAATTGACTCAAAAATAGGTGGACTTATATTTAAAGTGTAAGACTATAAAACATTTAGAAAAATATGAGAACATCTTTAGAAACCAGGTGTCAAGTTTAACAATAATAATAATTTAAAAGCCCATAAAAATAGAAAAAATCATTTATACTGCTCACTCTGTTTTTATGTATATTCACAATTTTCCATAATCAGATTTTGCTTGCTTTATAAAAAGGAAAATTTGATAAATTGGACTTCAATAGAATTAAAAAAATTTTTGCTTTGGAAAACATCTTTGAGGAGGATGAGAAGAAAAGCTATGGACTAGGAGAAAATATTTGCTGACAACATATCTGACAAAGAACAATTATTAGAATAGATAAAGAGCTCTCCTAAGTCAATAGAAAAAAAAGACACCAAAACAAACAAGCAATCCAATTAAAAAATGGACCAAAAAAAGGAATATACATCTTGCTGAAGAATATACAGATGGAAAATATGCACATAAAAATATGTTCAACAAAATTAGCCATTAGAGAAATGCAAATTAAAACCACAATCAGATATCATTACACAATGTCAGAATAGCTAAAAGAAAAAGTAGTGATGATGCCAAATATCAGTGAGGATGCTGAGAAACCTTACTGGTGGTGTATAAAATGACACAGTCATTCTGGAAAAGATTATGGAAGCTTCTCACAAAACTAAACATATACCTATCACAGAATCCAGCAATTGCACTCTTGGTTTCCCAGAGAAATGAAAACTTATGTTCACACAATGACTTGTACATCAATGTTCATAACAGCTTTATTCATAAGAACCAAAACCCAGATGGTGCTAATGGTAAAGAACCTGCCTGCCAATGCAGGAGATTTAAGAGACACGGGTTCAATCCCTGGGTCTGGAAGATCCCCCAGAGAACAGCATGGCAACCCACTCCAGTATTCATGCCTGGAGAATCCTATGGACAGAGGAGCCTGGTGGGCTATAGTTCATGGGGTGGCAAAGACTCAGATATGACTGAAGCAACTCAGCACGCATGTCATTGACCCAAATGTCCTCCAGTAGGTGAATGTTTAATCAAAGTGTGACACTAGTCAGCAATAAAATGGAATGAGCTATTGATACATGAAGCAACCTGGACAGATCTCTACATAACTGGACTGGGTCAAAAACGACAATCTCAAAAGTTTACATATGGCATGATTTCCTTCATAGAGGATAAAACTGTATGGACCTAACAGAAGCAAAAGATATTTAGAAGAGGTGACAAGAATACAGAGAACTATTCAGAAAAGATCTTAATGACCCAGATAACCATGATGGCATGATCACTCACCAAGAGCCAGACATCTTGGGAGTGTGAAGTCAAGTTGGACTTAGGAAGCATCACCATGAACAAAGCTAGTGGAGGTGATGGAATTCCAGTTGAGCTATTTCAAATCCTGAAAGATGATGCTGTGAAAGTGCTGCATTCAATATGCCAGCAAATTTGGAAAACTCAGCCGTGGCCACAGGACTAGAAAAGATGTTTTCATTCTAATCCCAAAGAAAGGCAATGCCAAAGAATGTTCAAACTACTGCACAATTGCACTCATCTCACATGCTAGTAAAGTAATGCTCAAAATTCTCCAAGCTAGGCTTCAACAGTATGTAAACTTTGAACTTCCAGATGTACAAGCTGAATTTAGAAAAGACATCAAATTGCCAACATCCATTGGATCACGGAAAAAACAAGAGAATTCCAGAAAAACATCTACTTCTGCTTCATTGATTACACTAAAGCCTTCAACTGTGTGGCTCAAAACAAACTGTGGAAAATTCTTAAAGAGATGGGAATACCAGACCACCTTACCTGCCTCCTGCAAAACCTGTATGCAGGTCAAGAAGCAACATATAGAACTGGACATGAAACAACGGACTAGTTCCAAATTTGAAAAGGAGTACGTTAAGGCTATATAATGTCACCCTGCTTATTTAACTTACATGCAGAGTACATCATGTGAAATGCCAGGCTTTATGAAGCACAATATTGTTGGGAGAAATATCAATAACCTCAGATATGCAGATGACACCACCCTTATGGCAGAAAGTGAAGATGAACTACAGAGCCTCTTGATGTAGGTGAAAGAGGAGAGTGAAAAAGCTGGTTTAAAACTCAACATTCTAAAAACTAAGATCACGGCATCTGGTCCCATCACTTCATGGCAAA
Organism: Cervus canadensis; assembly: GCF_019320065.1. Classification (NCBI taxonomy): domain Eukaryota; kingdom Metazoa; phylum Chordata; class Mammalia; order Artiodactyla; family Cervidae; genus Cervus; species Cervus canadensis. Next base: position 80,162,669 of record NC_057388.1, read on the forward strand.
TAGATGGGGATACAATGGAATGTGTGAAAGACTTTATTTTCTTGGGCTCCAAAATCACTGCAGATGGTGACTGCAGCCATAAAATTAAAAGACGCACGCTCCTTGGAAGAAAAGCTAAGACAAACCCAGATAGCACATTATAAAGCAGAGACGTTACATTGCTGACAAAGTCCATCTAGTCAAAGCTATACTTTTTCGAGTAGTCATAAATGGATGTGAGATTTGGACCATAAAGAAGGCTGAGTACCAAAGAATTGATGTTTTTGAACTGTGGTGCTGGAGAAGACTCTTGAGAGTCCCTTGGATTGCAAGATCAAACCAGTCAATCCTAAATGTAATCAACCCTGAATATTCATTGGAAGGACTGTTGCTGAAGCTGAAGCTCCAATACTTTGGCCACCTGATGTGAAGTGCCGACTCACTGGAAAAGAGCCTTGATTCTGGGAAAGGTTGAAGGCAGGAGGAGAAGGGGACGACAGAGGATGAGATGGTTGGATGATCTCACTGACTCAATGGCCATGAGTTTGAGCAAATTCTGGGAGATGGTGAAGGGCAGTGAAGCCTGGCATGCTGCAGTCCATGGGGTCGCAGAGTCAGGCACGACTGAGCGACTAAACAACAACAGAGGATGATAGATTAGTGATTGACAAGAGATACAAATGGGGAGTGGAGATGGTTATGGCTGTGGTTTTGCAGATCCTTGTAATGGAAATCTTCCATATGTTTATTGTGATGGTGGTCACATAAACTTACACCTGTGGTAAAATTAGACAGAACTAAGTATAAACACATAAAAATGAGTGTATGTAAAGCTGACGAAATCTAATACAGTCCATGAATCCTATCAATGTCAACTTCCTGGTTGTGAAATTGTACTATAATATGCAAGAGGTCAGTTTGGGGAGAAGCTATGTAATAGATATAAGGGAAACCTATCATTTCTTACAGCTGCATAAAAATCTATAATTATCTCAAAATAGTTTTACAAAATCAGTCAAGGTGAAGTATAGGGATAGAATGGTAATGAGGGTGGAATACACAAGGGTCATTGGATGAGTGCGTGTGATTTTAGGAGGGAAGTGCTGAAAAACGACATGAACTATGATGCCTGTCAGGTTTCTTTCTTGGACTTTACTCACCCAAGGAGAGAAAACAGGAGTAGCTGACTCAAGAAGAAAAGTGATGAATTCAATTTTGATTTCGCTGAGTTTATTTTCTGTCAGCCAAGCACAGTATGTAAAATGTAATACAAGAAGGAAAAACAGGAATTTCTGGAGAAGAGAAAAATACACAGTCTTTTGCTGGGATTTTTTATGTATACTCTTCACATAGCATTTCAACACATGAATGAATATTAAAATATCAGTAACCTGTATATCACGACAGGGGAATTTTTGCACTCAGATGCAAAAGTAAATATATAAAAGTATCTGTGGGGATCTCAAAAGATAGCTGAATAAAATGAACTGCATATCCATTATGCAATAAAATAAAAAGGAACTGAGTTACCCACTATACGTGCCAAGTTCTCCATCGATGTTCAGAAGTATTATTCTGCTTAATACTCATGATAGCCCTCAGAAGTTGTTTTGTTATCTATATTTTCTAAGCAGAGAAGTTAAGTCATTTGCCAAATGAAACAAAGCCAATGAGTTACTTCTCAGGCTAGAATTTGAATCTAGATGTGTTTGACTTCTAAGCCCATAACTCTCCACTGTCTTAAGAAGCTTGTAGACAGTGAGGGAGAGCAGACCATAAAACCTTAAAAATTGCAGTTGTGTTTAGTTGCTCAATTGTATACTTCTCTTTGCGACCCCATGACTGTAGCCCACCAGGATCCTCTGTCCATGGGACTTCTTCAGGCAAGAAAACTGGAGCTGGTTGCCATGCCCTCCTTCTGGGGATCTTCCCAACCCAGGGATTGAACCCAGGTCTCCTGCATTGCAGGAGGAAAATTGCAGACTCCATATAATGGCTTATTTAGGGGTTTCGTTGGGTTAAACATATACATTTAGATTTGTAAGTTCAATTTCCTACAGGGAAATTTTAAAGGTTCTATTTAGGTCACTTGCCTCATCTCTACAGGATGGCATGCTAGTTTGGCATCAATTGGTTATTGATGATTACCCATTCTCTGGATGCACCTGGCATGTCTGTCTTGGAAAGGGGTTAATTTTTGTACTAATCACTAAGTAGTCCTAACAACAACAGCCCCTTCTTTTGATTATTTTCCAGTTAACAGGTCAGATGATTGTTGTTTTTAGGTGTGCAGGCTATATAAATTCCTTAACAATCATCTTTCAGCTCAACAATCATCTTTCAGCTCAACTAAGGCAAGCAGAATAACAGTAGAGGTCTTCAGTTCTGTATTCGCAAATTTACATGCTATGTTAGCTCCGACTTCATTAACTACTAACTAGGGATACCCTAAGCCTCTACAGCCGTAAACAAGAAAACAAAACAAAACAATCTTTGCATCTCTACAGAAAACCCTGTGCACTGTAAGAGTTGTTTTTCTTCTTCTCTGGAGATTTTCTATATACTCTGTTGTTTAGTTCACAACTTTTCTTTGAGGTATTCTATTTCAAAATTTCAAGATTGACACATCATGCCTAAGATCTCCCGGGCTTGAAAGTTGATTCAATTTAAGACTATACATCACAGTCCAATTTACTTATTTCACAAATCAAGAACAAACCAAATCTTGAAAAGGTAATTTTCAGGCAGAGATTGGGCGTCTCTCTTTAATCAACATGTATGAAGCTTCACTGTTTCCAAACACTTTTATTATTGTTATTACTCAGTAATCTAGCTTTAATTTTGAAAGGCATTTCAACGGAAACTCTCCACATTCCATCCCATATCCATCAAAATGCAGGCGCAGACGTGAGTAGTATACCTCCTAGAAATACTAAAAAGGTGGGTGGTGGGTGGATTTGAGGATATTAACGAGATCTGAGGCTGTTGGGTCAGTTCATTTTGATTCTTCACCTTTCTAAAGCGTCCAAACCTGAGGTGTGGGTTTAACTTCTCTCTATTCACGCCACCTAGTGGTTACAAATGTTATACGTTTGGTTTTAAGGAAGATGCCTAAATGACTGGGGGGCGGGGTACACGAAAAACACAACGCTTGGCCGCGACAATTTCCTAGTCTCTCACATCACCTACCCCTCACAGGGACAGCTTTAACTACTTTAACCATTTCAGATGTGTGCGTAGAGAGGCGCAGAGAGAATGAAGGGGACGCAGACTCACGGAGACGCACGTCCTTTGACGCTGACATTTAGAAAAGGGTTCTAAATCCTTCCTGTCATTTGCAAAGGACGGGAAAAGGAGTTGTGGCAAGACCTGGACCGAGGTGACTGTCTGACTTTTCAGTAAGTTGGACAGATGACATATTAACTCCTGCAACGTTAACGTCTGGAGTGAACAAATAAAGAGGGGGAAAGCACTTAAAAATTCCGCCGCGGGGCTTTGCAGGTCTTGCTACCCAGTAGCCCTCAGGAGACAGCCAATTCCTGCGCGTTCCGCTCTGCTCACTCTCCTTCCCAGCTTCTGTCTCTCTCTCTCTCTTTTTTTTTCCCACGCTCGCTCGCCTTGAACCGGGACCCAGGCAGGCAGAAGCAAGGCGTCGGTCCCCTTGCTCCTCTCCTCCACCAAACCACCGCAGCCGAGCGCGTGAAGCTTCCCTTTGTTCAACGAGGCTCCGCTCTCCTCCCCAGCAGATCCACCTGGACGCTCTCCCTCGGTGACATTTTTGCGCCGGGGCCGGTGGGTGGCTGGGGTGGAGCGAGAGGAGCCCGAGGGGGCGGGGGCGGAGAAAGGTCAAGCCGAGGGAAAGGCAGGAGACGCCTTTCCTAACCTGCGTGGCGGGGCGGGCGCGCGGTTATTTATTTATTTTCTCCTTATTTATTGATCGCACGAGCAGAGCGGCGCGGGGAGCCCGGGGGAGATGCCGGACCACCCACTGGCGGGGAAGCAGCGAGCCGCCCTCCCGCGCCCCCGCGCTACCGAGCGCCCCTTGCCTCCGCGCTCCGGCGTCTGCCCGCGCCGGCCCCGGCCCCGCCGCGCCGCCGCCGCCCGCCCGGCCGCCCCGCAGCCCCGCCGCCCCGCCGCCCCGCGCCGCGCCGCTCCGGCCCCGGCCACCGCCGCGGCGCAGTAAGTTGGCAGCACCCAGTCCCCTCCGTTCTTGCCTCCCCCGCACCTTTTGAACTTGTTGCTGCTGCTCGGCTCGCCTGCGCCTGGCTTTTGGAAGGTGAAAAGGAGGAGGGAGGCACGGAGGGATGGGGGAAGGGGAAGAAGAGCTCGCTTGAGCTTTATTTATGCTCCCATCGGCGCGTCGGCTTAGGCTGCTCGCGAGCTGCTTTCTCGGGAGCCCTTTCCGGGTGCACGACGAGGAGAAAGTCTCTATGCAACTCAGCCCCGGCGCGCACTTTGCCAGGTATGTACCGCGGGCGAGGCGCGTTCCGCGCGGAAGCAGATGCTGCTGCCGCGGCAGCGGCGGCGCCTGCCAGCTCCCGGGCGCTGTAACTGTCACACTGTACCTGAGCTGAACTTGAAAAGAGAGTGAAGGGGCGATTGGGCGAGCGCTTTCGGCACAACCCGGGGGGTGCTCGTAGACGCGGGGAAGGAGGATCTATACTAACGCCCCCCCAGCCCGGCCCACCGCCCAGCACCTCCGTCTCTGCAAATATACGGCCCGAGGAGTCGAGGCGGCGACCGGACTCCCCAGGAGACGTGGGGGCAGCGGCTGTGACCGCATCTTGGAGGCTACTACAACAGGTCGCCTTTTTGAGACTCCTTTGGCGGGAAGGGCCACTTGGAAAAGGGAAGGTTTGAAAGAGCTGAAAGGGGGGGGTGGAAGGGTTCCCTGATTCTTCAACAGAATACCACTCAGTGACTGTCCTTGTCTCTATCCTACACAACACATACTGACCCCACGTTATCCAGACTGTGTCGGGGAAGAAATCAGAGACACCTGTTTGAAATCAACGGCAGCATCTAAAGTCACCCGTGTACTTATTTGTGCCAGGGCTGGCCCGGTCCAACTGCTGGAAAGAGGTTTGGTTAGGTTCTGTTGGGGGTGATTGTTAGGACATTGTATTTTCCCCCTCCTGCTACTCCAAAAATATTACCTGTCTTTGAGGGAACTTGCCCTTCTGCGAACTGTGACTTCATCAGGAGCCCTCCGTTGAATAAGGCCGATAGTGGACCACGTGTCTCAGTAGTGTTTTCTTTGACGGGCGGAAGTGGGTGACTGTGGCTACATTGAGGGACCGACAGTAGAGACTTGATTGCCCTTCCGGCCTCTGCTTGAAGGAACCATGGCGGCGGGGGTAGCAGCGTGGCTGCCCTTTGCAAGGGCAGCGGCCATCGGGTGGATGCCTGTGGCCTCGGGGCCCATGCCAGCTCCCCCGAGGCAGGAGAGGAAAAGGACTCAAGATGCTCTCATTGTGCTGAACGTGAGTGGCACTCGTTTCCAGACGTGGCAGGACACCCTGGAACGTTACCCAGATACTCTGCTGGGCAGTTCAGAGAGAGACTTTTTCTACCATCCGGAGACTCAGCAGTATTTTTTTGACCGTGACCCAGACATCTTTCGCCACATCCTGAATTTCTACCGCACTGGGAAGCTCCACTACCCTCGCCATGAGTGCATCTCCGCTTATGATGAAGAATTGGCCTTCTTTGGCCTCATCCCAGAGATTATTGGCGACTGCTGTTACGAGGAGTACAAGGATCGCCGGCGAGAGAACGCTGAGCGTCTCCAGGACGATGCTGACACGGACAACGCCGGAGAGAGTGCGCTGCCCACCATGACCGCTCGGCAGAGGGTCTGGCGGGCCTTTGAGAACCCCCACACCAGCACCATGGCCTTGGTGTTCTACTATGTTACCGGGTTCTTCATTGCCGTCTCAGTCATCGCCAATGTGGTGGAAACAGTGCCATGTGGGTCCAGCCCGGGTCACATTAAAGAACTGCCCTGTGGGGAGCGGTACGCCGTAGCCTTCTTTTGCCTGGACACAGCCTGTGTCATGATCTTCACAGTGGAGTACTTGCTTCGCCTGGCGGCGGCTCCTAGCCGTTACCGCTTTGTGCGCAGCGTCATGAGTATCATCGACGTGGTGGCCATCCTACCGTATTACATTGGGCTGGTGATGACAGACAATGAGGATGTCAGTGGAGCCTTTGTCACGCTCCGCGTCTTCCGGGTCTTCCGGATCTTTAAGTTTTCCCGCCACTCGCAAGGCCTGCGCATCCTGGGGTACACGCTGAAAAGCTGCGCCTCAGAGCTGGGCTTCTTGCTCTTCTCGCTCACCATGGCTATCATCATCTTCGCTACAGTTATGTTCTACGCCGAGAAGGGGTCTTCGGCCAGCAAGTTCACCAGCATCCCTGCTGCTTTCTGGTACACCATCGTCACCATGACAACGCTAGGGTAGGTGCCCTCAAGGGAAATGGGATGGAGTTTAAATATGTGATTGTTGTGCAGATATTAAGTTTATATACTTATTCAGAGCAAATAATCTTTCTCTTTCTTAAATGGTTTTAGGAAAATATTCTTTAAATGGTTTTGAAGAACTCTTTTGATCTATGAAATGAGTATGGTACAGTGATTGAAGTATTTAGGGAGTTGCTGGCCAGTGTTGAAAGTTAATGCCTGAAAGTGATAAATACATAAAGTTTAGAGTTCCTGAGCATAAAGATCATTAATATTATATGTATGAACACATAAAAATACAATGACAGTGAAAAACACAAAATTCGTGTCCAAGTAAAGGTATGAAAATACAAACTATGTATTGAAATGCCTAGAAAGTGCTTCAGTCATTAAAACAAAAAAAAAGTGCTTCAGTGTATTGAAATGAAAAGTTTCCATGTATATTTGAAGTATTATTTTCATATGAATACTCTGGCATACACTTTTCCACTAAGAAATATAATTCTCATTTTACAACATTTTAAAACATAGATTATAAATATCATCAAAGGATTTTGTGATACATATGCACATATTCATCTATATGTATTTTCATCATGGCTGATAAGTTATGCAGTGTTTTAGAATATCAGAACTGAAACTGATCAACTCAACAAAATGCAGTGGAATGATATTTGCAACATATTTAAGATTTTAAGTTCATAGTTTCAAATAAAGAAGCAAATGACTTATCCACACATTTTTTTAAGAAACTGCAGATCCCATCAGGCAATGGGCCCATGTCCACATAGAGGGCAAAGCAGTAGCTGATGAGATTGATGGTCACCAAGGGCTGGTTGTATTAGGGAATTTGGCGTCTTGATTTCCTTCTAGAATTCTTTTCTTCATTATTTTATTTGGCATTAATGGTGCTTTGCAACCAAAGGGACATATTCTGAATTAATATTGTTCTTTAAAATAAAATTTAAGCTAGAATTAAGATTTTTAGATGATTGAAGAAAGATATTAAATTATTACTCATGTTAATTAAACTGCAGAAAAGTAGCAGCATTTATATGTTAGGGACTACGGTAAAATAAAATAAGATCCTTTAACTTTTATGAGTTCTTAGATAAGCCAGGTAGTGATGTCAGTGCCATTCTTTCTTCAGCTCTATGCTGCTTTTCTTGCATAATTAATCAGTTCAATAAGGATTTGGTAATGGCTGTAAGAAAAAAAGTTATTCCCAAGGCTGCTTTTTAAATTTTGTGTTTCATCCTAATTTAATTGCCTTCTTTAAATGACAGTGTGGTTAAAGTTAACTTGATTTTATTAGACATATTGTATTGAACAGAATTTCTCATGTTGTTCTATGGCTAACTAATGGAATATTTTAGATGTGAAGAATTTTTGGCTAAGTTAAGAAATTGTGGTAAAGTAAAATATAGTGACTTATGGTTTTGATTTAGTCTCACATATTTTTGAAGACCTACTGGTGGATTTGTAAAAATGAATCAGTGAAAATTCTATATCCAGTTGTTTGTATTTTCCTTTTATCGTGTTGGTAATTTTGGAACACATTTTGAAGAAGATGCAGAATACCTTAGCACTGTAGGTGCTTAGTTCTAACCAAGAGATTTGTTGTGTTTATGTCATTTGAAGTCTTTATTAAGGGCAATTGGATAGTGTAAATTACTAGAAGAACTTCAGATGAGAAGTACACATGAATAAAAAGAGGACTCTATGTTAAGAGGAAATGAAAGAAGAAGTATTAAAAGGAAATATATTTTAAAAAATTAGGTGTCTCTGGAAGTGTTTTTCATGAAGTATCAGTAAGTCATTTTAATATTATATGCCCTCTACCTGATTGAATATAGGCATTATTATAATGAATGTTGATGAGGTGCTAATTTCATCTGGCTGTAAAGTTCTAGTCCAGATATGAGAAGTTAGTATTATTTTAAAGCTTCTTTTCTGAAATGACTTTCAAATTTTTATTTCATTTTGAAATTTATTTTTGTTTTCAGGAAATGATGAGGAAATGTTAACCATTAATGACAATTTTTGTTATATAAATAAAGTGCTCAGAAACCTCTACTTTTTAAAATGATTTGAGAAACTAAATCATAACACCTGAGTAAAATCTATGTGATTGTTTCAGTTTACAGGTTCTTTATGTTACTACATAAGAAAAGTTAAATAAACACACTTTCTCAGAACTTGGAAGCAAAAAGGGAGTCACTTTTTAGACTTAAGTTCCACTATAGTTGAAAATTTTAATTTTCAGGAAATTAAGGTAATTAATAATCCTGATGAAATATAGCACTCTAATTTTTAAGATGTAGAAATGTTGATGAAATCAAGATACAACCCATTTATTGGAGAACATATATGAACATTTAACAAAGCATATGCTTTATAATATAGCCAAGTTTCCTCAAAAAAAGTCTTCTGTTTCTCATCAAAATATGTTTATAATGTATTATACTTTCCTGAAAAAATAGATTAAAAAAAACCCTGCCTTTTTGGTGTCTTAACTTTGGTTGCATTGTGACTCAACAGCTTTATTTAAGAGTAGAAAATATTCAACAAAGCCATTACTTGAATTTAATTTTTACGCTGTAGTCTTGTGTAATGAAGTGTAAGATTCAAACTTTTTGGAAAATATGCAGTAGTTGAAGGTAAAATCAATCTGTGCCTGATAGATGACCAGAAATTTCCCATTACAGTGAATGAGCTCCATTACGTGGCTATTATTTTTAATGGAGCTAATGTTCATCAATTAATGATAATAGAAGTGAAAGTGGAATCTTAGACAGTGGTTTTTGAAAGTTCGGTTCATACAAACATTATCTACAAGAATTTTGTACTTCGGAACTGGCAGAATTATCTGTTACCCTCTCAGGTCGTTTTAGGCACTATTCAGGTGGTTTTTTGGTCTGAAGAAATGAGTGGGGTTTACTATTATGTATTCAGCAAATCATTTTTGTACTCCCTGAAATAGCAAATATCTGATTATTCTATATTTTACCCATACTCATTATATAAGTAGTTAATTAATTTGCCAGTAAAATGGAAACTTTAAAATATAATTTTAAGCCTACCCACTTCCTATTAATTAAAGTTGGAAATATCAAAAACACAGTTTTCAAAACGAATGAAAGAATGTCAGAAAAGTTTGTTTTTTTTTTTTTTTAAACAATGTTTAAATCGAATGGCCTTGTATGTCTCTTCCTCCATTCCATGGAGGAATTCCATTCTCTTTCTGAGCATACTTGGTGACCTCCATGAGGCCTTCATGACCTCTTTACTCTCCTCCCTCCCTCTTTTTCTATAATGTAATCTTTAGTTACTACCCTAAGCTGCTTTGGGCAAGTAAGAACCTGGAACTCCTCTCTTGTCTTAATGACCTCTGGACAGTAACATACCATTGTTATTTTTCAGCGGGAACCAGGGATGGAACATCTCCTGCTTTGGTAGGTAGATTCTTTACCACTGCACCACCTGGAAAACCACATGCATAAATATTGCTAAGTGAAGGTTACTCAGTCATGTCTGACTATTTGCAACCCCATGGATTGCAGCCTGCCAGGCTCCTTTGTCCATGGGATTCTGCAGGCAATAATACTGGAGTGGGTAGCCATTTCCTTCTCCAGGGGATTTTCCCAATCCAGGGCTTGAACCCAGGTCTCCTGCTTGCAGGCAGATTCTTTGCCATCTGAGCCACCACGGGAGCTCCTAATGTGTTAATCAAATATGTCTTTACAAGGTGCAGGGGAGGGTACCAAAATTTATATCTTTTGGTGAAGAGCCGTGCTGTGAGTAACATCCATTTTTACTTTGGCATACTACAACACAGTTTTACAAAGTTCTTTATAGCTCATGTTACTTGAGAATTGAAAATGAATTTATAAAGAAATGTAGAAAATGTGATATATATTCCTCTTTTAGCATTATGGGCAACCAACTCTTAAGTGTGTACATTTTGTTCTAGTCACCATTTGAATTAGAGATAATATTTGACATGAGATATATTTTTAAAAAGTGTGTATTTACCCATCTTTCTGCATTATTTTCTATGAGCATTTTCTTGGTTGTTAGACACAGGTATGTCAGGAAGAGATGATATATATATTTTGGGTGCAGCATCCTAGAAAAGGGATAATTTTCTAATTTTCAGTGGGTCTGATATGATATTCTTTTTTCTTTTCAGGATTTCTTTTTAAAGTACAGATAGACTTGATTGTATATATATTTTATTTGTGTAGTCACTTCATTTAATTTTGATGTCATGCACTTTGTATTTGTGTAAACTTTCCTCCCAATTTTACTCATCTTTGAAAATGAATTAATGAAGTTCAAATTTCTTATTCCCTAATTTCTGAATTATTGGTGGAAGGAAACTTAGATGTTATCTATTTAAAATCCATCATTTTACACATACAAGATTTTTTTTTGCCTGCTCATAATTACACAGTCAATATTAGTGGTACTTTCTGAAATTTCATTTTTTACTCTTTTTATTCTCTTAAGACCTTAAAACATTATCTAGGAATGTGCAATAATAATTATCTGGGGGTTACTGCTGATGCTCAGAGATAAGAAAGGAATAAATTTGTTCTTTACTGCATTATTTTAATGCATTTCTCTCCTAGTGCTACTCTCTATGACTCACGTTTTCCACATCTCTCAGCATCACTGCTAACTCTGCAGTCATTCATACCATACTGGAATTCATCATGAGGTACCTAGTTAATACAACACAAGCATGTATTCTTATCTGGTGACCTATTAGACCATTTGGGGGAACCTACTTAATGGTGAAATCGTACCTGGCCTGATGGATAAGAAAGTGAATCAGTTATTTTGTCTGAGTTATCTAAAAGAGAGTTGGCCTGTGGATTGTTACACACTGTACAATTTAACTTCTCTTTCACTGAAAGAAGGGGAATGGTGAAAAGACCTTCCCTGAAAAGGAGGTATTGTCCTTCTGAGCTGTAAGAATAATTTTGCTCTTTTTTCCCCCTACTCTCCATATGTCTTATATTGTTTTCTGAGTATGTATGTGTGTATATGTATATAAATAGGCATTATTTTCCCACTAACTTCAGCAGCTACATTTGATGGTGTGGGATATTAAAGAGAAACTCAGGGTGAGATGCCATCTTTACATGTCTGTGTACATCTGCCTTTCTCCTTGTGTTAATAGATTCCATTGGAATTCTTTGTCCTTTAGTTTTCTCCTTTGAGAGCCAGCTTTTACACTGATCTCCTTGAAGCCTTCTCAGCCTCTCAAACTTACCTCATCTGTAGTTGAAATTACACTTGACAGTAGTAAGTGCTATTTTTTTTTTTTGGGGGACATAATTTATGGTTTTACGTCTTGCCCACCTAACTACATTGAAAGGCTTTTGAGATTGGGGTCTGTACCTTTTGGAGACTTGTTACCTGTGCTGATGACCATGCTGTTAGAGGATGTGTGGACACCATGGAGAGCTCCTTAGCCATAACTTGTACCATTGCAGCATTAGCAAGAGTCCACTAATCTGATCTTATGCTTTGTTCTGTGTTAAAAAAAACACACACACACCTTGAAATTTGTTATTTGAACACTTTGTCTTTGGATGTACTACAATCCATCCTTTTTATTTTTCTCTTTTAACTAAGGAGGGCTGGAAGTCATTCTTCTCTGCAAAGTTAGAGTTAAAGGCTGTCAATGGCTATTTCCTTAATCAGTTTGCTTTCTGGTGAAAGCTGGGTAAATTGCAGGTGGCTCTGGGAAGCATATGGAGATATGTTATAATGTAAGTGAATCTGTGCAGAGATGTACTGTCTTCTCTTTCAGGCTCAATCTCTTTCTAAAGATGAGTAACTCAAGGGACACAAGGGTCAAAAAGATACCTGGATGACAGATATTTAGTCACTAGAAAGGTATTCTCTGTCTTAGCCAGTAAACACAAATTGGACTTTTTTCCTTTATTTAGGTTCACTCGTAACATGGAATTGTTTAAAAACAGAGAGCTATTGTCTGTAAATAACATATGAGATAAATATATTCTCTATTCAGGAAGAAATTCTCATTCTATGTGACTACAAGGTGGGTTTACAGAATGTAAATATATGTGTAGTTACTTATTCTGGCACGGTACAGTCAGTTTTGTGCTGAAAAGTTTGACAAATCTGTTATGTAAAGAAGATCCGAATCATAAAAAGTGTGGGGAGAGTAGGGAGTGAGTTATCAGAAGTTAGTAATGAGAAAAACATAACAGAAAAGAGTAGGATGACAGTTGAAATAATGTCAAATAGAATGGGAAAGTTTTGTTCTAAAAGTAAAAGGTCTTGTCCCTTTTGTTCTTACGTGGGCCTCATTCTTCCATCTTTCTTACTTTCTTCACTTTTTAGAACACCAGGAACAGTGCTTTTGGAAACCCAAAGTCTTACCAGTTATTTATGCTCTCAGGAGATAAAAATGTGACTCATAGGGTTGAATTACATTTAATAGACTTCTGTTGATCACTTGCTGCCTGTCTGTGACCACAGTAGTAAGCATAATAGCCAACTTTCAGACCTTAGAATCTGTGTATTCTAGTAGGAGAAGCAGAAAGTGAATACAAATATATAATGTAGTTCCAGGCAGTGGTGGGTGCTATAAAGAAAATAAGGGTAGGAAGTGTGCTATTGTGGATAAGGTAGAGTAAAAGCCCTTCCAAGGGTGATGATGGCTTTTTGAAAGGATGAAGAGGGTCCTCTGAATATCTGGATGAAGAGTTTAGAAGAGAGAAAAGAAGTACCAAGATGCATGAGACAAGTGCTCGGGGCTGGTGCACTGGGATGACCCAGAGGGATGGGATGTGGAGGGAGGCGGGAGGGGGGTTCAGGATGGGGAACACATGTAAATCCATGGCTGATTCATGTCAATGTATGGCAAAAACCGCTACAATATTGTAATGTAATTAGCCTCCAACTAATAAAAATAAATGGGGAAAAAAAAAAAAAGTGCCAAGACTGCAAGGCAGGAGGAATCTTGGTGTGTTCCCCCTAAGGCTGTAATTGAAGCACAGTGAGGGAGGGTCTTAGTAGCAGATACTATCTGAAAGGTAGTTGCGATGACATGACTTTGGACATCGTGGACCATAGTAAAGACTTTTTGGGTTTCATTTGAGACATAATCAGGAGACATTGGGCTTCCCAGGTGGCACTAGAGGTAAAGAACCCACCTGCCCATTCAGGAGACATAAGAGATGCAAGTTCTATCCCTCAGTTAGAAAGATTCCCCTAGAGAAGGACATGGCAACCCACTCCAGTACTCTTGCCTGGAGAATCCCCATGGACAGAGGATTCTGGTGGGCTATAGTCCATAGAGTTGCGATGAGTTGGACACAGCTGAAATGACTTAGCACCCACGCATGAGGAGACATAAGAGAGTTGTGAGCAGGGTAGGAATGGGATATGGTTTCTGTAATAAAATGAGCCCAAGCCCTGAAACATTTAAAATCTTAAAATACTCATTTTAACATTAATTTCTTTCCCGTATATAAATTCTCATTCTTTGCTAGATTCATTATACTTACCTTAACTTAAAATTTATATCCAATTATTCATGAGATTTTCCAGAAAAATGGAGTATTTTATGAGTGCGTGATTAAATTCTTCCTAGCTGACAAAAATAAATCTAGTTCAAATGAAAAAACTGAAATTCCACATTTTAGCTGAAAAGACAAAACTGGTTCTCAATAGAAATGGAACAATCTGGGAAATGACTGAGGATAATTCTTTATTTTGAATATAGATTTTCAGACTTAGAGTTGTCAATGCTAATGTTAGTGTTTAAGAATATTACCAACACTTTGGATTCTATTTAAAGATTTTTCTTTTGTTTTTCAGTCTTGTATAGGTACCAACTTGAAATACATATATCATCTTCAGGTGTTTTGTTATTTTTGTGAGTTTGAAAGCAAAAGTGGTTTACGTGTCTTGAAATCTGTGAAAATTGCCAGAGGATATGTATTTTTAACTCAAGTTAAATTGGGACCAGCTTGTAGCAAATGTATAATGAGAACTAACAGAGGCATTGCTTTGTTAAGAAACACTGTGTTAGAGAGTAAAACATAATCATGAATGGATAATTGGAGAGAACTTGAGTTTGGAAGAACAAGAATTGGATTAACGGCATAAAGGTATCTATCTATCCATCTATTTGTCTATCTCCCCAATAAGCAACTTGTGAAAATACTTCCTGTATCTAAGGGAATTCAGTGTGTTATCTCACTTGGACATGTTCTTTTCGTTAAAACATCTGCCCTCCAAATAGTTCTGCATCCTACCCAGAAGTTCTATCCAAGAGGTTTGATTCCTGGTGGAACAAACTAGGACTTGTGGGGGTATCACAAAGGAAAAAGTCCTGGCATGTACTTTCCTTTGACTGTGGGGAAGGTGAAAATGACAATCACACTCTCATTTTTACTATCTTTTGTATATTTTAAATGGAGAACTGGTTTCCTTTCAGTGTGCTGCAGAAATTAAGCTTTCTAAACCTATATCAATATTAATGCATTTTGGAGAAAAATCCTTATGCATATTATTTTGGATAACACTTTGGGACTTATGAAAATGTTTCCAGTTCTTACCAAATGTAGTGTTTTGGAAATGAAAAATAGGCATATGTATTTGTATTCTTAAATTAGATGGACCTAGTCATTCACATTAGACATTTTGTTGGTCAGAAAAGAATGTGCTTATGGATTCTTCCTAATGTCTGATTTTTGCTGTAGTAAAAAGGTATTAAAATCATGGAATTTCGAGGTACAGGGCTCTTTAGAAATCATCTTGTAGATAATTCCTAATTTCCTTGAAGAAAACAGGAAAAATAGAACTAGTTAGTGGAAGAACATAAGCTAGATTTCTGGGGGAACTTTTAAGGTCTAGTGCTGTTTAGAGCGCAATACACTGGAAGTCTTTCCTTCGTATTTCTTTCTCTTTAAACCAAATATTGCAAACAAAATCAGGTAGTGTATATGCAGACTTAAAAAGACCTTAGATGATTATGACATTTCATTGTAATATAAATAAAACTTAAGTCACTTTCAATGACTTCATATTATATATATGTATGTATATGTTATATGTATATTTCATAGTCCTCCATTAGATTATAAATTGTTTATGTAATAATACATATGAAATGAATGTTTGTGTCTATATATGAATGAAGGGACTATGAACTGGTAACAGAGATAAACAAATTCATTTAATAAGTCTCATTTTATTCTTCTCTTGGTTATTTGCTAAATTAACAATTTGCTAATCTGTTAAATCTTATTGAAACTAGAAAGAGTTCATTATTGAAGTTTCAGCTTTGAATTTAGACAGTTATCTAAAGAGATGATTTTGTTGTTTTTAACATTAACAAATTTGAAAGCAGGCTATGAAATCAGTGTTAAATAATTTGTTTGACTTGTTTTGGTCTAAAGAGCAGAAATTCAAAATTTGAAATATCAGATTCGTTTACATTTTGCTCCAAAAACATTAAGGTATGTTTTATTCATTAAATGAAAATACATATTAAGATTCAAATTAAATAATACTTTAAAATGTTTTTCAGTTCAACGTTATATATCATATTTTGAGGTGATGTTCTCAAGCTTATTTAAATAGTACACTTCGATTCTGAAAATCATAATAAAAAATTCTGTTTTTTTCCCTGGAATTATTAAGGGGACAACAACTCCTTTAATTTAATCAAATTTTTGACAATTCATATTCTAGAAATTTAGTTAATAAGCAGATACTTGTAACACTTTACAGAAAATCTTCAAGATGAAGCTAAATTGATAAATTATAACTAAGGATCTTACATTTCAATAGGATATATTGAAGAAAGCTAAATGTTTGATACAAATAGCTTAAAGAGCTAGACCAAGATGCAATGCTTTTATTCTACTTCAGGTGCACAGAATTTAACTAATTATTCTCCTTTTGCATGACACACTTCTGTCATTCATCCATCGTGGTCCTCCTTATCATTTTACTTCATAACTTTTAATAGTGTAATATGCACAGGTGAAAATACCACCAAACAAAAGCTATTTCATTGGTATTTACCTAAATCTAATCATAAGCACCTCTTCTCTCCGTTTTGTCCCATTGTCTTTCTGTACTATAGGTAGTCATCATTTGAAATTATCATTCTGAAAGCTGTATTTTTAGTGGAGACTTTATTGACTTTGTAAAAGAATATCTTGCTGTGTGCAGTCTTTTTGGTTCTTTCATGCAATATTCTGTTACTTAGGTTCATCCATGTTGTTGCCATGCATTATAATTCACTTTTGACTGCTATATAATATTTTATTCCATTGTGTGAATATACTACAATTTATTCAACCACTCTGTTGATGACATTCAGTTTGATTCTGAGTTTTTCAGAAGAGTGCTCATTTGCAAATTGTTGACATGTACAGTTATCTCTCCTGTGTATATAACTTGGAGTAAAATTGGTAGGTTATAGATATGAATGTACAACTTGGAGGGATAAAGCCAAATTTTCCAAAGTTGCTGCTTTGATTGGTACTTGCACTAGCAAAGAGTAAACAAACAATGTAAATAAGTAAAATTTCCAAAAAGATGATTTCTATGAGGTAGTGGGACCCAGTGAGGAAAGGAAGATATTGGCTAAAATGAAGACAGTAAGAATTTTTTTTCAATTGATAACTGCTTTTACCTTGATCTTTTTAAGATGAGCAATGATTATAATTGTAGCAATCATAGCTTGCATTTTATTCAACTCCATGACTTGTGTTTGAATTCTTATTTTTTCAACCTAAGAAGGTTTACTCTAATAAACACTACATTCATATTTTCATAATATAAAATATTAATTTCTATGTGTTTGAACTCAAGACCAACCGTATCCAAGTCAATAATATTAAAAACATCAAACCTGAAAATATCTGACTAGGCTTTGGTTTACTCATCCTTGTGAAATTAAAAATAAGGACTGAAGTTGATATTCAATTGATTCTTCTGATGTTTCATAGTATTTTATAAAATGTTACATATAACTTTTTACAAATATGTACTGCTAAGAAAGTAGTCAAATCCTCTCTTTTCACATTGTCCAATTTATCAGAACTTTGCTGTAGTTAGAAAAAATATGCTAATTTCAAGGCTTCTCAGACATTCAGAAGGGGATACATCATTGTGAAATAGGATATAAGAATAAATGTCAAGAGGAAATTACTTCCATTTCAGGAAATTCTTAATTATGGAAATTAAGTGAATATTATTTCCAACCCTTCATAGACAACTTTGCAACTTCTTTCATGTTTTAAATGAAAGACAGTTGTTTTGAAAAGCTTAATGAATTTACAGTGTATACATGTTGAATTCTTTTTTAAAATATAGCATTTGTGTTTTAGGCTTTAAAAATTACATGAATTTGATATCAAATACCAGAAGACATCACTGTAAATATGCTAATAAAAAGAATGTAATTTAGAAAATTACTATAAACTTTTCTTTATGAAAATAGGGTATTTTATTAAGGATTGACATAGTCCTAGAGTAAAGTGCCTATTGATTACTCAAAGAATTTTATTATTTTTGTGTAAAGAGTCCAAATACCTTCAAAATCACCTAAATGAAAAGTAAGATTATTTTATTTCAAAACAGTTAAAAGGAGGTGATTTTTTAAGTCAGGTAGCAAATTTTGGCACTATATATTGAACTATTTTAAGCCAAACTTTGCATAAATTAAGAAATCACTTTATAGACTATTCTTTTTTTAATTGTCTCCTTGTTATTTCCCACATTATTCAGTGCCCAGTTTCAGGATCTATATCCATTGTTTTAAATATTACTAAAAATATGTGTGAATGCAAAATTCTCATATACATTTAAGAAACACAAACATACGTCAATACAAAATATACAGGTATGTATTATACACATTTGTATATGTTGATGTACACATACCTTCTCCTTTTATTTTTCTGGAAGGACATAAAATGAACTATTGAAAAAAAAATGGACTATTGATAATAAAACTTTTAAGAAGTCGACATGTGGGATATAGAAAGAACCATTTTATATTTCATGGTGTACAAAAACATTTTTTCATTAGCCTATAGAATTTCTCTTAGAAGAGGGCTTTCTAATGATATTTGGGATCTTTTATTTTCATATGTTTCTATATAAAAACTTTACAAATGTTGTTTAAAATTAAATCCCTTCTCTTAAAATAATCATTTGATAATTAACTCAAAAATGGTCTTTCGTATATAGGATGATAGACTCAAGGCAACATGGATTTAAACACAAGCTCAGTGATGTTGATCAAGTTAACTTAAACTCTACCTGAGATTCCCAATCTACAAAAATAGGCTAGTAGTATCTACCTGATAGGACTTTTATAAAAATTCAATGTAGATATGTAGAGTTCTTAAAACATTACCTTCTACATAGATGCTATATGAGGAATTAGTATTCTATTATTATTAAATATATGATATTAAATGTAATATTAAATATATATATATATATTGCAAAAGAAGAAATAGTAAAGGAGCAGGAGGAAATTTTGGGAAGGTATGGTATGTCTCTGGCTTTGATGATAGTAATGGTTTCATTGGTGTATATTTATCCTCCAAATTCATTAGTTTGTGTCTATTGAGTATATATAGCTTTAAAGAAAGAGAGAGAGAGAGAAGGACAGGCAGGAAGAAAAGCAAAGGGAAAAAAAAAAACCTCTTAATGAAATTAGAGAATAAGTCTCTAGTTGGTTACCCAATAAACAATTAGGCAAGAAATGACTACTGAAGATGAGGAGTTATTAATTGAAGGCACATTCAATCAGGAGACATTTCCTATTTATAAGCTGGAATTTCACCATATTCATCCATAAGCTGGATTCACCATATAAAACTTTTTGTCACTGAAAACTCAACAATTAATACATTTGATTTACCAAATTATAAAAATACTGTGTCTCTGGTAAACTTGTTTTGAAATTATGTACTTAATTGATCACGCCTTTATTATTTTTTACTCTGCCAATTTTTAAAGAGGATTTGAAACAGTTTACTCTCAAATGAACCAAAAAGATTAAATAAACAAGTGCCAAGTATTAAAGATGAAGGGGAAATGATGGAGAACAAAAAGTTCTGTTAAATAAAGCTTTACCAAGCATAAATTCAGTTCTGGACTTCCTGACAGCCAAAGAAAGGAGGGAAAGTGTAGCATATTTCACAGCTCCACTTAGCCAAGAAAGGAAAGTATCTAACTTCATGATCAGTTGTTTTAGAAGAGTAGAGCCCAAGAAAAATTTATCATGTGATCTTTATAAGCAGGTTATTTAACAACATAATGAACTGTATCTGCACCAATGACTTAACAAAGTATTTAGAACTATGTTTGAACTGACCATTTATTATACACATCTTTATAAGAAAAGTACATAATAGTATCTTAATATGAAAGTATTTTCAGAGGAAATATAAACTGTTTAATTAAGTATATTACTTCTAGATAATTACAAGATTCATTTGTAAAGTTTAGAAAATTCTGAGTGATGGAAGACCATAAGAATTAGGACCACCTGGGACACTTTCAGGAGGATCCCCTGAAGAAGGAAATGGCACCCGGCTCCAGTCTTCTTGTCTAGAGAATCCCCATAGACAAGAGGAGCCTCGTCGGCTACAGTCCATAGGGTCGCAAAGAGTTGGACATGACTGAAGCGACTTAGCACACATGCATGCACGGGACACTTAGAAAAATGTAGCTCCTTAGCAGTCACGTAAAACAAACAATGACGGGGGGTGGGAACTGTGACAACTGCATTTTCACTTCTCTCATGAAATATTAACAACAAGAGATCTGGAAGAATGTATGTTGAGGATACTTCTAATAGTCTCATCCACCAATATTATTGACCTTGAGCTAGTATTTTGAAAGGAGGTAAAAACACACTGTTTAAAACAATGGATCCTTGGGTGAATTCAAGTGTATTTCAAATATGCAAGTGGATTTAATTTTCAAATAGTTTTGTAATTTCTCTGTAAATGAGGGAACACTGAAAAATGACACTTTGCTCCTTGTTTGTTCATTGTACTGGCTTGTCAAGCATCAAGTACTTAATATCCTTTATGCATTGTATGCAGACTCTTTCTTTCTTAAGAAAAAACTAGCTTTTCATTGGCCTGAAGAGCTTTATTGCATTTCCTTGCTGACAAGTAGGTGGCATATATTTGTAAGTATGCAAAGTTCATCATATTCAGTTCAGCTTAGTCGTGTCCAACTGTTTGTGACTCCATGAACCGCAGCATGCCAGGCCTCCCAGTCTATCACCACCTCCTGGAGTTTACCCAGACTCATGTCCATTGAGTTGATGATGCCATCCAACCATCTCATCCTCTGTCGTCCCTTCTCCTCCTGCCCTCAATCTTTCCCAGCATCAGGATCTTTTCAAATGAGTCAGCTCTTCACATCAGGTGGCCGAAGTATTGGAGTTTCAGCTTCAACATCGGTTCTTCCAATGAACACCCAGGACTGATCTTCTTTAGGATGGACTGGTTCGATCTCCTTGCAGTCCAAGGGACTCTCAAGAGTCTTCTCCAACACCACAGTTCAAAAGCAACAATTCTTCGGCATTCAGCTGTCTTTATAGTCTCATGTGAATTCTTATTTTCATCTTTTGTCCTTTGTCATTCCTTCTGGTTGGGTATTGAGTTATGGAATTTGCATTAAGAGTAACTTGTAAAAGGACAATAAAAACTAGAGTTGGAGGTGAAAAAATCAAAACAAAACCAAAAAATAGTGATCTAGATGAAGAAGCAGAAACGATAGTTTTCAGTATCAACTAAACTAGTAAAACTCAACATTTAGAAAACTAAGATCATGGCATCTGGTCCCATCACTTCATAGCAAATAGATGGGGAATCAATGGAAACAGTGACAGACTTTATTTTTTTGGACTCCAAAATCACTGCAGATGGTGACTGCAGCCATGAAATTAAAAGACACTTGCTCCTTGGAAGGAAAGTTATGATCAACCTAGACAGCATATTAAAAAGCAGAGACATTACTTTGCCAACAAAGGTTCATCTAGTCAAAGTTTTGGTTTTTCCAGTAGTCATGTATGGATGTGAGAGTTGGACTACAAAGAAAGCTGAGCACCGAAGAATTGATACTTTTGAACTGTGGTGCTGGAGAAGACTCTTGAGAGTCCCTTGGACTGCAAGGAGATCCAACCAGTCCATCCTAAAGGAAATCAGTCCTGAATATTCACTGGAAGGACTGATGCTGAAGCTGAAACTCCAATACTTTGGCCACCTGATGTGAAGAACTGACTCATTTGAAAAGACCCTGGTGCTGGGAAAGATTGAAGGTGGGAGGAGAAGGGGACGACAGAGGATGAGATGGCTGGATGGCATCACCGACTCAATGGACATGCTGCTGCTGCTGCCAAGTCACTTTAGTCATGTCCGACTCTGTGCGACCCCATAGACGGCAGCCCACCAGGCTCCCCCATCCCTGGGATTCTCCAGGCCAGAACACTGGAGTGGGTTGCCATTTCTGTCTCCAATGCATGAAAGTAAAAAGTGAAAGTGAAGTCGCTCAGTCGTGTCCGACTTTTAGCGACTCCGTGGACTGTAGCCTACCAGGCTCTTCCGTCCATGGGATTTTCCAGGCAAGAATACTGGAGTGGGGTGCCATTGCCTTCTCCACAATGGACATGAGTTTGGGTAAATTCTGGGAGCTGGTGATGGGCAGGGAAGCCTGGCGTACTCTAGTCCATGGGGTTGCAGAGAGTCAGACATGACTGAGCAATTTAACTGAGCTGAAACTAGCAAAAGTACTAGTTATGTATGTATATATATGCATGCATGCTAAGTCGCTTCACTCGTGTCAGACTCTTTCTGACCCATTGGTCTGTAGCCTGCCAGGCTCCTCTGTCCATGGGATTCTCCAGGAGTGGGTTGTCATGCCCTCCTCCAGGGGATCTTCCTGACCCAGGGATCCAACCTGTGACTCTTATGTCTCCTGCATTGGCAGTTGGGTTCTTTATCACTAGCACCACCTAGGAAGCATGTATATATATATAATACATAGAAATTCAATAACCTTCAATGAGGGTGATGAATGGATTCTTTTTTGTAAAAGCCCCATCCTATCTTGTGCCAAAGGGCAAGGTGTTGTGGATAACGGCCTTTAGTCCTAGCATTCTTCAGCTGGAATGAAGACACAGCTGCATCTTTTCGGGAGTTTGGGATTGTGAGCTTTTAAAGTTGCTGATTTCCTAAACTCTCAGGAGTGGCTGGCTTGATCTTTCCTCAGTGGGGACACAAGTTAACCAACCTGTTGATGATAATGAACATAAGGAACATGGAGTCTTAGATCTGGGTCTCTGAAGAAGGGAAGAGCTTATGAGAAGCCAAGATAGCACCCAGTATAAAGTCATTCTAAATCTCATGAGACCAGAATTTTCTTTAGGTACTTTTTTCTCCTTTTTATTCTTTTCTTTTTCTTCTATATAAGCAGAAAATTGGTTCAGAGGATTTACTTTCCAAAGAGGATAATTTTTAATCACATGTTAGGGATTTCAACTGTGGAGGACCTAAAGATAGAAAACAAATTACTAGTGCATTCTTAGATTATAATTGAGCATAAGGAAAGTTTTATGTAAAAATTCAGAGAATGACTGATTTGATGTTGAGCTTTTTAATTAGCTTTTCATGGCTGCTGGCCTGTCCAAAATAACTTTATGTTCTTTCCTGGTAAATACAGGAAAGTATGTAATAAACCTTTTCCCATGAGGTGTGGATGCAAAGAGAACATACTTGTGAAAGATTGATCGAAAATTCCTATGACTAAGAACCGAAATTTTCTTTCTGCCCTGGAGGGTACTGTCTGGCTGTGGCTACAGGATTTCTGGTTATTAACTTTGGTTAAAAGAGGAAACTTTTGGTCAAACCTTATGATTCAGTGATAAAAGTCTTGATAATTGTAATCTCATGGAAACTTGAAAGTCCCTTAGAGTCAAGATTAAGAGACTGGCATGACATTTCAAAATCTTAGTTGGAAGTGAGATTAGTTAGATGGTGCAGGTTTACTACATGTCAGGTAAATAGGAAAGAGAGTCTTATAAGTCCTCCATAATGACACTTTTCCTATACAAAATATTTGTGGGAAAAGAGAGAAAAGGAGAAGGAGGGAGAATATGAATGAATGAATGAATGAATGAGTGTGTAAGGAGATAATTTGACTCCTGTAATGGGGCAAGGGAAAGTCTAGATTTATGGACATGAATGATAAATGAAAATAAGTAAGTATTTAATAAAATGTGAGAGAGGAAACCAAAATAAGTCCTCTCCTTTAAAAACATGTTTAATTCAAATGGCTATAACTAGTATCTAAAAAAAAATAAGCAAATTCTTTTAGTTAAAATAGGAAACTGGAACCAAAAACAATAGAACATATTTGAGAAACAAGTCTGAATTTTGATATGAAGTTCTAGGAGAATATCAGAAAATATTCAACAGAAATTCATGTTCCTAATCAGGTATCCCAGTAAAAGAATCTTAGGCTTCTATGAAAGATTTGAGCCAGATATAAATATCAACCAAATATCATACACAAAGTTCAAAGTTCTGACCTGCTATTGAAATCTGAAATATTTTTAAAAAATGGATCCTAAACTTTTAACCCAGAATATATTTTAATCGGGTCTACAATATTTTCACCCTTGTTTTAGTTGATTTAGAAGAATCTGTTTAATTGAAGAGCTACACATGCAATTTATTCTTAATAATTTGTTTCTAACCTCACATTGTATTTCTGTTTATTTGTGGTGTCCCTAGGAACCAATTAAGAAAATACCCAGGGATCTATAATGCTCTACTTGTAGCCTTGTTGTGTTTAAGGTGCTTCAATATGCCTGCTGACAAAAGTTTTCTCTTCAAAGAACCTCAGACTTTAGTTGAAATCTCCCCTGCAGCTTTTATAACAATGCCTGGAACATTGCTTTGCGAATTGCAGATGCTGAATAAAGATTTTTATTCCTTTTTACTGTAGAGTTAAGTTTCCAACCCACTTTAAGTACTTGTGTCACTCACAATAT
Source organism: Cervus canadensis (assembly GCF_019320065.1). Taxonomy (NCBI): domain Eukaryota; kingdom Metazoa; phylum Chordata; class Mammalia; order Artiodactyla; family Cervidae; genus Cervus; species Cervus canadensis. The sequence goes on from NC_057388.1 coordinate 80,187,202, forward strand.
TTTCTAGCTTCTTCTCTCTCAGCTACATATTCTCTGACACACAGATATCTGTATACAGAAATAAAAATTCCACAGATGCAAAAGTTCAACATACATTAAAAAAATACACTGGAAATAAATGTCTAGAGTTTTGACACTTTTTAATATTGTGATTTATTCCTTTGTAAAACTATTTTCCAAATCCATATTTGCTTTCCTTAACCTTCTAAAGTAATCTTCTACATTTCTGTTGTATTTTCTCATCTCTATGCTGTTGGCTCCTAGCTATACTTATCTATCCTGGGCCAGTCTTTTGAGCTTCAGACAACAATTTCCGGGTTTATGCTATCAGTAGATATTATGGCCTTGGTTTTTATAGACAGCATAAGAACTGGCCATTTAGAGAATACTTCCAATCTAATGGAAAACCATTAGATATAGTGTATTGTCTAGCTAGCACATTACTCAACATCCCATATACTAACAGCTATAGAAGTGTGTATATATACACATATTTTTTTTTCTTGCATGCTAACTTGATTAGTGTTTAGATGTTTCCTGTGTGACTGATGAGAAGAATTTTCAGGCACATGCAGGATCACCAGTAATGGGTGCCATGGCCAATTAGTGACATTAGCCATAGTGGGGAATAGAGGAGCCTTTCTTACCTGGCATAAGCAGCCTCAGTGGCAGAAAAATGCAGAGTATATTCTGGGCACAGTGCATAGATTCCTTTGGCACTCAAATATCTGTTGAATGTTGACTGAACAAAAATCTGGAATCACTTGTCACATTTTAAAGCTTAATAAATTCTGCTGTGAATGAATTTGAAAGTAATTATTGTAACACAAATAACAGTCCCTTCACTTATAAGTTTTATTTGTTCTAATATTTGTATTTTTACTTTTCTCATGTGTTTTGACCCTCATAGGTGATGAATAAATATCCTTGGAATAAATGGAAATGAATAAAAAATGTCTTTATGAATGCATAAAATTCTATTCATATTTGCAAAATTGGAGAAGCAATTCTAGCAGGAGAATGGAATAGAGATTGAATTAGATGGCATCTGAATCTTGTTTTATGGTCATAACACTTGAGCATCCCAAGTAATCTGTGATACATGACATGCAACTTTATCTCTCTGTAATATTATTCTCTGTAACTATCTCTCACCATCACCTTAGCATTGGTATTTATTAATAATCTATGAAATTGATGTATATCAGGTATTGCATACAGTTGAATATGCTGGAAGATTTTTGTGTAACAGAAACAAGTATGGTGCCCAGAAAAGCAAATCTGTAGTCATATACAAAATGTAGCAAGTAAGCATAGAATATAGATGTCAGTTCACTCAATTTATTAAGTATCCCTAGGTGCCAGAGAATATACTTGGCACTATGAAGAAAAGATAAGTATGAGAGACTAATTTCTGTGCAGAGCTGGGATTTTAAATCCTGGCTCTTCTCACTGGCTGACTCTACAGAGCCTGGATGCAGTTTAAAGATATATTTGTGTTTGCATGGTATAAAATGTGTGAAGAACTTTTTGATGCTCTGAAAAGAGCGATTGTTTGCCTGGGTTGGAAAGAACAAGAGTCAACCCTCAATTCTTATAGTCAAGTTAGAGACTTTGGAGCATATGAAATTGCAAGGATATTTGAACACAGTTATTCTATCATGGTCTCCTTTCCTCCTTTGAGGCCTGTCCTAGTCAATAGGAAAGAATGGCTAGGATATATTAACGTAACTTTTGAGTTGATTTCTATAGCTGTTGTTTTCTTCTTAATGTTTTTGTTGGTAAAACATTATTGGTATTTGCAATCTTAAATCCAAATGGACATAGGATTGCCCATGTCCCTTGTAGTTTTAAATGATGCAAAACATAAATTGATAAATAATTCAGTGTGTGCTTGCTAAGTCGCTTCAGTCATGTCAGACTCTGTGCAACCCTATGGACCGCAGCCTGCCAGGCTCCTCTTTCCGTGGGATTCTCCAGTCAAGAATACTAGAGTGGATTGTTGTGCCCTCCTCCAAGAGATCTTCCCAACCCAGGGATCGAACCTGAGTCTGTTCGGTCTCCTGCATTGGCAGGCGGGTTCTTTACTGCTAGTGCCAACTGGGAAGCCACTTAATTCAGTATCACAATGCAAAACACAAATTGATAAATAATTCAGTATCACCATTGAGAATGTTATAATATTTGCTGTCTCTTAAGTATGTTGCTTAAGAGATAAGTATGCTGAAATATATTAAATGTCTTTAAATGCTCTAGTTATATTTTGAAAGACCCATTTCTATGATAAAGCAATTCATTTAAATATTACTTTTAGATTTTCTTAGTGCTTTTACTCCCTTTGTTCAAGTTAAGGGAGAGGTTTGAAACAGTACTTATTTATGTTCTTATAGAATCTTGAATCTAAAAACCTCCTTATAGGTCATCTGGCTCTAACTTCTACCAACTGAAAGCCCCTCTTTATAATATATTCTATTTATATGGACTTCTATGAACTTTTTGGAGTATTCTATGTATTTGGAAGTTTAAGACAGCCTGATTCTTTGCAGCACAGCTCATATTTTATCAAGTTTTAAAAACTGAGCTGACATGGGACTTCTTTCTGTATCATACATTTAGTCAAATTAGGCTTTAGAGATTGAACAGAGTATGTTTTCCTTTTTTCCCCTAATAATTTATATATTTGTGGTTGCCCTTGGTCTTCCTTGCTGCATGTGGCTTTCTCTAGTTGCAGAGAGTGGGGGTGAGCACGAGGCTCTCCCTGCAGTCAGTGGCTCCTCTTGTGGACACAGGCTCTAGGGGCGGGCTCAGTAGTTATGGCATAGAGGCTTAGTTGCTCTGCAGCACTTGGAATCTTTCTGGACCAGGGTTACGAACCTGCGCCTCCTGCATTGGCAGTCAGATTCTTATCCACTGTACCATCAGGGAAGTCCCCAGGATGTGTTTCTTTTTCACATTCTTTCCGGGACTGTGCTTGATATCACTGAAGAGTGATACCAGTACTTCCATAGGCTTTTCTCTGCTGGGGTGAACTTGCTTAAGTCATTCAAACTTTGTCATGTTATGTGATTTCTGGACCCTCTCATTGCCTTGATCTCAAATCCTCTAAAGCTGATCTGACTGGAAGAAAGTACATTGAGATCATGACCTGCAGCGACACTGATACTGTGTATCTCTGAAGAGGGCCTTAATGCAATGACTTGTATTGATCTTGTGGCAAAGTAACAGTTCTTTTATTTTTACTTGAAATGCTATAAAACCTTTCTTTCTTCTCTTTCCTTATACTATTTACTACTTGAGCATAAATTCTACCAGATTTTTAGAATCCTTGCTAAATTTCATTCTGTGAGCTAATAAAAATGCATTGTTTGAATGTTACCTAGCTACATGGCTCAAACTTCTCCATGTGTCTGTTTAATTATATTATAAAAATGAAACAGACCACACAATAGACAGTGTTCTTCTGGAAAAGCTATAAAGGAGTCCTCATCCCTGGAAGTGTTTATCCATATCATTGTACCTGAAGGCATCCATCTAGTGCAGATGGATACTTAGAATCCGGTAGGGCCGGGAGAAGAGAAGCAGAGAGTATATTAAAAATCCTAATTGAATTGTTCCAGCACCCACGGGCTATTCTGGTTCTGTTTGACCAGCAGCTAAGGTTCATTCAGGTTTCTGGTGATTTTTCCCTTTACTTCCTAGGAGGATCATCAATAATGAACCTATTAAGTCAACTGAGATAGAGAAGGGTCAGACACATGCAGCTTTCCTTATTTGATCAGATTCATTCCAAGGGATAAAAAATGGAGATCATCATCATTATCATCATGACAGAAGCTCTCATTTAATGAGTCATTACCCCGGGTCAGGCGCTACAATCAGTTCTGTTTTACATACATTGTTTCTCATTACATGTGATTCTACCACATAGGCCTTACTTTTATTTCAGAGGTATACAAAATGTGACTTAGAAAAAATTGATATTAATTCTGTCTCCAGAACATGTACACTAAACACAGAGGTCTGGAAATTATTGATATTTTTCAAATAACTAGTAGTAGGAGGTAAACTGCTTTCCTAGAGGTGGAGGTGTTGTAGAAAGGCTTGGTCCAAAGTGTGTCAGGACCAGCAATGACAAAACTGCATTTCCTGCTCAAGAAGTGTATTTATGAAGACCCTTAGAGTGTTCCAAGCATGTGTCATTTGTCATTTGCAGTGTTCCTTATTGGAGTCACTTAGGATGAAACAATCCTTAGACCACAGCCATTCTAAAATAGTTTACTGAAAAGATGGGTAGGTTGTGGAATCTTGTGTATCTTTTAGCCTAAGGAAAAAGCCTCTAAGATGTTTTCTGACATCTTCTGTTTGAAGTTATCATCCAAGCATCTTTGAAATAATACATTCCTGGCTAAAATGTACATTCAGTGCAGCAGAGAGTATTAACTGTGCCACTGCTTTAGAAACAGACTTTATGTTGTCTGTAAGAAGTTAGTTGTAGACTCTCATCTGACTTATTGATAGTGTGTCTCTTTACCACTAATGAACATATATTAAGTCAGAAAATGATGTCAGCTGACACTCGATAAATGGACAAACAATATTTTCAACAATCTTCATCTCTTTTTTCTTCCTGGAATTAATTATTACATTCTCTCTCATTTATAAAATCACTAGATTGTTAGTGCCTTATAAAACAAAAAGGTATGATTATAAAGTATATATTTATGAAGACATTTTCATGTGACTTAAAATTTAGAGCAACATACATTTAGGTTATAATGAGATCTTAGCATGGTTTCCTAGTTTACTGAAATTAATCAGGACTTGATTAAATGCCATTCCTATGATGAAAAATTTATAAAAGTCATAAATGTGGTAAAGAATATTTGCAAGGAAAATATACTTGTTAGGTAAACACTGTGTCCTGTGTTGTACATTTAACTTCTTTACATTTCTATTATGTATATTGTATCTATGTAATAGATGTGTATACATGCAGACATATATACAAAACATATTTGAAAGGCATCTATGTTTATTTATCTTATACTTTCTCTTCTGTATTAATCACTTTTAGAGGTCAGGACTTGTATCTAACTTAATTTGATCTAATATATTCTTTTGCTGATTTTTATGTTGGTTTTGATTAAAATATGCAGTATATTATTTATAGAAGGAAATTATCTCAGTTTGGAGATAATGATTTTCAATATGTAACACTAAGACTTCATATTGATGCCAAGGAAGCCAACTCAATAAAACATCAGTTTAGTTCAGCGTTGGCTGCAAGAATATTAAAATGTTCTGTTTCAGTAACTATTAGAAAATATCAAGATTCTATTCATTCCTTTATTCAGCAAGTATTTGGATGCCTACTCTGGGCATGCTCTGACTAAGTGTTAAGGATACAAAGATGAATGAGGCATAGGTTCTGCTTTGAAGACAGATGCTATAGTGTAGTTTGTTTCTCTCGCAATACACACACACACACACACACACACACACACACACACACATGCTTATATTACAGTGTGAAGGGAATAAAGGGAATAACTATAAAGTTATGCCAGGGAATTATAGGAGACTTGGAGAGGGACACCTAATCTAGCTGGGAGTCTCAGAGAAGGCCGCTTATAGTGAGTTTTGAATAAAAAGTATAAGAATGAATATGAACTCTTAAATGAGGATGGAGAATGGAAAGATCATTATAGATGATGGGGATAACAAAAGCAAAAGTCTAAGTAGGGCATTTTAGCAATAATATGAATATTAGACATCATGTGTTCAGTATTTACAGCATACTAGTTACTGTGCTAATGGTTTTACATGGATTGTCTAGTTTTTGTCTTACCATAACTCTATAGAAATTTGCAATTGTTATTACTATTTTGCAGATGAAATAGCACAAACTCAAGAGTTCAAATGCAGGAAAGTTAGGATTCAAGTGCAGGCATCCTGACTTCAAAATTCTTGCTGGCAAGCACCTTTATACAATCTTGACTTTTGGGTTGGAACACTCTCAGTGCTATAGAGTGGCTATAAACTGTTTCCTCAAAAAGGATTCACAAGTGGGCTGGACCCTGTATAGTGAGGGTTTATGGAAATTTTTGAGGTAAACACTGAATACTCAAGTATAAACTAAAACAATTGGACTTTTTCTAATGTGCAATACTTAAGATTTAATTCTGTTTTCCACACATTGAAAAGGTTGGCATGACTCTTCTAGTGCTGGAGAATTTATCTATAGTCATTCAGTGTCCTCTTCTCAGGTCAGGATTATATTCATGTACAGTATTAAAAAGTGTGTTGCATTTGAAGTTGACTTTTCTTCTAGTTTTGAAAAGCTGTGTTTTACAAGCCATGTTCTTCCAACTTAAGTGTTTGAGGTTTTAGTTCTAATTGTGACTTTTGTCCCATGAAATTTTCAAAAAGATTCAACAAGCTGGATCTCATTAAGTTGAATTTCTAAGACCATGGAGAAAGGAAATCTCTATTTCTATTTAATATCTTAAAAATGAATTTCTGATTTCAGATAATTCTCCTGAGAAACACTTTGTCCTAATAATTGGATCCATATTGTCCTTCACTTTTACAAAAGCAGAACTCAGTATGTGTCTATAGTGTGATCATGTGGGAATATTAATTTTTTTTGAAAAAGTTTCAAGAAGTCTATAATGAAGTAGTCTAAGAATGAATTCTTTATAAGCATCCTAATTATCTGAGTAGTGCTCATCACATAAATTTGGAAGAATACTTTACGTGCAATACAGTGCTATACATAGTTACTGAGAGATGCAGTTTTCCAGTAGTTAGAGAAATGAAGAATCAAACATTTGAAGTAGTCTTTGGATCTGTTGGCTAAGGTAGAAAAACCCAGTTAGGCCTGGAAAAGAGGCATTCTTACCAGGAGCCAAGAAAGAGCAGTTAGAATTCCCAAACACTAAACCTTTCATCCAGTTAGTAATTATTTTCTAAGAATTTTTTAAGCTGTTAATTTTTTAGAAGTATAATTTTGATATGGTAAGAAGACCTGATTTCATTGTTCTTTTTATTAGTGAAAGCTCTTACTTGACATTTATATTTCCATGATGCCTCTTTTTTAATCAGATTAATTTTAAATAACTTCCTTGCATCAGTGTTATTTTTCAGAGACTATTTTTTAAAGTATTTCTATTCATGGCTGTTTTATGAATATCTATCATTTCCCATGAATTTCAAGCCTCCAGACCTCTAACTGAAGTGTTTTGGACGTTTTGGGGGATATTTTCTGTTTGTTCTGTTGAGTAAACATTTTACAATTAATACTCTATTCAAGTGTGTTGATATACAAAATTTTAGTTCAGTATTGTCCAGTAGAATTTTCTGTGATGATGGAAACATTCTATATCGTTTTTGTTTAAAAGAGTAGCCACTCTTTTGAGCACATGCGCTATGGCTAACGTGACCAGCAGTTGCATTTTAGTTGTTGTTGTTCAGTCGCTAAGTTGTGTTAGACTCTTCGCGACCCCATGGACTGCAACACACCAGGCTCCCCCGTCCTTCACTGTCTATATTTAATTATTTAAAATTTTAAAAGTCACATGTGGCTAATAGCTACCCTATGTAGAGCACTTCTAGTTACTATATATTAACTGCACATTTAACTGTGACTAGTACATTTTTGTATTCTAAATAAAAAATATTTGAGATATTAATTTATATTATTTGAGATATTAATTTAGACAAGCAAATGCATCATAAAAAGATCTATACAAAGGCGTCACAAGCTTCTACAAGGACTATCCTATCCCTGGATAACTTTTCTGTAAAATTAGAAAAATCGCCTAAAAGGGAAACTCATTGAAATAGAGTACTCCAGCCATGCCACTGTGCTACAATGTTGTTGAAAACAAAAATAAGTTTTCACATTGAGAACAACCAGAAATATGAACTGTAGTAGTCCACTGACTAAATTTTCTGGCCGCTGATACTTTTCAGTCTAGCTATTTAGTGATTGATGAGTTCGTGATGTTAAATTGAATATTCAGTGTGATTCAGATGATAAATGATTGAGAGTACTTCCTCATCCAGCCATACATTTCTGGTTCCTGCTAATAAACTCTAAAAATAAATGTTGAGAGCCAGTACAGAAAAGGACATTGATTTAAGTGTTTCTTTTAATTTCTGCTTTAATGAATTCAAAACAATATATGTTAGAGCAGAGTAGGGGATGTTTCTCTCAAAGCCTAATCTTGGAGAAACCACCCAGAGGATTAAGATCCATTTTTATTCTGCTCATGCACGTTAATAATAATTGAGCACTGCTATTAGGAAGTGTAACTCTTTTTTTTTTTTTTTTTTTTTTTAAAGTGTAACTCTTAAGCTGTGTTCAATATGGCTACTGGCTCTTGATCCAAGTGAAAGGTTGAGGACAGATTCATGTGTTAATGCAAAATACATCGTCAGCCTTACTTGTATTACTGTTTGGTTCTCTTTCATCTTGTTTCCTTAATAATACTTTGTACCATCAGTAAAAGAAACAGGTAAATGCCTTCACAAACATAAATAAATTAGTCAAAATAAGTGAGTTAAGAGCTTGATAAAGAGTGAGACTGTCATAACTCTTACACTTTCATCCTTCTCTGTGTGTGTGAGAGAGAGAAACTTGCATATGAATATTCTCCTGGATATGTGAGGCTTTCACTATCTTGTTATGTTATTAATATTCACTCAATTTTAAACACCACACTTAAGTTTAGCTATGAGTAATAGAAAATGAAATGGCTTAAACAAGAGAGACATTTATTTATTTCTCAAATAAATAAAGTCAGTATTTCAGAGCTGTTTTGGCTATTTCTTTATCAGAGACACAGGCTTCTTTTATCAAGTTCTCTATCAAGTTCAATACATGGCTTCTACCTTATGATCAGGTGGCTAGCTGAGCTCTAGATATCGCATCTGCATTCCAGAGAGTAAGAAGAAAAGGAAAATAAAAGTCTTTACATTAGATGCCTTTTAAGAAATGTCTTCCAGTTTCAATAGGCAATTTTTTTTACAGGCCTGATATGACCATGCCTCCCTGTGAGGAAGCAGCTTGCTAATCCAGGGGTTTTTGACAGAGGAGATGAAACATTTAGGTTCCAATAATAAGATTTCCTTTTGAAAATTAACATTGAAGTAGAATGACTTTCCTGCCTAATTGTAGAAATAGACTTATTTTGGCACATACTAGGACTATTTATGATATATACAAACCTCTGCAAATGAAAATCCAGAACTGGCTCTCTGTTGTAGCAAAGTTGGCATTAAGAAAAAGCGACGGTAAAAAGTGGCTCAGATAGTAAGGAATATGCTGGCAATGCAGGAGATCTGGATTTGATCCCTGGGTTGGGAAGATCCCCTGAAGAAGGGAATGGTAACCCACTCCAGTATTCTTGCCTGGAGAATTCCATGAACAGAGAAGCATGGTGAGCTACAGTCCATGGGGTCGCAAAGAGCTGGACTCAACTGAGCAACTAAACATTTTCGGTTTCTTTTTCACACAGTAAAAAGAGTTGATCCCATTGAGGGAAACAAGTCCAGGTCCTAAGCAACACAATTCTTTTAGACAATTTGGGAAAGGTTCACTTCACTAGATTGAATCAACTTAGAATGTACTAAATGGACTCATTCATGTTGGTAGGACATTTATAGGTTTGTAATTCCATTGTATTTTGTCCAGAAAATAAGAGGCAGATGATAAAACTTAAAACTCATGATGAACTCCTCAGAGCCAACACATAAAAGAACTAAATGGTGTTTCCACAAGAAGGAATCATAAATTCATATAATATCCTTGAGTACTGGATTTGCATTCTGATGCTGGCTTGGCAGAAAGAGAATAAACTAAGAGCATTTGTATTGCTATTTAATAATACTGGTATAGGTCGTTTTCATTTAGAAATTATTTGAAGCATAGTGTTTATTTTTAAAGTATACAATAAACATGGATATTACTCAAGAAAAAAGAATACTAAGTAGTGAACATATACTAAAGATGTATTTTCCTTTTGATCAAATTATTTGTATAGTGACAGATGCACTGTGAATATTCTCACAAATTTAACGAAACAGATTATTATGTTAAATGAAAGTCTTAGTTATCATCCAGGAACTTTAACAGCTAAAATCTATTCTCCCCTATATACTTCAAGTTCACTAACCTTATGATACCAAAAGATCAACTTCACATTAAGCACAATAGATGGCCCACATTACTTTCTGAAGGTTCATGGAATGAGTTCAATTACTTTTAAAAGGATAGGGAAAAATGAAATTTTAGGTCAAAAATTTTTAATAATTTATATCAATGTATTTATATTTATGCCAACACAGTTATAAAATACCATTTTTTTAGACATGAAAAATTGCATTTAATAATCATACAACACATAACAAACAATAACCAAAGCTTCTATAATATTAACTATGGAACCAATGCAATTATGTTTTATTAAATTAACTCACTGAATCCTTACAGCAAGCTTCTGAGTCAAGTATTGTTGTTATAATCATTCTTATTTTATGTGGTTGATGTTACTCTTTCACAAGATTTGGAAATACTGTTTCTGAGCATGTAAACATAAAAACACACAACCACCATGTTATTTTCTGCTCAGTAAAGAAATGAAGCAGAAGTAGTCATCAGGTGAATGTTGAATTTCTCCTGCCACATTTACCAAAGATCTCATTTTTTGGGTGTATTACCATACAAAAGCTTAAAAGAGGCTTTAAAGGTTTTTTTCTGCTGCTGCCATTGCTTCCGAGCTTAATGAAATGTTAGGTTGATTTTTGCCAATTTATTAAATCCTGGAATGATTTTCTTTATAAATAAGTGCTACCAAACTACCACCATGTTGGCTCCAGGTCTGTGGCAGCTCAGTTTCTTCAGAGGAATGCAGTATGGCAGCCTCTGAAATTGGATGATTCCACTGAAATCTTTGCTGGCAACAGAATCTGAGTTTTGTCAACTTAGAGATTTTGCTTGAATTATGCACAAAAAGCTAGCGTGTGTATAAGCTAAGATTCAAATAGAGATTATATAAATTGAAAATATATTTTTAATTATTTATTTTAATTGGAGGCTAATTACTTTACAATATTGTAGTGATTTTTGCCATACATTGACATGAATCAGCCATGGGTGCACAGTGTTCCCCATCCTGAACCCCACTCCCACCCCCCTCCCCATCCCATCCCCCAGGGTTGTCCCAGTGCACCAGCTTTGAGTGCCCTGTTTCATGCATCAAACTTGGACTGGTGATCTATTTCATGTATGGTAATATCTGTATTTCAATGCTAGTCTCTCAAATCATCCCACCCTTGCCTTCTCCCACAGAGTCCAAAAGTCTGTTCTTCATATCTGTGTCTCTTTTGCTGCCTCACATATAGGGTCATCATTACCATCTTTCTAAATTCCATATATATGCATTAATATACTGTGTTGGTATTTTTCTTTCTGACTTACTTCATTCTGTATAATAGGCTCCAGTTTCATCCACCTCATTAGAACTGATTCAAATGTGTTCTTTTTAATAGCTGAGTAATATTCCATTGTGTATATGTACCACAGCTTTCTTATCCATTCATCTGCTGATTGCAATCTAGGTTGCTTCTGTGTCCTAGCTGCAGTGAACACTGAGGTACATGTGTCTCTTTCAATTCTGGTTTCCTCAGTGTGTATGCCCAACAATGGGATTGCTGGGTCATATGGCAGTTCTATTTCCAGTTTTTAAAGGAATCTCCACACTGTTCTCCATAGTGTCTGTACTAGTTTGCATTCCCACTAACAGTGTAAGAAGTTTCCCTTTTCTCCACACCCTCTCCAGCATTTATTGTTTATAGACTTTTTGATAGCAGCCATTCTGACTGGTGTGAGATGGTACCTCATTGTGGTTTTGATTTGCATTTCTCTGATAATGAGTGATGTTGAGCATCTTTTCATGTGTTTGTTAGCCATCTGTGTGTCTTCTTTGGAGAAATGTCTGTTTAGCTCTTTGGCCCATTTTTTGATTAGATTATTTTACTGGTATTGAACTGCATGAGCTGCTTGTATATTTTTGAGATTAATTCTTTGTCAGTTGCTTCATTTGCTATTATTTTCTCCCACTCTGAAGGCTGACTTTTCACCTTACTTATAGTTTACTTAATTGTGCAAAAGCTTTTATGTTTAATTAGATCCCATTTGTTTATTTTTTCTTTTATTTCCATTACTCTGGGAGGTGGGTCATAGAGGATCCTGCTGTGATTTGTGTCAGAGTGTTTAGCTTATGTTTTCCTCTAAGAGTTTTATAGTTTCTGGTCTTACATTTAGATCTTTAACCCATTTTGAGTTTATTTTTGTGTATGGTGTCAGAAAGTGTTGTAGTTTCATTCTTTTACAAGTGGTTGAACAGTTTTCCCAGCACCACTTGTTAAAGAGATTGTCTTTTCTCCATTGTATATTCTTGCCTCCTTTGTCAAAGATAAGGTGTCCATAGGTGCACAGATTTATCTCTGGGCTTTCTATTTTTTCCATTGATCTATATTTCTGTCTTTGTGCCAGTACCATATTGTCTTGATGACTGTAGCTTTGTAGCATAGTCTGAAGTCAGGCAGGTTGATTCCTCCAGTTCCATTCTTCTTTCTCAAGATAACTTTGGCTATTTGAGGTTTTTTCTATTTCCATTCAAATTGTGAAATCATTTGTTCTAGTTCTGTGAAAATTACCATTGGTAGCTTGATAGGGATTGCATTGACTCTCTATCGATTGCTTTGGGTAGTATACTCATTTTCACTACATTGATTCTTCTGATCCGTGTTTTATAGTGTTTTATAGTTTTCTGCCTGCATATTTACTATATTTGTTGATTAACTCTAGTAATTATCTGGTGGTGTCTTTAGGGTTTTCTATGTAGAGGATCATGTATCTGCAGTGAGAATTTTACTTCTTCTTTTCCAATTTGTATTCCTTTTATTTCTTTTTCTTCTCTGATTGCTGTGACTAAAACTTCCAAAACTATGTTGAATAGTATTGGTGAGAGTGGGCACCCTTATCTTGTTCCTGACTTGAGGGGAAATGCTTTCAGTTTTTCACCATTGAGGATAATGTTTGCTGTGGGTTTATCATATATATGGCTTTTATTATGTTGAGGTATGTTCCTTCTGTACCTGCTTTCTGGAGGGTTTTTGTCATAAATGGATGTTGAATTTTGTCAAAGGCTTTTTCTGCATCTATTGAGATAATCATATGGTTTTTATCTTTCAATTTGTTGAGGTTGTCTATCACATTTATTTGCAAATATTGAAGAATCCCTGGGATAAAGCCCACTTGGTCATGATGTATGATCTTTTTAATATGTTTTTGGATTCTGTTTGCTAAAATTTCATTGAGGATTTTTACATCTATGTTCATCAGTGATATTGGCCTATAGTTTTCTTTTTTGTGGCATATTTTTCTGGTTTTGGTATTAGGGTGATGATGGCCTCATAGAATGAATTTGGTAGTTTACCTTCCTCTACAATTTTCTGGAAGAGTTTGAGTAGGACAGGTATTAACTCTTCTCTAAATTTTTGGTAAAATTCACCTGGGAAGCCATCTGGTCCTGGGCTTTTGCTTGTTGGAAGACTTTTGATTACAGTTTCAATTTCTGTGCTTGTGATGAGTCTGTTAGGATTTTCTTTTTCTTCCTGGCTCAGTTTTGGAAGGTAATACTTTTCTAGCAATTCGTCCATTTCTTCCAAGTTGTCCATTTTATTGTCATATAGTTGCTGATAGTAGTCTCTTATGACCCTTTGTATTTCTGTGCTGTCTGTTGTGATTTCTCCATTTTCATTTCTAATTTTGTTGATTTGATTCTTCTCCCTTTTTTTCTTGATGAATCTGTCTAATGGTTTGTCTATTTTATGTATCTTCTCAAAGAACCAGCTTTTAGTTTTGTTGATTTTTGCTGTAGTCTCTTTTGTTTCTTTTTCATTTATTTCTGCCCTAATTTTTATGATTTATTTCCTTCTACTAACTTTGGGGTTCTTCATTTCTTCTTTTTCTAGTTGCTTTATGTGTAAAGCTAGGTTATTTATTTGATTTTTCTCTTGTTTCTTGAGGTAAGTTTGTATTGCTATGAACCTTCCCCTTAGCACTGCTTTTACTGAATCCCATAGGTTTTCGGTTGTTGTGTTTTCATTTACATTTATTTCTATGCATATTTTGATTTCTTTTTTGATTTCTTCTGTGATTTGTTAGCTTCATTCAGAAGTTGGTTTCATTCACACATTCAGAAGTGGGTTGTTCAGCCTCTATATGTTTTTATTTTTAATAGTTTTTTTTTCCTGTAGTTGACATCTAATCTTACCGCATTGTAATCAGAAAAGATGCTTGAAATGATTTCAAATTTTTTGAATTTACCAAGACTAGATTTATGGCCTAGGATGTGATCTATCTTGGAGAACGTTACATTTGCACTTGAGAAAAAAGATGAAATTCATTGTTTTGGGGTGAAATGTCCTATAGATATCAAGTGGGTCTAACTGGTCCATTGTATCATTTAAAGTTTGTGTTTCCTTGCTAATTTTCTGTTTGGTTGATCTATCCATAGGTGTGAGAGGGGTATTAGAGTCTCCCACTATTATTGTGTTACTGTTAATTTCCTCTTTCATACTTGTTAACATTTGCCTTATATATTGTAGTGCTCCTATGTTGGGTGCATATATATTTATAATTGTTATATCTTCTTCTTGGATTGATCCTTTGATCATTGTGTAGTGTCCTTCTTTTAATTAATCAACAAAAATAACAGAAATTGTGCTGCCATCATATTCTGCATAACCCCCCCCTGATGCTTCCTTGAATAAAAGAACAGGGCAAATTGAAATAGGTAACTCAGTGATTATTTCTTACTAAAATGCATGTTTGCCAGAATTGTATGTCTAATTTCAGTATTACTGTATTACTTTTTTCATCTCTAAATACAGCTTTAACTTACTTATTGGAAGTTAGAACAAATTCTGCATGGGTAGTATTTCAACACATTGCTATAAGATTCTTTCTGTATTATACATTTATATACATATTATAAATATATAACACAAAGAACTATTTACCTAGTTAATTTATCTGCAATAACTAGTGTCATTAGTGAAGACTCCCTGAAAGTTCAAAGCTATTCTCTTACAACTTATCTAGCTGTATTATTACTGTAATAAAATGAATTACTGCATATTCTATGCACTTTAAATAATTTTAATTAATACACTAAGCATACTATTAAAAAGGGTCTTAAAATGTTTTATGTATGCTTGAAATGTTTGGGTCTAAGAGAGTGATATAAAAACAGCTTATTAATTTTATTCTACCAGAAAATATAATGTCTTCTTGATAGAACTCTTGCCCAAACTGTACTTAAAAGTGTCTTTCTGAACTAAGAAATATATAATCTTTTAACCAGAAACCATCCCAAGACCATAGACCATTTATCAGAATAAATCATACATTTGAAGAGCTTTAGTAGATTTTAGAGGTCATCTCATATAATGCTCTCATTTTACATATGAGAAAAGTAAGATGCATAAAGATGAAGTGATCTTTACAAGGTCACTCAGTTGTTTAGAAGCAGAGATAGATTAGAAATAAAAACTAGCTGTTAGAGCCTCAATCTCCTCATTCCCATCCTTTATAGCACCTTTTGTTACCCGTGCTACATGTTGTACAATTCAAAGTTCTTTTTTTTTAATATATTTTACATTGTTTGGCAAATACATGTTATAAGGAAGAGATGAAAGATGGTTATCATGAGTCAAAATGATTTGAAATTTGCCTTTTGGCAATAAAATTTTCATAGGTTAAAACAGGGAGAGATGAGGAAATTACTTCATAAAAGAGATATTATAGTTTCAAAAAAGAGTAGATAATGAGGTTTATTCCCAGAGATCAATGATCAAACTCACCTATAGTTGTAAAAAACACAGCTAGTCTTACCTCTGTGGATTATGAAACAACAAAATTAGCGATCTTTTCCCACAGAAGTTGAAAATTCCTTTTCCAAATAGAGCTACTGTTTACTTATTTGAAACAAGAGGTTTTAGAGGTTAAAGATCAGATCACGAAATACTTGTCCTTGAAAACTCGGAAAAGGCATTTCAATCAGGCTTTCACATCCATGGGTTCCACCACTGACTGTACTACATTATTTTAATATATATAAGGGACTTAAGAATCCTTGGATTTTGGTATCCTCTGGGTTCTGGAACCAAGTCCCCAAAGGTACTGAATATAAGTTTTCTTATTGCTTCTGGATATTCGGCCAAGAACAAAATTTTGATTTTGGCAGAATTAGGGGAAATGCCTATTATGGCTTCAACTTCTTTTTGGATGTATCAAGATTTAGAATTATTTTTGTGGATATTCATCTGGAGCAGGAGAAAATAAGTTTGGTCTGTCTTCCTAAGCATCCTAAGGTGGGTGAAATAGAAAATGTACCGTTCTACTCTCATTCTGAATACACGCACACACACACACATGCACACTCATAACTTTCTTCTGTGTATCAGTGTCTCTTTTAAAATAACGCCTGCACAAATGAATAACTAAAAAATTGATATGTCCAAGAAAGAGCACAGTGGGATCCTTTATTCTCTTAGGGATGTTGGGAGGATTAACTATTGTAATACTTGTAAAATAAAGCACTTAGTCAAATGCCTGGAGCAGAGTAAGTGCTCAATTACTATTATTAATTGTGGTTGTGGTAGTACCTTTAGCTGTTGAGTTAATAAGGCTTTTTTTGTATAGCACTAAAACGTGTTCTGAAACAACTGGGCCAAATTATACTTTCACCAGCCGTGAATGAGAATGCTCATTTTATCTGTGTTTACCCTATGAGCATAAATGTGTACTGCTCTCTTTTATTTTTTTTTGCACCTCTGATACATAGTTAAATATAAAATAAATCCATTTAATCAAAGCAAAAATATAAGTAATAATGATTCTATCCTAGGAATAGGTAGAAGTTCAGTGTCTTGAAACGAAATAACATGGTACATAGAAAGAATAATGCCTTTTAGAAAGATGGTTATTGAGACAGTTTTTTTTTTTTTTTTAATAATGTAAGGAGCAAACTGAATGATACCTGTTTTTTCTTGGTAAGATTCCACATAGATGGAGGCCTGTAACAGTATTCTCAAAGTGTGGTACTCAGACCGACAACACTGAAGCCATCATCTGGGAACTTTTTAGAAATGCAAACTCAGCAGGGCATAGCCTTTAAAAGAATGAGATAGCCATAGGATATAACAAAAACTAGGACCAACGAGGTCCAAGATGATGGAATATTTGACTTCCAGTTCACCTTGAGCCTCATCAAGTGCTCAATGTAATACATCAGCATAAGCTCTGTGACCCACCACCATGACGTGACAGTTCCAGGGCTGACCATCAAAGACCAAAGACCTGGAAATCTCTGCCTCTTCCCCAAAATAGTTGGAATAATCCTCCCACTCACTGGTGGTGGGGGGGTGGTTTTTTAGTCTCTAAATTGTGTCCGACTCTTGTGACCCCCGTGGACTGTAGCCCACCAGGCTTCAGTGTCCATGGAATTCTCCGTGCAAGAGTACTGGAGTGGGTTGCCATTCCCTTCTCCAGGGACTCTTTCTGACCCAGGGATCGAACCTGGGTCTCCTGCATTGCAGGTGGATTCTTTACCAACTGAGACACTAGGGAAGTCCCCCTCATTAGCCTATGAAATTACCTAGCTCATAAAGACTAACTGTTCCATATTTTAGAGCCACTCTCACCTTCTGAGATGGCCCACACTCTGTCTGTGGAGTGTGTTTCTCTCTAAATAAATCCACTTCTTACCTTAAAAAAAAGAGAGAGAGAGAAAAGAAAAGAAACGCAAACTCACATGCTGCGCCCCCTCCCCCACCCCCAAGATGATCTACATTAAGAGCTCTGGGGGCAGAACCCATCAATCTATGTTTTAAAAAGCCCTGCATCTTATTCTGATGTTCCTTAAAGCGAAGGACCACTACTATATAAAAAAGGCCTCTCTCAACCTTTTTCCTTCCACGTCTTGCTTTCGGTCTCCTTGCTTTTACCGCCATCTCTTCCTCTCTCTCTCTCTCCACCCATCTCCCTTTTTCTCCCTCCATTCTGCCCTTTCTGTTCCTCTGTCCTCCCTCTCCTGTGAATAGGTGGTCGAAAGTAGGCAGTGAATTATTCTGAAACTAGACAAGTAGACTAATTTGACCTAAATACTCGGCTGATAATTAAACGAGCCTGGATAGAAGTGCCTGTCTCCTTGCATTCAGCCCCACATTCTTTTCAGCGTGCCACAGTCTGCTAATAGGTTGAAATGCTCTTGAAGAAACCTCCCCTTCTATTGTCAATATTATTGTCCTTGGAGACATCGTCTCCCTGAATATAATAGAATTTCAAAGCTTACTGATTTAATCTTTCATGCTTCAGATCCAGACACTGCGCTATATTCTAGGTGAAAGATTGCTATTTCTTTATTATTAAAGGAGGAATTGTGTCTTCCTAGCTATAATTAGTTACATCAGCCTTCACATCAAAAGGGTAGTAATTTTCTGAACCAGAGCTTTGAAAAGTAGCAAGAAAATAATTTTACAAGTGTCTTTTTCAAGAGCATGAAAATTATGAGGCTGTAGGTTCAAACTGTTCAGTTGAAAATGTGTCCAAGTTAAGTCAGACATAAATTTAAATTCTTTTTTTCCCTAGTGGCCCTATGTTCCTATGACATTTTATCTTGCCCCAAAGGCTTCATGAGGAGATGACTAGATAAGTAAAAAAGTAGACAACCTGTAATAAAGGAAATTAAGTAGGTGACATCTTCAACCCAGAGACAATAAGGAATTTTTTCTTAAATCTTAATGAAGCAATGATAAAGATGTACTCGATTTTCTGCTTCCTACTTTAGTCTCCTTTATTCTCAACCATAAGCTCATTGTTCTCCAAACTGTTCCACTTGCATTTTCCTGCTTGGAATCCTCAGTGGCTTTGCAGAGTCTATGGGTTCATAGCTATCCTCAACCCTCCAAGTAGTTCTTCCCTTGATTTCTATCTTCAAGTTCACTTGCCCTAAATGAGGCCAGTCTTGTCTCTACCACATTTAGCCAGGTTTTCCTGAAGGCATCCTATAAAATTAAAGTCATTGTAAGCGCTTAGTAATAAACTTTCTTACTGCCAGCTTAATTTTGATTTTATGAGCAGGGTCTTAAATTTTGAATTTGAATGCTTTTTCAGGGCCTAACAACTGATCGCAGATCAGTTTCTGAGACTACTCAAATTCATCTTTAGCAAGGTTCTCAACATATATAAGAATGGTTCAATTCAGTTCCGTTCAGTCACTCAGTCATGTCTGACTCTTTGCGACCCCATGAACTGCAGCACGCCAGACCTCCCTGTCCATTACCAACTCCTGGAGTTTACCCAAACTCATGTCCATTGAGTCGGTGATGCCATCTAACATCTCATCCTCTATCATCCCCTTCTCCTCCTGCCTTCAATCTTTCCCAACATCAGGGTCTTTTCAAATGAGTCAGCTCTTTGCATCAGGTGGCCAAAGTATTGGAGCAGCAGCTTCAACATCAGTCCTTCCAATGAACACCCAGGACTGATCTCCTTTATGATGGACTGGGTATATAAGAATGGTACTAATCTTTAAAAAAAAAAAAAAAAAAAACTTTTTATTTTGTATTGGAGTATAGCTGATTAACAATGTTGTGATAATTTCAGGTGAACAACAGAGCAATTCAGCCAAACATATACATGTATCCCATTCTCCCCTAATCTCGCCCTCCATCGAGGCTGGTACATAACATTGATCAGAGTTCCATGTGCTGTACAATAACTCTTTTTTGGTTACCTGTTTTAAATATAGCAGTATGTACATATCCATCCCATACTCCCTAACTGTCCCTTCACCCTATCCTTCTCAGTAACCATAAGTTTATTCTCTGTGAGTCTGTTTCTGTTTTGTTAGTAAGTTCATATGTATTATTTCTTTTTAGATCCCACATATGAGGGATGTTATGTGATATTTCCCCTTCTCTTTCTAACTTACTTCACTCAGTATGACAATCTCTATGTGCATCCAAGAATGGTATTAATATTAATATGTGGATGGAAATGACTTTAGGGTAGAGAACTTTGAGGATTTGTTGAAAAGACATATAAAGTGACTAGTGTATAACGAACCCAGACTTGTTCCTTCACCAAGAATTTTGTGGCCTTGCCCTTAGTGTCAGAAATCCTCAGTTGCTTTATGGTCTATCTCCAGCGCTTCCGCCCTAAAACATCTCTTAGACATTGCCTCACAAAATTTGCAGATATTTATGGCTATATTTCTCTGTATTTGTAATAGTCAACTGTCTTCTTTTCCCAAACCCAAATGTAATTTTTGTTAAAATTAGTATTTTAGAACAGTTGTTTAGTCATTGTTTGAAGCTCTTTATGATGCCCTGTTTATGGAAAATATTCAGTAGTATTTGATGGATTCAGTTTTAAATTTTAAAAAGTAAAAATTGAATAGCAAAGTTTAGAAGATAGTGAAACAAAGCAAATCAAAATATAAAATAAACCTCTATAAAGCAACAGGTTTCTGTGTGTGGGAGGGAGTGGTATGTATAGAACTTTTTCAAATATCAACTTATACATCTTCTGTATTTTTCCTTTCTTCTTGCACCCAAATATTTTATATTTTCAGTAAATTAAAAATATGGAGGCATGAGAAATCATCAGGGAGAGTTAGCGACAAGGCAAAGAAGAGAAGAAATACATCTAGGAGTAGGATAAAGCAAAAAAATGGAATATTTACACCACTTTTTATATTGGTATCTTAACACTTTACCTTCCAGGACATTGTACTATCATAGAGTAATCTTCAGCTTAATAAAAGTGACTAAAAGTGAAAATGTGCAAGACTGATAAAAATAGTAAGTCACAAATCATATTTGATTAGCAACTATTAAAATCAGTTGAGTTTAAATCAACTATTTAAGAATCACACATTTTAAAATAATCTTGTTTTATGAACTTAGATTTTTATGTCAAATTGTTACTCCAGTAAATGGGGAAGACCAAACTCTCATTATAATAAAACAAAATGTTCACCCTATTTAAGTGTACATGGGAATAGTTTCAGTTGATTTTGGTACTTGGAATACGTCTCAAGTGATTCTACCTTAAACTAAGACCTTATGGCTCTTGATATCTCTATATATCTGAGATAGAGTACACAGAAGAGAATTTTGTAAAACACCAATTTCAAAAATATACTTTAAAATGAATTAATGGAATTTATTCATGGTTAACTGTCAATTATTTAAATTTACATGGGGACTCTGAAGGACATAATATAATATGTTGTGATATATAAACCATTCTGTATTAAATTGTTAGAGAATCAATTGACTTTTGAAATGAGTTAGGTAAAATGTCACTACAATTCTATGGTAGAAACTATACAGAAATATTAATTACCAGCCTGATGAACGTCTTAGTCAAAGCAATCTTCATGTTAATGGCTATTATTATATCCAGTGATAAGAAATACATATCTTTACAATTACCTAGCCATTTGCGACCCCATGGACTGTAACCTGCCAGGCTCCTCTGTCCATGGGATTGTCCAGGCAAGAATACTAGAGTGGGTTGCCATTTCTTTCTCCAGAGGATTTTCCTGACGCAGGGATCAAACCCAGGTCTCCTGCATTACAGGCAGATTCTTTGCTATCTGAGACACCAGGGGAGCTCAAATATATGCTTATTACTATCAAAATAAAATAAAGGTGGTAAATATGCACCTTTTAGTTTCTTATATAACCAACTAAAAATATTTCATGGGTTTGAACATTTCCTAACTACATGTTAATACAATTGAATAAGAAAAACCAAAGTGACTATTATTAGTTCACAAATATTATTCAGCATTAAAATTACCAAAATGTATATGTACTGAATATCCCCCAGAGTTTTGGACCCTGGTCTTTCATAAAAATTGTGAATCTGAACCAATACTCTACTCCAGCCCTGGCACAAAAAAAAATAGATATTTTTTCTTAGAGGAAATTAAATTTCTCTTTAAAGAGCAAACAGTATTTCAGACCTAAGCATCATTTGGTCACTGTAAGATTTTGATCACAGTCAAAATATATTCATAGGTTCACTTTTAAAACACCTGCTATGTTTAAGACTAGGAGTAAGTTTTCATGTCTTATATGTTATGTTTCTTTCTTCCAATAGATTTTTTTTTTTTCAAAATCTTATGTCATTAGATAAAGAGGCATAGATCCTTTGGAGAGCTTCACTTTTACATGAAAAATAAAATTTCTTAGCAAATAAAGGGAGCATAGATTATTGTAACTACTCTTTTCCTTGTACTTATTCCTTCTAACAGTGGAAATTGTCAGCAAAAGGTGAATGTTCTTCAACAACAGCACACGAGAATTTCTGTGATTCTTCTTTTACAGGGTGGCAAAAGTATATAAATATGGGGATGTACCCATATTTATTTAGGTGTACCTAAATAAATTTATTATTTATTTAGATGTACCTACCTACCCTGGTGCATCTCTTACAAGTTTTCTGTAACTTGTACTGATGCAGTCTTCTCTCTTGAGCATAGTACATTCATAGTATCACGGCATTGGGGTTAAAACTACAGCATCATATCTTTCTCTTCTTCGTCTTGAAAGTAGTTTTGAAAACTGGCAATTCAACATCTACCTTGTTTCTGAAGTGAGACAGTCTTCCCAGTAGTAGAAGAAGGTTGAACAAGTAGAGAGAAGTATTTAAACTTGCCTGTGTGGTCCGGTATCTGTTGTATCACAGCATGCATTAGTCATGTTGCGTAATCTATCCTGGAAGCGTGCCTCAGCCATCTGAGTGCAGCATATCAATGTGTAAAATATTGGAGTCACTCTGTAGAACAGAAGCAAGCTTTAATAGATGC
Organism: Cervus canadensis; assembly: GCF_019320065.1. Lineage (NCBI taxonomy): Eukaryota > Metazoa > Chordata > Mammalia > Artiodactyla > Cervidae > Cervus > Cervus canadensis. The sequence continues at coordinate 80,210,160 of NC_057388.1, forward strand.
TGCCCAAGTTTCTAAGACCAGACACCGTGAAGATTCTCTGGGCTATTTCATTAACAAATTGTATCTCTGCAGCCTGCATTTCTCTACTTATTTATTGGACAGATAATAGGAAGTAACTACTTTCTTTGTGAAGTCATAAATAATATGGCAGAAGGATATTAAATGCACTGAGATGTGACAGAAGAGCTAAACCTTGTGGGTTTTAGAATTTTATGATGCGACCCCCCCTTTTTTTCCCACGAGAACATGTAAAGTAAACAGGTAGATTTGAGTTGTTTACGTGGGCAATTACCAATATAACATTATAGCTGTTGAAATTCAGCTGTCTTAAACCCAGAGCTGCTTATACTTTTTCCTAGAATACCACTTGCCAAGGGACTTTACTCAAGAGAAAAAGAAAGTTATCCTTTAGCATCATCCATAGTCCAGCTTCAAATGGTGTAAAACCTTTTATGATTATAAAGGTGGTTTTATGTCCATGCCTCTCATAATCACTGTAAGGCTCCTATAAAGGTGGTGGGAGGGCACCGGCTCTTCTGGTCTAACATAGCTTTATCCTGTTTACTGAAATAGTTCCAAGCAGTACCATGCCGGGATGATACATCACCATCCTTACTGCTGTCAGCACGAGAGCTCTTTTGGTTTGCCTTTTGAGGGCTCAGTAGGAATTTACAATTATTTTTTAGCAGTAAGTGAGCCAAAACTCAAAGATAAAATTAGAGAATTAAGAGTTCAGGGAACATAGGCATTATGTTTTTTATTATCAAAATTATCTCAAGTTCTGTTGGTCCATATGATTTGTTGATTCAAGCATTGTTTTCAGTTGTTACTGATTACTGAAACATGTCTCAGTTTCCTTATCAAGAAGTCTTAATTGTTTTGTCTAAAGAATTACAGGGCAAGAGAAAAAAGGCCTCGGAAACAGATACATCTCGAATTAATTTTGTGTTTGACCAGTTATCAGCTGTGTCAATGGCAAATTACTAACTTCTCTCAGACTGTTTCCCTACCTGAATATGACAGATAAAGATTTCTAGTTTACAAATAAACTTGAAAATAATTATCTCTTTTCCTTTCTAAGACCTTACTAAACTGAATACAGACTGGGTGACAACAAATGAATGTTTATCATATGTTTTTAAGGACTGGGAAATGTGTTGTTATTCAGTTGCTAAGTTGTGTCCGACTCTTTGTGGACACTGGTAGATGACCCAGTAAATCAGATATGCTGAAAGCTAAATGTTTTCTACAAAGAACACCAACAGAAAACAAGGAAGTGTGGTGTGCTTCAGGAAGTTGAAAGACTCTGTATTTTGGAAGAAATGAGTGGAGAATGAGTTAAAGGTCTTTCTTGAGAATGATTCTTGAGAATCCTAAAAGATGATGCTGTTAAAGTGCTGCAGTCAATATGCCAGCAAATTTGGAAAACTCATCAGTAGCCACATGACTGGAAAAGGTCAGTTTTCATTCCAATTCCAAAGCAAGACAGTGCCAAAGAATGTTCAAACTACTGCACAATTGCACTCGTCTCACACTCTAGTAAAATAATGCTCAAAATTCTCCAAGCAAGGCTTCAACACTACGTGAACCATGAACACCCAGATGTTCAAACTGGATTTAGAAAAGGCAGAGGAACCAGAGATCAAATTGCCAACATTCATTGGATCATCAAAAAAACAAGAGAGTTCCAGAAAAGTATCTACTTCTGCTTTATTGACTACATCAAAGCCTTTGACTGTGGGGATCACAACAAACTGTGAGAAATTCTTAAAGCAATGGGAATACCAGATCACCTGACCTGCCTCCTGAGAAATGCAGGTCAAGAAGCAACAGTTAGAACTGGACATGGAACAACAGACTGGTTCCAAATTGGGAAAGGAGGATGTCAAGGATGTATTTTGTCACCCTGCTTATTTAACTTATATGCAGAGTATGTCATGAGAAATGCTGGCCTGAATGAAGTACAAGCTGGAATCAAGATTGCTGGAAGAAATATCAGTAACCTCAGCTATGCAGATGACACATCCTTATGGCAGAAAGTGAAGAAGAACTAAAGAGCCTCTTGATGAAAGTGAAAGTGGAGAGTGAAAAAGTTGGCTTAAAGCTCAACATTCAGAAAACTAAGATCATGGCATCTGGTCCCATCACTTCATGGCAAATAGATGGGGAAATAATGGAAACAGTGACAAACTATATTTTTGGGCTCCAGAATCACTGCAGATGGTGACTGCAGCCATGAAATTAAAAGACGCTCACTCCTTGGAAGAAAAGCCATGACCAACCTAGACAGCATATTAAAAAGCAGAGACATTACTTTGCCAACAAAGGTCCATCTAGTCAAAGCTTTGATTTTTCCAGTAGTCATGTATGAATGTGAAAGTTGGATTATAAAGAAAGCTGAGCACTGAAGAATTGATGCTTTTGAACTGTGGTGTTGGAGAAGACTCTTGAGAGTGCGTTGGACTGCTAGGAGATCCAACCAGTCCATCCTAAAGGAAATCAGTCCCGAATATTCATTTAAAGGACTGATGTTGAAGCTGAAACTCCAGTACTTTGGCCACCTCATGTGAAGAGTTGATTCATTGGAAAAAACCCTGATGCTGAGAAAGATTGAAGGCAGGAGGAGAAGGGGACGACAGAGGATGAGATGGTTGGATGGCATCACTGACTCAATGGACATGAGTTTGAGTAAGCTCCAGGAGTTGGTGATGGACAGTGAGACCTGGCATGCTGCACTCCATGGGGTCGCAAAGAGTCAGACACGACTGAGCAACTGAACTGAACTGATGTTGGTAATGAAGTATTTAGTACAGAACTCGAGACATAATGATCTAGATACTTAGTTTATATTTTAAATATTTACTAGAGAAACTCCTATTCTTATGCATGTTGACTTCTTTTTTCTTTAGGGATCTATCTAGTTTTATATAAAATAATGTGTTGACCTTCTGTAAATGCTCTTATTAATACAGTGTACTGTGTGTTATTTGTTCTGTCATGTCCAACTCTTTGCGACCCTATAGACTATAGCCTGCCAGGCTTCTCTGTCCTTGGAATTGTCCAGGTACAAATCCTGGACATTCTTGTTGACTTGTTGACTTGGCTGTTCTGACCCAAGGATTGAACCCAGGTCTCCTGCACTGCAGACATATTCTTTACCATCTGAGACACCAGGGAAGCCCTATTAATATAATGCCTCACCTCTATTCCCTGTTGCACCAAGCTTGTATCTCTGAAAGTTTTCTGGTTGAAATTCCATGAATAATTAAATTCCCTACTGTCAGGGGGAGGGAAGAGTCGGTGTTTGTATGCACAGAAGGAAACACTGGAATCGAGGTCTAAGTATTCGTGTAACCCCCAATTCAGCCATGTGAGTTGGTGGTACTGATTGATCTCCTACCCTCAAAGTAACCTAGTCCCTCTATCCAATCTCTGGTCTTGTTATCCTCTAACTTAAACTTTCAGTAACAACTCTGTGTACAAATATCCGAACTCTTTATTTTGACCTTCAAGAAAGACTCTTCATTGTCTACACACCAGTCATGGAGAATTCTTTACTATAAGCAGACTTCTCTCGTACATTTTTACCTTTACACTTTTTATCCTTTCTGCTTTTCAGTCTTTAAATTCTTGTGTATTTGAAGGATTTTCTACAATTTCTTCAAATCTTATTTCAGTTGTTACTTGTGTGAGTCCTTTTCTGTTTGCAGAGCATATGAAACATTTCAGGGAAAGGGAGAGAGACAAAATGGGGAAGAGAATAACATGAACAACACACAGTGTTAATTTTAGGATTAAGAAGAGCTTTAAAATGTGTACATAAAGTATAGATGATTTATCTGATGCTAAATCACTTGAATTAAGCTAAAATTTTAAAAATTATTTATCTTTTATAATAGCAAATATATTAATAGAACTTATAGTTATCTTTTAGTTAGTAGCACAACATATATTATTTATAATTTCTAAGGACAGTGAAGAACAGTTTAACTTGATTTATCCTACATTAATGTTTTCTTTAAAATAAACTTTTCTTATTCATAAATAATTGATGCCTGTCAGTATTATTTGCAAAAAGCTCATTGATATCTGGCTTAAAACATACAGAATGATACAAGCAGAGGATTGAGTTTGTTTCTGTGTCTTTATTTCCCCCTATAGAGTTTACTGCTAGTAAATGTAATTGTCTTTAAATAATGTGGTTAAAGAAAAGGTAATGTATATTATAGAAAGTTAAAGTATATTTTGCAGTTTATATTTTGCTTGGTTGATGGGTACCTTAGACTCATTGTATTCTTACTTTCATAGCATATATGCTTTTCTCTTTTTCCTTTTCTTTATTTAAGTTCCTGGTAAATAGAGCATAGAGACATCCCACATCCTCTTGTTAGCAGAGCTGAGCTCTTTGGGAATTTTTGTCAACATTTCCATTGTTCTTAGTTGAAGTTTCAAGAAGTTGAATAAGAATGCATATTTTAAAGATATTTTAAGTGTTTTATCGATAATTATTCAAGTGGCCTTTGTTGTAAGCCAAAATCACAGAGAACAATATAAATATTTAAAATATGTCAGAGCTTCCCATTATAATGATAGTGTGATTTTATTAATTATAGAATAAATGGGATAGAATAGGATCTTTTAATTTGAAGAAGACTTGGAAATAAACCCTAAGTTCTAAACTGCCTTCTTTTAGTAAGAGCAGTGACTGATTTTGGTTGAGTACTACAATATTCCAGTACTATCCTGAATGGATTATCTCCTTATATGCTAAGAACTCTTCTTTTTTTATAACTGGAGTATAATTGCTGTGCAATATTGTGATAGTTTCTTGTACAACAGAGTGAATCAGCTGTGCTGTGCTGCGCTTAGTCGCTCAATTGTGTCCAACTCTTTGCGACCCCATGGGCTGTAGCCCACCAGGCTCCTCTGTCCATGGGATTCTCCAGGCAAGAATAGTGGAGTCCGTTGCCATGCCCCCCCTCCAGGGGATCTTCCCAAACCAGGATGGAGCCCAGGCCTCCCACATTGCAGGCGGATTTGTTACTGCCTGAGCGACCAAGGAACTATATGTGTACACATGTATCTTCTCCCTCTTGAGTCTCCCTCCCACCACTGCCCCCCATCCCGCGCCTCCAGGTCATCACAGAGCACCGAGCTGAGCTCCCTGCACTATACATCAACTTCCCACTGGCTATCTGTTTTACTTAGTAGTGTATATATGTTGATGTCACTCTCCAAATTCATCCCCCTGTCCCCTTTCCCCACTGTGTCCACATGTCGTTTCTCTACATCTGTCATACAGAGTTAAGTAAATCCTTAGAACTCTTAAGAGACAGTGATTTCTTTTACCCACTATTTTTCAGATGAGTAAATTCTGATACAGAATTGTAAAGCAGTTGCCAAGTTCATGCAGGTAGAACATGATGGTGTAGAAGATATTTAGAAGGGATATTTGATTCAGCTGTGGGTATTTAAAAATTGACATTCATGGGAATGGCACTGAACATCTTAACAATCAACCTCAGACAATTACATAGAGGCTTAGCTAATTTTCCCAGGTTTTGCCTAAATATGAGCAAGAAAAAGCATTATCATCATTGGAATTACAGAAAGTAAACTCAAATGAGTGGATATTGACAGTAATAAGGATGGTAACCACAGAATAAAGTTGAATAAATGAATATATAAATGGTAAATGAATAGGTGAATGGGTCTTCTTCAACTATTTCAAGAATATCCAAAGGAGCTCTTTTTTTTTTTTGATCTGATGGGATCCTTCCCAACATTTTCACAAATCTTGGGCTTCCAGGTCTGATGGCATTACCTGATCTAGAAGGATCTACCGTGGCACAGGGCAGTTAAAGACATTCTGAGGGCTTTTCCACTGCAGAAATTTGAAAAAGTGAATTTACAACAAATGGTAGTTTGTTGATCGTTTGGAACTTTATTAACCAACGCTGCACTCAGGAAGCCAGTAATTATCTGCTTACTTACAAATTTCCCTTTTTCTTTGTGATCCCATGAAAACATCACTGAATATAGTCTGTCTGGTTCAGCAGAAGATTGGGTTGAAAGGGACATACATAAAAATGCTTGTGGATTAGAAATTTAGCCTCTATTACTGCTGACTAGGACAGTTATCTTACATGAATTGATAAAGATAGTTTTTTATCTTATTACTCTGAAAAATAGGATATTTCTGTTGTATATGTGTATAATGTATGCATGAAAATGAGATAACAGATGTATAGCTTGTTTCATTATTAATGCAAGGACTTTCAGGGACTAAAGGGAAAGTGAAATTTGCTCAGTCGTGTCCAACTCTTTGCAACCCCATGGACTGTATAGTCCATGGAATTCCCCAGGTCAAAATACTAGAGTGGGTAGCTTTTCCCTTTTCCAGGGGATCTTCCCAACGTAGGGACCGAACCCAGGTCTCCTGCATTGCAGGCAGATTCTTGACCAGGTGAGCCCAAAGGGAAGGGACTAAAAGCATTTGTCTTAAGTGTTTTCTTGTGAAAAGAAATATTACCAAAATTAAAAAAAATGCATTGTTATAATATTAAATATAGAAAGTGTAGCAATAATTAATTAAACCTCAACCACATTTTCTATCCCTTCTGTTTTTCCTTTCAATTACAAGACATGGATGGCAAAGATAGGAAAACTTCCTAAGGCTGTAGCAGCTGGGTCTTTGTTGAATGCCTGTTGGCTTCTAAATTGCTTCTAGGTCTGTCCCTGCTGGTGGAGTGCCTAAGTTTAGTTGTTCTTCAGAAAACTCCGCTCAAGATGTCTACAGGGAATTTTTTGTAAATTTAAAGAACAGTGTCCTTCTTTGGAAACATGCAATATTTTTAGAATCTTGTGATATTATACTGTAAGACATAAGCCAACAGTTTACACATCCCTGTCCAGGAAGCTGAATAATAAGTAATCCTGGGAATTTTAACTTCTATTTTAAGCCTCTGTAAAGATACTCTCATTTCTTTTGTATAACTTCAAAAAAAGAAGAGTCTGATCTTTGACTCATTTCAAAAATATCCCTATACTAGGATAGAAAAATGAACAAGTGCAAATGGAAAGAGCACTATTCAGATTGAGTGAACTTATTTTCAGTTTTTTGTAATTATTTTTGTGGAAGGTAATGGATAACATGGGACATATATTTATTTATTTTCCAAATACATTTTTTTGTGTGTGCTACTTGTCAAGCAAATAAGAGTGAAGACCATATGGACCTTTTCTTTTTTTCCAACTCTTGGCTTAAAAGCCTAATTAGTAAGATGAATGATTTATAGACAGTATGAAGGAATAAATGCATAATCAAATTATTACTTAGTAATTCTTTGGCATTTCATATATTTTATTCTGATTATTCCACAGGACCATAAAGAAGAAATTATAAATCCCATTTATGCATAGGGAACCAGACTTTAGAGGCTTGACTGGTCATTCATTCAGTTAATGTGTGTCAGAGCTGGGATAAGCAATGGATGTATAAACAACATAAAGAATGCCAGAATAGCTACAAATTTGTTTCCTGTATATGTTACAATGCAAACCAGTATATAATTATAGCCAATCACCAAGATACATGATTTGTGGCTTGAAATTCATAATAATATCTACATAAAATACAAATAATCTATATTAAATATGAAAAATAATGAAATGTTATTTTAAAAAGTTGAGCGTGTTAAATTAAAACTGCATCTGTCTGTTAGCTACATTGGAAGATTACGTCATAGAGCTCTTTGCTGAAATTCCTACATTATCATCACCGATAATCACAAGTTTAAGGGAAATACACACATGATCTGATCTGCAGACAATATGAAAAGTACAATGACTGAAAGATACATAAAAGTAAATTATCAATTTATTAATCAATCAAAGCTTAGTCCAGTTAATTGCTTTGTAAAGGGGGACAAAAGCTTTAGTAAGATTATTTCAGGCCCATGCAAGCCTTAGAGAACTGAACCTTGCTCAGCATTTCATTAGAGCTTCTGCTGTTTCCTCTTCCTTCCACCACCACAGATATATGCTTAACTCCCACTCACAAAAGCAGAGTTTGAGCATACCCAGCATTTTCTGTGGGAATAGATGAATTCACAGGAAACAGGGTTTGAATTAATAATTATTACACTTTAGTCTGAAAACTCCTGATGATGTATAGTGTGGGAGGCTTCTCAGGGTCTCTAGAAATTTAAACCTTTACAGGTTACTTTTGGGTGACACAACAGAATTAGAAACAGTGGAAACCTGTGGTACTTGAATTTTCTAAAGCAACATGGAATACTCAGAAGCAGAATGGTATCTGAAACTGTCCACCACTACTCCTGCAGTGAAACTCAATGTCCCTTACTTAGCAAGACATAGAAAATAGCACATTTATTGACTATGAAATATTTGGCACATTTTGGTGTCACTCTTCTGTTCTGGAATAGTCCCTGAAGCCCCAGTATGTGGCAGTCACTCTGACTCTGATAGTGACCCCTCGATCACCGTGTTGTAAACCACTATTGCAAATGTAGGGGAAGTCAAACAGTGATATATTGAGGGTCTTGTTTTGTGCTTTTTCCTTGAAAGTGTTTTGGCCTTTTAAAAAAATACTTAGTATTTTTGAATTAGTGATTAGCTTCAATTTGGAAGTAAGATCCCAAGTTGATTATTGTCTTACTAAGATCCAATGATAGTATACATTTTAGAATAGACAGATTTTTAAGTCAAAGGAAAATACATGCAATAAACTATGGGTCTTTGGTATCTCTTAACTGTTTGGTTTATATGTATATTTGTTATATAAATGTTTATATATATTGTGTTTAATCCTTGAGAGTATTTCTAGACAAGAACATCCAGTTATAAGATAATTTTGATGATATTTTAAATGGCAATGACTGTATTTAACATAATATTTATAATTCCCTTTTACCTTTATATATTCACATAAATCACCCAGTTAGGTAAATCTTTAGGTAAAATTTAAAATTATATTCACCTTAAACATTAGCTAAATTATTATCTTACTAGGTATAAGTGAATAAACAAATTTAAGCTACAATCTTTGAATTTCAAAGACTAAATGATCTCATCAATGATTGCTTAGAAATTATGTTTCAGTAGTGATTAAATAATGAATGAATAGAACCTCAATTTTACTCCAAAGTAATAGTTAAGTTTTATTCTCATAAGTAACCTGTGGGTTATGACACTGAACGGTTTGGGAAGTATAGCAGTAAGTTCAAAATACTGAATTATGTGACATAGTACTCAACTGGTAAACAAATGTATTAGTCTATTGAAATGAATTTTTAAAAATTTTGCGGACTCTGAGAGTTCACATTATCTTATCTTCTTTAAGTTTTTCACCACTGTCAAGTGGCATTTATGACCAACAGTAACCTATTCTAATTTGTGGCTGACTGAGAAACAGCAAATGTTGGTAAACAGCTACAAAGAAATTCTTACTGCATTCCCTATGACCAATGAGTTTCATGGTGCTGTCTCCTGAAACGTTGGGAGAAAAAGTCTTAGAATCGTTTATTGTTATCTGGACTTTCATATCCAAGAAGAATGAACATGGAGATAGGTAATGATACATATTATTAGATATGTATACATGTATACAATGATACATATTTTTAGATAGGGCTTCACTGGTGGCTCAGACGGTAAAGAATCCACCTACAATGCGGGAGACCTGGGTTCGATCCCTGGGTTGGGAAGATCCCCTGGAGGAGGGCATGGCGACCCACTCCAGTATTCTCGCCTGGAGAATACCCACGGAGAAAGGAGCCTGGCACATTACAGTCCATGGGGTCGCAAAGAGTTGGACACAACTGAACTACTAAGCACACACTTGCTTAGACTTCTTTCCCTAAAAGTGAAAATCAAATCACTAGGAGAAAGAGAAGTTATTAGGACAAATACGGTGTTAAAAGTAAAATGCAGATAAGTTGGTTTCTCTAGATGTTACATCATTGTGTTTCTTTATAATGGCGACAATTCTGATCTATTTTTGACTTTCGATGTTATAAGAACTGCTTTCAATGGGATTACAAAAAGTGTGTCGGATCTCAAGACATTTTAGCTTTAGTATTTAGTTAGAACTACCTAGGTTGAAGAGTAGCAATTCATTACAGAGAAGTGACCATAGCATAGATGAATTTTTGATCTCTCATAGTTGGAGAAAATGAACTTTGTGAATTAGTGCCATGCTTAACAATTTTATATAGCACTTTTCCTCTTAGGGAAACTTTAGCAGTGGTGTTTTCTCAGCTCTGTTTATTAGTATAGAGTTCTGAGGGATAGTAAATGAGCATATGTTGGGATTTTATTATATTTGGCATGGATTTCTGAAGCTTTCCTCAACATGTTAGAAATTAGATGGTTCAACAAGATCTGTAAAGTTAGTAAGAATTAGGATTACCAAATCATTGGTAGGTGAGATGAAGAAAGTCAACTAGAGAAGTCAACAGACTACTAGATAATCAGAGTATGAGAGCACATTAAACATTAAGACTTCATGACAAGCCGTTAATCAGAAGAGAATGTGTGCACTCACCCAGTTCTGGGCAGGTTCATCGTAGGAAGTGGGACAGACTAAGTGCATAGCACACAATCTGCTAAAATCGTTTCCTAGAATAGTTGGAAGAAATAATAGCAGCACAGTTTTTTTTTCTAAAACTGTCCAGATTCCTGTCTCTTACTTAAATCTTCTAAGACTCAGTCTTTCAGTTCATCGTGCATGATGCATACGTTCTTGATGGCACAAACCCATCCAATATTTCTAACCAACTACTCTCTGTGTCTATTTTTCTTTTGCACTTTTCACTTAAGCTCCTATGTATGCCAGTTTGCGTGTCTGTGTACTCAGTTGTGTCCGACTTTTTGCAACCTTGTGGACGGTAGCTGGCCAGGGTTTTCTGTCCATGGGATTCTCCAGGCAATTATGCTGGAGAGGGTGCCATTTCCTCCTGTAAGGGATCTCCCTTGACCCAGGAGGCGAACCCTGCATCCCCGACTTTGGCAGGTGGATTCTTAACTACTGAGCCACCAGGGAAGCCCATCTATGACAATACTTGATGCTTATAATTAGCTTTCTTCAACTCAGGGAAACCTAGCAGCTGTCACATAGCCTCACTGATATTGTTGTGCCCCTTTTTCTCCAGTGCTGTCACAGTTATTATAGTTCGTGGAACTTGAGTGTCCTATCAGTTGTGCAGCACCAGACCAAGAAATCTAGCCCCTGCAAACTGATGAAAAATGATTAAATCATTTGTAACATTGTCAAAGCAGAGTTTGTACAAATGCGTCAAAATTCCAAACATCTGAAAGGAGTTGCTTCTGCTGCTGCTAAGTCGCTTCAGTTGTGTCCAACTCTGTGCAACCCCATGGATGGCAGCCTACCAGGCTCCTCTCTCCGTGAGATTCTCCAGGCAAGAACACTGGGGAGGGTTGCCATTTCCTTCTCCAATGCATGAAAATGAAAAGTGAAAGTGTAGTCGCTCAGTTTGTCCAACTCTTCGCGACCCCATGGACTGCAGCCTACCAGGCTCCTCTGTCCATGGGATTTTCCAGGCAGGAATACTGGAGTGGAATATTGCCTTCTCCAGGTAGGCATACCTTGAAACAAAACAAAGTATAAGAAGATAAATGCATAAATACATCAATAATTGGTGTATGTCTTTCTGAGGGGGGAAAAGGTGGAAATGTTATTTGTTTATTCCCAAAGTTGAAATATATCCATGGTTGATAAAGTCATAGTATATTATAAAAGAAAACTAAAAGTATCTTCAGTTTTAGAAATTTAAAGGTTAAAACCATATCCTTTTTCATCTGCTTTAATGTTTCTTGCAAGATATAGAAACCCATGTGCTCTGGTTTCCATACAACTTTTCCTTATACCTATTAAAATTCCAGTTTTGCTTTGAGAGAAAGAAAAATGATTCCACTTTTAGGATTATTTAGCTAGCTATGTGATGCAAAGGCAATTTTCAGATTTACATTCTTATCACTGCTTCTGTAAGCTCAATTATTTTAACAAGGTCTTTCCAATTTCCCCTAATGTTTTTCATAACTACCTCAAGCTTATGTTTAAATCAAAACTCATTTTTGAAATAACTTATTTCTCCTAGACTTCTGAAGCTTTCAGCATTGTACTTGTATGAAGTTCCTGTTATTACATATGAAGTATGGTATACAGATTTTCTTTTCTCCAAGTTGGTTTATTTGAGCTACAGCCAAAGTCATTAATGTAAATTTTAGGTTTACATTTAACAGAATATTTTCAAATCAAGATGATGTATTGGCTTCTTGTTCTGGTTACTATGAAGAAGAACTAATGAAATTTTAAAACAATAAAATTTCCATTATATGTGATAATATAGCATGTACGGATGTGAGAGTTGGACCATAAAGAAGGCTGAGTGTTGAAGAATTAATACTTTCGAACTGTGTTGCTGGAGAAGACTCTTAAGATTTTCTTGGATAGCAAGGGAATCAAACCAGTCAATCCTAAAGGAAATCAATCCTGAATATTCATTGGAAGGACTGATGCTGATGCTGAAGCTCCAATACTTTGGCCACCTGATGCGAAGAGCCGACTCATTGGAGAAGACTCTGATGCTGGGAGGGATTGAAGGCCAGAGGAGAAGGGACAGCAGAGAATGAGGTGGTTAGATAGCCTCACTGACTCAGTGGATGTGAATTTTAGCAAACTCCAGGAATTAGTGAAGGACATTGAAGCCTGGCATGCTGCAGTCTGTAGGGTCGCAGAGTCAGACTCAACTGACTCTTTAGTGACTGAACAACAACAGCATGATAAACAGATTATAGGGATCTGCTTTACAATATAGTACTTACAGTTAATTAATAATACTGTATTGCACACTTCAAAATTTGTCAACAGAGTAAATCTCATGTTAATTGTTCCTAAAAGGAAAAAAAAATAGTCTATGGGTAATGGCACAGTAATGGTATAGTTTTTTATTGTACTAAATTATTGTGCCTTATGTCCAAGATTTTAAAAAATAAAATTGTGACATGCTACTTGCAAATCATTTTTGTAAGTCATTTATATATTCAGTGCTTTATTGAGAAGAAATATTCAGTTCAGTCGCTCAGTCATGTCTGACTCTTTGCAGCCCCATGGACTGCAGCACGCCAGGCCTCCCTGTCCATCGCCAACTCCCAGTTTAGTCAAACTCATGTCCACTGAGTCGGTGATGCCATCCAACCATCTCATCCTCTGTCATCCCCTTCTCCTCCTGCCTTCAATCTTTCCCATCATCAGGGTCTTTTCAAATGAGTCAGTTCTTCGCATCAGATGGCCAAAGTAGTAGTATATATCTCAAATTTCTGAAAGAAACAGGACTACTTTTATATCAATCTGTTTAATGATGAATGGTAGCTGTTCTGAGAAAAATAAAGCCATCAATAATGACATCACAACCTCTAAAAATGCATTAATTATAAATTAGATTATTTTTACATTATTATTTCATTAACCTTTAAATATTTCAACACCGTGTATACATGTGGTACCTGCCTAACACATAGCAAGTTTGTGTCCTTACTTGTAATTACATCCTTCTCCAAAAAAAGGAATGAGTATGTTATGCTTTCAGCATTCAGCTGTGCACAGCCCGGATTATATATTTTCACTGAGAACATTTCACTAATTTAAAAAATACTCTTTTACAGTATTTGGTCCTAATATGACTTATAAGTTACAGGTCACCAAAGATTTAAAGTTAGGTTTAGGGTTGTGCAAAGTGAGACAGGTTGGTTTTCATCCTTCAACTTCATCTCAATTTGATTTGTGCAAATCTGTCATTTGGTTGAGATTATAGTACATGGCTTAGAAATTAAATTGCCTTTGGAGATTATTGCTACTGTGCATATGTAATTAAGTGTTCTCATTATTGTCTGTAAAGCTGTACAGACCTGCGGTTTTATGGGAAGAGTGTAAAGCCAATGATTTCAAATCAATCAGTTGGAGAATTCTGAGATGTTCCAACCATTAGTTTTGTGAGAAACTGTAAGAAGCACAGTCATCGTGCAGTCAGCCTGGAATGGCATAAAGCAGTAAAAACGGTGCCATATTAATTAAGCCAGTATTCATTAAGCACCTACTCTGTTTTTTTGCCACTGTGTACTCTGAGGTGTGAGGGCTGTCATGAAAGACGTAGGAGAGTTAGGGAATGTTAGATTTGAGAAGAACTTTGGAGAAAGTCTTGGTCCAGTTTTATTACTTTATTGTTGAGACCTAGAAAATGTGAGTGACTTAAGCTCTCGCATCTAAAATTAGTGTCAGTACTGGAATTAGAACATACAAGAGAAAACAGAATTAAAACAAGTGAACCTAAGAACTCAGAGTAGGTGTTGGGTTGATATAAGGATGTGCTGGTGGTGGTGTGGTAGTGCGTGTTTGACTCTTCCTGATCCCCTGGACTGTAGCCGGTCAGGCTCCTCTGTCTGTGGAATTCTCAAGGCAAGAATATTGGAGAGGGTTGCATTTCCTTCTCCAGGGGATCTTCCAGACCCAGGGATTGAACCTGCGTCTCCTGCATTGGCAAGTGGATTCTTTACCACAGTGCCACCGGGGAAGCACTGACTAGAGCTAGTAAAGTGTAACTGTTCAGATTACAGAGTGATCCCATGGAAGGAGTGTCAAGGGGTGATTAAATATAGTATTTTGTTTTATTGTTATATCTAGATCACAGTCCCTATCTTTTTCAGATGCAATCACTATCACTGATTTTGTATGAAAGATGAATTATCTGTTGATTATTTCATAATGATCAAAACATATGCTGAATTAACACTTTGCAGTACTTTACATCTAATTGTAACAGCAACACAACATTTTCATGTTTCTGCAGCATACCTGTATGCTCTAATGGCAATGCTAGCTGCTCATTTGACTTGAAAATACCTTAAAATAACTTCCCGGTGGTCTAAATCCAGAGGTTGTGGACTGAATAAAAGCTGATGAGAAAGTTCTTTCAGTGGTGTATGTAATGTTTTTAGGGCGTCAGGCTCTCTTTCAGGTGTCATTTTGAAGACAATGGAAACACTTTTTATCAATCTACCAAGTAAAATTCATAGTCAATACTAGCATGCCAGATTCAAAAGATGACTTTGAAATATTTGTATTGCTCTTTGTGGAAAATGCTTTAAATGCTTATAAACAGATCATCCTTACTGTATCTCTTAGCAACCTGGAAATTAAATGAAATAGCCTCATGTCCACATATGGTAGACTTTAAATTTTGTAACGATTGGTGCTCGCTTCGGCAGCACATATACTAAATTTTGTAATGATCATTGGTATTTTAAATTATTCACCTATAATTTAGAGACATGATGCTGTTGTTCTCATCCCTGTTAGATAGTTTTCCTCTCACCCACTATTTTTTACCCTTCTTGTTCCTTGTAATGTTACTACATGGAAGCGTCAGAGCATTTAGTTTTTTATTTTCTGAGCTATGGTTCCCTTCCATTAACCTCGTTAATAGAGATGATTCTAATACCTTTCTTTCTGAATGAACCTTAAGTTTCTATTTGTTCTTTTTCTTATTTCTTATAGGGCTCTAAATATAATCTCTGGCATTCCTCCAAAATCACCATGGAAAAACGTGGGACAAACTATAGAGCTATGTTTATTTTTAAAGAATAAATTATAGAATAGTAATACAGTGTACCAAATTTCACTTTTCTTAAAAATCTAAGCCAAAAATAGGACACAGACCTTACAACTCACTATGCTATTCCATAAACTTCATACATGACATTAGACTTTCTTATTAACATCAAAAATAATTGGCATGGGTATTTACATTTCTTCATAAGGTACAAAAGCTTTTCAGAATCTTGGTTATAAAGCTGAAGGCAAATGGAATATCGAAGCAAGTGGGAAAGCTTACTCTGCTTCTGAAGGTTTGCTTGCTTGCTAAGTTGCTTCAGTCAGGTTGATACTTTGCGATCTCGTGGACTGTAGCCCCCCACCAGCCCCTCTGTCCTTGGGATTCTCTAGGCAAGAATAATGGAGTGAGTTGCCATTTCCAATAAATAACACTATAGTTAGTTCATCTAAATTTGCCGTGTTTTTATACCTTCTTCTTACTTTAAGCCATTGAAAGAACAAAATCATGTCAAAATCACTTGGGAATTATTTTTAAAATATATTTTAGATGATTGTATTGCTAAATATATACTTTAAATGTTTCAAGAAACTGGAGATAAGATTTAATATAATTATATTCTTTATTCCATGAAGTCTTACAGTATAAATATTTTTGCCCTCCATTTTATATAGAAGTCATATAATCAATATTATAGTTCACATTTCTTGCTATATATTCTAATTAGCATTATATTATCTTTTAAGATATGAAGTATTTTCTTAACATTCAGATTATAGTTGGTCAGCATTAAAATGTCCTGACATCAATTCCAATGTGTGGAGAAGGGTGTTTCCCCCCACTCCGCCCCAGGTACATCAAGCAATGCTCCAGACATCATCAGGGTGGCCTACAGACAGATTCCACAGGTTAGGGAGAAATAGTAGAAGACTCTTTCCCCCACTTCTTTTGATGCCAGGTTCATGCTTGGCATCGTCTGTATTTATGAGCAACTGGCTGTAAATCAGAGGTTCCTAAGACCCCCTCTTTAGGTATGATTAATTTGCTGAGCAGCTCGCAGAACTTAGACATTTTTCTTACTAGTTCACCAGTTTATTATGAAAGAATTCAGGAAAAACCATAGAGAATAAAGAGATGCTTAGGACAGGTATGGGGATAGCTACCTAGTTTCCATGCTCTCTCCAGGTACACCCCTCTCTCTACATCTCCACGTGCTCACCAACCCAAAAACTCTTCAAACCTAGTCCTTTTGGAGGTTTTATGGAGGTTTAATTACAAAGACATGATTGTTCAAATCACTGGCCTTTAGTGATTGAAGTCACTTAGCCTTCAGCCACTCTCCTCTCCCCAGAATTCAGAGGGTGATACTGTAAGTTCCAACCGTCTGATCACAAGATCACTTTCCAAAAGTCACTTCATTAACATAGCAAATAAAAGACACATTTATCACTCTCCACACTTAGGAGATTCCAAGGATTTGGGGAGCTGTGAGCTAGGAACCATAGAAGACCAAATATATGTGTATAAGGAATATATTTTGGTTATCTGAATGAACAAATATATATTTTCTTGTAAGTCACAATATCACAGTATTAAATATTAAAGTACATATGTTGCTTTAGTCTATGAAAATACAAATGTAAGAAAATACTTTTTAAAAATGTTAATGGGAAATATGCTGAAATTCAAGCTTGTTGAGTCAATCAGTCTGCCTGAGAAATTCTATCCCACCTAGAGCTCCTTTGTCAGTTGGTACTATCTGCATAATAACATTGAATAGTTTTAGAACTGTATGTGCCAGGCACTGAAAGTACGAGAAGCTGAGTAGCAGACAGACCCATAACATAGTAAGATAGGTGTAATAATGGCCGACCGCACGGACTGTAGCCGACGAGGCTCCTCTATCCATGGGATTTCCCAAGCAAGAACTCTGGAGTGGGTTGCCATTTCCTCCTCCAGGGGATTTTCCTGACCCAAGAATCTAACCCGCATTTTCTATGTCTCCTGCGTTGAGGGCAGATTATTTACCCACTTAGCCATTGGATGAAGCCCCTTATATAGAGATACAGGGGTATTGAAAAGAAAAGAGTAATCATGTCTGTAGAGAGGACTTAAGGAAAGATTCACATAGGAAATATCACCTTAGTCTGACCAGGTAGAATGCATATGACCCTGCCAGGTGTTCGAGATTGAAAAGAATATCCAGGGACTAACAGATGCAAAACCCAGAACTGTGAGAATTTGGTATGTCTGTGTGGTTCAGTATGTGCATATGAAGCTTATAATGCAGTCAGAGTGAAATCATGTAGCTGCAAATTAGGGAGATGCCTTTCCACTCTCTGCAAGGACTTCAAGTCACTCGGGAATTTCAAGTCAAGAAGTGCAGTGTAGCTGCACGTTGGAAAATTGAAGTGGGTTGAAATTGAAAGCAGAAAAGTCAATTAAGAGTTTATTGTAATGGCTGAAAAGGAAGGAAATGAGTGAAGATTGTAGTAAAGGAGAGAGGCACGATTAGAAAGTAGAAGCAAAGGGATGTAGTGACAACCTGAAAATGGGAGTTGGAGGGAGGAAGGTAATTGTTCTGCCTCTGACCTGTGGGCGAGAGCAAGACAAAGAATGCAAGAACAACAGGTTTGCTGAAGATGAGAAGTTCGGTTTTGGGTATGTTAAATGGTTTGTGGAAATGTTTGGTACCTATAACACAATACTTTATGAATGAATGAAGGATTGTTCAGTAAGCCTATGTTGCTATGCTTAGAATCTATATCTGAAGTGTAGTGTTTGAACGGGGCAGTCCACAGTACCTTCTGTTGATAAGTGCTATCATTTCCATTCACATACGCATACATTCATTAGTTACTTTGTTCAAGAGATAGTCATAGATTTTGCTGGGTATGCATGTTTCTGCTTAATCAAAAGCCACAGTCTAGCCCTCTACTATTTTAACTTAGCAGAAAATACTAGCAGGTAAACCAACAATTACAGTGCTGTGTGACTTACTACATTGGTAAATGGTAATTTGTTGTTTAATTTGCATGCATGTGATTATTAGGACAAGTATTGAAATAATTATTACCTAGTGCTGTTTCTGTCTATGGTTTTTCTGTGTGTATCTTTTGACCATCTGTTTGTTGAAAAGCAATGAGTTTAAATATCATTTGACTATGTCCTTAATTTTTTAATATTAATAAGCTTTGTTTATTGAAAATGTTATTGTCCATATTATATATTTGATTATTATTTGTTGATTTTTTTTCTTTTATTAAGACTACAAGAATGTTTTTGCACTTTGTTTTTATTAATAATTTATTGTTGGTAAGAAAGACTGGTTAATGGTAGTTTTCAGTAAAAACCTTTACAAGACCTTACATCGCAAATATACAGACACTATAAAAATTCTGTTGTGGTGGTTTTGGTTCTAAACAATTCTGCAGAAGGTCCTCGTTACACTTTCCAATGATGAAAAATGTTTATAATCAAGTATCTCAGAGATGGTGACTACACATGTGACCAACCTTGCATTGTGCCTCGAGAGAATACGCATATCCTCCTTTTTCTCTTCCATTCTTTAGCTTTTCTTTCTAGTCCATTTCTTTTCATATACCATCTACTGTTATGTCCAACACACTCTGTTTTCCATATGTCTTGGAAAGAGGAAATCAAATTTTGGATATCTTTCTGTGCTCCCTATCACAATTAATCACTCACACAGTAAGCATTTATTTGGTATAGCATTCTGGAGATGTTACGATATATAAAATACACTTAAAGTTCATTATGGAAGCTCAGAAGTTCTGTTCAGTTCAGTTACTCGGTTGTATCCAACTGTTTGCAACCCCGTGGACTGCAGCATGCCAGGCTTCCCTAACTATCACCAACTCACAGAGTTTACTCAAACTCATGTCCATTGAGTCGGTGGTGCCATCCAACCATCTCGTCCTCTGTCGTCCCCTTCTCCTCCCGCCTTCAATCTTTCCTAGCATCAGGGTCTTTTCCAGTGAGTCAGTTCTTCGCATCAGGTGGCCAAAGTATTGGAGTTTCAGCTTCAGCGTCAGTCCTCCCAATGAATGCTGAGTTCCAGAGAACAGCAAGGAGAGATAAGAAAGCCTTCCTTAGTGATCAGTGCAAAGAAATGGAGAAAAACAATAGGATAGGAAAGACTAGAGATCTCTTCAAGAAATTAGAGATACCAAGGGAACATTTCATGCAAAGATAGGCACAATAAAGGACAGAAATGGTATGAACCTAACAGAAGTGGAAAATAATCAGAGGTGGCAAGAATACAGAGAAGAACTATACAAAAAGATCTTCACGACCCAGATAATCACGATGGTGTGATCACTCACCTAGAGCCAGACATCCAGGAATGTGAAATCAAGTGTGCCTTAGGAAGCATCACTACGAACAAAGCTAGTGGAGGGGATGGAATTCCAGTTGGGCTATTTCAAATCCTGAAAGATGATGCTGTGATAGTGCTGCACTCAATATGCCAGCAAATTTGGAAGACTCACCAATGGCCACAGGACTGGAACTGGTCAGTTTTCATTCCAATCCCAAAGAAAGGCAATGTCAAAGAATGCTCAAACTACTGCACAATTGCACTCATCTCACACGCTAGAATGTAATGCTCAAAATTCTCCAAGCCAGATTTCAACAGTATATGGACCATGAACTTTCAGATGTTCAAGCTGATTTTCGAAAAGGTAGAGGAACCAGAGATCAAATTGCCAACATCTGTTGGATCATCAAAAAAGCAAGAGAGTTCCAGAAAAACATCTACTTCTGCTTTATTGACTATGCCAAAGCCTTTGACTGTGTGGATCACAACAAACTGTGGAAAATTCCTAAAGAGATGGGAATACCAGACTACCTTACCTGCCTCCTGAGAAATCTGTATTCAGGTCAGGAAGCAACAGTTAGAACTGGACAAGGAACAACAGACTTGTTCCAAATTGAAAAAGGAGTACTTCAAGGCTATATTTTGTCACCCTGCTTATTTAATGTATATGCAGAGTACATCATGAGAAATGCTGGACTGGATGAAGCACAAGCTAGAATCAAGATTGCTGGGAGAAATATCAATAACCTCAGATATGCAGACAACACTACACTTATGGCAGAAAGTGAAGAACTAAAGAGCCTCTTGGTGAAAGTAAAAGAGGAGAGTGAAAGAGTTGGCTTAAAACTCAACATTCAGAAAACTAAGATCATGGCATCCGGTCCCATCTCTTCATGGCAAATAGATGGGGAAACAGTGGAAACAGTGGCTGACTTTATTTTGGGGGGCTCCAAAATCCCTCCAGGTGGTGACTGCAGCCATGAAATTTAAAGACACTTGCTCCTTGGAAGAAATGTGATGACCAACCTAGACAACATATTAAATAGCAAAGACATTACTTTGACAACAAAGGTCCATCTAGTCAAAGTTTTGGTTTTTCCAGTAGTCATGTATGGATGTGAAAGTTGTACAATAAAGAAAGCTGAGCACCGAAGAATTGATACTTTTGAACTGTGGTGTTGAAGAAGACTCTTGAGGGTCCCTTCGACTTCAAGAGATCCAACCAGTCCATCCTAAAGGAAATCAGTCCTGAAGCTCAGAAAAAATGACATTTATAGTAATGAGAAAAGGTGAGTAGGAAATTGCCACTAAAGTATCCAGAAAAACATAAATAAGGATATTACAAGTAGAAAGAATAAGTTCATAGATTCCTAGGCATTAAATGCTAAGTATTGATATATTGCCTGGAGAAGAGAATGGCAGCCCAGTCCAGGATTCTTGCCTGAAGAATCCCATGGACAGAGGAGTCCATGGGTTCGCAAAGAGTTGGATTCAACCAAGCGACTAACACTTCACTTCCTTGATATTTTGGAGGCAATAGATGATTCTGTTTGGCTGGAGAACTGTACACATAGAAGAATTCATGCAGGGAAAGGAAGGTAACCTAGGTCAGATTGTGAAAGCTTTGTTGTGCCTTACTGAGAAACTTTAACGATCTTTTGGATTTTTGTTTATTAGACATTGAGAAATGCCAAGCATTTAAATCAGGAGAATGATATGAATACATATTAAATGTTAAAAGGTGCCTCCTTTCATGTGAGAGGGGATGACTGAAGAAGAGAGTTGCTGAACATATTAATACATAGTGATTTTACATCTATAAGGAGTTTTTTAAACTATCTTATTCATGTTGTATGTTTGTATGTGCTTGTTGTGATTTCTGAAAAATGCATGTTGAGTATGTGTGTTTTGTAGGGAGGGTTAGAGGGTGTATCATAAAGATGCAGAACTTTTATAGAAAGTACATCAAACTTAGACAGTTTTAGTGCCTGTCTGTGTTGATGAAACATGATTGTTGAGTATTGAAATAGGGCATCTGGTGAAGAGGAATGGAAAGATTAGAGTCATTTTTCAGCTTTAGAATTCTGTTCTTGAGTTCAACAACCATGTTTTATTTATTTGTTTTTTTTTTTTTCATTATTATCAGTACTGTCAAAAGATAATTACTAGTAACAGAGGAAGTTTGTGTAAAAGGAGTTAATGTAGATGCAGTTGCTGAACTGTAGGTTTTAAAATGGAAAAAATACTGGAATTAATAAAATGTATGCTAGCTATTGATCTGAAAATTAACAATGATTAAGATTAAAATTGAGCCCATCTTTGCATGAAATGTTCCCTTGGTATCTCTAATTTTCTTGAAGAGATGTTTAGTCTTTCCCATTCTATTGTTTTCTTCTATTTCTTTGCATTAATCATTGAGGAAGGCTTTCTTATCTCTCCTTGCTATTCTTTGGAATCCTGCATTCAAATGCGTATATCTTTTCTTTTCTCCTTTGCTTTTCACTTCCCGTCTTTTCACAGCTATTTGTAAGGCCTTCTCAGACAGCCATTTTGCTTTTTTGCATTTCTTTTTCTTGGGGATAGTCTTGATCCCTGTCTCCTGTACAGTGTCACAAACCTCCATGGTTAATGGTTCATCAGACACTCTGTCTATCAGATCTCGCCCCTTAAATCTATTTCTCACTTCCATTGTATAATCATAAGGGATTTGATTTAGGTCATACCTGAATGGTCTAGTGCTTTTCTCCACTTTATTCAATTTCAGTCTGAATTTGGCAATAAGGAGTTCATGATCTGAGCCACAGTCAGCTCCCAGTCTTGTTTTCCTGACTGTATAGAGCTTCTCCATCTTTGGCTGCAAAGAATATAATCAGTCTGATTTTGGTGTCGACCATCTGGTGATGTCCATGTGTAGAGTCTTCTCTTGTGTTGTTGGAAGAGGGTGTTTGCTATACCAGTGTGTTCTCTTCTCAGAACTCTGTTATGCTTTGCCCTGCTTCATTCTGTGCTCCAAGGCCAAATTTGCCTGTTACTCCAGGTGTTTCTTGACTTCCTACTTTTGCATTCCAGTCCCCTATAATGAAAAGGACATCTTTTTGGGGTGTTAGTTCTAGAAGGTCTTGTAGGTCTTCATAGAACTGTTCAACTTAAGCTTCTTTGGCGTTACTGGTCAGGGCATAGACTTGAATTACCGTGATATTGAATGGTTTGCCTTGGAAACAACCAGAGATCATTCTGTCGTTTTTGAGATTGCATCCAAGTACTGCATTTCAGACTCTCTTGTTGACCATCATGGCTACTCCATTTCTTCTAAGGGATTTTTGCCCACAGTAGTAGATATAATGGTCATCTGAGTTAAATTCACCCATTTCAGTCCATCTTAGTTCACTGATTCCTAGAATGTCAATGTTCACTCTTGTCAAATCCTGTTTGACCACTTCCTATTTGCCTTGATTCATGGACCTAACATTCCAGGTTCCTATGCAATATTGCTCTTTACAACATCAAATATTGCTGCTTATTTAACTTATATGCAGAGTACATCATGAGAAATGCTGGGCTGGAGGAAGCATAAGCTGGAATCAAGATTGCTGGGAGAAATATCATAACCTCAGATATGCAGACGGCACCACCCTTATGGCAGAAAATGAAGAACTAAAGAGCCTCTTGATGAAAGTGAAAGAGGAGAGTGAAAAAGTTGGCTTAAAACCCAACATTCAGAAAACTAAGATCATGGCATCTGGTCCCATCACTTCATGGCAGATAGATGGGGAAACAGTGAAACAGTGGCTGACTTCATTTTTCTGGGCCCCAAAATCACTGCAGATGGTGATTGCAGCTATGAAATTAAAAGATGCTTACTCCTTGGAAGGAAAGCTATGACCCACCTAAACAGCATATTAAAAAGCAGAGACATTACTTTGCCAACAAAGGTCCGTCTAGTCAAGGCTATGGTTTTTCCAGTGGTCATATATCATTGTGAGAGTTGGACTATGAAGAAAGCTGAGCACCGAAGAATTGATGCTTTTGAACTGTTGTGTTGGAGAAGACTCTTGAGAGTCCCTTGGACTGCAGGGAGATCCAATTAGTCCATCCTGAAGGAGATAAGTCCTGGGTGTTCATTGGAAGGACTGATGTTGAAGCTGAAACTCCAATACTTCGGCCACCTGATGCGAAGAGCTGACTCATTTGACAAGGCCCTGATGCTGGGAAAGATTGAGGGCAGGAGGAGAAGGGGACGACAGGGGATGAGATGGTTGGATGGCATCATGAACTCGATGGACATTGGTTTGAGTGGACTCTGGGAGTTGGTGATGGACAGGGAGGCGTGTCGTCCTGTGGTTCATGGGGTCACAAAGAGTTGGACATGACTGAGCGACTGAACTGAACTGAACTGAAAGATTAAAATAAGACAACATGGAAAGCAAGTATTTGTCAAGCAGCACAGTGGTAGGGTTTTGTGTTTTCGTTTTGGGCATGCCAACTATGCTTTTTTTGTGAGATTTTATATTTTCAGAAATATAAATGATACGTAGAATTTGAACAAATGAATATAGGGACCATTTTAAGAATATCTTTTGAGCTGAGGAAGATAAGGAGATTAAGAAATAGAAAAAGGTAATTTGGACAATAAAATAAGAGAAAAATAAGGCTGATGGATTAGTTTAATCCACACTCTAGAGATTTTGAGATCTAATCTATTATATGGCATTTCTAAAAGGTCTTAAAGAGAAACTATCGAACAACATCTTGAATATCTGTGAACTAATCAGTTACAGGAAAAAGGAACTAGAAATGGTAGGAGGCAGTTCTTTGTTAAGGTTAATGACTTAGATTAATTGTTCCTGTTTTGTTTATTTGGTCATTCTTAAATTTTTCAACTTAATAATTTGGCAAGGAATATTTACTTTTCTTATAACCAACTCCCAACTTTTATTGTAAACCTGGATGAGAAGCAATCTAAATTCTCCATTTTTACCATTAATAAGTTTTTGTTGCTAAGTAAAGAAAACTTAATTTTAGGTGAAATGAATCAGTATTGCAGGGAAAATAGTCTTTTAAAAAAGGGTAATTGAAATCAATAAAATATATAAATTAGTCTAGTTCATAACACTTTTTATGTCAAATATAATCTATCTTATAGGCTTATGAGTTTTAGAACTATAAGAAAATTCAACACTGAGTCATTCTAGATTATATACTTTGAAGTGGGGAAATTAAGACCAAGGGCTACTAAATACCTCACATAAGGTAGCATTACCAGTCAGTGACAGAATTAGGAGAAAATCCAACTTTCACTGTTTGTGGTTCTCTCTGCTCAACAGCAAGGACATGTATGTCATATGTTGAAGTTTATAGTATTTTAAAGGAAACAGTTCATAAAGCAAACAAAAGTATTTCTAGTTATTATAATGTAACTTTAATCTTGAGATTGTTATTCTAGTTTTGCATAGCTTAAATCAGATGCTATTTATACTTCACATAACTTGTCCATTTAAGGAAGAAAATTATTTTTAATTTTGCCACTGACATCATCTAACATTTAGACAATTTCTGTATCTTGTTCTCTGGGTGTTAGGTCACTGTAGGAATGAGAGGTGGGCTCTGTGATGATTTAGACAGGTGGAATGGGAGTGAGTGGGAGGGAGTCTCAAGGGGGAGGGGGTATATGTATATATACATACAGCTGATTCACATTGTTATAAAGCAGAAACTAACGCAACATTGTAAAGCAATTGTACTCTAGTTTTAAAAAATTAAAAATAAAGTTGATCAAAATACTTTAAAAAAAGCAATAAAAGATGGCACTGTTCTCTTGGTTAGCTAGTTAATTGTTGTCTATGATTTGAGTAGAACTCAATAGTATTATTGGCCCGATATATAATAACTTTCTCTTTTAGTAAGAGGTAATGTGTTCCAATAAAGACTTTCAGCTGTTGGATCAATGAATACTTGGCTTTTTATCTTGGGCTATTAAACTAAAAGTTTTAAACTAAATCCTGGATGTTACAAAAGTAAATTTTTGATATAAAAATAACTTTCTGACTTAGAATGCAAAAATAAAACGGTTCTGAAACAAAGTCATTGACCAGCACAATGGCTTTGATTAGTAGGTTCAAATAATGACCTGGAAGAAAAACTGTTAGTATTTAAAAATAGAATCGGCCATTTGAGAATAGCAGTGTCAGTGGGTATGAAATCATTGGTGATTAATATCGATATGGTGGCGTTGACATGTGCTACCATGAGGTGTTGACCTTTGGTCATAATGGAGCCCAGTACTCACAGCAGGAAAAGAAAGCTGACATCAAAGGGGAAGTGGGAGAATAATAGTTCAATTACCAGTGAAATTAGGAACCCTAGGTTCAAACTTTTTCTTAATTGCACAAATTGATTTCTTTGAAGATAGGAGTTTGATAAATGACATGGGGTTGGACCCACATAAAAACTTATAAATGAAACCCTCTCTGGTCACATTCTATATTCTTATGTTAATATATTATTAAAATATTATCTGTATAAACATTTAAATATTTATGTTGAGTAAATATATGACTGTTTATTCGTATGTTGAATATGCACTTCCTTGACTGGGAAAAACCAATACAGACTACATTCATGCACAGCTGCTGCCTTCTGTTCTTTTGAACTGCCTGAGAAGAGCACTCTGATAAATTGAATGTAGCCTTTTTAGTACAGTTCATTAATAAATGTTTCATTGCTTTATGACAGAGTGGAATAGAAAAATGACTCTTGTTTTGTACTTTGATCATGGACATCTGGTCAAAAAAAAAAAGAATGGAAATTTCTGACTTATACCCAAATCACAAGGAAAGTGATTACATAGAATATTTACATTAATCTATTTCTTTAAGTGATTTGTTTAGTCACAACAATATGCATAAATGCACATAAACGTCCATGCATATTTATCAATATGGAAGTAAAATCAAGAATAATTGGTAGCCTACTATTGTAGGGAAAATGGATTTTTTTTTCTTTTTGGAAAATGGATTTTATTTTGTCTTTAAAATGGAGAATTGGAAGAACTCTTCAAGAATGTTTTACAGATAATTAAAATCAGATTCTGCCAGACTCAGAATGTAAAATAATGAATCAGAATAAATATTTATTCATTTTGTTCTTCCACATGTTCTACAAATATGTATTCAGAGCCTATTTGTGTATCTTCTGTCTTGCCTGCAAGAATATAAACCACAGGAAAACAGTGACATGGTCTGCCTTGATTACTGCCTTATACCGTGCATCCTTAAGTGTGCCTCAACAACAATAGACATTCAGTAAACGTAGATGAATGAATGAGCTCCTGGTACTGAACTGCATGATAGGTATATGGTGGTGGTTGTGCTTCAGTCACTAACTTGTGTCTCACTTTTGCAACCCCATGGACTGTAGCCTGCCAGTCTCTGTCCATGGGATTTCCCAGGCAAGAATACTGGAGTGGGTTGCCATTTCCTTCTCCAGGGGATTTTCCCAACCTAGGGATTGAACCCACGTCTCCTGCATTGTAGGGGGCTAACCGCTGAGCCACCAGGGAAGCCCTATTATAGGCATATGCTGATGGTCAAAACAGGTCTGTTCGACTGCCTTAATGTCCAGCTGAGGGACTGAGGTGGATGAAAACATCAAATACTTATATCAATAAATATTTAGTGGCGATTGTGTTAAACACTATGAAGGGGAAAAGATGACATTTTTTTTTTTCAGTTTTGTAAATGTTTGTTCAGTCGCTAAGTTGTGTCTGAATCTTAGCAACCCCATGGGCTGCAATACACCAGTCTCCCCTGTCCTTCACTAACTCTTCTGGATTTTGTTTAAATTCATGTCCATTGAGTTGGTGATGCTATCTAAACATTTCATCCTTGTCTCCCCTTTCTCCTCCTGCCCTACATCTTTCCCAGCACCAGGATCTTTTTTGATGAGTCAGCTCTTCACATCAGGTGGCAAAGTATTGGAGCTTCAGCTTCATATATCTTCCAATGAATATTCAAGTTTGATTTCCTTTTGGATTGACTGGTTTGTTCTCCTTTCTGCCCAAGGGAGTCTCAAGAGTCTTCTCCAGCACCACTAAAAGCATCGTTTCTTCCATGCTCAGCCTTCTTTATGGGCTAACTCTCACATTCATTCATTACTACTGGAAAAGCCATAGCTTTGATTATATAGACCATTGTCAGCAAAGTGATGTCTCTGCTTTTTAATACGTTGTCTAAGTTTGTCATAGCTTTCCTTCCAAGGAGCAAGTGTCTTTTAATTTCATGGCTGCAGTCACCTTTACTCAATGGCTTTGGAGCCCAAGAAAATAAAATCTGTCACTGCTTCCACTTTTTCCCTTTCTATTTGCCATGAAGTTATGGGACTGGATGACATGATCTTAGTTTTTGAATGTTGAATTTTAAGCCAGTTTTTTCACTTTCCTCTTTCACCCTGATCAAGAGGCTGTTTTGTTCCTCTTCACTTTCTACCATTAGAATTGCATCATCTGCGTGTATGAGGCTATTGACATTTCTCCTGGCAATCCTGATTCCAGCTTGTGATTCATTCAGCCTGGCATTTTGCATGATGCACTCTGCATATAAGCTAAATAAGGAGGGTGACAATATATAGCCTTCTCATGCTCCTTTCCCAATTTTGAGCCAGTCTCTTCTTCCACATAAGGTTCTAACTGTTGCCTCTTGACCCACCTACTGGTTTTTCAGGAGACAGGTATGGTGGTCTGGTACTCACATCTCTTTTAAGAATTTTCCAGTTTGTTTTGATCCACACAGTGAAAGGCTTTAGTGTAATCAATGAAGCAGAAATAGATGGTTTTCTGGAATTCCCTTGCTTTCTCTATGATCCAATGAATGCTTGCAATTTGATCTCTGGTTCCTCTACCTTTTCTAAACCCAGCTTGTACATCTGTAAGTTCTTGGTTCATGAATTGCTGAAGCCTAGCTTGAAATATGTCACTTTGTTGATAATTAATTTCTCTTCCATGTTGTCATAAAATATGCATTCTAAGTGTCTTACATTTAAGCTCAAAAGGAGAAGAGATAAAGAATATGAAATCTATGACATTTCCGACAGTTTATACTCTAGAATTAAGGGTGTGAATTTGAATATTGTCACCTGTGGTGACCTATTGGCATAGAAGGTCTTTCTATTTTTTTAATTTAATTTTTAAATTAATTAATTTATTTATTTTACTTTACAATATTGTATTGGTTTTGCCATACATTGACTTGAATCCATCATGGGTGTACATGTGTTCCCCATCCTGAACCCCCCTCCCACCTCCCTCCCATCCCATTCCTCTGGGTCACCCCAGTGCACCAGCCCCGAGCACCCTGTATCATGCATCGATCCTGGACTGGTGATTCGTTTCACATATGATAATATACATGTTTCAATGCCATTCTCCCATATCATCCTGCCCTCACCCTCTTTTGAGATTGCAAGTGGTGTTACATAGGAGCTGCATCAATCCTGTAAGATACAGATGGCCCAACATGAGTTTTCACACACCTTAGGAGGAAAGGCTAATGATCACTAAATTCAGAATGTGTTTGCAACTGTTTTGATCTCCACATTTATCTAAAATATTTCCTGTATAGACTAGTTAACATTTAGAATTCCATCTACCTCTCTTCTTGTATCAAGAATTACTCTCCCCAAACTGTAAATAGGAAGATTTACTATTTTAAGACTAAACTTTGTTTGCTAGAGTAAATCCCAAATTATAGCACCTAAATAAATTTATGAACTAATAAAATTATAGGAAATGATCAGTTTTAATGTGAGGCACAAAATACACTATTTGACAGCTTTATAGCTTTCCTTGTTATTGACTGAGAAAAAATGCACAACTAAAATTTGAAAATTCTCTTTCATTTGGTAGACTTGGTCAAGACTTAAACTGAGGAGATGGCTTTTAGGTAGCTCTAAGGGACTGTTCCAAAAAGGAGAGGAAGGAGCCAGAATATATAGAAATTTCAATAGGAAAAAGAAAAATCCAGATAGTCAGAAGATCAAAAGATTAATTAAAGAAAAGTAAGATATCTCAAGTTAATAAATGTAGCACTTTTCTGCATATTGGGCTCATTGAAATCATTCCTTTGATTTGCATTTTAACTGTCTAGGGCCTGTATCGTGTTTTTCTCCATCCCCTCAGGATTCACAGATGGGTGTGGCTGCAATGGCAGATGGCTTGACTGTTGCAACATCCTTTGTTTACTGATATGACAACATTCTTCATCTACATTGCATTTGTTGAACTCTGTTTTATCATTAAAGAATATAAAATATGCAAACTGAGATTTTTGAAAAGTACTTTATAGAGATGATCACTCTCCCTGTAGAAGAAGTCTGCTTTTTGAAAGTTTTAAACAAAACCTTTAGTTTTTTTTTTTAATTGAAACTTCCTATCCAATAATGTAGTAAAACTCTTATTCGAGTCTTTATTACTCTGAATAAATTTTACAGATTTCATGGAAAAAAAAAAAAGCCAAGAGCTAGGCATGTGTTGTTTTTTTCCTAGTTATTTATATTTGTTATTATAACCTGTGATTTCTAATTGTCTTGTAACTGGAGATATAACCTTTTAAAAAGCAAACTGTTCCATCACATTTAAGAATTTGGGGGATTTATTTTTTAATTGAATTTATATGAAATTTGTGAAAATATCAGTTATATAACATTGTCAAATTCCTACTGAGTCCTTTCTTCCTTAGGTGAGTTTGAGAGCATGCCTCAACAACTGGGTTCCTAAGTCTTCGGATTCAGTGTTTTCTCAGATCTCATGGAGCATTTACTAAGATCTGTAACTAATAATCACCCACTAACAATGGCAACCCACTCCAGTGTTCTTGCCTGAAGAATCCCAGGGACGGCGGAGCCTGGTGGGCTGCCGTCTATGGGGTTGCACAGAGTCGGACACGACTGAAGCGACTTAGCAGCAGCAGCAACAACACATATATCTTAATTTTTCTCAATTACATCCTCTAGTTTTTCTTTCCGCTACAGTTCTTATACTTTATTTGTATTTCATAATTTCATCTCATGGCATTCCCAGCTGGACCTCATGGTAACATCTTGCAATAGCTCAGTCTTTATTGATAGAGTCTTCACTGTTTATTTTTATAGACTACTACACAGCTCTTATGAGGTTTTATAAAAATATTTCTTAAGTGCTTCAGTAGTCATAGTCATTATTCACTTTTTAGTCAACACTTGATGATATTTTTCAGTATTAACTTTGTGCTAAGTTCTATACATTATCTCCTTTAATTTTTAGAGCCACTATATTGAGTAGACACTATTATTGTTCTCCCTTTATATGTGAGGAAGCTGGTGCTTAGAGCAATTAATTTGCCAACAGCCACACAGTATGGCACAGTGGAAAGAAGAACAAGGACTGAGGGCCAGCTGCCTGGGTTCAAATCCCAGCTTGCCTCCTTCCTGTTATTTGAGCTTCCCTGGTAGCTCAGGAGGTAAAGAATCACCTGCAGTGAAGGTGACCTGGATTCAGTTCCTAGATCAGGAAGATTCCATAGAGAAGGAAATGGCAACCCACTCCAGTATTCTTGGAGAACCCCAGGGACAGAGGAGCCTGGTGGGCTGTAGTCCATGGGATCTCAAAGAGTTGGACATGACTGAGCGACTGACACTTTCACTTTCACACAAGTGGTAAATTGCAAGTTGGGAATCGAGGATTATCTGTTTCCTAAGTAAGTATGCTTCAGAACTGGGCTGTGAATAGATGGATCTGTTTGATTATAGCATCAATAACAGACATTTTATCTTAAATAATGAATGAATCAATGAATTTATTGATGAATCAATTGATGAATGAATCAGTGAGTGAGAGAATTAGTACATAAAATGCATACTTACTGAAAAGTGTCTCAACAATAAGAAAAGACAGGGAATGTTATCAATAAATGTGGTGAAATTTTAATCTATAGTTTGCTTATCTGTCATTTTCAGATTTTGCTTCTAAACTTCAAAATGAGACAGTAATTTTCCGAGCTTTTGTATAAGATGCATAGGCAAACTACAGTCTTAATTTCCCCTCAAGCGTTGAGTCTACGTATACATTCAAATTTGTTTTAGTTATATGTTCTTTACGTGTAAATTATGTGAACTAACAGATGATATTTCAGTAAGCATGCGTTTAATATTTGTGAAACTCAGCTTTCAGTACTTTTTAACATATCATACTTTAACATCTCACTAAAGTCATCTGGGAAATACCATAACAATATCTCACTATAAATTGTTCATTTGGTTACTTATTTTTCCTGTCATAATTCAGTTATGAATCCCTTTAACCTAGCTAATGGGCAGCTATTGCAACCTATTGTCATAGAAATAAAATAATATCATGTGGTAAGACAAAACTACAAGATAATGAAAAAATAACTAACTTAGTATTTATTTATACCCACACATACCTTCTGATTCAGAACCTTAATGTGAATGTTCCTTGACATTTCAAAATTAAGCTTTATCTCCCAAGAATTCATTCTGATGCTGTTTTCATGAAAATTTCAAAATTTAATGAATTTTAAGGAAAGAATTCTTGCTTTTTCTGGTAGAAAATGATGGTTTTTTGTCCAATAAAATGAGAACATATATGTTTTAATCATCATGTTGTCTTTGCTGAACTCATCTCCTGCTTGCTCAGGTCCTTTTTGACAATGAGTGAACTATTCTGAGCTCCAGAATTAGCAATGATTTGACAAAAAAGTCTTTCAAATTATTCTTGAGCTGGTCACTTTGGGTGTAAAGTAACTGATTTTGTATAGGGAGTGAAGGAAGTTTTCTCTGCTGTTATCCACACAACTAAGAGGTGTTTTGTTTTGTTTGAGTCCACTGAATTTCAGAATTTCCAAAACTGTAAAAAATGCTTGCTGATTGTGCTGCAGATTTGTCCAGGACTCATGTTTCACTATTCATGACTTTAAAATTAGCATAGATTGCAATTTATTTTACATCCTGAATGATTAAATAGAACTCTCTGTTAATATTCACTACTGAGTACTGGAAAATTTGTTAATTTCTTTTGTTTTACTATAAATAAATCAAGATCTATTGAGAGAGAATATTGAATATTGATCCAATATCTAGAACTATATGACCTGGGTTGAAACCCCAGCTCCTAATTCACTAGATACGTAAACCTTGGGCAAGTTACTTAAACTTTTTATGTGTTAAGTTTCTTCTTTGACATGAGAATCGCAAAATATGTAGAGAGTTGTTGAAAAAAACAGAAGGAGTCCATCTATTTTAAATATGCAAAAGAGTGCCTGGCATATTAAAAAAGTCAGTAGGTATTTGCCAACATTACTAATCTTCATATAGACTTCTTTATCAAACGCAAACACGAAAGCTGCTGAAATAAGAAAAAGGCACAAGAAACTGGTCGTTTACTCATATCAAAAATGATAGATGAGTTCCATTTTACAGTGTGTAAAAGGATAGAACAATTACACAGGTGCAGATAAATTAATTTATGTAGATATTTGGCTATTTCATTATTTTTATGCTACTCTTTCTAAATAAAGCATGATACTTTCAACACCTCCAAAAGGATTTTAAAAATAGATTATAAAACATCAATGTTGTTAACTATGTAAAATCCACATACAAACCTAATTGAAATTAAAATGAGGAATAAAACAGGTTTCAAACTGATCTGAAAATAAAAAACAAGAATATTAAATTGAAAATAATCTTTTAATGATAATTGCATTGTGTGACTTTGTAATCAGTTTAATCAATTTTCTTTCTTAACCATTTTTTTTAAGATTTCAAAGCAATATAGCTTCCTGTATTTTTGCTTTTCACACTATTAGAGTTAACAGGCATATAGCATGAAACATCTAAGGAAATAACATTTTTCCAGATTTAAATGTTAATCATATGTCTTATTGAACTTCTTTTTAGTATTAGAGGTAGCTAGTAATATCCAAGTAAATTAATGTTTTAATTATAATTTAGTTATTTTTTATGATTCAGATTTGAAGTGAAAAAGGATCAAGGTAAAGAATATTTGCTTTTCCTCTTTTTACCTTATCCTTTTTTAAAAAAAATCTGTTTTTAATAGTTGAATACTTTTATCTTGATAATTTTCAAAATTGTTTTGTCCTTGGCCTGGGATCTGAAGAGTACTTTTTCATTTTGAAAAAATAAAAAATATATATAGATAGAAGTATAAAAGTATGTGTGTAGTTGAGGGACAGATTAGACAGGCCAGGTAGATTTTACTGGTATTTTCTCTATTAGAGAAATAACAGAAAACTGTTTTTGCTTTGTTTTAGCTTCTATATACCACAAGTTAATTGAATAAATTAACAAAGATTATAAAGTAGTAGCTACGCTTATATTTATATTCTGGAAAAACATATAAGAATTTGTCATGTTAAAAGGAAAATGCCACCATAATAAATTATCTCGTGGTTCTTCAGAAGTAAGTGAAAGAACCCACGGAACTCAAGAGCCATGCTAATATTTGCCTGTATTGAAGTACTACATTCAGAGATTTTAGAATACCTTGATTTTATCCCATTCTTTCTAGCCACAGGCATTTCTTTTGCATTTTGTTTCTCCTTTTAAAATGTCTTTTGTGTCCCATTCTCCTGCTTTATTTCAGAGACTTGACTCTATTCTAAGAAATACCTGCTGCAGTGTTATTAGGAAAGTATAAAATAGTAAGCAAGTTAATACCAGAGGCAATTATCTTCCACCAAAATAAAACAAGAATAAAATAATGATAAAATAGTAAAACGATAATAAAAAATAATGAAATAATAATTTAAAGTACCAGAGAAAGGCAAATATGCACTTGTGGAATCATTTAAAAATGTTCCTAACTTTAAGCCAATTATTACAGCTTATCAAAACTGATTTTTCAGCACTTCCTAATGTGAGACATAAGGCAGTTTGCCAAATATATTTTATTCATGCCTAAAAATCAATGATACATTTACGAAGCGAGTTTGAGGGGACTGATTATGTCGAGTAAGAAAAAGTAGGTAGATGTGGCTGACATTTCTTGGAAGGTTCTTTATTAAATGTAAGAAACCCAAATGCAGTTAGCTTTTCATTTAATCAAGTAGTGTTTCCAGTATAAATGAATAGCTATTGAAGCCTTTATATCCCGTACTTTTTCTTAAATGCTTCACTGAATGTTTAATACCCTGGCATCCCAGTTTGGAGCTTATTTAAAGGAGTCTTTCATAAAACTTGGGACAGAAACCTGCCTTAGACGACCACATGGAGAGTTGTACAAAAGAGAAACAAATTATAAAAGCTCAGTGTTACTAGGTGGCTTAAAATTTCTCTCTTCCCTCTTTCTCCCTCTTTCATTTTACAAAAAAAAAAAATATTGGTATTAATCACTGATCTACTTTAGCTTATGGAGCCTAAATTTGACAATTTTGTATGAAGTTTCAAATAAAATCATTTTATAATAAGTGAAAAGAGAACTTGACAAATCTGAAATTAAGCCATCAGAAATTTGGCCAACATAATAAAGATAACTTATTTAGCAGATTCAAAGTCATTTCACTTCACATGCTATTATAAATTATGTAAATCAATACACACATCCAGATTTGTTGTGAACGGTCTTTGGTGTTTTTGGTATCTTCTAGACTTTATCTTCCTAACAATCATTCCTTGTAGTATTGTCTGATAATTGGAAGAGCATGGGACTGGAGAACAAATACCTGATTCTGATTCTGTTTCAGTCACTTACTTACATGTTATTCTGATATGTTAAGAAAACTGAAGTTCTGTGGGACTATCTTAAATTCTTCATAGGTTTATTGGAAGAGTTAATGAAAATAGCATTTGTTTTCAAATTATGAAGAGGTTATAGTAATCAGAGATTATTATAACTACAGATTAATTGATGTGATTATGTTCAAATGTATTTTCACTACTTTGCTGGGTCTTATGAAGGCTGTTTCTTTTTCCAAAGAGATCGGCCATCCTGTAGATGGTTGCTGTCACTTATCAGAAGAAAAAGATGATAAAAGATGGACAGATTCTTAGAAATTCAACCCCATTTTTGAAAAGCAACCCAAACTTTAAGTCAGACCAACAAACACAGTTTCTATGGAAACACTTTAGAACCTTTGCCTTAATGGCACAGTTGGCAGGGTAAGAAAAAGAAAATTTTAAAGTTGTGGAAAGAATTTAAATATATATATATTTCCAGAATGTAATCCACTCATTGCCTAATTTTGACTGAAATTGAACCAACTATAATTATTCTTTCATTTTGATCAATACAGATATTTTAACTAGCTAATTCCATTCATAATAACACTTTGGTACTGGATTCAATAGAATAGCTATTAGCATGAGTAAAAATAAATTATTATTGCCAAAATTCTACTTTATTTAATGTATTTGTAGACAGTCTTCAGGGACCATTTTCTAAAGTACTTTTCAAAACATCTCTTGGTACCTTAGATCTTTACAATCTGTTAGTAAGTTTAAAAATTTTTATTTTTAAATTTCATGTAAACAGTCATTTTTATCTCATGTAAGTTAACTACAGCATTAATTAATGTATATTAATTTTGTCTACAGACAAAATTCCATGCTAGGTATAAGGGTAGAAAGAAACTAGATAATAGATCTAGATGACATTTTAAGCTGTTAACACTTTTATTTTGGGATAATAGATCTAGTTGACATTTTAAGCTGATAATAGATCTAGTTGACATTTAAGCTCTTAATACTTTTATTTTGGTTTTCTTTTGCAATGGATAGTTCTTTAGGCGGAACAGAGGAAAACCTAGGTGTAGAAGAAGAAAGAGGAGGTCTTGAGTCTATATCACAGGAACATCAAAACAGGTAAAACAACCATGGCAGATTAGACTAAATAATAGAATATTTAAGCAACAAAATAGAAAATTTGAAATAGTTGAATGGATGCTATCTTGAAGACTGATGGTAGTTATTCTACCTAGTTGTAAAGGCTAGAACTCATGGCAGTCAGTGGTGGTTACAGGATCATTCATTTCATTTTGTCTCTTTGGAAGAACTTAGAATTTTCTAATCAATTTAGTCATATATCTATAGAATTAGTTGCTTTCTTCTTCTGATCATTCTCATTTGTTTGGGCTAGGTCCACTATGTTTCTGCAATAATGTATGTGTTCTCACTAGTGGGATGAGATTGTTTCTGACTTGAAGAACATACATTTCAATCAAGGCTAGAATAAAAGTTAACCTTCTGAGAACCTGCAAACAAACCAATTGATGATACTCAGTAAAACCTTACTTTCCATAATTTAGTGTTTGTCCTAAGAGTCCGGGCAACTTGGTTCATGTGTAAAAAGGTGTGCAAAGGTTCCACTTTGAGAATTTGCCTCTAATAGGGAAAAAGGATTATGCACCTCACTTCTTCAAATTCTATGTCCTGGGGCTAGCAGAAGGAACACTTTATTCATGTCACTTTGAGGACCTACCATGCTAAAATATTGTGACTTCTTCCTATTATGTAGGTTTTTTAGGCATACAGTTTTAATCTGTGCTTCTGTAAATTAAAACTAGCTTTTCTCTTTTTTCCCAACTCTTTTTGCCAGAGTAAGGATACTGTCACAGTTTAAGAACCTGTTCTCCAAGGTGAATGTGCCAAGCACTAGATTGGAGGTGACTCCTTGAAGACTAGCCTGACTGTGCTAAAGTGAAATGTCAAAGTCGCTCAGTAGTGTCCGACTCTTTGTGACCCCATGAACTTCCCCATCAAGTCACACCCCTCCTCCCCTTGAAGAAGTGAGGGATGGGAGAGTAGGATTCAGTTTCAAGAAGCAATACAGATAGGAGTATTTACAATGACCTTGATAACAAGGCGTGGTGTATCTGTGTCTTTTGTATGTTAGTCGCTCAGTTGTGTCTGACTGTTTGCAACCCAATGGATTGTAGCCCACGGGCTCCTCTGTCCATGGGATTCTCCAGGCAAGGATACTGGAGTGGGTAGCCATTCCCTTCTCCAGGGGATCTTCCCCACCCAGGGATCAAACCTGGGTCCCCTGCCCAAATCATTGCAGGCAGATTCTTTACTGCAGCAGAGCCCCTGCTGCTGCTGCTGCTGCTAAGTCACTTCAGTCGTGTCTGACTCTGTGCGACCCCATAGACGGCAGCCCACCAGGCTCCCCCATCCCTGGGATTCTCCAGGCAAGAACACTGGAGTGGGTTGCCATTTCCTTCTCCAATGCATGAAAGTGAAAAGTGAAAGTAAAGTCACTCAGTCGTGTCCAACTCTTAGTGACCCCATGGACTGCAGCCTACCAGGCTCCTCCATCCATGGGATTTTCCAGGCAGGAGTACTGGAGTGGTTTGCCATTGCCTTCTTCAGTCTGAGCCCCTAGGGCAGCCCAAAACATTTGACCTCGCCCCACAGCATGAGGGATCTTATTTCCTCAACCAGAGATTGAAACCACAGCCTCTACTTTGGAAGCTTAAGTCAACCACTGGACTATGAGATGAGTCCCATGTCTTTATTTTTCTTTAATTTATTTTCCCTTCCCTTCCTTGGCAGCAATAGTGTGAAGATTGCCTTTTAAAGTAAAACTCCCCCAGAGTTACTGCATTAGAAGCACAATTTAATTGCTACATTCATTTTAATCATGGGATTTTTCCTATTTGGCTCAAATACTTAATCAAACTTAGGGAAGCACAAAGAAGCAATATCTCAACCAATATTGCTAAGAGGTAAAAACTTATCCTAATGTAAAAACTCAAAGCCATCTATTCTAATTATTTTTTCCCAGCCCTGTTGTTTAAGATGGGGCTTTCCTGCCAATGCAGGAGACATGGGTTCAATCCCTGGGTCAGGAAGATCCCCTAGAGAAGGAAATGGAAACCCATTCCAGCATTTTTGCCAGGGAAATCCAATAGACAGAGGAGCCTTGAAGGCTGTAGACCACGGGGTCACAAAAGAGTGGGACACAACTTAGCAACTAAACAACAAATTGTTTAAGGCAGGATAAACATAGCTATCCAGTATTTTTGTCTGGGAAACTCCATGGACAGAGGAGCCTGGCAGGTAGTCCATGGGGTTGCAGAGGGCTGGGCAAGACTGAACAACTAACACATACACACAGACCACATATAGTTACATTTTTTCTTAAAAAGTTCCCATCTCATTCATTTGTCACAGGAAGTATTTAATCAGAAACCATCAAGGCTTTGTCAAGAATATTATGTAATTTCTTTAAGGACAACAACAAGGGTAACTATATTGAATAATGGCTGTAGCAATTTCCAAATCTGAGAGTGTACAATTGTGTTAATAATAACCCTGCTATCCCATTCCAGATTCCTAACCTAAAACTTCACGTAAATTGTGCATATTGACATCCAAAGTAGTTTCACCTCTTGTTTTGTTTTTTCTTTGTGTGTGTGTGTGTGGTTTATATGTTAGTTTGAGTTCTTTCCAGGTCCCTTAGTGTAGTCTGTTACACATGTAAACACATGTGTAACTTCTTCCCTAGGAAGATGTTCTTTGAAATCAGGTTCTCTGAATGGTAAATATGTTTATGTCTATCTCCTACAGTTTAGTAGCATAGGGATATACTTAATGGCAATAATATTATTGTTAAAATGTGCAAGTAATTTTACAGATCGTTCATATTCTGAGTTTTGATCAAACCAATATATGCCTCTCTATATGTAGAGACAGAGTTATTGCAGTTTTCAAATTAAGTACTTTTGTGAAACAATCAGTTTACTAAAGGTAGAGGGCAGACAGGTGAGAAACTATTTCCCTTAAATGTACAGTTCACCCAGTGCATTATTATCAGGTATGATGCTTATTAAAATCTCCAAGTAGTGGAGGTTGGAATTGGAATGACAGGAGCTTAGATCTATATTTTTTAAAGGATTACAGGACAATTCTCATGAACACTAAACAGAAAAAATAAGCTCTGATCTAAGAAATTGTTTTCTCTCCAGCAAGGATTTGTTTACAATCCTAAACTCCGTGTTCCCACATGAACAGGCACGATTAACTATGCCTCACAAGTAATTTTGTTAGCACTGTTTGCTCTGCTTTATTGTTATTCTGCTCTTTGTGGAACTTACCTAATAAGGAAGAAGGAAAACTAATAGGTGTCCTCAAGAGTGTACATACTTACCATACTGCAGAGTGTGGCCGTATCTTTAAACTAGTGTCTTATTTAGCTTTGAAATAAGAACAAGCATATAATACTATTTTCATTCACCTGACAAATCAATGGTGGTTCTTTTATTTATTTAACCTTTGCAGGCAAATCATTTATTTAACCTTTGCAAGTAGGTCATTTAAAACATGAAGGATATTGTGAATGAATTTCCATGCAGGTAGTACTTTTTGCTGGGTTGGGAAGATCCCCTGGAGGAGAGCATGGCAACCCACTCCAGTATTCTTGTCTGGAGAATCCCCATGGACAGAGGAGCCTGGTAGGCTAGTCCATTGGGTTGCAAAGAGTTGGATATGACTGAGCAACTAAGCACAGAATAGTAATTTTTGCAATTGGAGTGGAAGTTATCTTTTAATCCGTTCAAGCCAAGATCTTCAAGCCTAATATGTATATGACATAAAACATTAAAATCTATCAAAGATTTGCTTTAATGCGGCTCTCTGCACTTTGTGTACATAGTGAAACAGTGCAGAGTACTGGGAAGAACACTGCAGTGAAACTCAGGAGATCTGGGTTCTGTTGATGAGTTGGTTTTTGAATGTTCTTCACACTGTTCCTCCATCAGTAAAATCAGGAGATTGAAATACATTCCAAGTAAATTCCCTTTCTGTTCTAAAGTCATATTTCCATTTAACTTTCTAGACCCAAGAAACTAATATGCATTTGTATATAAATTATATATAAATAAATGCATGTGTATTATATATACATACACACACACACACACGTATAAAATGACAAAACAAGAGCACATATAGGTATAGAGTTTGGAAGAAAAATATTCCTGAGAATCAGTTTATAAAAATTTTAATGAGGTGTGTTTTTTGTTTCAAAAACAAAATTTTTCAGTTTTCTAACATGGTAACAAGAAGTTGCTCCTTCTGAGAAAAATGATTTTTAGACACTATGTTCTTTTGAAGTTCCTAGAAGTTTTTATTGAGCTGCACAGAATAAAGTCTATTTGAACATGATATGCTGTAACATGATGCATCAAAAATGTCAAGCTGTTTTACATTTCAGAGTCTCACAGTAATAAAAAGTGTCCTATTATCCATTAAATATAACATCTTTACAGAAGAACGCTGATAGGAAGAGCTTTAGAAATTTGAACAGCTTAATGATACCACCGAGCACATTGAGTTTGTTATTCACGATGACTGTGTTGTCTTTGGGCATCCTAATTGTGACTATTTTATTACCTCTTATACTTTTATTACTGTGTTATTCATTTGTATCATAGTGTATGACAGTGAGCAGAAGTCCAAAACATAATTAAAATATGAAACGCTTGCACAGTTCAGATGTAATGTGTGGGTTTTGTTTCTTTTAATACCTCTTTCTGCTCACCTTGTAGTAGAATGTATAGTGAAAAGTGATATAGTCAGTCTTTCCTTGAATTATTTTGGGAGGGAAACTTTAAAGGGCTTTGTTTTATCTATATCATTTATGTTCTTGCTTTCATTTTTGTCTTCATCTTTCTAATGTAAAGTTGGATTTCTTAGAGTGGCATACAGTGCTGTTTTCAAGTTACCAGTAGAATGATCTACCTCAGATACTTTGTGAATTCTCTTGCCCTAGGCTTAGTATTGCTTGATGGTACTGTTTTATCAACTTTTTTGCCTGATAATGAGAAAACTGACAAAATAAGTTCAATTTTAAAATGTGTGTTTTTCAAGTTTTTTTTTTTTGAGGTGAGGATTGTCTACATATACAAATTCTTCATAGTATTTTTAAATTGACTTCAGTTATATAAATATTTTTAAACTGCCAGTTATAAAGAAGCATCTGGTTTATTCAGTAAACATATATTTAAATGCACTAAAGGCTTTCTATACAGAGTTGAGTGTGATGAAAGGCTCGAGCGTAGTAGGTGAATGACCTGGTTTCAGATTCTGTCGTTCCTACCTTCTTTAATTGCTGTAAAATATTAGGCAACATTAACCTTGAATTTAAATTTTCTCATTGCAAACTATGCAAAAGATCCGCTATTACTACAGTATTCAGGAATAGACTAGAAAATTATTATGGGAAGATATGTAGAAGAGACATAAACATCACATGCATGATTGGATTATACCTTTAAGGTTGTTCACAATTTTGAGAGTCTGTTATTCTGTATACAGAATTATTAATTATCATTTAGATGTATATTAGCATCATATTTCGATTATCAAGGATACATTTCCAATTCTCCTTAGAACTCTATGTGATGTGTGTATGTCTGTGTGTATTTGTGTGTAGAATGTCAGTTTGACTAAGCTTATACTTCATTATTGGTTCCTTTATAATTTTGTATATTTATTGTACACATGCAATGTGTCTACACTATTCTAGGCACTAGGATTTCTTTAGGGGAGCACGTGTACATACAGAAACTCACAAAATATTTAAGTAATTGCAAAGTAATAAAGCTATGTAAAGCAAAGCAGAGCTAAGGAGAAGGGAGCTGGGATGCATTTTTCACTTAAATGGCCGAAGTTGATGTCACTGAAGAGGTGTTATCTGAAGTGGTTCAGGGGAATAGGCAAGCAGATATCCGGAGAACAACATCTCAAGAGAGAGGTATACTAGTGCTAACCTTTAGAGCATAAGTATATGTCCGGCGTGTTCAGTGAGGAGGTCAGGCGGCTGGAGGTGAGTGAGTGAGGGAGCGATTAGCTCAGAAAGGAAGTGAAGCTGTTTTCGTAGTCACTGTAGTACCTTCCTGATGCTCGTACTGACTTGAGTTTCACTCTAAGAAGAGGAACTAGTAGATGGAGCAGAGGAAAGATTTGATCTGATTTAGATTTTACAAG
Source organism: Cervus canadensis (assembly GCF_019320065.1). Taxonomy (NCBI): domain Eukaryota; kingdom Metazoa; phylum Chordata; class Mammalia; order Artiodactyla; family Cervidae; genus Cervus; species Cervus canadensis. The sequence goes on from NC_057388.1 coordinate 80,253,144, forward strand.
GATCACTGGATGTTGTGTTGAAATCATTTGCACATAGGTGGAAATGGGAAAACCAGTTGAGAGATGATTTCAGAATCATTGGAATAATAATCATGGCTTGGCATCAGTGTGGTACCAGTGAAAATTTTCAGAAGGGTTCTGAAGATGCTACAACAAGATTTCCCCCAAGTTGGATATGAATGTGAGAAGGGAAAAATCAGGAATGAGGCCAAGATTTTTTTTAGCAACTAAAACGATGGGTCATCCATTTAAATGAGAGGAAAAAAAAAGCCTGAGTGTAATAGGTTTACAGGGCAAAAGATTGAGAAGTTTAGTTTTGGGCATGTCAGTTGGCGGTATCTGTTGACAACTCAATTCATCTGACAGGTAGGTAGTTGTATATATGAGTTTGAGGTTCAGAAGACATGTCTGAACAAGAAGTATAAATTTGGGTGCCAAGGACTTATTGCTGTTATTAAAATTAATATGCTGATTGAGGTCATAGTGTAGTGGATGCAGACAGAGAAGAGGAGAGAATAGAAGATTGAAATCTGAGGAACTCTAAGAGATCTGGAAGAGGAGGAAAAACCAACAAAGATTGAGATGTAAAAATTATATCGCTAGCAAGAACCATGGTGGTGTTATCATGGAAACCAAGTGAAAAAAATATGTCAGGGACAATGTACTTGCTGTTGATTTGTATGATAAGAACTGATTAGTATGATCCTATCTCAAGATATTTTGCTGCAAAAATGAGATGATAATCAGTTATAGCTGTTAGGTGAAATGGGGTTTAAAGGATGATTCTTTTAAAATAGTACAAATAACCTTTTTGCTGGTGGTGATTTTCTATACTACATAAGAAAAAAGTAACAATGCAGAGAAAATGGAATCAATTCCATTGTGCAGTTATTGGATAGATGATGGAAATTGTATTTAGTGCAGGAGGGAAGGTTTCAGAGTGGAGTAAATACCATTTATTTTTGGAAACTTAAGAGAAATCAAAGTATATGGGTTCAATTGTGGGTGGACCAACCTAGACAGCATATTAAAAAGCAGAGACATTACTTTGCCAACAAAGGTCCGTCTAGTCAAGGCTATGATTTTTCCGGTAGTCATGTATGGATGTGATAGTTGGACTATAAAGAAAGCTGAGCACCGAAGAATTGATGCTTTTGTTGTTTTTTTTTTTAATTTATTTATTTTTTCCATTATTTTTATTAGTTGAAGGCTAACTACTTTACAATATTGTAGTAGTTTTTGCCATACATTGACATGAATCAGCCATGGACTTACATGTATTCCCAATCCTGATCCCCGCTCCCACCTCCCTCTCTACCCGATCCCTCTGAGTCTTCCCAGTGCGCCAGCCCCGAGCACTTGTCTCATGCATCCAACCTGGGCTGGTGATCTGTTTCACCCTTGATAATATACATGTTTTGATGCTGTTCTCTCTAAACATCCCACCCTCGCCTTCTCCCACAGAGTCCAAAAGTCTATTCTGTACATCTGTGTCTCTTTTTCTGTTTTGCATATAGGGTTATCATTACCATCTTTCTAAATTCCATATATATGCATTAGTATACTGTATTGGTCTTTATCTTTCTGGCTTACTTCACTCTGTATAATGGGCTACTGTGGTGTTGGAGAAGACTTTTGAGAGTCCCTTGGACTGCAAGGAGATCCAACCAGTCCATTCTAAAGGAGATCAGTCCTGGGTGTTCATTGTAGGAACTGATGTTGAAGCTGAAACTCCAATATTTTGGCCACCTGATGTGAAGAGTTGACTCATTGGAAAAAGACCCTGATGCTGGGAAAGATTGAGGGCAGGAGGAGAAGGGGACGACAGAGGATGAGATGGTTGGATGGCATCACTGACTCAATGGACATGAGTTTGGGTAAACTCCGGGAGTTGGTGATGGACAGAGAGGCCTGGCATGCTGCAGTCCATGGGGCCACAAAGAGTCAGACACAACTGATCGACTGAACTGAACTGAACTGACATGTGACTGTGAGCGTTTTCTGGAGCTTCTTTCTAGTCATTTCAGTTTTCTCAGTAGAGGCAAAGCTGAGCTATTAACTGGGAGTATTACGACAGAGGTGCTGGAAATTTAAGAATAAAGAAGAAAGTATGAATTCCTTCATGGGTGGAAAGTACATGTACTAGTGAAATATGGTATGATTTTGGGCAGCCTTCAGGGTCCTCAAGCACTTTTTCAAACTGAATTTAAAGTGAGATCATTCAGAATTGCTGTGTGTTTCTGCAGGCATATTTAGCTGCACAAGTGTAGGTATTGAAGAGGCAGAGAGTTAAATCCAAGTAGGACTGTAATTTTGCCTAGTGAAGGGAGTTGAGGGACATTGAAATGTGTGTCATTCAATTGATTGAAGATCCCAGTGGGCAGATGACTTGAGATACTGGAGCAAATGAGCTGGAAAGAGGAGATGATGGTCAGAGAACTGGATGCATAAAACAGATTGTGAAAGTATGGGTATTACTTGTAATGAATAGATCTAGAAATGACCATGGAGTTAATTGGCTGAGATAACAGGGAGGACAAGATATTTAAAAGAAAGAAGATTAAGCAAGCAAGAGGTCACATGTGAGAAAGAATCATATAAGTATACACTGAAGTTGTCAATAATTAAATCAAGAGTCATGTTGGAAAGAGTGATCATTAGGCAGGAGCTAAAATAGTTGGGAGACTTGGAGGAGTTAATTGGAAAGTCATTAAGTGACTGCAACAGTGAAGAAAATGGGCCATATAATCTGATGACAGGAGACTAGAAGCCAGGATTTATAGGGAGGAGATGAGAAAAATGGTATAGAAAGGATCATCATAATGCAAGTGGCCATCTTTCAGTGTGACCTTTCATAAAAGGCAATTTCTTACATGAGTTTTAAACTTTTTTTCTGTCCAGCTTGTGTTGAAACTCACTGAAATGGTTATAACTGTTTGAACTTTGCTATTTATATTTAGAATAGAGAAGAATAGTATTTCTGACACAAAGTGTCATGAAAAAGTACATAGGTGAGAGAGGCTAGAGAGAATTCTGTGTTGGAAAAAGCATGAAAGAAAAAAGCAGGTGTGGGTTCCAGTCTCGGCTCTGCCATTTGTGAGCGGCATGTTCGTTAGGTGTTTCACCTCTGCAGTGGGGATAAAAATAATGACCTCACAGAGCCCTTGTGAGGGGTAAGTACAATGATTTATGTAGAGCACCTGGCACAGAATAAACCTTCAATTAATGTGTGTTCCCGTCTTTAAAGTAGAGATTCAAATATTGAACATATTTACAAGGCACTGGAACAAAGATAGGCTTCTGAGGGAAATAATTTCTATTTCTATCACCACTGATAAATGATTCATGAACTCATTCATACACCAACTGTGTGTTATTTCAGTGACTTGAGAATGTGCTCATGGACTCTTAGAGATTTCCTTTTTTGATTTTCTAGCTTTATATGACTTATTATAACACCTATAGAGAATAACAATCAGAAGAAAATCTGGTCATGATTCTCTTTTCTAGTGAATACTAAAGCAAGTGTCCTTTTTTTGTTTTACTTTATAAAATTATGCAGATATATACTATATATTATGTGGTCATTGAACAGTATGTAAATATTTACAGGAAACATTTGGAGTATTTTATAATTAAACATTTAGAATATTTCATGAATAATGGAATGCATATAACTGATAATTTGTTGTTCAGTTGCTAAGTGACTTTTGTGACCTCATGGACTGTAACATGCCAGGATCCTTTGTCCTCTACTGTCTCCTGAAGTTTGTTCAAATTCATGTCCACTGAGTTGGTGATGCTGTCTAACCATCTCATCCTTTGCCACCCCCTTCTTTGGCCTTCAGTGTTTCCCAGTATCGAGATCTTTTCCAATTAGTTGGTTCTTCACAGCAGCTGAATGAGAATAGTATACCTTTAAAGACAATATGCATTTGTGATTAAAAATATGGTCATGCTGAATAAATGCTATTAAATAATTGTAATTGCTTATACACAGAATTTTAAAAAGTTTGAGTTACATTCTCAGTCATTTAAGATCAACAAGGGAAGTAAAATATCACCCACGAAAAACAGATTCCATATAAAGTTGTATATTGTGTCAAGAGGGAGGAGCTTCATTCCATGTCTTCATTCATGGAGGTATTTAGAACGTTTGACATCATTCAGGATAGTTTCTTTTTATTGAAATCACTGTATAAGCTGATGAGTATTTATGTTTATTTCCAGGAAAGGGTTTAGCACCTCAACTATCATTTTAGACACTACTAGATCCATAATTTTAGACTTGGAAAGAACTTTTGAGGTAATCTAGTCTTAAAAAGTCAAATGACCTTTCTAAAATATCACAGTTCATCCTAAATCTACATCTGGATATAAGTCTCCTAAAATTCTGCAGTTTAAGATTATTATGAAGGAAATCATATTTTCTGTTGTCTTAATTATAGCAACTGAAGTGTGCATATCTTATGTTGAAAGGGTCTTGACTAGATTGTCCTATTACTTTGAAAAATAGCTTAATTTAGCTGCAGTTTAAGGAAAAATAGAATAACTAATATGGCACACAAGTGGATATACATTAGAAAACAAATTGTGGAGAACAGACTATACCGCCTACTCAGAACTGAACCAGACAAGATAAAGCATGCAAGAACAGATATTGCAGTAATGAGAACACAGCTGTTTAGGATTCGACGGAAATGTGGGAGACATTATTCATGGAACAAAGAAAAGAAACTCAAGAGAACAGCTTTGAAGCAGCACCTTCATATTTAGCCTCATATTGCATATTTTACATATTTTAATCATATCTCACTTCCTCCAAAATAGATTTGAGATAGTTTATAGGAAGATAATGTTACAATAGCTTGAATGCAAGGATAAAAGCAGGGTTTGGGGTATTGCGATATAATACCAGATTGCTTATACTAGGTTACTAATGCCATGGGTAAACTTTTATTTAGGACAAAATTTTGGCATTTAGCTTCTTGGCATTCAAATCATAAAAGAAAAGCAATTTTTGGTAAAATAAGATATGATTTAGTAAAAAGAAGGAGCAGCTGGGCTTTTATCCTCCAATAATTCTGATCTCTAAGAGGAACTTATTTTGTAATTATTTAATAAGGCAGTTTTACAAGAGTTAGCTTCACCATCCTCCTGTGAAAGAATACTAAACTTTTATTTTTTGCCTGACTCTCTGTTGAATTCTTGGGACACAGATGAACAGGAAGCATCCCTACCCTTAAGGAGCTCACAGATAGTAAATAGGTAGTAAACTCGATCAATGAGTTATTTGTAAGCTATAATGGGAGCCCACAGGAAGGAGTGGTCAGCTCAGCCAAAGGAAGAAGACCCCATGTGGGAAGAAATATTGAGTTGATCTTAAAGTATGAATAGATCAAAGGTTAAAAGAGAAATGAGCAGAACTTTCTCTTATCTGAAAAAATGCATAATTTTGTGCAGGTATTTTTGAGAGAATCTTTGGAGAACCAAAACAGTAATGTTCAGATGCTTAAAATTTAGGAGAACTGGTTGGATAAAATGTACTAAAATTTGAGGAATGGGTGTTTGATTGATACCTTCAACCCTATTTAAACATGACTAGTCATGTATTTTTCACCCAGTAGTATTATTTTCTGTTACATAAGTTGGAAGATTGAGACATTTCCTGTTTTTAAAATGAAAGTCTGGATTATTTTTAATTGTGGTAAAATATATATAACATTGAATTTGTGATTTTAACCACTTTGTGTTATTGTATTGTTCAATATAAATTTATATTATTGTGCACCAAATCTCCAGAATTTTTACATCTTGCAAAACAAACTATATCCACCAAAACACGACTCCCGATTTTTAACCTCACCATTCCCTTTGATTCACCATGATGCTTTCTATGAATCTGACTACTCTAGATCTCTTACATAAGTAGAATCATAAAATAGTTTTTGATTGGCTTATTTCACTTAGCATAATGTCCCCAAAGTTCAGCCCTGTGGTCAGAATCTCCTTCCTTTTAAAGGCTGAACAGTATTCTAAGATATATATATTTGTTGTTGTTGTTGTTTAGTCACCAAGTCATGTCTGACTGTTTGCTGACTCCATGGATCATAGCCTGCCAGTCTCCCCTGTCCATGGGATTTCCCAGGCAAGACTATTGGAGTGGGTTGGGTTTCCATCTCCTTCTCCAGAGGCTCTTCCTGACTCATGGCTAGAACCTGCGTGTCCTGCGCTGGCAGGTAGATTCTTTACCACTGAGCCACCCGGGAAGCCCATTGTATATACATACCACATTTTATTTATCACTTATTTATCCATGGATGTATCTACCTTTTAACTGCTATGAATAGTGTGTTACTGTGAATATGGGCATACAAATATCTCGTAGAAACCCTATTTTCAATTCATTTGGATATATATCTAGAAGTGAAATTATTGAATATATGGTAATTTTAGTTTTAATTTTTTGAAGAATTACTATACTATTTTCAATAGCAACTGCACCACTAATAGTGCAGAAGAGTCCCACTTTCTCCACATTCTAATGTTGATTATTTTATTTTTTCTGATAGTAGCCATCCTGATGAATATAAATGATTTTATAAGTGGCTTTGATTTGCCTTTTCCCAGTAATTAGTGATGTTGAGCATGTTTTCTTATCCGTCTTGGCCATTTGTAATCGTCTATTAAAAAAATATCTATTCAAGGTCTTTGTCCGTTTTTAATTGAGTTATTTGGTTTTGTTTTATTGAGTTTTGGTTCTCTATATATTCTAAATATTAATGACTTTTATATATGTGATTTACAAATATTTCCCCCATTCTTTATGTTGCCTTCTCATGCTGTTGATTGTGTCACTCAGAAATGTTCTTTAAAGCAACTCAAAGGAAATCCAGTAGTTGAGATGTTCATGGATAGGGAGGGAGAACCTTTGCCCTGGCAGGCAAATGAGAATTTAAGATACTAATTAATTCTGTTTTAAAATATGGGTTGTTAATGCTCATCTTGACAAGGATGAGGTTATTGTATTTAAGTCCTTAAATGCAGCACAGATTATGCTGCCCCATGGCATATTTAATTAAAAAAAAAAGACAGTTTAAGCTGTAAAATGTTAACTTTTCCAAGTATGAGAAAAATGTATACTTACTGTGGAAGAAAGTAGTTTCTTCAAAATTTGCTGCTTTTATCTTTCATTTCTCTCTCTTAGTCTCTCTCCGTCTTTGTTTCTGTATCTCTCCCTCTGTAAATTTCTTTTTACTGTTCCTGCCTTACTGGTGCCTTGGTCTCTCTCTTATGGAACCTAGAATATGGTCTTGATGAAAATGTGAGAGAAGCTTCCTCTTAGATATGTCACTGACTGCTATGAGCATTATCAGTAATACAAGCTGTCATTTCTGTAGTACATACTCAGAGTGGTCTTATGCTCTGCTCTGAAAAGAAGGAGGATAGAACAGGTTATTTCCCAAGTAGTTCTTTTTCTCCAAATATTTAGTTCAATGAGGAAATTTGAGGCAATACAACTGGATGAAATATGTTTATGGCCTTCAGTGTTCCCTGAAACTATAAGATGAGTGATGTTATCCAAATAGGTAAGTCCAAATCTTTACATTGTTCTGAATTTTCCCAACCCAGGAATTAAACTGGGGTCTCCTGAAGTTGTTTCTAAGAGGGTTTAAACTCAAAAATGTTACTAGCATCTTTATGATTTGTTGCTTTGATGATTTCCAAGGTCTCTCTTTTTTTTAACCTTCCAATATATGGTTGTTAAGCTCATAATTTGGGTCTCTAACCCTTAAATACTCAAGTAATCCTAACAGGTTTGGGGCTTTGTATATACAGTTATGAAACAGAGACCTCATTCTTACCCAGCTTTTTAACATCTACATCTGGGCTTCACTTATATGGATTTGCAGACTCAGTGGCAACTTCATTAAGGAACTGAATAACCTCAAGAAGGAAGCCCTTATGTTTGACATTAGAAGGTACATTTTCTAGATGAAGATAAATTGGGAATTATTGAACACTATAGTGCTGCCTCTTTGATTTCAAATATGGTGATTTCTCTTAGGTATCCCACAAACCACCATTCTACAGAATGAAGTGATTATTACAGATGAGTCTGGCTACAGTTTTCCTCCTGTTATGGACTGAATGTTTGTGTCCCCCCAAAGTTTCTTTGTTGAAATCCTAACTCTCACGGGGATTGGCTTTAGGAGATGAGGGCATTTGGGAGGTAATTAGGCCATGATGGCAGAGCCCTTATACAAGGTACACCAAAGAACTAGCTTGCTCTGTCCACCACATGAGGTTATATCTAGAAGGTGCTATTTGCGAACCAGAAAGCAGGCTGTCTCCAGACCACAACTGAACTGTGAGAAGTTAATTTTCATTATAATAAGCCACCAGTCCATGGTATTTTGTTATAGCAGCCTGAGCAGACTGACACCTCCCTAAGAGGGCTAACAGGAAATGGCAACCCACTTCAGTATTCTTGCTGGGAAGTCCCATGGACAGAGGAGCCTGGCAGGCTACAGTCCATGGGGTTTCAAGAGTCAGACATGACTTAGCGATTAAGCCAGAACCAGAAGAAGGCTAACAGAGGCCTGGCTTCTGGAGATGCTGGTATCATTTGGAAGTCTTTCTGGATTGAACTTTATGAAGCCATTGCTGATCCTGTTACTAAAACCTCTCATGATTATTTTGTTGTTCAAATGATGTTAAAAGATTTAAAAGGCTCTCAGTTTAGAACCAAACAAACTGGGCTCATGTGCCTAAACAAAGATAATATATATCTTGCTAGATAAAAGTCCAGTCTTCTTATCTGAGTCAGGAGCTTAGCACTAACCATTTTTGTGCATGCAGAGTAGCTGAGAAATAGTTCCTGTGTTTTGAACAGAGATCAGAAGAGCTAGCCTGCTTGATCCTCCATAAAACTGACCAAAACATACTTGACAACCTCATTGTAAGTAAAAGCAGCCTCCTAGATTCAGCATACTTTCTAACAAAGAATGTCAAAGACCAAAGAGAAAGGGTCCTATCTTGCTGCACCTTAATAGATGCTGCTTTACCCATTATTAAATATATATTTAGACACTTCCTTGTGGTTAACACTCTATGCTTTCAATGCAGGGGAGGCAGGTTTGAACACATGCCATGTGGTATGGACAAAATTTTTTAAAAAGGTATGTTTAGGGATTAACCATATCTTTATTTTTTAGATATAAGATTGTATATTTCTGAGTTTTTGTGTATTTATTTAACTGTTGTTTCTTAGTTCCTATAGCTTACTGGAGTGTCCTTGAGGAGACAGATGTCATGCCTTACTCATCAGTGTATCACTGGTGGTAGAGTGGGACTTGAACATAAATAACCTACCTAGAGAGTCCATAATAATATACCAAACACTCAATAAATATTTGTTGAAAATGTGAGTGAACATGTTGGCATATATATTTGTGTTATAGGTTCCAAAGAATAATTTTAATTGACCCACTCTAGAATTGGCATCATTCCACTCTGTTAACATCTCACCATGTGTCCCATTTATGGCAAGTATGCCATAACCTATTTCTCAATTTTCTTAAGAAATTCTGTTTTGTTCTTCTACATCCACCTGAAGATGACTCACCATGCTTTCCTGAAATCTCTCATGGATTAATTAGATGAATATCTCAAATTGTGGGTGAAATACAAGACCTTCACCATCATCACCACCACTACCATTCCTACCACCATCAGTACCACCGTAACCATCACCAACACCACCTAACCATCGTGTATGGTCTACACCCTGCACACACACACACACACACACACACACACACACACGATGCTTTCCTAGGGAATGTGAACATTTTAATGGTGTCTTTCTAAATTTAATCCACCTACCTTCAGTGTTTAGCCCAGAGAAGTAAATATGAGTAAAATAGCCTTAAGTATAGCCGCTCGTCTCAGGTAATATCTTTGGATGGATTCTCATTGTGGAAATTCTTGATTTTTTTGGTCTTCTTTTTTGTCCGGAGTGCATAGTTGCTATCCTGGCTATGCAAATTTGCCCTGTCACTAAATCTTTTTCATGGAACTTCACTGTCTATAAAGGGGAGCTTTTAAATTTCTATATTATTGAAGATACCATGCAAATTAATTTATTCAACAAATGTTTTTGAGCAGCAATTATAGCCCAGATACTGTTCTATATACTTTATCACTGAGCAAACCCTGCAAAGACTCTGACCCTCTTGGGGATTTAATTTTAAATTTTGTTTATCAGTTATGTTATTGTTTCTCTATCTTTTACTCTTTTTAGTCTGTAGTTCATTATAGACATCATAAAAACAATGAGATCTTAATGTTGTATATTATTCCTTCCATCAAGTGCTTTTTTAGTGCCTTAAAAAATGCAATAGACAGTAGTTGAATTATATATATGACAGGTAGATACACTATATTGTATATAAATGTCTCTCTGTCATTTAATGGATAAAAAGTTTTGATAACCTGATATAACATTATATAGATAAGATTTTTACAGATTTTGCAGGTGTATAAAATAATATTTACGAAGTAATTTTATCAGTGTTTATAAAAACTACTAAATTATTAAAGTTTTCATCTGTTACCATTAAGTGAGGTTCTCTACATGTTCCATGCAAGAAAACAGGCATCATTTTTATTGTTAGCATAGTTCATTTTATCAGCCAGTTTATTTTATTAAATTGCAGAATCTCATGCTAATACAGTGTTAAGATTACAGATTTCAACCTTCATAACTCAATAAAATGAAAAGTTAGAGTTTTAATAACAGCATTAATTTCCTTACATTTCTTAAGCCTTATAATAAAGTGTACATTTAGAACACTAACCAGCAGTACCGGAATTATATATAATCAATGTTGGACAAGTTAATTTTACTAGGAGGATCTTAACTTTCACATTCTCCGATTTGTTTTTAAATTTACAGCTTGATCAGTGCACTAATGGAAAGATTTTGCATTTAATTTTCTAATTTTTATGAAGCAGACAAGAACAGATAATAAAGGTAGAAAAGTTGATCGTGATTATTTCAGCCTGATGACTATTTTATTAGATAATTTAGAGACAACCCTGTGAATTTTTAATCAGTGTGTTTGATTTCAGAATGCTTATGCTTATAACATGTCCGTGATAGTTCTACCTTGGTTTCTTAGAAAATTTCAACTTAAGAGACAGATTTCAATTCACATGATAGCTTGTAGCTGAATACCTGTTATATATTGCAAGTAAAATTGTCAAGTCCTAAATTGTCATTCCATTCATGCTTTCAATTTGACAGGTACTGATTTAAGCAACATACACTCAGTTCCACTATGTGTATTTAATTGTTAAATCACTTATAAACTTCAACAACGTAAAACTGAATCCAAATAAATAGCTACCTTAAGCTGGTACATTCCTACAAAATGTTGTCATAAAGTTATTTGAATGAAGTTATTAAAATAAAAATGGCTGTTAGTTATTGAAGGAGAGTAATGACTTCAATCAAATGATATTTTTTATAAAAATCTTGTGAATTATCTACATTAAGTATGTAAATTATTCTATTATGACAGAAAAGCCATAGTTTTTTAGAAAGCATTTCTATGCATTATGATTACATATTATATAAGCTTTATTTTGTATTGCATATTACAGTTTGTATTTTATGTTACATATGTTGTATAGTATATATTCATGGCATATTGTGTCATATGTTACATATATTATGTATCATAGTTATATTTTTTTAAATTTACTCATTGGTTTAAGTGGGACCACCTAAAAAAATCTGAGAGAATGCACACACACACACAAAATCCAAGATTACAATCATCTTTCTAAGCGCCCAGCAGTGTTGGCAGCAGGCAAACACAAAGTACGCTGTAAAGAAAAATTGACAGCGCGATTTAATGTTTTTATTTATTGACTCTTGTTCAGAGTTCAGGTGCTTGGCTTCAGGTTTGTGGATTTCATTTTTATTTTCAAAGTTCAGATAAATATAGATCTGGTAGGCAGTTGTCTTTATTGTTTGATTTGACATATTCCAAAAAATTGTATGCTGAAAAACATATCTCCACCTGTCTGCCATGAACACAGCTAACTTCTGGTTCCATATTCTCTTGTCATCTTCTGTAACAATGGTTATTAACCTTATCTGGATCACAGACCTCTTTTGAGGATATGAAGAAAGCAATAGACATTCTTCCCTCCAACATGCATACATGCTATCCAGTGAAAATGACATATATATAACTTAATGAGTTTTATACATCCACTCTACCCTTCCTCAAGCCAATCAGTGGACATGTGATGACTTGCTTTTACAAGTTTTTAGAAGGAATATGTTTTTTAAATGGTTTAGGATTTTGCCAGTTGGGGCAATCTGTCAGCAGGTTAATCCTAGTATGTAATTTAGCTTGTATATGTTTATCTAATACAGTATATTTATATCTAGTAATTAGGTAGAATCTTCAAGAATTGAGACATATGACAAAAAATTCAAACTCAAAGTCTACATTTGTAGATAATTCAGAAAACACTTTGCAATCATTAACTGGTAATTATTAAGCAGAGTACCTTGGACAACAAGGAGATCCAACCAGTCCATCCTAAACAAAATCAGTCCTGAATATTCACTGAAAGGACTGATGTTGAAGCTGAAACTCCAATACTTTGGCCACCTGATAAGAAGAACTGACTCATTTGAAAAGACTCTGATGCTGGGAAAGAGTGAAGGCGGGAGCAGAAGGGGACAACAGAGGATGAGATGGTTGGATGGCATCACCAATTCAATGGACATGAGTTTGAGTAAACTACGGGCGTTGGTGATGGACAGGGAGGCCTGGTGTGCTGCAGTCCATGGGGTTGCAAAGAGTCAGACACGACTGAGTGATTGAACTGAACTGAACTGAACTGATGTTTCAAGGGCTTCCCAGGTGGTGCAGTGGTAAAGAATCTGCCTTCCAATGCAGGAGATTCAGGTTCAATCCCTGGCTCAGGAAGATTCCCTGGAGAAGGAAATGGCAACCACTCCAGTGTTCTTGCTTGGAAAATTCCATGGATGAAGGAGTCTGGCAGGTTACAGTCCATGGGTTTGCAGAGTCAGACAGGACTGAGCATGGATGCACACATTCTCCGTGTTTCAAATGCAGTTCTACACCTTGGGATAAAGTGAAGATAGAGTTTCTAACTTCAAGGAGATCATAATCTAGGAGTGAGAAAGACATGTCAGATAATGTTTACAGTAAAGGAAGGATTTTAAGGAGGAAATTGACAAAATAATCATCCCTATCATTTATTAACAGCTCACTAGATGTCAGGCTGTGTGATAACACTCTCTGTGAACTTACTTCGATAACACCCTATGGGAATTATCTCATCTGTCTTTGCAACCATGTGTGATAAATACTTTTACTAATTTTGTCTTTCATAAAGGCAAAAGTATAACAAAAAGAACCTGAGTAATTTGCCAAGGTCACTCAGCTAGGAGGTGGCAGAGGAAGGAATTGAGCTTGATTTGTTGACACAGAGCCTCTGTTTCTCAATATTGCATCATCAAAATTTGTAACTTCAGTAGGAGAGTAGGGGTTGAATAGGAGATTAGGGGAAGAAAACTAGTTTTAGGGCAGGTTTTTTTTTTTTTTTTTTTGAGATGCTAAAGGCGTAAACTAATTCAATCTTGATAGTGTTAGACAGAACTGATTATATGGAAGACTTTGGACTTGGTGACTGATTATATATAAACAGTGAAAGTGTTAGTCACTCAGTTATGTCTAACTCATTGTGACCTCATGGACTGTAACCCACCACGCTCCTCTGTCCTTGGGATTTTCCAGGCAAGAATACTGGAGTGGGTTTCCGTTTCCTTCTCCAATACATAATCAGTTAAGGAGAAAATAATCAAGAGTGGCTACCAGGTTTTTAGCTTGAGTGACTTGTGTAATGATGGTGTCAGAGATAGGAAATGAAAGATGAATAGCATGAGGAAAAAGAAGAAATATGACCAATAATCAATTAAGATTCTTGAAATAGCAGTACCGATAAGACATCTAGTGGACCTTTGAACATAGGGGTCAGGAGCTCAAGAAAGGGTTTTGAATTTGTGCAGGGTCCTCAAATTATGCTCCACAGCCACCTAAGGGGTCTCTAAGATCGCTCAGGGAATCCGTGGGGTCAAACATTCTAAATAATGTCTTAAGTGTTTGTCTTTTTTCACCATCTTGATATTTGCATCGATGCTGCAATAATAATAATGAATAGAGGTGCCTTAGCACAAATGAAGGCAGGGACATCAAATTTTCACATTCTTCATGCCATATTTTCACTGCTTAAAAATAAAGAGCCAGTTTCACTTATGAATGTGGAAGCAGTAATTAGCAATATTAATCTTAGTAAATTTCAACCTTTGAAATTTTTAATATTTAAATGTTTTGGGTGATGAAACGGTAAATATTCACAGAGCACATCTGCTTCAAACAAAATACTCTGCTTGTCTCAAGAAGAAATACTTGTGCACGTGCTCAAGTGGCAGACTGAAGTAGCCACTTTTTTCATGTGATACCATTGGGTTTTTTTGAAAGAACAATTGATATGCCTCCTGTGATTACTGAGATGTGTGTATTTGGCAGACATTTCTTCAGATATGAGTGAAGTGAGCCTGTCATAATCACTACCATTAATTTTTCAGCTTTCTAATACTTAAGAGACTTCTATGATAATGTTGGTGGTGATGTTGACTTGTGTTTTTTTTTATATTTGGCATATAATGAAATGTGACAACACCTGAAAAATGAATATAACTCAGGGAACTGTGTTTTACAAATGACAAATGTCCAGTGCAGGATGTTACAAAATTATGCATGGGCAAAAGATGAATTTAAAGCACAAAATACAGGAATGGATTTTAATGTAAAAGAATATCAAAAGTTCATTGATGGGTTTTCCGATTCCACCTTAGAACTACTTTAAGAAACTGCACTTGTCAAGATTTGATATGGTACCAAAAAAGAATATCCATAATTATCTGAGAATGCTATTAAAATGCACCACCTTTTCCCAAATAAATATCTTTTTTAGGCAGAATTGTCTTCATATATTTCAACCAAGAGAACATATTAACAGATTGAATACAAAAGCAGACAGGAGAATCCAGCTCTCTTCTATTAACCTAGTCAGTAAAGGGATTTGCTGGAATGAAAAACAAAGAGCCACTCTTTTAATTTATTTGAGAAAGTATAGTTATTTTTAATGATAAAGATGTTATTTATGTGAGCAGATAATGAGTTTATTATTGCTTTTTTAAAGTAATAAAAAGTTTAAATTAAAAAGTTAGAGTGTATTGGTTGATTTAGAAGCGGTTTCACTCTCAGTTCTAACAGAAAAGATATAGCTCAGCCACTCGCCATTCCCTGAGGTTTCTTTTAGATAATCTTGTGGCCCTTTGCATATGATTTCCATTGCAGAAATGTGTCCACACACATACACATAAAAAAATCATGTGACTAAGGAGATGCTTATTTGATATAAGCACATATGCTTTAAGGGAATTTTTATTTTGCTTTAGTAACTTTAATTAGATATATACTAGACAGAACTCATAACATTTTATATATTAGATATAAATTTTGTAAACTGCAATACTCTTTAGCTTATATATTTATCCAAAATATATTCAAATGAATAACATTGAGACATATTTTTGGAAGAAATAAAGAAATCATCAAGTCAGTATCCTGGTAAATTTAATCATTCTTCTTAAACCTTATCCATCTAAACAACCTCTTCATTGCTTCATTGTGTATTGAAGCTCACGTGTCTTCTAATAAGAAATTCATACAGCAGAAACCATAGCTTTATCAATTTATATAGTTATTTATAATTTTGAGAAACATACTTGATAGTATTTCTAAATCCTCCATGAAAGTTTTCTTATAATAAATGAAAATATTTCTTATCACTTGAGAAAATCTCCATAATTAATTTGTACTTAGGTACTCAGAGAACTTGTTTTTGTTTTTCCTAAATTATAGTAAGGAGCTTTAAAAATGTTACATTTTAGAGGTAAGAGCTGCTACATATCAAATAACTCATTTAGATGAGGAAAAGTTATGAGAAAGGACAAACTCATCTCAATGGAGTATGAATTCTGTGATTCCTATGTATTAACCTTGAACTGAGGCAGGGCGCCTAATTCTATATGCCAACTCCAAATCAGTGATACTCTAATGGAAAACTACTGAGATGTTATATGCTCCCTGAGCAGATAGAACGCCATCCCTGGTGATTATATAATTATAACATTTTTTTCCAAAGCCATGAAATAATGTGTGCTCCCAGAGGTATGCCATTAACATCATACAAACTATAATTACACTGCTGAGAGTAGCTGCTTTAAGGATAAGAGCAAAGAGTAAGCTCTTTCTTTATAAATATGAAATCTTAATACATTGTAATGGGAATTCTATATCATGGATAAATAGTTTGAATGACCACAGGTCCTACAGTAGTGAATCATGACAGTAGGTAAGAAATGAGATGATTGTAAAATTGAAATTCTGTTGTCATGATTTAGTTGAAAACAGTTGATCAAAATAGAGGACCCCAGTTTGCCTCACTGTTTGGGTATAACCAAGTGTGGAATGTTGGTAAAATCAAGAAATAACTAAAATGGAAGGAGGAAAAAAATTCACGATTTTCATTTCTTCCTCCTCCCTTGCTATCAGCTCCTTTTTGGCTTGTCATATTTTATTCTCCAGCATAGACTAAGAATCTAATATTTCACAGTACTCTCACTGTCTCTGTATCTTCTTTTATTTTGGTCACATTCTCCAGACTGCTCTCAAGCTCCATGTGAATCCAGTCATTCTCTTTTATGTTACTTCCAGGCTAGTTAGTATTGCTGGAAAGAATTACATGCCCCTGTGGATAGATATCTATAAAAAGTTAAGGTAACAGACCACACTGTACTTTTCAGTACTGCTTTGCCCCTAGTAAGCTCTTTATTTATTCATTTATTTTTTGTTATTGTCTCTCAACTTCACCAGCATCTATCAGACTTCTCATAATACATTCACTGCCTTTTGTCATGTTTATTCGTTCCCTAATTTATTCTTTTTCTAATTGTACTATGTAAAATTGTCAAAATAGCCAACATGTATTAAGCAAGTGTCATCAGAAATTAGAGTCAGTGCTTAACAATTTCTTTTAATTCTAACAATAGTGAAAGTTAAGTGTTATTATTATTACCCAATTTTTAAATGATTAAATTGAAGACCACCTACACAGTTGTTAACTAGAGGAGCCAGGATTCAAAGTCGGGGTTTTATGACTCCCAAATCAAAATCATTTCCATTACAGTGCACTCTCCCTGTTTTACACTGGGATTCTTAAGTGATTTTAACACTCCTGGACTAGGAGTAGTTTAAATCTTCCTTAAAGAGTACTTTCCTCTATAAGAATCTGAAATTCACTCATTTGTGCATATAAACATTTAATCATCTAACATTATTGCAGTGAATCAAATACCCTGAGCAGTATAAGAGATTTTTTTTTAATTGGATTATTTTATTTCCTGCCCTGGAGAGCATCGACGTCAAATAAGGGAGATATGAGAAGTATTTAGTAAGTACAAGTATATGTTAGTTTTCCAGGGCTGCCATAACAAAATATCCCAACCTGGACGTCTTAAATAAAAGAAATTCCCTCTCGCAGCTCTGTAAACTGTCATCCAAGATCAAGGTGTTTGCAGGTTGGTTTCTCTTGAGGCCTCTCTCCTCAGGTTGCAGACAACTGCCTCCCTGCCCTACCCTCATTTGGCCTTTCCTCTGTGTGTGTACTCCTGGTGTCTCTTACTCTTAAAAGAACACCAGTTCTAGGATTAGAGACCTACCCTTTGACTTCATTTAACTTTAATTACCCCTTTAAATATCCTATCTCTAAATACATTGTTGAGGAGAGAGAAGTTGGACTTCAGCATATGGATTTGGGGAGGACATAACTCAGTACATAACAGGCGGCAAATATGATAATTGTCACCAATGAGTTGTTGTTTTTTTTAAATACATACCATGGGTGTTTAGAAAATTGAGAGTTAAGTGTAGTATGGATGGAGATGATTCTGACACATGTACTGGAGTAAAGGAGATCAAAACTAGAACTTAATGGATGATTATAACCTGAAGAAATTTTGACACAGGAGAAACACTACTTATAATGGAAATTTGTAAGAGCAAAGGTTCTATAGGAATTAATGAGGTGTGTATAACTCTTGTGGACCACAAGCTTTGGAAGTTGTGGCAATACAGATGGTGATGGCTTTGAAAAATCCTCGCAAAGTTGGCATTAGGCTAGTCCTTCTTCATCCATAGCAGAATTTAGCAGAGACTTAGGGTGTTTTGTTTTAAATTTCAATATATAATCCAAACTGGATTGATTTAAAGTTAACATGATCTGTTGGTGTTAGACGATGTAAATAATTCCCATCATCAGACTGAGTTCAAACTTTTCATTTTAGTGCTGTAATGCCTCCAATTTAAGGTTTCATTTTGTCTTGGCTATACTCTGTGTTTCTGCTAGCTCAATATCAGCAGTATCCTTGATGTATAGACCTTGTATCTAAATCTATCCTTATGCATTTGCTCATCAAATTATCTTACCTGAAGCTCTTGACCCAACACCTCTTCATTATTTTAATTGCTTTGTAAAGGCTATCTTTAAGATCAGTTTCCACAGAGGTAAACCTTGCTTGAGGTTTATAATCAGTGAACTCTTAAACTGTATTTAGGGAAGTATCTGATAATATGCTGTCTTGCGTATAACATTGGATATTCCATGGAGTAAATTTTGTCTCACGAAAGCAAGGATCTCATTTGCTGCCTCTGCATTGCATGTGCCTACAATACATACATTGTAACCCTTTTTGCTACAACAGCAGGGGCTATTCTGTGGCATAGGTAATTAAAAAGAGAGAGAAAAAGTGACCCTCACTAGCTGTAGGTAGCATTCATTCATTGTTCTTTAGTGTTTCATCTTTCCCACTGTGTGTCATAAGGGATGGTAGTGGTATTTTACAAACTGGAATAAATCAGGTTATGATACTCAGCGCTTTCTATAATGGAACAGATTGAGCTCTGTCCAAAGCCTACCTTATAAATAGCAACTTTGGAAAAGATTTTATATGCTGTGCTTAAATAATTTCATGAATTTTCTGCCAATAAAGGTGCCTTTCCTCTCTTTGTAACAACACATTCTGTACAAGTAGTTATCTGATAGTATATGGGAGGACGGGAAATTGTTTTATATTCGCCTCTCTGGTGACCTTTTAAACATAGCGGGGCTTGTACCATAATCAGCGTAGCCCATGAAATGTTGGACGTCTCTAAGCATTTCAGATATTGTAAGACTTCATGATATTTTAAGATTTTATGTATCTTCACAATGTTGAGTACCTGTGCAATTAAAAACTATATAATATTAAGTCTATTTTGTACAAATGGCAAGGTAAATTTTCATTCTCATTGTTTCCCCTGTCTTTTCCATAAAAATAATGGCCAATATAAATAAGGAACCAACCTAGACAGCATATTAAAAAGCAGAGACATTACTTTGTCAACAAATCTGTCTAGTCAAAGCTGTGGTTTTTCCAGTAGTCATGTGTGGATATGAGAGTTGGACTTATAAAGAAAGCTGAGTGCCAAAGAATTAATGCTTTTGAACTGTGGTGCTGGAGAAGACTCTCAAGAGTCCATTGGACTTCAGAGAGATCAAACCAGCTAGTCCTAAAGGAAGTCAGTCCTGAATATTCATTGGAAGGACTGATGCTGAAGCTGAAACTCCAATACTTTGGCCACCTGTTGCAAAGAATGGACTCATTGGAAGAGACTCTGATGCTGGGAAAGATTGAAGGCAGGAGAAGGGAATGACAGAGGATGAGATGTTTGGATGACATCACCGACTTGATGGACATGAGGCTGAGCAAGCTCTGGGAGTTAGTAATGGACAGGGAAGCATGGCGTGCTGCAGTCCATGGGGTCACAAAGAGTCGGACACGACTGAGCTACTTAACTGAACCGATAAATAAGGGAAGTAGACTTTAAGAACCTCCCCTTTGGTAATGAAAATTGCTTAATTTGGGAACAAGTTCTGCTCAGAAAAGTTTTTTAACCTGAGAATGCAAGTGTGGAAATTATGTTAATATGGCCTTTTCCTTGGGGGGCAGTATAACTCCCCATGCAGAATTCTGGTTTAGGCTACTGAGGAAGATGGTAATAATTTCTCACACCAGCTAGCTCATTTCCCTGTGTCAATTCAATACAATATATTTTACTGACCTTTATTTTGTATCAGATCTCTGATAGGTCTTGCAGGGAGAGGATAAAGGGGTATTTATCTTGATCTCAAGGAACTATATAAGGTTTTTAGTCTAATAATTTTTCTGACCAAAGATTTCCAAAGACATTCTAGTAGAGATAAAGTTTATCAAAGTCTTCTCCACCCACCCTTTATTTTACAATATCTGCTACACTCTTGTTACATCATATCAAACTTTAATCTCTGATATGGAAGCTTTGGAAGGCTATCAATTTAAATGTTACAGAAATTTAACAGAGTATACCCAAGCTCTGTTAAAAGATGATGCCTTTGTGCTAATAATATTTAGCTTTATTTGACATTCACTTTGAAAGTAGACTGAGTGGCTCTAAATAAATTTTTAATTAAGAATCTGATATAGATAATTTGGGACAGCCTGAAGCTTAATTTCTTTTCCCTGTCTCATTAACCCTTTTTTCTTCATATCCTTTCTTCATTAAAGGAAATGTGGTTTGGTGCTTACCGCTAAATAATGCTGTCATTGCATATATTTCAATTTAAACAAGACTTAAATTTTGGATACGAGGAAACAATGAACGGGGCATTTAAGTAAATTCACAATTTTCAAAAAATGAAAATGGGTCCATTTTACTTCATCGAAGGCTTAAAACGATGTGTTCATTTTGCTTTTCTTTTTCCACTTTGTGTTATTTATGAGCCTAATCTCTGTAAGCAACAGGTAAGATTTATTTAAAACATTTGTGCAGACAATATCATATATCTTTGTTTAAATGAATTAAGTTCAGCTCAAATACCCACTCTTTTTCTATTGACACACATTTATTGGTAGGCCTTTCACTATTGGACATTCATTGTGGCAGGAAAATCCATGCTTGTCTGTATGACTATGTATAGGTTTGGTGGTGCTTACATAATCCCCAGAGTGGTCCCTCTGTTTTGACTGGCACAGTAGCCTTTATCCCTACAGGTTGAAAGTTCCCATGTATCCTAAGTGTACAGTGAACACCTGAATTAAACCATGAAACTAAGGGCTGCTTAATGAGTTGCCTTTAGCCCACCCTATCCTAAAAATTTTCCTATTTCACTCTGGAAAATGGTATAAAAAAATCTCTTTCTCACCCCTTGACATAGGCAGAGCTCAAGCCCTAGAATTAATTTCTTATTGCATTCTAAAGATGAGACCGCTTCTCTTCTTTTTTTTCCTTAATGAATATAGCTTAGAAATAAAACATAAGTTAATTTCTCAGTAGATTATCTGCCTACATTAAGTTTTCAATAAATCACCTTCCTGTGCTTAAAAGGACAATTTGTAAAAGCCATTGATTCGGGGCTGGAGACTTGGGATTTGAGGCGTTCAGGACAGATAAGAATGAGAGAGACCAGTGCACAGTGAGTGGGTTGCATGTTAAGTATGTGTGTGAAAAGCAGAGAGCCATGATCGAAGACCGAAAAGCAGAAAGGCAAATCAGAAGTGCTGGAAAACACAGCTTCAACAGTTGTACATACTGATTTGCTATAATCTCATTTATCCTTATTTGGCTCATTAATGTAATGAGAGAATCTGGTTGAAAGGAAGTGTCAAAGTAAGTTCTAATTCTATTTTAAAGATTTTGTGTGGCTGTTTAATTACCTTGAAGAAGGCTAGTTTATTTCTATACCGTCAGAACTATGTAGAAGGATGTATAGTTCCTGAAAAATCTAGTACCTTCTTTGTGAATCCCATAAACATTATGGCTGTATGAGGATTTCCTAAAAATGATATGGGAAGTACAGCAGCAAAATGATAACCTAACCAGTAGCCTTCCATTTTATGTAACTGTGTGTGTACATGCAAAATTGCTCCAGTTGTGTCTGACTCTTTGGACTCTATGGACTGTAACCCCCCAGGCTCTTCTGTCCATGGGATTCTCCAGGCAAAAATACTGGAGAGGGTTGCCATGCCCTCCTCCAAGGGATCTTCCCGACCCAGAGATTGAACCCGCCTCTCTTACCTCTCTTGCACTGGCAAACATGTTCTTTACCAGTAGCACCACCTGGGAAGCGCTTCTATAACTATAGGAAGTTATAACTAAAGCTACACAGCGCTGTCTCCCTGGGTGGTATTTAAGATATCATTTATTTTCAATTGATCCTAAATTCTTACCGATGAAATTATAACTAAACCTGTAGTAGAAGAAAGTTGCTGCTTTAAATTCTTAAGAAATTTTTTTCCTAAATTATGATAGTCCAGCACTTGCTCCATAAATAATTTTTTGGAACTATTGTAATGTCATGGTCTTTATATAGCCCGACTTTACTCATTTAAATGTCTTTAAAAGTTAAAAGTTACTTGTTTTTTTCTGGTTTCAATCTGAGACCATCCTACTAGTACAAATCATTTATTTGCTTGATGGTTTACAATCCATAGCCCTGTTCATCTTGAGGTTAACTGAAGGTCTCAAAAGGCATTTAATTAGAAAAGGAAGGAAAAGAAAAAGTTTTGTTTTCAAGGCCAGCAAAGTGGTGACCCTATGCTAATGGTCTGGTATTTAATTATATTTCCAAATAAAAATATGTAAATAGACTGTGAATGTTGCAGCATATGAATAATGGCAAAAGCAGGAAAACAACTGAGAGGCCGTGTACTCTAATAGCTTACAGGATCTCTGGGTTCTAGCTCTAACTCTGTAATAACTAGATGGCTGACCTTTTGAAAGTCATTTATCCTCCCTGGGCTTCAGCTTCCTCAAGTATAAAATAAGAGGTTGCTGTAGATTCTGCGTAAGTTTCCTAAAGGTCTTTAATTCTCTGACATAGGCTATATATATTATGGCTTCCTATCAGAATCAGTTCAACAAGAAAATACATCTTATCTTTGAAAATTACACACTATATTTTCTGCCTTTTGATTGAATATTTCCATAAGTTGGACCAATGGTGAATAGAATCAGGAAATGTCCCAGTGGAATATTTTCCCAATAAATTATTAATTGGGACATAGAGGGGAGAGGAGTGAAAGGAGGAAAGAAAGTTGTCTTTTCGGGTGACTCTGGTTTAAATCCTTGAGTGCCTAGTAAATTTCTTTAACTTCTTATGCCCAAACTGAAACTTTTGATATTCTGCACAAAATCTCCTTTAGTTGCATCTTAGCTACCTTAGGTGATGGCTATCATGTCCTTCCAATTTCCAGGTGAAACATCTTGGAGGCATCCTTGATTCCAAGCTTTCTCACATCCCACCGGTTATCTATGACTTTTTGTTCTAAATGTGTCCAGAGAACAACCACTTCACATTGCTACCACACTGGCCAGAGGCATTGTCATCACTTATCTCCATCATCACACCAGCCACTTAACCAGAATCTCTGCTCAACCCTTGCCCCATTTCAGTTCTCTTGTCAAAACCTGAGTTTGGTTTCAGAGATGTACAGTAGCTTCCCATTTGTAAGAGAGTAAAACCCAAAGTCTGTGTAACAGTTACCACAGCCCTACATGATCTTCTCCCATTCTGACAGTTTTTCCTGACATCTCTGCTCTTCTGCCCTTCTGGTATGTCTCTGCAAGCTGTTCCTTTTGATCACTCTGCCCCAGCCTCATTGGCCTTCTTACTGCCTTTCTTATTCCTGGAGTACATGAGGGACCTTTGTATTAACACTCACTACTCCTTTGCCTGGAACACTTTTTCCCAAATACTAACTGTATCACCTCCTTTAAGATTCTGCATTGTTGTGTTATTGAATCCTGCATCTCAGTCTGGTTTGTTCACTGATGCATCGTGAGCCATCTATTTCTAAAACAGGTCCTGGTATAGAATAAGGTACTCGGGAAATGTGTGTTGAATGTACTAATCTTAACTGCTATATTTCTACTGCTGGAATTTGTCTTACTGTCTTAGTTGCTAATCTCATCCATGGTGTGCCTAATTTATAAATCGAACCCTGACATCAGGTTTGTACTTTGTTTTGCCTAATTCTCTTGGTGGGGGGTGGAGCACTTCACCATTGCCCAAAGTGCCATCTACAGCTGTGTACTAAGTGTTCTCCGGAAGGGAAAAGCTTAGTTTAGTAAATGGAGGCATTTTTGATACTCAGGTTTCTCTGGAGAAACTCAGAGAGGAAAAGAGTAGATCAATTTTCAAAATAAAACCATCCGACTAGGAGACACACCTGAAGGCTAGGAAAAGCTGAGATGATGACAGGAAGATAGCAGAGATTGTAAGAAGCAAAATAGAAAAGATAAAAAGTACACAAAGAACATATTGGAAAACACAGTTGATATTGTCAACAAAGGTAAAAAAAAAAAAAGAGAGGCATTTAAAGATGTAACAAGATGGTGATATTATGACAAAGCTAAGGTAACTTCACAGCTGTTACTCATCTCTTTGTGTTTAGCTTTGAGATAGCAAGCCAGGAAGGAGGGAAGGAAGGAAAGGAGGTTCTAATTCAAGAGTACTAACTGACATAGCCCGCTTTTGAGATGTGTCCTGAACCAAGGAATCACTTTTCAACTTGCAGAGCAAGAAGAGTTCAAGGCTAGGTAGACAAGTGAGGACCAGGTATTGTATCAGACCGGAGTGATCCAGCAGGCTTCAGGACTCAAAGGACAAAGAAAACTGAAAGGCCTTGTACCGCATAGGCCGAAAGTCAGTGTATCCATTAGAGATCTTGTTCCTTTCTTCTGTCTCTACTCAGAGAGTGCAGAAAATGCAGGTAGGTGTTTGTTGTTATTGTAGCCGTGGGTTTGGTCGATACCCTGGACAATCCTGTCTTCACCTGAGGAAGGAAAGGGCCGCGGTGCTGGGCCTGTAGGGGATGAATGCAGTGATGAGAAAAATACTGAAATGTCAGTTGTGCAGTTACTACTTTTTATGCCCTTGGTTAAGGCTGTAGTAAAAGAAGGAAATGGAAAATGCCACCTGCAAGAAAAGAAAAAATGAGTTTTCTTTTCAAACTGGGTGCACATGTTCTAAACAGAAGCTCTGTGTACATAATTAATACACATTTCTGTATGTAGGGAAAACAGGTGTTTAGGTGAAGAATCATTTGTGTTAAAGACAATTATAAATAAGGCAGCCATGGGGATCCTCACGATGCTAGTTAACATCCCCTTCTCAAGGACCTGTGGGACAGGCCGGCCCGGCAGACTTTGCAGACAGCAGACAGAGCATGACTCGGCGGCATGGTGACTGACAAGTCAGGAATCTGTTACTGAGCCTTGGACATGGCAAACTGTGAAAAGCTGCCTTTGTCTCTATAATCAGTGTGTGTGTGCATGCGTGCTCAGTTGTGTCCAGCTGTGTGCTACTCCAGGGACTGTAACACACCAGGCTCCTCTGTCCATGGGATTCTCCAGGCAAGAATACTGGAGTGGGCTGCCGTGCCCACTGGAGGAGGGATAGAACCCAGGGATAGAACCTGCCTTTCCTCCATCTTCTAAATTGCTGGCATATTCTTTACCCACTGAGCCACCTGGGGAGCCCGTCTATACCCAGAGCTGAAAAGAAATCAAGCAGCAGATCTGAGAGAATTCAGCAGTGGGCCTGTTGTTACAAGAGTTACCACCTGGGCTTCTCCCCTCAGTCTGGTTTGGTCGATTTTCCTGGTGGATAATTTTGAGTGAAGAGGATGAGTCGCTGAGGGTGGCTCCACCTGCTTCCACTCCACAGACCCACAGCACCTTCTGCAGGATTCTGAACACCATCCCCAGACTAGTGGAACACAGTCCATAAAAACATGCGGATTCTAGAAACTTCCCAGAGTAAACACTTGTGTACCCAGGCAGGGCCCTGTGATGGGTTCAATACGACATTGTGTCTCCATGAAAGAGGAAGAATTGGAGAGTCCAAAATCACCCCCTGGTCTCTCACATCTTTCAGATGCTAAACTGAGTGAGGACCAGCAGGTGGAGGGAGTAACCCTTAGACATATCGGTAGGTTTAGGGCACATATTAGTGCCTGGGCAGAGCTTCATGGGTTTAATTTCCATGCAAACTGGCTGTCAGACACTTTCTATTGAGATGGACAGAAGGAACCCTCATGCAACCTTCCTCTTAGGGCTCCATGCCTTGACCCATCAACGGCATTCTACCTTGAAGCCCCACTTATTAATAGCTCTTTCTCTTTCTCTCTCTCTCTCTGAATATATATATATATATATATATATATATATATATATATATTCACTATATATAGTGAATCTCATATATATATAGTGGGAGTCTGTCCCACTACCTTGGCAAGAGTCACATATGCTTTCAAAACAAGTATTAAGGCCTTTGTTTTTCCTCCCAGTATAACACACTGCACATAGTAGGTGCTCATTAAACATCTGTTGACTGTTGACCTCTTTTGTTTATGTTTTGGGGAGTATTTTGGGATTTGGCATTAACATTCAAAAATGTCACATTGATTTAGTCCCTCATGTGTCAGAAAATTCAGATGTGGTTTGTGGGATGAAGTGATGCTATTCAGTACAAATTAGAGCTTTTTATTCTAACTCCAGTAAATAGGACTTATGTGTTTAAAAAAATATATTTTTAGTTTGCAATGTGTGATTGCATAATGGAGGCCTAGTAATTTTTTTTCATTAATATTCATTTCACTTAGCATTTCCTTTTTGTGTCTTTGTTTCTGACTCAAGCTGTGGTTCAGTGTGTTAAAATGACATTCCTTAAAAGGAAGTTCTATAGCAGATTTTTAAATAGGCGATCCCCACCCCTGTACCTCTGACCTGCCTGTGCCTGGGGCTGCTTACTTGTATGGGGTCAGTGGATTCATCTCCTGTTTTACAGGTGTGTTAACAAAGCTCTGTTATCAAGCAGACCTCCCCACTACCCCCAGGGGTCAGCCCTTTGTAGAGAGCCAATCCAGTGCAGAGGAATCAACAGCACGGTGAGGTGTCTGTGATGTAGGTGTCCACACCAGAACTCGAGGTGTGAACTCAGATCATTTGACCTCCCTGAGCCTCAGTTTCTTCATCTGTAAAGTGGGGATGCTAAGTCCCAGATTAGAAACTGAGTCTGGCACATGGTAGACACTCAGTAAATTCTCTTATTCTTCATGGAGCCCATGTGAACGTCATCGGGTGCCAGGCTGCTTCTTCAGCTGACTTCATTCTGAGAGTTAAGTTATGTCTACCAAAGTCAGAACTCTTGAGTTCTGAGCAAAGACAACCCCCTGAAATCTGAGTACAGGGCAACACAGCAGGAGCCAGGGCAGTCGACAGAGAGGGAAATGAAAAGCAGCAAGAAATGCACAAGAGAAATACAGTGCAAAAAATAAAAATGCTAGAAAGAATGCCTGCTGGAGAAATGGTTAATACACTCAGCCACCATATGTGGCCAGGACAATCACACCCTAGGAATACATTACCTTGTCCTTAGTAAATGTAGAACCAAGTATAGCAAGGCACCAGGAGGTCAGGGAAAAGCTTAACCAATAACGATCAAGAGCACGAAACGATAGGGTGGCCAGTTTCCTCCTGGCTAGGGAAGATTTGCCATCTCTCTTCCTGGAGCCATGGCCAAAGCTAAGCTCACACTTTTCTAGTAGATGTGTAATTAGATGAAAAGCTTAATTTAGCAGTTTGATAAATTCCATTAGCAGTTTATCTAGGGCATGTAATTAAGCCGTTTTCAAGAAAATCCTTTTTGGCTAAAGTCTGCAGTTGAGAATTCTAGTGGAGGATGTTTCATAGAATACATTCCCAAATCCATGAAGATTCTAGAAACCTTCTGGAGCAGACATTGAAGATTCTAGAAACCTTCTGGAGCAGACACTAATGTAAGAGTCTGGGCTGGCTGTACAATATTTTGTATGACATTCCGAACTAGATGAAGTAGGTAAGATCAGAGAGTCGAGAATCAAATCCTGGCTCTGAAATTACTATGACCTTGGGTATGTTGTGTCTCTGATGCTGCTCCCTCATCTTGAAAGAGTGGGTGATAATAACTGCTTTATAGAACCTTTGGGAGAAATGTATGTGGTGCTGTATAAATGCCTTAGCAGAGCAAAACCCAGGAGAATGTAGTCTCACAGAAGCTCTTTGGTCAAAGTAGAGAATTAAACCAGAAAATAACAAGAGAGAGCAGCAGAAAAACTGCCCGAGTGGAGAGGGCATCTGATAGCAAGACCATTGTGCAGAAGGAAATGGAGACACAGGAAGACCATGGGACTCTCTGGAGCCAGGGTTAGTACCAAACCCTGACAGCTGGAAGGATGAGAAAAGTTCTGGTGATGGTGGTGGTGGTTGCACAACACTGTGGATGTTCTTAAAGTGCCATTGAACTGTACACTTAAACATAGTTCAGTTCAGTTCAGTCGCTCAGTCGTGTCTGACTCTTTGCGACCCCATGAACTACAGCACACCAAGCTTTCCTGTCTATCACCAACTCCCGGAGCTTGCTCAAACTTGTAAATTTTATGCTATGTATATTGTGCTCCAATAAAAAAAAAGACCAAGTTAAAGAAACCTTGTAAATATAGTTGAAAAAATAAAATGTATCACTTTGTACTAATTTAAATAGGAGTTTAAATGAGTGTCTAATAGAAGTTTAAAATTACTATTCTGGAATTCATTTAAAATGTTCAAATGGAGAAAGAAGGTGATATCTAGGAAAGCTTGTAGGGGTTCACAACCGTGGCCTTACTTGTAAGTGATTTTAGAAAACTGTTAAAGTGGAGATGAGTCCACTTAGCAAACAGCATCACTATGAATCACATATTTCCATGGAAAAGTAAGCTGTATATTTGCAGATGAGAAAACCTTGAGTTATGATAATGAAACACAAGCAGGGCAGCACATTTAAGGAACAACAGGGTAGGAGGGAAGGAGATTTGAGTCCACTACAATTTTTGAGGGAGGAAGGCCAAGGGATGATGATCTAGTAAATGTTATCTCTAGCTAACTGACTTTTACATTTCTTTCCCTTGGAATTTTCTGCATTGAACTCAAACTTCCAAAGCCAAGAAGTCACTTGGTGTCCTGAAGTAAAACTTTGCTACTGAGAATTTACAATGTAAAAACTACAATGAGACACAGTATTTTAATGCACAGTAGATAATTCCATGCCTTTATGATTTTATCTTTTGAAATCCTCTTTCAATGAGACAGTAAATCCGTCAATCTGGATGTGGTCCTGGGATTGGAAAGGTGTGGAGTCTTAATAGAATCATTGGCAGAAAGTGTGAATGGAACAAATAGTGGGACGAAAGAAAGAAAAGGTATAAGAGAAGGAACTCAGCCCTGGTCCCCCACAGTATAGTCAGTGTTCAGGCCGTGAAGACAAATGTGTGGGCTCTGCTGGGTCGCCCAGTTGGCCAACTGCATATGTGATTTGGGCTCCAGTAAAGCTTGAGAAACCTGTATGCAGGTCAGGAAGCAACAGTTAGAACTGGACATGGAACAACAGACTGGTTCCAAATAGGAAAAGGAGTACGTCAAGGCTGTATATTGTCACCCTGGTTATTTAACTTATATGCAGAGTACATCATGAGAAACGCTGGGCTGGAAGAAGCACAAGCTGGAATCAAGATTGCCGGGAGAAATATCAATAACCTCAGAGATGCAGATGACACCACCCTTATGGCAGAGAGTGAAGAGGAACTAAAAAGCCTCTTGATGAAAGTGAAAGAGGAGAGTGAAAAAGTTGGCTTAAAGCTTAACATTCAAAAATCTAAGATCATGGCATCAGGTCCTATCACTTCATGGCAAATAGATGGGGTAACAATGGAAATAGAGAATTTATTTCCTTGGGCTCCAAAATCACTGTGGATGGTGACTGCAGCCATGAAATTAAAAGACGCTTACTCCTTGGAAGGAAAGTTATGACCAACCTAGATAGCATATTAAAAAGCAGAGACATTACTTTGCCAACATAGGTCTGTCTGGTCAAGGCTATGGTTTTTCCAGTGGTCATGTATGGATGTGAGAGTTGGACTGTGAAGAAAGCTGAGCACCGAAAAATTGATGCCTTTGAACTGTGGTGTTGGAGAAGACTCTTGAGAGTCCCTTGGACTGCAAGGAGATCCAACCAGTCTATCCTGAAGGAGATAAGTTCTGGGTGTTCATTGGAAGGACTGATGCTGAAGTTGAAACTCCAGTACTTTGGCCACCTCGTGCGAAGTGTTGACTCATTGGAAAAGACCCTAATGCTGGGAGGGATTGGGGGCAGGAGGAGAAGGGGGCGGCAGAGGATGAGATGACTGGATGGCATCCCCGATTCGATGGACATGAGTTTGAGTAAACTCCGGGAGTTTGTGATGGACAGGGAGGCCTGGCGTGCTGCGATTCATGGGGTTGCAAAGAGTTGGACACGACTGAGCGACTGAACTGAACTGAACTGACTGAAAGCTGAGATTACTATTTTAAAAATTAGGTTAACTTTGTATTTAAAATTTCCTGATAAGCATTAAAGCAGTCACCCCGGGTAGAGTTCTAACTGTGTTGGGCTTCTTGGCCTAATTTTAGGGCTTAGTACTGTTTTGTTATGTTGAATTATATACATAATTACATGTGTGAGTGGTTATTCAATAATCACTTTTTCAATTCTTAGGGCTCCAAATACATTCTTAGGGCTGCTTCTTTCCATATGGACATGAAATGTAAACAGGGCTTGGGATTTGGGAAGAATCTCCTGACTGTTCCAAAATAATGTTCAGAGCTGTTTTCCCAAGCTCTGGGTGCTATAGATCCACTCTGCCTCTGCCTCTGTCCCTCCTCTTTGGCTGGAACCCAGCACGTGAGGACACCGTGGGTGTCGTTAGAAGACAGCTGTCCTAGAAAATAGCACACCAGTTTGGTTCTAACTTTGTCACTTGAAGTTCTCTGAACTCTTATCTATTCATTTTTTAAAAGGACAGATTGAGCCAAGTTTTATTTCCAGAATCAGAATTCAAAATGTGGAGGACTTCCCTGGTGGTCCAGTGGTTAAGATTTAGTGCTTCCAATGCAGGGTGCGTGGGTTCAATCCCTGATCAGGGAACTAAGATTCTGCATGCTAAGTGGTGCAGCCAGTTTAAAAAAAAAAAAAAAATTAAAAAAATAATTCAAACTGGTATATAACCTCAAGGCATTATTTTGGTTTCTAAGGGAGGATAGGTTAATAGCTATTGAATGCATGTTATGTGGCAAGCATGTATTTTGTATTTATAATACATCTGTTTATAATAGTTCATATATTGATATATAATTTATAAATACGTTTCATACATGGGGGTTATTGTATTTTTCTATCTGGGATCCATGGAAGTAAGGGGATATATTTAAGGCCAAAGCATAAAAAGCAGAATTTAGGATTCATACCCTGGTGTGCCTGATGTCATTCTGCCAAACTTGTTTCCTGTGGTTTTCAGAGAAGCAGATTCATGAGGTGAACCAAAGGGCTCAAGGCAGCTGGGGCTTTCCTGTTCTATTCTGACAGAATATAATG
The DNA here is from genome assembly GCF_019320065.1 of Cervus canadensis. Lineage (NCBI taxonomy): Eukaryota > Metazoa > Chordata > Mammalia > Artiodactyla > Cervidae > Cervus > Cervus canadensis. The sequence continues at coordinate 80,284,893 of NC_057388.1, forward strand.
GCTACTCTTCTGTTTTCTTTGAAAAAAAAGATAAAGGGGTTCTGAATAGCTTCTTCTCTGGGGTAGAGCTGGGAGATAATTTTGGAAATGGTGTTTCTTTTTCCTGATGATATTAGCATCACTGCAGTATCTCATCACTGGGATCCTGAAGTTTTAATAATTGTTCTAAAGTCAGTGTTAAGGAAGTGCCTCGATGGGGAATTTCAGGACATGAGTAATTTTGAAAAGCCCCACAGATGATTCAAACAGACCTTCCTTGCAATGAGAATGTCTATTCAGTGGTTTAAAGCATTTTTTAAAAAGCAGAGGGTGGGGAGAGGCCTTGCAAAATTTTAGAAGTGTCATTCTGATTACTAAATAGCTATGGGTTTGCTTTTCAGTAGAAAGCCCAGAGACTCAGCTTGTAAGGGTCAATTCATTTCAGAAAATAGTGATCAATTATTTTCATAATAATTTTCAAAGGAACACGTAGCAATGAGGACACAGCTGTTAATAGCTAAATCTTTCTTTCATTGTCCTGTCAAGGTGACCTGGAAAGGGTTCCATCAATCCTGACAAATACCTGCTTTAAAGGTTGAAGTTCCTTTGGGATCTTTGTTGCCAGAGTGTAAAAAGACCTGGGATAGTTGTTTTATTTGATACTAATTCAGCTGGGCAAGCCATAACCAGGAGTGTCACATCTAAATGTCTGAACACACTGCTCATCTTCCACCATGATTGGCCTCAGATTATAGTACTATGTCAAGGTTCATTTGATCCAAAGCATTTCAGCTTTAGCTTTTGCCTTTCACTGGCTCCAATGAAAGAAATCGCCAGAATGTAAAGGTTAAAGATTTCTTAACCTTTAATAATTTGATTATATTACTCCTCAGGTTCTTCTTGCAGATCCAGAGATAATTTTTCATTGTTAGTAGTGAAACTGCTAATTGTTAGTTGAGAATGGGGTAGAGAATTTTTATTTTTAATGTAACTTTATTGGGTATCAAGGTATTGCTTGACAGTTTAAGTATTTTTGTGTGTGAAAGCCTAGTTAACTACACTGAAAGAAACCCAATCATGTATCCTTGATATAAATTTTAAAAGTCTACTTAAAGTGCTTCTTAGTAAATGTGAAAATGACCAATTATAAAGGTTAATTTTGTCTACTAGAGGAATTCTGATTGTAACTTAGGAATATTTGACAGCATTTTTATTTCTAATAAAATTTACAAATTTTTCCCAAAGTGTATAAGCTCTCTATATGCAATAATCTCAGATATGCAGATGACACCACCCTTATGGCAGAGAGTGAAGAGGAACTAAAAAGCCTCTTGATGAAAGTGAAAGAGGAGAGTGAAAAAGTTGGCTTAAAGCTTAACATTCAGAAAACTAAGATCATGGCATCTGGTCCCATCATTTCATGGGAAATCTATGGGGAGACAGTGGAAACAATGTCAGACTTCGTTTTTTTGGGCTCCAAAATCACTGCAGATGGTGATTGCAGCCATGAAATTAAAAGACGCTTACTCCTTGGAAGGAAAGTTATGACCAACCTAGATAGCATATTAAAAAGCAGAGACACTACTTTGCCAACAAAGGTCCGTCTAGTCAAGGCTATGGTTTTTCCAGTAGTCATGTATGGATGTGAGAGTTGGACTGTGAAGAAAGCTGAGAGCTGAAAAATTGATGCTTTTGAACTGTGGTGTTGGAGAAGACTCTTAAGAGTCCCTTGGACTGCAAGGAGATCCAACCAGTCCATCCTAAAGGAGATCAGTCCTGGGTGTTCATTGGAAGGACTGATGCTGAAGTTGAAACTCCAATGCTTTGGCCACCTCATGCGAAGAGCTGACTCATTTGAAAAGACCCTGATGCTGGGAGGGATTGGGGGCAGGAGGAGAAGGGGGCGGCAGAGGATGAGATGACTGGATGGCATCCCCGATTCGATGGACATGAGTTTGAGTAAACCCCGGGAGTTGGTGATGGACAGGGAGGCCTGTCATGCTGCAATTCATGGGGTTGCAAAGAGTCGGACACGACTGAGTGACTGAGCTGAACTGATAAGCTCTTTATACACTCCATTTAAATTTTCAAGAGCAATCATTTTTACTAATTCTCATTTGTCACATTTTGTTTGGTAGTAATATGAAGGTGTTTACAGGAAATTTGACTGTAAGTCAGATCTCTTGGATGTAATTATTAATTTCCATTGAAAACTGAAAGGGGAGAAGACTATAATGGAGACAGAGAATACTTTCCTAGAAGATGAAGGATAGAACTAAATTAAAGAAGGCATTGCAGAGAAATTGAACCACTAAGTTTCTCCTCAAATATTTTTGTTGTTGTTGTTTAGTCGCTAAGTTGTGTCACCCTTTTGCAACTCCCTGGCCTCCAGCCTGCCAGGCTCCTCTGTCCATGGGATTCTCTAGGCAAGAATACAGAGTGGGTTGCCATTTCCTTCTCCAGGGGATCTTCTCAAACCAGGGGTCAAACCCAAGTCTCCTGCATTAACAGGCATGTCCTTTACCACTGAGGCACCAGGGAAGCCTCAAATATTTTTACTTCATCAGATTTCAGTTATTCATGTCTTTAAAAGATTACACAGAGGACAACCTACAGCTGCTCATTTCCCAAATAAAACTGGAGTTCCTGACTGGACACACTTAAGTATGTTGACGGGTACTGCAGTAGAGGTCGTGTTTGGTGCTGGTTTTACTATTTTTGCTCCTTCCTTGATCCATGTACATGAGCTAGAGCTTGAGAGTCAACACATTTTGGAGGTTGAGGTAAATTGGTTAAAACAGGAAGGAATTTTGGAAAATATAACTTCAAGTTAATATTTCATTAGGATCAGTTCAAACTATCCAAATGTGCACCAACCCGCTTTGTTGTTGCTTCAAAAAAAGAAAAAAATCCACCACAAACAACTTGCAAAGCATGTGGCTAATTAGTTATCTCATATTTTGCTTCAGTTTATTTTCAGCTCTGTGAAGTTAGAAAGATGTCACACCAGTGACTTGTTTTATAAGAAAAAAGGCACTATTTTAATCTTCAAAACACAACAGCTTGCGGGGGTCAATCTTTTAAAGTATATGCTTCACTGGTTGCAATTATTAATCAGTTTCCTTCAGGAAATGTATGAAATTAAATATTAAAGTAGAGATCTAAACAGTGTCCCAGTCTCAGGGCTTCTGAGAGCATGATTTTCTTATTAGCCTGAAATAACTGACCTTTCTCAATCTAAATGTAAAATCTGCATGTATATGAAATTCCTTATTCTGTCTCTACCTCATCATTTGGCCTTTATTTACCTTGTTATAGGCACAGTATCTTAAAAAGTTTACTTTCCATGATGGCATAGTTAACTGCTAAATAAAGATTTTGTTTATAAAAAGGAAGGTTTCACGTTTTGCTCATTTTGATGTTGGTTCACTCAGCTAACAATATTTATTTACTGCCTGTTCTGGACTTCCTTGGTGGCTCAGATGGTAAAGAACCTGCCTGCAATGCAAGAGACTGAGGTATGATCGGGGTCAGGAAGATCCCCTGGAGAGGGAAATGGCAACCCACTCCAGTATTCTTGCCTGGAGAATCCCATGAGCAGAGAACCCTGGTGGGCTCCAGTCCATAGGGTCACAGTCTGACATGACTGAATGAGTAACAAACATAACAAACATTTACCATGCCAGTCGCTACTGGAATTGCTTGGAATCAGTGAACAAAACAAAGGACCCCACCCTCATGAAACTTACATTTTTATGGAAAATAAAATACATGAATATTAATCGTGCATCATAAGCAAATTACATGGTGTGTTAGAAGGTGATAAGTGCTGTGGCAATAATAAAAAGAAGATGCAGGCGAGTAAGGGGAGTCATGAGTGCCAAGTGCATGTGGGGATGGAACAGAAAGTTGCAGTTTTAAAACGGATGATCTGTTTGCCTTATTAGGCAGGTGGCCTTTGGACAAAGACTTGAAGGAAATGAGGACCTTAGCAGCGAAGATACCTCAAGGAAGAAGATTCCAGGCAGAGAGAGAAGCTGGAACAAAGACTTGAGAGCAAAAGCATTTCCTGGAGTGTTTAAGCAGCAGCAGAAGACAGTCTGGCTTTAGTAGAGTAAACATGGGAGTGATCTCAGGAGATGAGATTAGACAGGGGCCAGAGGGCTGTGGACCTGTGCAGATCCTGGGCATAACTGGTCATGAGAGGAACTCTGAGAAAAATGGGAAGCCACTGCCACGTTTTGAGCACAGAGTGATATCATCTGATTTATTTGCATTGTGGATACTGTCCGGAAATTGAGTTAACAGGAATTTCTACTGGATTAGAATTGAGTTCAGAAAGATGCACACTTACATGTTTTAACTGTGAAAACCACAGATATCTTGGTAAATAATATTCATAGCAAATAATAATAGAAATAGCTATAGTCATAGTAAATATTAATATACAAAGCATTGCTCTAGGTCAGATACTTCCTCTGTTTTACATGTGCAAATGCCATAAATTCTCACAGCCGTCTCTTGGGTGTAAACTATTATTCCCATTTTATAGAAGAAGAATGTGAGGCATAGAAAATTAAGTTCCTTACCCAAGATCACAGAGCCAAAAAGGGATGGAGTTGAATTTAAATCCAGCTTTACAGAGTGCCTTGCTCATAACCTGAACTTCTTATATGTTGATGCAAAGATTACTTATAGGAGAAGCCTCAAATAGGAAAAGGTAAATTAATGCTTTCGAATTGTGGTGCTGGAGAAGACCCTTGAGAGTCCCTTGGACAGCAAAGATATCAAGCTAGCTGATCCAAAAGGAAGGCAACTCTGAATATTCATTGGAAAGACTGTTGTTGAAGCTAAAGCTCCAATACTTAGGTCACCTGATGCAAAAAGGTGACTCATCAGGGAAAAGACCCTAATGCCAGAAAGACTGAAGCAGAGGGAGAAGGGGATGACAGAGGACGAGATGATTAGATGACCTCATCAACTCAATGGACGTGAATTTAAGCAAACTCTAGGAGACAGTGGCGGAGAAGGCAATGGCAACCCACTCTAGTACTCTTGCCTGGAAAATCCCACGGACAGAGGAGCCTGGTGGGCTGCCGTCTATGGGGTCGCACAGAGTCGGACACGACTGAAGTGACTTAGCAGCAGCAGCAGCAGGAGACAGTGGAGGACAGAGGAGATTGAAGTGATGCAGTCCATGGGGTTGCAAAGAGTTGGACACAATTTAGGGACTGAACAACAACAATGAATATCTCTTAGTTTAGAATGAATCTTATTTTGCTTCTTTACAAGGAAAAGATTACAAAGCTGAGAAGTATTGACAGGGCTGAAGAGAAGTAATTATATTACTAAAGATAGTAATATCTTATGTCTGTGTTGTGGGACAAGTCTGGTGTTACAAGTCTCTAGAGCCTGCGGCAGTTTTACTCCTTACTATTATCATCCTAAGGAACGATAAAGAATGGCCCTCATTTGGGACATGTCTGTGTTATAAATAATGGCAAAGAGACTGTGCCAGGCCATAGGCTGGCTCTTAAGTCTGTCAGGTAACAGACACACATGGCCTCTGCCCACCTTTCATTGGCCATTGCAAGTCACGTGACCACTCCTGAGCTCAACAGAGCTGTGCTATATGCACATCTCACAGGGACAGGTCCCATAGAATGTGACAAGAAATAGTGAGTAGATTGTGATCTACCACAGTGGCACTGACTTATTTGAATCATGCTTACATACTTTGTAGCTGCTAACCTGCTGGCATTTTCTAAGGCTGGACCAACCTATATATTAAGTAGTACACAGTACAACTAATGGACTCCTTGGGTTAGGAGATCACTTAGACTATTTAAATCAGTGCCTAGGCAGAAAACCATCGTGAAGAAGAGCGGAAGTTTTCCTGATCAGGGCTTAGTAGGGGAAAGGATGGGAGGCGTGTTCTTCTGGATTTTTCTCAGCAAGTCTTCTAAGGAAAATAAAAATAGCATACTCTTAAAAGGTTGAGAGACAGGTAATCTGAATTGCATCCAGCTGTATATATCTCATGAAGGGAGAGAATTAGTTGGACCTAAAATAAACTTGTGTTCACTATCTTATCTTCTGCTTTTATTAGAAGACACATGTAGTATCATAATGTATCAATTTGCACATTTCTCCCATGAATGTGAGCCCCTTGAAAACAAAGCCTTGGTAGTCATCAGAATTCATGGAATGAAGAAGTGAATGAATGAATGAAATGACTAACTCGAAGCCAGGTGACTTTATTTGATCAAGGTTGTCCTAAAAGCAAGTGATATGCCAGTGGCTCTAATAATTTAATTTTTGCTCTTGATGCTTCACTTCAGAAAATCTTTCTAAGATTTTTTTTAATAGAATGCAAGATTCTTTAACTTCTGTAGTAGTTTACAATTTTCGAAAATTTCGCAATAGGATTTCATATAATTTTATAATAAACCTTTTCACCCTACCCCTGTGTTGCCCCTCCTGCCTTTCTTCTCTTCACTTGTAACCACTAGTTTGCTCTCTGTATCTGTGTCTGCTTCTTTTTTTGTTTTATTCACTAGTTTGTAGTATTTTTTTAGATTCCACATGTAAGTGATTATAGTATTTGTCTTTCTCTGTCTCTACACTTAGTATAATGCCTTCCAAGTCTATCCATGTTGCTGCAAATGGCAAAATTCGTATATATATATATATGCCACATCTTCTTTATTCATTCATGTGTTGATGGACACTTAGGTTGTCCCCATGTCTTGGCAATTGCAGTTAGTGCTGTTATGTACATCGGGCTGCATGTATCTTTTAGAATTTGTGTTTTTGGTATTTTGGGATGTATACCAAGGAGTAGAATTGCTGGGTCATATGGTAGTTCTGGTTTTAGTTTTTTTGAGAAACTTCTATACTGTTTACCACAGGGGTTGCACCAGTTTACATTCTCACCAACAGTGTAAGAGGGTTCCATTTTCTCTACTTCCTCATCAACATTTGTCATCTGTGTTCCTTTTGATGATAGCCATTCTGACAGGTGTGAGGTGATATCTCATTGTGGTTCTGATTTGCATTTCCCTGATAGTTAGTGATATTGAGCATACAACTCAACATCAAACAAACAACACAATTAAAAAGTGAGCAGGAGAACTGAATAGACATTTTTTCCAAAGAGGACATGCAGATGGCCTCTCCAGGAAATCATGAATGGATCTATAGGATTGATTTTTCTCCACAAAGTTGGAGAGTGTACTAGAAGCTCTTTCTTAGGAATGGAACTTCTCAAGGGGAAGTAGCCACTCTAGAATGTCATAAAAAATATGTTCTGTGTATCAGAGAACATGTGATTTCTGTTGGTTAGTTTTGTTTTGTGTTCTCTGAGTCTTTGGTATTATTTTAGATATCAGTTATAAGCTGTGTGGTAGAAGTTTTCTTGAGAGTTAGGATAATTTTAAGATATTTTAAAGAGAGTAATTTACCCTGTTTATTTCTTGAATTAATTGTTTTGCTAAAGATTCTCCAGTGTTTAAATATTCTACTAATTTTTCTTCAAACGTCATGCTCCCTATCCCCTCATTTCTTCTAAATCTAGAATTGCTATAAATCAAATTGATCTGAATAGGGAAAAACCTGAAATTTTCTCATGAACAGTTACTTTGAAAATTTAATATCACTATTACTAGTTTACAATTCAATGAATAAAGGGTAATATTTAAACATCTGAATTCCTTTTTTGTAAAATAATTTACTTCTATATACCTATGTATATGTGTATATATATGTATATGAACTACATTGTTTTTCTTTCTTTCTTTTTTTTTTTTTTTAAGATGAAAATATCCTCCTAGTTTGTAGATCCAGGAAAAAAAGACACATCATTTGGAATGATCTTCAACTTTTTACAAAGAAAAAACTCACTTATTGAATTGTAAACCCATTTTATAACACCTCTCATTTCTTTTCCTTTTTTAAAATTTTAATTCTAGAACTTTTGCCCAAATAGTCCAAACTTTGAGTGGGAATTTATCTTTTTGTTTTACTGATAAACCTCTTTTGTGATAGGTGTCCTTTTCCATAGAAGAATAGGACTGCTAAGTTTGGCACTGTCAAATACTCTGGAATCAAAGCCCTTTGCTCAGTCTCCAAAATGGAATAGCTGCCACCAGCCTTTCAACTTTAAGCCTTTATGAACTTGGACTTTTGGGACACAAGTTAGAAGTCTGTCGATTGAATTCCCTTTGTAAAGTTTTACTCTAGTTAGGTGCCCTTAGCTTCATTTCCCCTCAGGGATCCTGTGACTTCACTAGAATATTCTCTGAAAAAATTGATACCTTTCAGTGACTTCTGCCTGAGTCCTGTTGGAATTTTCAAATTAGTTGCCAGTGCTCTGGCACTTCTTTCCTTCCCCTAGTTAATTATTAAATTCAGGCAGTAATTTACTTGATTTTCATAGAGATTGTTTCTACCCTGGCAGTTTTTCATCTTATTTTTGCCTTCCTCTGATCTCTTACTAGGTTTTTTAAAATATAACATTGATTTACTTTACTTCCTTTTTCTCCTATAAAGAAGGTAGAAAAATACAGTGATCTGATCCTTTTGCCAGGTAGAGAACAGAACTCACACCTCGGCCCTGCTCTCATTTCTGACTGGTGTTAATTGGCACATTTCAATCCAGAATAACCAGTGTACATGTATCATCTCAAATTAGAAAGCAGGAGATTCTTCTACAAGAAGTGATTCATAATGAAATGTAAAAAGCTCTTTACCTCCGCTTATAATTGACTTAGCTTTCACTTGCTTCTTCATTTTTGAAAGTCATAATGCACTTAATTGTTCTTTAGGCCTATTGGTGCTACTATAAGGAGGGACCTTTCACAGTTTTTGGGTTTCATCAAGAGCTATCTCCACACTAGGAAGAAGTGTTCATGAGTATAGACACTTCAGGCTTTAAATATCTAAGTGAAAGTTAAGTCACTCAGTCGTGTCCAACTCTTTGCAACCCCATGGACTGTAGCCTACCAGGCTCCTCTGTCCATGGGATTTTCCAGGCATAAATACTGGAGTGGGTTGCCATTTCCTTCTCCAGGGGATCTTCCCAACTCAGGGATTGAACCGGGGTCTCCCATGTTGTAGGCAGATGCTTTACCGTCTGAGCCCCCAATACCTTCTTAATTTTAACCTTTACACCTATGGATAGATTCAGTAATACACAACATTTAAAATCCTATATGTTAACAAAACTTATTTTACTGAGTTTTTCTTTAAACATTTTTTATTTGTGTGGGTATTGTAGGGAAGGATAAACCTCTCTACTCTTATAGGTTCTTGGCTGAGACCACACTCTCAGCTCTAAAATACCTTCTCCAACTAAAGACAAGAGAGGATGTTTTGGGGCATAGAGAGCCAGTTATGGGAGGTTTTCAGGCAATAGCACAGTAAACAAAGGTATGATTGTTATTTAGATTTAAGTCTATACCTTCTCCATTGATAAGAGTTTCTGGAGATTTAGCCTTCTTCTTCTTCTGGTCTCGAAGGGAAGATACCCTACACATGGAAATTTCCCTTATAAATGTAAATGTCTTTTGCAAAAGTGTAACTTTTACTTGGTGTCCTGTGTCTTCTCTCTTAAAAAATAAATGACCAGCTCAAAATGATCCCTATCCAAAGAGATATATTTTGAGGTGACAAATTCTGCTCCCCTTCAGTGTCAAGTTTCAGCTCAGAAAAATACCATGGAAAATTTGATGACAAGTTTTCCTGTTCACTATTGAAGAATTTGCTGGTGGCTCAGATGGTAAAGAATCTATCTGCAGTGTGGGAGACCCAGGTTCAATCCTTGGGGCAGGAAGATCCCCTGGAGAAAGGGAATGGCAATCCACTCCAGTATTCTTGCCTGGAGAATTCCATGGACAGAGGAGCCTGGCCAGCTACAGTCTATCAGGTCGTAAAGAGTTAGACACAACTGAATGACTTAACACTTTTCACAGCATTGAAGAGTTAAGGCAGTGTCATTCAAATTAAACAATTCTGTAGTTTCTCTGCCTCAATTATGAAATTTTCAGAGAGATTTGAAATCTCATGAAAATGAAATATAGACAGTGATTTTATATTCTATAGTTCTAAATTTTCTGACTAGTGTAATAAGGCCAGAAATATAAATAGTTGAAATAGTTCATTCTACTACTAGCTTATTTGTGGTTAAAAAAGTTGTTTTCATAATTAGCATAGTTTTGTTGAAAGAGCAGATTGAAAGTATTTTTAAAAATTGTCTACAATTGCCTTTTTGAGTAGGTTTTTTTCCTTTTTCCATCTATCCTGGAGGAGAAGCCTATCTGTTTTAGCCTGGGATTAACATTTTTTTTTATTAAGTGTAATTTTTGGCAATTATTCATCATTATCATATAGTTGTTTGACCTGCATATTTGTTTATTATTACTTCAGTGGGTAGTCCTTAGTTTATTCAAGTAACAAATATTTAAACAGAATTTTAGAGGGAACTAAAAGGTAAGTATTTGTGACCAAAGATATTGTACTGTAAATGAACATTTTATGATTCTGGTTTGGTTATGACCTGGTTTACTTCCTTATACAATACAGTTTAGTGTGTGGGGTGAGAAAGAAGGCAGATTTAGACTAAAGGTTAAGATAATTAATTATATTCCCTATTGCTATTTTAAGATACTCCTTAGCTGAATTACTGAAGTTCCTCCATATGGTTCTCTCTCTGCCTTGCCCTGTGTCAATTTCATCTTCCAAATTGCCAAGAAGTTAAGCTTCTTAATATATACTTTGATCTTAATTAAGAGACTTTCTTTAAAGATCACACACATTGCTTTTCAGATAGAATTTAGACTGTGTAATGGGCAACCTGCGTTCTCTCTTATATAGCCTCTCTTTTTCTTTCATCCTCAAAGCCTGTAGGGCATCTTCTAAATTACTAAAGCACTTCTCCCAAAAGTACTTTGCCCTTTGGTATTTCCATACTTTACACTCTGTGTTTCTTTTGTCCGGATGAACATCTCCCCCTTCAACTACCCTACTGTATTGTAACAGTCCTTTAAGATATAAGTCTGCTAGTTGAGTCTATCTTCCATATCCCCAAATGTGAAACCCACGTATAACTAGGGCCAACTGTACTGTGCCATTTTATATCAGGGAGTGGAGCTTCCATGAATTTTGGTATCTCTGGGGTCCTAGAATACAACATGGGGATCCAGGAGCCAATCCTCTCCCCCACTGTATTTGATGATCTTCACCAATCCTCATCTGTTCAGGCCAACGTCCTAGCTCTTTGCAGGATTTGCAGACCTTGCACCTTTATGGAAAAGAAACATCCCTGCCTTTTAATCATTTCTCCCATCTGAACCTAAGCTCATTCAGATGAGCAGTCACTTGCCTCATGTCTGACGTTGGCAGAGGGCTGGGAACCTATTAGGTGCACGGTACATGGTTTTGTGTTTTTTTCATTTTTTATTTAGTTGTTTAATGAGTATTCCACAAACTCTGAATTAAAATCTTGAAAGTCTCTTAGACTATAGTATTTATGATTTGTGTAAATACTCTTTGTTTACAGTGGAACATACATTTTTGAAGGAATAAGTAAAACAGCTATATTTTCTTCACCAAACACTATTAAAAATAACAGCTAAGTAAGAATTGTTAACTGAGGATTTCTGTCCATACCACTTCTAATCAGAATATCCTTGATAATTCAGATTCCTTCTGTCTCCTATATGTAAAAGCTATGTGGCACATTGCTTATCACACACCATGCAAAGTCTTTTTAGAAAAATCATTGTTCAGTTCTATTCCTTGTCAGTTTAAATGTACCATAACAATGGAAATATGCCTTTTCAATATGCTACATGAATTTATATCAAGGCTTGATAACTGAACTGTCAAAAATCCTGAATTCATCAGACTGCATTATTTTTATGTAGATAAAAAGATATAGTTCTCCACTCTATTACATAAATTGTCATCATAATATTACAGTTAAAATTAATGAACCATTCTCTGGCATTTGAAAAGCCAGTTATCATAGAGTTTTCCTGATGAAGCTCAAGTTTATAAATGAATTAAGTCTGTGTGGTTGTTGCAACAATCATGAACTTATTTCTCAACATTACAAAATAACCCGTTTCTGCCCCCAACAAAGGCTGGCATGACTTACAAAAAGTAAGCAAGTTATATTTAATCAAACTAAGTTATGTAGGGCTTTAAGGGGAAAATAATCCTATGAGGAATATTAATTGTCATAGCAAATATTTCTTACTTAAATGTGAATATTTGCCTTAAAACAGATTTTGTTTTTTCCTACCCTTAATCAGTCTAAACCAAGCATACACACTACCACACCCTTGGTATATATGACTATATGTCAAATTACATTTGATATACCTTTCATGTCTCTCAAATAAGAAGCTATCTTTTAAAGTATCAAACAATTTTCTCAGTGACTTTTATATATATTCCGTTGCCTCCTTTTGAAATCCCATTAATTTTAGATGAACTTCAAGTATCAAAAGAAGGCTGTTGACTGGGGGAAGGTCACACAATGTGTGAGCTAAGAACCCAGTTACAAATAAATAATCCTTGCAAAAATCTTTTATCAGATTTTGAGGCAATGCCAGATTTTCTTTGCCTTATTAAGAGAGTATGTTATTGAAAAACCTCATTTATGTTCACTGAATGATAGTTGGCATCTCCCTATTGTTATTTTTAAATATTTCTCTTATTTTTATATAAAAATAAATATATTTAAATACAAAATAATTTATAACAGGAATATAAATATAAAAGAAGATGTTATAATTTGTATATATATTGCTTTATGCACTCTATTAGAATCAATAGATCAGAAATATCAAGAACTCTGAAATATTGAGTTTGAGTCTATTGACATCATTTATTTCAGTTCTTTAGCTAAGTCTGTCTGCCTTTCAAGAATCATGACAAACTTTGGGCTCTATCAGTTTTAGCTTAACTGGATGCTAAAATGACAGCATTAAAAAATTCACGGAATATCCTCAGTCTCATAAAAAATTCACCAATACTGAGTTTTTAAGAAATTTCTACATCTTTATTGTTCCTTTTAAATGATTTTGATGACTTACTAAATTTTTTATTTTTGTCCAGCTCTTCTGGTAGTAGGGCAGAAACTATAGATCAGGTATTCTCACTCACACAGGAGATGGGCTTTTTAGTGTATGCCTTCTGTTCACAATTTCTCTTAATATTTTGACTTAAGTTGAAGTGACGATGTTTTCAAATTAGAGTTAGATTTTTTGACTGACATCAGATGTGGTATTGAGGAAACTGAACTCTGAAAACTTGGGTTCAAATTCTAGCTCAGTTCATACATCAGCCCCGTGATTTTAGACAGATCGCTTACCTTCTGTAAAAGTTAACTTTGTTCTCCTAAACCTGAAAGTAATCATCTTAACTTAATTCCCCCTGAGAGGTTTTAGAAGGATCAGAGAAATATGGGGTATAGGTTTAATTTTTAAAGCAAATTATATGTAGATGAAGCATTTGTCATAGAATATTATAGTTAATTCCTTAATTTGGTGCATGGAAAATACATCCAGAAAAGGCAAACAACTGGAGGCATGATGAACTCAAGATTCTAAAGCCAGGAGGAGTTTATGTTAGGATTGCTAACGTTTGATTTTCCCCATCCCTTGACTAGCTCTTTATCCTCTTTAATTTCCAAAATCAGTGAGCAATATGTTACTATTTTTCCTAGACATGACAGTTTTTAAAAATACCAATTTTGTATACCTGGCATCCCCTACTCTCTGACCTTAATAAAGGAAAGAATGTATAGTATAGGGTTAAGGCAGTGTATTAAGGGGTCAAACGTAAGTTTATATTCAGGCTTGCCACTAAGATTCTTAAACTCCCTGTCTTATTTGTATTTATGAGCGAGGGCCAGTATATTTGTTTTTTATTATTTTTTAAATGGCACATATTTTAGGACTTTATAGTGTTCTATTATATTTTCGTGGCTTTGCCTAAGCTATCCTGTCTGAAATGATCTTACCCCATCTGTCCACCTAGAAAACCTGTGTATATCCTTTTCATTTTATCTCAAAAGGTGTGATGTCCTCAATTTGCCTTCTGTAATGCAGTCAGACAGCTTAGGTGTCCCTCTCCATATGCTACCCTACATAAGAAATGTCACCCCTACTAGAGCTGTTATATTATTGGTTCATTTTTCTTTTTGTTTTGCTTACCTTTTTCCCAACTAGACTGTTTACTTTTAGAGGAAAGAGAATGACGCATAGAAAGTACTAGATAATTACTTAGTAAATGAATGAATATAGGAAACATCTAATATATTCTGTATCTGTGTGTATATGTGTGTGTGTGTGTGTGTGTGTATAAAATTTGAATTTTAAGATAAGACTTTAAAATAGTTTATATATGCAATAGTTAAAAATGTATCTTATGATTACTACATGCAATGATTTCCATTTTTAGGAATAAAAAGAAGACTAGTTAAAAGTGCAGAGATACACCAAAAACCACGTATTATATTGCTTTTTTTCAATAAGTACGAATTTTGACAAAGACATTTGGAATAGAAACTTTAGACCAGCAATCACAAGTTTGTATATCTCTTTTGATTAAACTCATACCAGTTGAAATGAAAGTTTTTCCCCTGTGGAATATTTTGTGGGAATTAGAAATAAACTGCCTAATTAAGGTATCTCAATAAATGGTATATCTATATTAGAAATTTCTTTAGTGGCCCTCTATTATCACAAATATAGATCTTAAGTGTGTGTGTGTGTGTGTGAGAGAGAGAGAGAGAGTTAGTCACTCAGTCATGTCTGACTCTTTGTGACCCTGTGAACGCCAGGGTAGTTTGTTCATGGGATTTTCCCAGGAAGAACACTGGAATGGGTATCCATTCCCTTCTCTAGGATATCCTCCTGACCCAGGGATTGAACCTGGGTCTCCTATATTGCAGATGGATTATTTACCATCTGAGTCACCAGGGAAGCCCTTTTAAGTAAATATAGTAACTTAACTGAGTACAATAATGATGCAGTATAATAATTGTATAAGTCTTGCATTAACTGTAAAAGTTGCTTGACATAATAGGTATTTTTATTAGAACAAAACTACATGCAAAGCAGGTTTATAGAAATTTGATTTTTTTACTGCATTACCTAACCCTATAAATCTTTTGGTATAATCTGCTTTCAGCATAATTTTAAGAGCTCACTATTAAGTAATAGCTCAAAAATGCTAACATCTCAAAAATGTGGCAAGAAATATAGAAAGTTTCCTTGAATGTTTTGCTTTTTTTTTGTTTGACTCTTATTTCTTAAAGAATATGTAATATCATATACTAGAACTATTCTAAGGATTACAAGAATGATAAAATCTTAGTTGTAATATTGCTTTTCTCAGTAGCAAATGGCTCATATCTTCTGTAATCTAGGCAGGAAATTTATATCCATGTTTAAGAGGAGAACTCATTTGTTACTGAAAATATAATAAAACGGAAATAAGTGGCCAGGAAATTTTAATAGTTATTTAAAAGGAGATAGATTTCTACCCAGGCATATTTTTGATATAAGAAAGGTTTAGTGTGCTGTTTTTCAAGGTTAACTCTTTCCTAAGAGTGGAAGAAGAAAGATGATTCTGACATATAGCATAGTCAAGGAAAGCAAGACAGTGTATTTTCTATGAACCATGGAATTTCCAATGTCAGTAATGTAACTGAGTTTGAAAATGCCACTGATAATATTTTGGTTCTTGGCATGCAGCCATGGAAGAAGTCCTTCACCCATGTGTAATAACCTATGTCAGGGAAGTAAAAATGATTACTGAATTATTATTATTACTTTTATTTTGTTGATGAAATACTGGCATAGAAAAATTAGATAAGGTGTCATACTATAAGGTCACCATTGATCAATTTTAGCTTAAATTTCATGACCCTAGCTTCCTTGCCAATCGACTATACAGCTTTCAAAAATGATATGTTAAATATTGTTTATTTCAATGAAATAAAATGTATTCAAAAGTCTTTGGGTGACTTCCAAAGAAATTTCAAATTGGCCTTTCTTGAAATCATCCTTAAAATACCTGCACACACAATCCATTACTGTAGTCTGTGACCTTGAAGTCTTTCTAAAAGATTTGCTTCTTATTCCTCCTTGTTGAGTACACATGAAAGTGGACTTTCCAAAGGTCTTGAGTTAGTCAGATTATATAATATTCTGCCCAATAAAATGTAATTGGGGGAAGTATGTGTGATGTCTGGGCAGGGGCAGAGAACACTACTAGCCAAGCCTCGTGTCCAATGGGGGATGCACAAAGGCAAGTTGATGTCATGTGTCACAGGTACAGTGGTCCTAGAGTACTGCAGACATCAACTCTGTATCAGTGAAGAGTAAATTTTTCATTGATATTAATTACAATGTTATGATACTGAGCTTTCAGGTGTTTGTTTGTTCCCAAAACATAATCTATACTATCTTGGCATATATCTTTTTTCTGAAGGAAATATGATATATGATAACTGCAATAAATGTGTTTACTATGTGAAAATATGAATTTATGAGAAAAGAAAAATATGGCAAACATCATAATGCCAGTTCAAATTGTAGATAGCTTTTAGAAATAATTATTGCACATAGAAAAGGACATCAGTGGTCATAACTATTTTATATGGGAATATTCTAAAATCCTTAGAAGAATTGCTTTACCAACATCATCATATACAGTACTATAAATAGGACCGATAAGTCACATGTAATCATGTGACTAATCTGTGTATTGTGGGACAGTGCTGTCTTTCTTATTCGTGTATGTCTTTCCTCTACCCATTTATAAAGTATGGTGTTTGTTCTAAGGTGAGTAGAGGACCTTTAGGTCAGGGGAATGTGTGGATGATAAATTGGTGCCTGACAGCTTAAGACCTGTGGTGGCTTCTGGTGCAGCATAGATTCCTTAGTCATATGACTTTGGGAAACAATAAAAAAAAAGCTAAAGTATATAACACTGGATTTTAGAGCTACAGACTTACTACTGATATTACACTAAATATTTTTGTAAAGAAGATGCCCAGTTTTATATTGGCATTGACTACTTTAGAGACGAATCATGGCCACGATGTATATAAAAAGCTGATAAAGGAAAATGGTATAAGTCCTTTCCCCAAACCTAAACTGAGACAGCATTGTGGCCTACAACATATAACCAGATTTGCAGATTTAAGTATGTTATATATTATATATATTATTATATATTATATATATATATGTGTGTATATATTATATATATTATTAAAATCATTTTAGATTCAGTTATCTCAAAAGCACCGATTTACCAACAATAGTGGTTTAATTAAATGGATTAAATTTGCAAAATGATTTCTCAAGGAATTCTCAAAAGCACCAAAGAGTTAAAGGTGTTAAAGAAAGTTTGAAGATATGAAAAATTCCCAGAATATATT
Organism: Cervus canadensis; assembly: GCF_019320065.1. Lineage (NCBI taxonomy): Eukaryota > Metazoa > Chordata > Mammalia > Artiodactyla > Cervidae > Cervus > Cervus canadensis. The sequence continues at coordinate 80,302,333 of NC_057388.1, forward strand.
GCTAAAGAAATTAGGTAACAAAATATTACACATAATACAATTCTTATTTCTTGAAAGTAATTATATACTGTAATTGGTTTTTGCTCGTGGGAAATGATTTCAAGTTTCATTGTTAATAATATGATACACAATGAAAATAAGACGTGTCAGATTTATTTGTGGCTACATTCTGCCAAATTCTTTATTATCATTTTAATTTGATATAATGGGAGGGATAAAAGAAAGCCTTTTTTAAGTGTTTGATGGAAAAGTAAGTAGTAAATTAATGATGATGGAATAATACTTAGAAATGTTTATAATTTCAGATATAACTGAGAAAGATTCAATTGTGCTCAGAAATAAGATCCTCCCAAATATTAGCCCAAAATATAGGCAAGAATTGGGCCTCCCAGGTGGCGCTAGTGGTAAAGAACAATCCTGCCAATGCAGGAGACCTGAGACATGGGTTCAATCCCTGGGTTGGGAAGATCCCCTGAAGGGGGTCACGGCAAAATTATGAGTAAATGGTTTCTATGATGTGTAATTGTAAGGTTTGATTAGACTGAGATTTTCTTTCTGGTAGAAAGTATTCTTAGGTATGTTAAAAAAAATTATATTTAAATATGACTGTGCCATAAAATTTTAAGGAAGAAAAAGGAAGGAATTAGTACTTTCTTGTTTGGTTTACCTGAAAACTAAACAATGATAAAAGTCTAATGCATAATTTTTATATTTATAGAAATGAGTTTAGTCCGTGGTTTTATGTGATTTATTTACTTGACTTTATAGTTTGCCTAGAATCCAATCAACTTTGTCATGCTGAACACATTTTTATTTTTCCTTAAGTAGTTTGAAGAATATGTATAGCTAATTATGAAGCATATTCCAACTAGGAGAAAGTTTTTTTTCCTTTCTATTTTAATTCAAGAAAATAGGGAAATATTTTAAGATCTAAAAATATCCAATTTTACTCTCCCCAGATAACCTTCTTATTATCTGAATATGAGTCCAAGACCCTAATTGGTTAAATATTGATTAGGTCATTTAAGAGCACAAATGAAAATTTTATTTAGCTAAATTTCCATGCTGAGTACAAAAACATGGTAAATTTGTTAAGCTACTGAAAGACTGCAAGCATAGAAAAGCATTCTATCCATTTTAGAATATTTATAATGCATTTTTTTGTCCCAAATAAAATAATAATGTTTACCACTAATAAAATTCAAATACAAATGTAATAACTTGGTAATTTTTCAAAGTCTAACTGCCACATGTTGTTGAAATTTCACTGTGGAACAGAAATATCTGCTCTATTATTCCTATAAACTTCTTACCTTTTGCTACTCTGAGTTAATGACTAAAATTGATATGCAAAGATATACATGAGTATCTTTCCATGAGTATATTATTCTCATCCTTTCCTTTTTTCTTTTTCTACTTTTATTGAGATATAATGGACATATACCATTACATATGAGATATAATGGACATACAGTATAAGTTTAAAGGGGGCGTCCCCCATAGCTCAGTTGGTAAAGAATCCTCCTGCGATGCAGGAGACCCTGGTTCAACTCCTGCTGGAGAAGGGATAGGCTACCCACTCCAGTATTCTTGGGCTTCCCTTATGGCTCAGCTGGTAAAGAATCCACCTGCAATGCAGGAGACCTGGGTTTGATTCCTGGGTTGGGAAGGCCCCCTGGAGAAGGGAAAGGCTACCCACTCCAGTATTCCGGCCTGGAGAATTCCATGGACTATGGCAAAGAGTTGGCCATGACTGAGCAACTTTCACTTCACTTCATTTAATAAGTTTAAAGTGTATATGATTTAACTTACAAATATCATGAAGTGATTATAAGATTCGTGAACACTCACCATCTCATATAGATATAAAATCAATGAAATAAAAACCTATCTCCTTGTGATGAGAACTTTTAGGGTTTACTCTCAATTTTCATATAGTATAACTTACAGCAGTGTTCATTGTATTACTATTTATCACTGTTGTATATTACATCCCTGGTACTTATTTATCTTATAACTGGAAGTTTGTACCTTTCAACTACCTTCATCCACTCTCCCCACTCCTGTTCCTCACACACTGACCTCTGATAACTACAAATTTGATCTCTTTTTTATGAGATTGTGTGTTCATTTGTTTTTGAAGTATAATTGACCTATAGCACTGTTAGTTCTTTGTAAACAACATGGTGATTTGAAATTCTATACATTTCAAAATGATCACCATGGTAAGTCCAGTTAACATTCATCTTTACTTTCATGTAATCAGTAAGTAGTGGCTAAGTAATAGTCAAATTGAAGTATATTGTAGTATTAAGACTTTGGGGATATTACTAAAAAAAAAAACCCTATGGAAGAATTCCAAGGATTACTCTTTAGTTATGTTTTAGATCATCTTTCTATGTTCCTCAAGAATATTTGGTTTTAATAAACAGCGTATGTTTTCTTTCGTTTTTCCCTCATACTCAGAGTTTTAATATTAACAGAGTCTCTCAACGGATATGTTTGCCAGCCACATCATAGCCATCATCTCAAATGACATTACCCATCTGACCACTAGTCACATCTAGGTTTTGTATTTTTTTTAATTTTTTTAACTTTGGAGTATAGTCTATTAACAGTGTTGTGATAGTTTAAGGTAAACAGTGAAGGGAGTTAGCCATACATATACATATATCCATTCTCTCCCAAACTCCCCTCCCATCCAAGCTCCCACATAGCTTTGAGCAGAGTTACATGAAGTCATATCTCAGTTTAAACTCTGGCCTGCGTGATTCTAAGGCATACATGTGGCTTTGTTTCTCTTGAAGAAAATATTTTAAGGGTGTAAAGGTTTAGATGTCACAGAATTGTCCTGAAAGTTGTTTTGAATAATATCCTACCACTCTTTTTTTCAGTAAAATCATTTTCCCTTGAATTCTTAATGCATTATACAAGCTTATATTTCATTTTCTTTTCCTTTTCCCTTGTTTTTTTAGCAAGATTTTCTTTTTATCTTGTTACTCTGTGTCAGCCAACAGATCTAGTATGCAAAGTTTGCTTTTATACTGGCATTTATTCTTTATTGAATAAATAAAGAACTTTTCAGCCCATTATGGTTATTTTTTGGAACAGTTTACTTGATAAATGTGAAAATATTAAAATTGTTTTTTTTTCTTTTTTGATTATCAAATAGTGATTACTTAAACTATTAAAGGCTCTTAAGTATATATATGAAATCAAATAGTGCTTCATGTATTAAGCATTAATATGCTCTAAAGTTTAGTCAGAAATCATGTATTTGTTGACATATGATGGCTAAATAAGTGACAGGACTTGACTTTAGCAAAACATTATTGAATATATAAAAACAGACAAGCAACCTTTGGTCCCACATTTGATGTGTCTGTATAGAAAATGTATAAATATATATATATGTACATACACACAGGTGTGTGTACTATATTACCCCTGTAAGTCTCATCTCAGAAGAAAAACTAACAATGCAAAGCTTAATTAAAGAGACATTCTCTGGCAGTATTAAATAACCTTTAATTATTAAGAAGACAGCATTTTACCTTTCATTTTATACTCCAAATCGTTGTATATGCTGGCTTATATGTAAATTAAAACATATTAGTAAAACTAGATCTATCTACATTACCAATATGATTAAATTGCATGAGGCAAAATGTTACAAAGTTTGTATATACAGATCTTCTTCAACTTATGTTGTAATTATGCTAATGCTAAGTTGTTTCAGTTGTGTCTGACTCTTTGCAACCCCATGGACTGTAGCTGCCAGGCTTCTCTGTCCGCAGGAATTCTCCAGGCAGAATACTGGAGTGGGTGGCCATGCCCTCCTCTAGGGGATCTTCTCCACCCAGGGATCGAACCCTCATGCGTCCCGTATGTCTCCTACATTGGCAGGTGGGTACTTTACCAGAAGAGCCACCTGGGAATCTACTTGTATGTTGTACAAGTATGTTGGAGTTACTACTCAATAAACTCACTGTAAGTTGAAAAATATAAGTAGAAAATGCATTTTACTTTATTTTTTTATTTTATTTTTATTTATTTATTTATTTATTTTTTGTCATACATTGATATGAATCAACCAGAAAATGCATTTTAATACACCTAACCTGAACATCATAGCTTAGCCTAGCCTGCCTTGAAAGTGCTCAGAATATTTATATAGCCTACAACTGGGCAAAATCATTTAACACAAAGGATGATTCATAATAGAGTGTTGAATAGCTCATGTAATTTATTGGATACTGTTCTGAATGTGAAAAACAGAATGGTTTTTCTGGTTATAGAGTGGTTGTGAGTGCATCCGTTGTTTATCCTTACGATTGCCTAGCTGACTTGGAGCTGCAGCTCACTGTTGCTGCCTCGCCTCACAAGAGTATCATATCACATATTGCTAGCCTGGGAAAAGATCAAAATTCAAAATTCAAAGTATGGTTTCTACCTAATTGCTTTCACACCATCATAAAGTTGAAAACTCCCAAGTTAAACCATCATAAGTCAGGGACCATCTGTATTGCATTCTGCTTCTCAGTTATATATCTATTGATAAATTTTATAAATCTTATATAAACAGGGAGCAAAAGACCATCAACAAGTTAATATTTAGATAGTGGTACAGTAGTAGTTGCTACTAGGTCTCAGTACAAATTGCTCCCCTTCCCTCCATCCATATGCATAATTTCAGTATGCATCTGATACTCCTGTGGCTGCATAACATGCTCTATAGTTTTACAGTGAATTTTAGTGGTACTGTTTTTTGAAACTGGACATGTGTGTCAACTATGTATTGCTGCATAATGAACCACCCCAAAAACTTCATCACTGAAAACAAGAAGTCATTCATTTTGCTCATGGGTCTGCTCTTCGGGCAGGATTCAGCAGTTAACAGCTGGTCTATGCCATGGTGCTCACCTAGGGTATCTGCACTGAAGGAGGGCGCTGAAGGAGCCATGTCCAAGATGATGCATTCATGTGATTGGTGGGCTGGTTCAAATATACAGAATACTGCATACCACTGGAAACTGTCCACTAGTTGCTGCTGCTGCTAAGTCGCTTCAGTCGTGTCCGACTCTGCGACCCCATAGACGGCAGCCCACCAGGCTCCCCCGTCCCTGGGATTCTCCAGGCAAGAACACTGGAGTGGGTTGCCATTTCCTTCTCCAGCGCATGAAAGTGAAAAGGGAAAGTGAAGTCGCTCAGTCGTGTCCGACTCCACTAGTTGACTTGACCTAAATCTCTTTTACGCAGACATACAAAATCTTTTAAGAACTTTGATTTTCCTGCCTGGAAGGTATTAGGCACAATATAGGTAACAGGCTAAGTGAATCTTTGCTTAAAAATAACACTCCTAGCCATTCTGAGAGCAAAATTCAGAACTGGTTCATATCACTGCTGTTCATATTCAGGCAGTCAAAACTTAATCACATGGCCATATCTAGCTTAATAACATGGCCATATCTACCAGACAAGGCTGGTAGTGTAGTCTTGAGCAGGGGGTCCTTATGCCTAGCCAGAACTCTATTCTTGTACAAGAAAGAATGAGTATTTAGTGAAAACTAGCAGTCTTCCTTAACTTCCCAGACTGATTACTTTTTCTTTTGTTTACATAAAGTAAGCAAAGATATTTGTACATAATTTCACTTAAAGCATGGATCCTACCATTTTGTAAGGGTGAGTTTTCTGTGTAAGGATGAGTTTTTTGAATGCAGAAATTCCCTATGTATCTCTGAATATCCCATGCCTAGATCTGTGCCTTGGAAAAAAAAAAAGTGGATGCTTAATAAACATTAGTTAAATGGATGAATTTTCCAACTTTCAAAACATCCACATTATCACCAGTTATATTTGTTTACTCCCAACGTCAGGAGACTTAGTAAATAGGTTAATACTGAAAAGGGGCAAATTTAACTTCTAATTTGGAATAGAAGAAAGACTACTCAATTCTTCCAAATTCTTAGTCAGTAAAAAACAGCTATCAAAGCCAGTAACTCTGGCAGAAAAAAAATTCCCAGTTCCAAGGGATTTGATGTTTTCATATGTAGACTCATTACTGATCTAGAAATAGCTGAACTGTGAGCAATGGCTAGCCAAAGACAACATTAAAGGTTTTGAGGAGAGAAAAGTTTTCTTGATATACACAGTTTCATCAGTCCTGTACCAGTATTTTCATATGTTGATCCTTTCCTTTACAATTATAGCTCAGTTGACTGATGCACTGGTTTCCAGTCATTCTGCATTGAGCTATTTTCATTCTAGCACATAGTTATTTTCAGTCTCACCTGGAAATGAGTGCAGTGACCACCTGATGATACTGATATCATCTAACCTTCTTTGTATTCCAAGATGGAACACACGTTATTTTTGGTTTGACACTGCTTTGTATTGATTCTAAGAATTCAGTGCAAGACTTTCCTTTTTTTTTTTTTTTTGTCTAGCCTCAGGAGTCTGTCAGAATGACATAGCCATTAAAATGTAGGTTTGACAGTAGCACGAAGTCAGAAGCATTTGTACATTGTTTATACCAGGAGTTGTTGCACTCAGACTTTCAACTTGGAAGATGACTCTAGGATAGTTCAGGATATAGAAGTATTTCTCAAGAGTGAAACAGATTTATTTTTATGTTTGTTCCACGTCCATTTGTGAGATGTTTTATATGGTCACATGTAATTAATGTATCACAGGTTAATTGTTTCTCTTGCCAACACCTTTCTCCTCTGGCCCTGGCTGCCTTCTTGCCTCTCCCTTCTCAGTGGCTCTTCAGAGCACAGAATGATCTAGGGTTCTTCCAGTATTTCAGGGTTGACTGAAAACCACAGGAGGTAACCCAAGCAGTTCCATGAGAAGGGCTCAAGTCGAAAAAGTAAATACAGATCCAAATATTCCTTGGTACTTAGTTAGGAATTCTTCTTAAAAAGGCGAAAGAGTTAAAATTAAGGCACCCCTTGCTTTTATATTTAGGAATTCAGAAATCTTTGTGGGATTTAGAATGTTTTTAAATCTAAGAAATGCAAACCATTTACATTTATAGTCTACTGACAAATGCTGACATTTCCAGAAATTTCACTGTTGAATGAAACGGCTGATTATCCTTACCTCCCCATAAAGAAGTGTGCCTTAACATTCTTAACATTGTCTTAACATTGCTGTATTAAGCTGCTTGCTTTCCAGAGATTTCCTTGAAGGAAATGGAGAGGAAGATATTGAGAAATTATATTCTACTTAACATTTCCATAATCCTCAATCAAAGTATGACAGTAATTAAAGTGTATTTCTGTCCTTACCAACTTCAGTTCTTTATTCAATGTAATTTTTCCAGGGAGGCCATTCTAACTAAACTAAATTACTATGCCCATTACCATGTGCTTTATTTTTCTTCAGAGCACGGGTCACTGTCTAACATACTATATACTTTATTTGTTGTCTTGTTTGACATCTCCCTTCCCCCACTAGAACATAAGCTCCTTGAAAGTAGTGACTTTTAGTCTGTCTTGACTATTGGCTAGGTTCCCAACAGCTAAAGCAGTGTCCACCACATAGCAGACTCTCAATGAATAGTTGTTATATGAATAATTGAATGACATGTTGAATAAATATGTATATTATATTAACTTAAAATTCCATGTTATTTATAAGATTTTCCAATTTATTGTCAAAGAATTTTGGTATTGACATTTATGTTACTTTAGTTTGACTCTTGAAGTAAAGATGATGACATGGGAAAATTGGCAAAAATGATAGAAATTATAATTGTTTTATTTTCTAATGGACAATTTAATGAAGAGTTTTAATTTTTTAAATTATCTTTACATTTGAGTAACTTATTTTTTTGCCTGTAGTTCATTGCATAAGCCGAACGGGGACTTTTGCACTAAACTTCTAAGCACGTGGTTCTCCTTATAGCTATACCCCCCTCCCCTGAGTCTTTTCATTATGCAATCTATTAAGATGGCAGCATGAAATCCAAGTTTTATTTTATAAATTGATTAGGAAAATAATTCTTCAGAATGTCCTTTTGTGAATGACAAAGATAGGGAGACCTTGATCACAGGAAGTTTGGAGAAAATGAATATTCTCTTTTAATTTGTATCCTTTAACAGATGAAGATTTACCTTTTCAGTAAGCAGTGAAACTTCTCTTTGTTTTAATATTATAAACCTCTCCCTGAATTAGTGTCTGTCTTTTCTTAATAGGATGCTAGTGATAATAGATTATTATTTTTGCAATTATTATTATTACCATCACTAATGATAATTTTGTGATGTTTTTGATCATCATTACAGATAAACAATCATCAGCATACATTTATATAATCAAAGAAAATATATAGGATTCTTAGGCTAAAACTGGGCTTCTCTGTGGCTCAGCTGGTAAAGAATCCACCTATAATGCGGGAAACCTGGGTTCAATCCCTGGGTTGGGAAGATGCCCTGGAGAAGAGAAAGGCTACCTACTCCAGTATTCTATTCTTGCCTGGAGAATTCCGTGGATGGTATTGTCCATGGAGTCACAAAAAGTCAGACACGACTGAGTGACTATCACTTTCACTTTAAGCTAAAGTTCTCAGCTAAAATTCTCAACTAAATTAGTGTTAGTTGGCCATTACCTGTTTTCCATAGAACTGGATTATTGTAAATGTGTTTATATTTTTAAAGTTTTGATATATTTAACTTTGATATTTTAATATATAATATATATATATTTGAATTGAACAGGTTATTGTTTAAGTGTTTACTAATTATTTCTAGGATAAATGAGAGTTTAAAGCAACCAGTATCTATTTCAAATTATTGATAAAGTAGAAAATTTTATGGTGATATAGAAATTAACCCCTGCCCCTGGGAAAAGCATCTTTATATAATTGAATAAAAGCCAACTTTTAAATTCAGCTGTGTAGAGTTTTCTAGGATCAGTGAAATATACCTGCTGATGCAAATGAGAGTGTAGCAAGAAATATTTTGGCCTGACATCATCAGCATAATCCATCGCCTATGCCTCAGTGCTGACAGGAGGCATTTGTATGCAAAGTAGGTGCCCAATAAGTATATGCTGAATGAATGAATGAGTATGTGCATAAGTCTCCTTTCCTCAGCAAGATAGAAGCCTGGGTCTGTGACTCAGATTGTAGTAAGAAAGGGCTGTGATAAAGGTGGAAGGTAAAATCTGTTTGTAGTTTTAGGGAGGGGACAAAAGGGAACCAAAATTAAAAGCTCAAGCCAGGAAATTTGGGAATAAAAGGACAACTGGAAAATTTTAAATCCATGGGAGCTGACTGAGAACAAAAACCACCCCAGTGAAGGTTCTGCTGTAGACATCAGTCCAGGTGGACTAGAGCAAAGCTGTTTATATGGGCTTCCTTGGGCGTGTTCTCAGAGATGTGAGTTTGCTGTACAGTAATTCTGTTATTGAATGAGTGATAGTTCTTTCTGACCATCTAAAATAAATTAATATAAGCCTCTTTCTTGATGAATATATATATATATATTTATATGTTATATAATCCGTGCTTATATATTTTACCTAATTTAATCCCCACGGTAGCCTCATGAGAAAGACATAGTTATCATTCCTGTCTTATAAATAAGAAACTGAGTCTTTTAGAGCTTAGATAATTGAGCTAAGGACACACAGTTGTTGCAAAGTGGAACTGGATGGGATACAATTTATAATCTCTAAGCTACATAATTCCCCCCAAAAGTTATATTAAAGCATCTTTATGTTTAAGATTCAGTATTAAATAATATAATAATATAAAGATAACTTAAGTAATTAGAAGATAGTTATGACTTTTAATTTTCTTCATTTTGTGTATCAATGAATATGCCTTTGTTCATAATTTTTTACTTGTTCAATAATATATACAAATGAAGCCTATTTGTCATTCATTATTCCCTGGATAATTCACATTTAAAATTTACATAGACTAGAAGTGGATGATATTGCTCTTTCTTTTCCATTCATCTAAATATCAAAAATCCAAAATATCAAATATAAAAAACTTGGTTTTTAGAATGTTTTAAAAGAGGGTATCTCTTAAAAGTTAGACCTATTAATATTTACAGATTTACTATGTGGATATTATGAGTAATTTTTTCCTTATATTTAATTTGTTCTCCAGGCTTTTTTATGTAAAAAGGTATTTATCACAACAAAGCCAGTGTTAATGACTCTGAGAATGATTTTCTTTCTGGGATGATTTCTTTTGTGATTCTAGAATTGCTCCTCCAGAACTGTCAAAAATACCATTATTTCTCTTGTAATGTTATGTTAATATTAGTTTATAGGTTAGAGGTGATGTTGTCATCTCACATAACTACGGTATTTGTTGTTCAGTTGCTAAGTTGTGTCTGACTCTTTTGCAGCCCCATGGACTATAGCCCACCAGGTTCCTCCCTGTTCATGAGATTTCCCAGGCAAGAATACTGGAGTGGGCTGTTATTTCCTTCTCCTGGGGATCTTCCCCACCTAGGGATTGAACTTGTATCTCCTTCATTGGCAAGAGGATTCTTTACCAGTGAGCCACCAGTGAAGCCCTTTAACTACTGCATATAGAATACTAAAATTGATGTGTACAAATATCATAGAATTTAGAGATATTTTATTAATCCTAAACTATTTGCCAGTCTGTCTTATGTGGATTCCAGTGGTAAGAATACATATTTAAAGCAAATATAATTTTTATATTAAATTTATATTTATTACCATACTGTGTTTCATTCACTTTTTTCTTCCAAACACGGTAATGGAGATGTTTGATACTCATATGAAAAATGAGTTAATAGGGTGAAATTTTATAGTCTCAATTTCTCTTATTTTGTTTTCTGAACTGTCCACAGTACCCAGACTTTTTGAATTAATGGACTTTGAATAAATTTCCCATCTAATGGAACTATGTGACCCTGAAAAATATTTAATTTCTTTGTGCCCTAGGATACATATATATAAAAATTGGGAGATAAGAGTACATAACTATCAGACTTGAGAGAATTAAATCAGATACCAGTATGTTAATTGCCTGCCATAATACTAGGCTCATAGAGACTGTGAATATTAGTTACTTTTACCTAATAAGTACTGAAAAAATCATTTAAAATTCTTTACTTTTAATCTTAGATACTGTCACAAGGAGAGATTTCTTAGTATCATCTAGAAATTGACTTTCACATCTCTTTAAGCAGGTAAAATGCACACATGTACTGTTCAAAGTTTTACATAATGTTTGCAATGTTTAATGTACTTTCTTTCCTCTTTATTTTGTATCAGTATAACCTGCTAACCTGTAGTTTGTTTAAACATCACATATCTTATGAGATTTGATTATGGAAATTTGTGCGAATATAAGATTTTGATATTTCAGGCCAATTACTTTGTTTTGGTGCTTAGGTTACTTAAATTTTTTTTTCATGTGATGATTTTGTAAGCACCTCATTTAAATATTTCCAGATAAAGCCATTAAATCACAGGGTGATTAAGGTGTATTCTTTTCTATTTTTAATGCTTGCAATTTATTCTTAGAAATTTCTTGCAATTCTATTGTGTTTAGTAATCCACAGATTACTCCAATAATCTCCAAAATTCTCCAATCACCAGAAACTTCAAATGGTGAAATTTCTGGAAGGGAAGCAACTTTTCCCACTAGTTTTAAAAATGTATGATTTCATAAAGGAGAGACATGTGATAAATTAATATATGCAGATAATATATTCTGTTTTAGCACATAAATAATCATTCTAAGTATATGCTATTGTGAATTTACAGGAGGAAAAATAACCAGGAATGAAAGAGACTTCTAGTGACTATCTGTTAGATCTTCCTGCTGTCAAATCACCACTTAAACCATCTAAATCAAATGAAATGTTCATATACATCTTAAGATTAATGTTGCTTTGACCTGCCTTTGACTGAATGAGAAGAAAAGTAGTTTCTTTTAGCTTTATTGGAAGCAGATAGATTCTTCTTTGGCTACTTGATTTTCAGAAATATGTTGTCTTATGCCATTCAAATTAATGATGCTCTTTAGATTCCCCATTAATGAAACTCTCTTACTTCTAAGTGCTCAAACTTTGATGCTTAGCTATGTAGGAGTTTATTCCTAAAGATTTCTAGTTTCACATATTACTGCAAGGTCACATTATTTCTGCAAGAATTTGGCTTTGTTTGTATTTTTTAAAAATCTTCAATATGTTGTGAACTCAAAAAAATTATTCCACATTCCTTAGTTACAGTTTTACATTGAACATGGTAAACATATTTGAGACAGTTTTCAGTACCTGTTCTAATATTTAATTTCAAACTCAAGGTTACTCAATATAAGTAAATGTTGACTAGTACAATGGCTCCAGTTCTTTGAATTCTTATTTAATATTTAAGGTAGGAACCTTAACATTGGCTTGGATTACTAAATAATTAGATTTTCCAGTGACATAGAAATTGTATTTTTTTTCCTCCCTAACCACAGTTGCGCAAAATTTTGTACTCTATGTATGTAAGTTGCCTATTTTACTTGGGTCTACTTTTTATGTTCACTTACGACTTCCAACAGAGCAAATTCCAGAAGTTCAGCCATACATTGTGGTAAATAGATTACCCAAGTTTAATAGCTGAACTTCCAAATATAGTCAGATTAATAGGTTCAAGTCCATAGTCTGATCTGGCCACATGCAAGCAATTACTTGTTTAATTTGATCCATGTAGATAGCTAAGTCGGTCAGTGTCAAACCCAATATTTACTCTTTGACCTAAATGTACATTCTGTATTGGTCAAATTAATTATAAGATCAATTGGTTTTCCTCCTTATTGTTGAGGACATTATGTGAAGCTCTGTTTAGGGCTTCACAGAGTCAATTGGTATGCCTCAGCTAATAGTTTCCTGATTTATATCCTCAGGGTCAAGAAGTGTTTTTTATGTTAAATGTCCATGACATTCTGCTGACTTAGCCTGGAACAACTCCAAATGATTTATTCTTTGGGATGGCTATACCAGTTATATTTTAGCATCAATAATAAGACTTTATTATATGATTTATTTTTCAATAGAAAATTAGTCATCTAACTTGAATTTATATTTTTCACTGAGTTTATATTTTTAACTAACTAGATTATTATTTGTGAGTTTTTATTAACATCAGGAAATGGTGTAACTTCCAGCCATCTCAGTTAATTAGATGGTAAGTATTCAGTTTTCCTGAGTTTAATTTAGGTTTTGTGTGTGTGTGTCTTAATATAACTCTAAATAATTTTTGTTTGTTTAACAAGACATAGGGTGATTCAATGGCAAGAGCAAGAAACTTTCAGACTCATCTCTGACACCCTATGGAATACCATGACCATGTTATAAAACAGACCAGACATTAATGGGATTTTGTTATTATCATTATTTTACTGAATGACCTGTCTTGCTAAATGATTTCACTGTTCTATTTTATTAGTAGTTAGCATGTCCCTCTGAGCTCTGGAAAGTCAAGCTATCCACATTTAATTATTTTTCATTTTCTTTAAGTTAATCTTTCTGAGTCATTCCTGTGTTACTTATCTGATTTTCTTCCTTAGTTTATCTATGGGTTGCTAGGAATGAAGACCCTGTACCTATGTACACATTTTATTCTCCATAAAATAAGTAATGAAGTATTACTTTGACTTTACATTGTTGAGAGGTGATGTAGCAGTCAATATAAAAGTGCTATTTTAACAGCTAAAATTAGCTAAATTCAAGTTCAATTTGGAGTCTTCTTATTAAAGTCATTCACCAAAGTAGAAAAAATCATTTTCGTAAGATTCAGAACATACCCAAGAATATTGCTAAAGACCCTGGTATGTATGACTAGATATTTTTAACAGATTCCCCACTTATTCAGTAAGTAGTTGGTACTTCTTTCCCTTATTCCACTGTTATATGTAAGGTTTTTTGACTACAACTACAATATAGAATACAAAGTTAGAAAATTCTAATATATGTGTTTCTTTCTCTTGTATCATGGTCCTGTCAAGTGATGGACTTTAAAGCTTTCAGTTGTAGTGCTATAAAAAGTCTCTACGTTTGCTAAGTTTAATGGTGGTCCTCATTTTCTTTAAAATGTGCTAGTTAACAACTAAATCGGAACTTTGGTTAATCTGTTTACTTAGTGACTGAGGTCAAACCTCTAATGAAAGGCAATGGAATGAACATAGTCAAGTTGTAGTTTTAGCATTTCTGTTGGATGGGTTTACTTAAATAATCCTAATATCCTGGTAATTTGTATCTGTAAGAGTTTGAAATGAGTATAAAGTGCTCTGTAGCTATAGCTTCTTTTTTTGTTTATTTTAACTCTATATGAGCAAACTAAGGTCGTTTATAGAAAAATAGAAACAGAAAAAGACATATAGACTCAGTCATTTAAAAAATGCTTTGAAGGCAGAGAGATCATTAAGGATAAAATAATAACCAATTTCAATATTAGAGACAACTCTATTATTAAAACTGAGTGAAAATTTTCCACAAAGGGAAAATTTATTTGCAGAAAAAGACATGCATAGCAAATATCATAATAATGTGTTCAAATAATCATGGCAAGTGATATGACACCCGAAGTCTTCAGTATATTCCAGACAGACAAAGAAAAAAATAAACATTATTATCTATATATTTGATTGATGTTCATAGTGATTTTCATGGTACTTTTGACCTCTTTGGCTTCATTGCTGTGGTTCATCCTTCTAAATTTCTGATTGTTTTACTTCCCTAGTAGAACCACCAACCAACTAGACAGCCACCCAGGAAACCAGCCTATCTACTTTCCTATCTACTGCCTATTGTATAAGCAGACAACAAGTAAAAACGTTCTATGGGAAACAAACTAACAAGTGAAAGCAGTCTCTAGCTCTTTATTATACAGGATGAAATGAAAATTCATTAGTGTGTTTTGTTCACTTTTGCTCATTTTTCTTTTCCAGAATTATCTCATAGAGTTCTTAGGGTCAGTGCAAAACCAAATGCAAAGGACTCCTCACTCCTTCCTCCCAAGGCCTCCGCTGTACCTCCGATGCCTCTACCTTTGCAGTTTCTCTTGGTTTTTTCTCCATCAGCTCAGCCTAATTCATTTTAAAGTCCAATTCATCTCAGTTCTCTCACCCTTTCCCCTCCTGTGCTGTGCTTAGTCATGTCCAGCTCTTTGCAACCCCGTGGACTGTAGCCTAACAGGCTCCTCTGTCTGTGGGGATTCTCAAGGTAAGAAAACTGGAGTGGTTTGCCATGCCCTCCTCCAGGGGACCTTCCCGACCCAGGGATCAAACCTGTGTCTCATTATCTCTTCTGCTTTAGAAGGCAGGTTCTTCATCACTTGCGCCACCTGGAGTGAAGTGAAATGAAAGTTGCTCAGTCATGTCCAACTCTTTGCGACCCCATGGACTATACAGTCCATGGAATTCTCCAGGCCAGAATACTGGAGTGGGTAGCCACTCCCTTCTCCAGGAGATCTTCCCAACCCAGGGATTGAACCCAGCTCTCCCACAGTGCAGGCAGATTCTCTACCAACTGAACCACAAGGGAATCCCAAGGATGCTGGAGTGGGTAGCCTGTCCCTTCTCCAGCAGATCTTCCCAACCCAGGAATCAAACCAGGGTCTCCTGCATTCATTGTATTTTTGTTAATAATTTAAAGTTACCTGGGGGCTCTTGTTAAAGTTAGCATTTATCATGCATCTATAATTATTTTATGGCATGCGGGGTGTATTTTTATTAAAGTTATATACACATACACATTCTATAGTGCTTAGGAAAATAATAACCAATTTTAACTCTCTTACATTAAAAGATATGATTTGCTTCGCAATATATGAAGAAACATATTTTGGCAAGCATGCGGCCCACTTTAACACCTTCTCAGTATGAATTCTGTTTATAATGTTTCCTAAATATTTCCCATAGTGCCTCCATTTACAAAGAGCTAAGTATATTTTGACCTTAAAATAGGATGCATCGGAAGGGATAAAATCATTCTTTTACCCTTTATGTTTTTTTTCTTCTACTAAATTATTCATTTGAGATCAGGGAAAAAGTGAAGTGTGACCTGATTTCTAAGAGCATTTTATTTAGTAGAAATTATGTAGTAGATCTTACACTTCTGTAGATCCTTGCAACATAACATCTACTTTGATGGAAAACTGATTTTATTATCAAGCATGAATGACATTTAACACTTACCATTTTAATTATTTGATATATTGTAACTTTAAAATTTTAATTTTTTCTTTTTAAATTCGTTCTCCAGCATTTTCTCTTAAATGTCTTCCTGTACAGACTCCACAGTGTATATTTTATGCAAATGTCTTTCAAGCTAGTATCTAGTATCTATTACTGTTTTGTAATTCATTGTCCACCTAACTATATAATAAACACTTTCCCATATGATTAAATATTCTTCTATCTTATGCTGGTTAGAAATTTCAGATATCTCAGTTCAGTTCAGTCACTCAGTCGTGTCCGACTCTTTGCGACCCCATGGACTGCAGCACTCCAGGCTTCCCTATCTGTCATCTACTCAAACTCATGTCCATTGAGTCAGTGATGCCAGCCAATCTTTCCCAGCATCAGGGTCTTTTCCAATGAGTCAGTTCTTCAAATCAGGTGGCCAAAATATTGGAGTTTCATCATTCATTCACTTTTGTAAAAAATTATTTACTTGATACAACGTAGTCACCATTTCAGATGAATGAGATAGAAAGATAAATGGGCTATAACCTTAGCCTTGGGCTTTCCTGGTGACTCAGTGGTAAAGAATCTTGTCTGGGAAATCCCATATACAGAGGAACCTGGCAGCCTACAGTCCATGAGGTCCTAAAAAGTTGGACATGACTTAGCGACTAAACAACAACAGCCATCAAAGTCTTACACCTCTGCAGAGCATGCTTATGTAAAACAAATCCATTTCTGTAAAACATGGCTGCAGGAGACACCTGAACAAAGCGTTCTGTGAGTGAGTGAGTGGGCAGGGAAGTTGGTGGAGGCTTCACTGAGAAGTTATTTGAGCTAACTCTGGTAGTCTGAGTAGGAGCTTATCGAAAAGTAAAGGGAAAAATAAGAAAAGTAAACACTTTTTATATAGTTCAAATAATGAATAAATATTTTCTAACTATTTATTTATTTACTTACTTTTTGGCTTCACTGTGTGGCATGTGGGTTCTTAGTTCCCTGACCAGGGATTAAACTGGAACCTCCTCCATTGGAAGCATGGAATCTTAACCAGAGACCACCAGGGAGTTTAAAAAGCAAGCAGAATAGTTTTATTTTGGTCAGTTCAGTCACTCAGTTATGTCCAATTCTTTGCAACCCCATGGACTGCGGCACACCAGGCCTCACCGTCCTTCACCAATTCCCGGAGCTTGCTCAAATTCATGTCCATTGAGTCAGTGATGCCATCCAACCATCTCATCCTCTGTCGTCCCCTTCTCCTCCTGCCTTCAATTTTTCCCAGCATCAGAGGCTTTTCTAAGTAGTCAATTCTTTGCATCAGGTGGCCAAAGTATTGGAGCTTCAGCTTTAACATTAGTCCTTCCAATGAATATCCAGGACTGGTTTCTTTTAGGATTAACTGATTGGATCTCCTTGCCATCCAAGATACTCTGAAGAGTCTTCTCCAATACCAAAATTCAAAAGCATCAATTCTTCGGTGCTCAGCTTTCTTTATGGTCCAACTGTCTCATCCATACATGACTACTGGAAAAACCATAGTTTTGACTAAACAGACCTTTGTTGGCAAAGTAATGTCTCTGCTTTTTAATATGCTGTCTAGGTTTGTCATAACTTTTCTTCCAAGGAGCAAGCGTCTTTTAATTTCATGGCTACAGTCACCATCTGCAGTGATTTTGGGCCCAAGAAAATAGTCTCTCACCGTTTCAATTGTTTCTGCATCTATTTGCCGTGAAGTGATGGGACCGGATGCTATGATCTTAGTTTTCTGAATGTTGAGATTTAAGCCAGACTTTTAACTCTTCTCTTTCACTTTCATCAAGAAGCTCTTTAGTTGTTCTTCGCTTTCTGCCATAAGGGTAGTGTCATCTGCATATCTGAGGTTATTGATATTTCCCCTCGCAATCTTTTTCCAGCTTGTGCTTCATCCAGTCCACCATTTTGCATGATGTACTCTGCATGTAAGTTAAATAAGGAAGGTGACAATATACAGCCTTGACATACTATTTTCCTGATTTGGAGGCATTCAGTAAGTGATAGCAATAATTAACACTTGTTATTATCATTGCATTTAATCAACAACAGTACTAAAACTCATCTCAGTTCTTTCCCCTCCATACAGTCTTCATTCATCACTTCCTCTAAAGCTAACCTCACCCTTTCTGAGCTCTTTGCTTATATTTTTCTTAATATCTACTGTTCTTTTTACTGAGATTATATATATATATATATCTTTGTCTCATCCAGTGTATTGGATATTAGAGCTTTATTCATCTTGTATCCTCTTTAGTGTTGGCTATCATACACAGTAGAGGCACAAAATTTAAATATTTTATATATAACACGATATTTAATATTTTAACAGTGTATTTGGTTCAGTGGAAACTATCAGAGCACTTGTCACGTATATAGTCTCCCTGATCACACAGTGGATTCTGTGGGCAGAGTCCATTATATATTCATCGTGCTTACAGTGTGTTAGAGGGAAAAAGGTTAGATCATAGACTTCTTGCACTTGAAAAAAATTGGGTCTTAATTTCAATATTTAAAAAATAAATATTAGATGTCCTTTCACTTATGTGATATGATAGAAAACCTTAAATCTCTATATAGCTTTGTAAGTGTTATATTAAAATATCCCATATTTTCTAAAACCTCATGTAACTCAAACATCTGGAAAAACCTATTAACAAATAATGTATAGATAGGTCAAAGGTTTTGTTTTTATACTGTCATTCTTCACATAACAATTTTCGCATTTATTTTTCTAATAGGTTATTTGATCCTAAACTGATTATGTAAATTAAAATTTCAGGAAGGCTGTGTCTATGAAACACTAACAACTCAATTATTTTATCTCAGAGCATTATTAAGCACCTCACTGAGTAGGAGCAAAAACAGAGGTCAAGGTATTTTGGTTGTCTTAATGTGGTTCTTCTGTTTTGATTTTTTTTTAAGTTACATCTGAATACAACTGTTTTTTATATTAACAGTGATGCCTTTGAAAAATATCTAAATGCAGAACAGCTATACAAAAGGAAAAACACAGTGATCTCATTGGAAAAGAATTAAAGAAACATTTTATGATTTTTTTAAGTGTATAGAGTAGAAAGAAAACAGCTGGCACCCCAATAAAGGAAACTCATGTTATCAAAACATGCAGCTATCAAACAGCAACATTCCAGAACATCTAAACCTTCCATATACTTAGAGGGCTCTGTGCTTATTTATCACAGAACCTGTAATGCTCTGTTTCTAGCTTTTATTGACTTCCCCACTGGAAGACATTTCATCCTTTTCAAACCATCTTTACACTCCCAGAGCCTATCAAGTACCTGGCACATGGAAGGCAATAAATTGTTGTTTATGGATTCAATTAATGAAGTAAATAATTATTTAATTAATTAAAGGATGTCTATGCTTTCCAAGGATTTTCAGACTTTCAATGTGCAGAAAAATTATCTGCAAATTTAGTTTTAAAATGTAATTTGATAACTTCTGCACCCATGGATTCTAATTCTGTATGTTATACAGCCTGAGAGAGCGCATTTTCACAAGGCCACCAGTGTTTCTGACTCAGGAGCAAGGATTGGTCTTTGAAAACATTGATAGAATATCATTGACCTGATTAAGAACTCTTCTTTATTCAGGTAAGTTTTAGCAAAATCATTGGGCCTTGTTCACTGGTTGAGAGCGTTAGAGTGAGTGATATTGAATATAGTATAAGAAAAGGCCTGAGGGCCTCATGGGGCACAATGATGAAAGCCGTTGCTCAAACTTTCCCCAATTCCACGTCTGTTAGATTTGTGAGGTTTGAATGAATAGTAGGTAAAGCCAGAGACAAACTTGACAGTGTAGGCAGACTGCAGGACATCTTAAGTATCCAGATAAAGTATAGTCTTCCAGTTGGGCTGCATTGGGGTCACTATCCAGTGGTTCAAACCAAGAAATAAGCAGGGAACAAAATCTAGGCCAGATAACAGACAAGCATCTCATCTTGTATGATACAGATCATACAAGGATATTGAGACCAGGAAACTCTGAGTATGACTTCTGATTCCTAGACAGACCCCTTCTTCCTCAGTTGCTATTTTAAGTTTACTTTCTCAATGTTAGCTGATGGGAGCTAGCAAAGTATCTGCTGCTCCCAGCACTGAGTATACTTCTTAGGTATTGGCCATGGTGGAAGGATAGATTGTCTAAGTGTTTATACTATCAATTCATCAGAATCTTTGAAAAATATTGGTCAGATTCTTGGACAGTGAATCAGAGCTGATACCGCAGTATCTCTGGGGAGCACACAGTGGGAGTTGGCTTCTGAGTGTTCTTTAGGTGGTTCAGGTGGCTGGCCTGGTGAGGGACCCATGACTTTGAAAAGCCTTCACAGGCATTTCAGTAGCGAAGAAAATTTATTGTATCTGTTAGGAGTCATGTCTCTCTGCCCCCATCTTTAACCACATATTTCTGCCTCTTGCACACAACTCCTCTCCTCATCTGGCTCTTAGCAGTCTTCTGTTCAAAATTACTTTGTCATGAATCATTCTTTTAGGTATTCTAACCTTCTAACCATAATAACAATTTCCTCTAATCCTTTTCTGGCAATTTTCAGTCTAAAAATTTATTTTTCTTTCCTTTTATTTCCTCTGCACAATTTATATCCTAAAGCACTTTCAAATTACATGTCATAATGTCATATACTCTCCCCCCATCCATTTTTTCATGCATACCCACATAGGTAGCACATTAGCTGACTTACATTTCTAAAAATAATCAGGGGCCAGTGACTCTGTATGAACAAATGAGCAAGGTCATTATTAATCTTGAAACGTAAGAATAAAGTTACAAAATAGGAAAAGTTGCTTATAAAATGGAAAATGAGTTCCGAATTGAAGCAGGACATCTAATATGTTTTACACTCCAACTTGTTTTAACAAGATTCTACTGCTTTGTAATTCACTTATAGGATGGTTATGGCCTCCCATTGGCTCTGTGCTCCCATTTATTCAGCAACTGTAAATAATAGCCATCAGCAAAGCTTTTGAAATCTTCAGATGAAAGGAACTAAATTAAGGAAGCTTCCCGTGTGCATCCCTTTCTCACAAAATGGATGCTGACTGGAACACAGAAAGCAAGGAACAGCAAGCACAGTATAGTGATTTTAGCAGCCTAGTGTAGTCCAGCTTTTGAGAGCCATAGATGCTTCTTTCCTATGTATTAACAATTGTCTTTTTTAATAAATACTGTTTTTCTTAATTGGAATGTGGTATAGTGGGTTTTATCTAAAGATGTGAGAGAGATCAGAAAAGGCAATATCAAATCAATTACATTGCGTGGATTAATGTCACAGTAGTTTCTTCAGTTATTGCAAGCTGGTTTCTATTTTAAGGTTATTAGTCATGTACTATAGTACCTGAGAGTGAAAACCTTCATTACCATCCAAAGATGCTTCATTTTGTTGTTTAACAGGGGAAAATTTGATAAATAAATTCCAGCATAATTTTTTTCTACATTCCTGGGAACTTAAAATGAACCTGTAATTTAAAAAATTGTATACAGATTATCTATTTTGCATAGTTTACTTTTACAATCTACATGTTTTAAATTGTTAGACCATTGAGCTGGTAGTAGATGATGTTATAATGTTAATGAAGTGCTTTATAAAACCTTCCCTTGGTATTATAGTTGAGTTATGGAACTAGTACTTACTACTCAGGGCAAAGGGTGTCTAATTAGGTCAGTGTGATACATACAGTTGGAAAAGATTGCTTGAAATATCATTTGAGCTCAGTTGTTCAGTCGTGTCCAACTCTGCGACCCCATGGACTGCAATACACCAGGTTTCCCTGTCCATCACCAACTCCTGGAGCTTGCTCAAACTCATGTCCATCGAGTCAGTGATGCCATCCAACTGTCTCATCTTCTGTCATCCCCTTCTCCTCCTGCCTTCAGTCTTGAGGTATAGAATATACTTAACTTAGATAACAATGGATTTGCAGTTAAAAATTTATATTCAAGCTCTTTGTCATTTAATCACTTTATTATATCTGATGATGTCAATATTCAGTACTGCTGAATGCATAGCAAAAAACAATGTTCCCTACTAAGATCAAGTTATTGCTGGACATCATATGGGTTATAAGAAAAGTAGACATGTTCTCAGCCTTCCAGGACCTCAAAATGCGTTTGAGGGATAGATAGATAAAAGGATAGGTAAGGTATATGCATTTGGTTTCAAAAACACACATCTCACACTCCTTGTTTTTCATACAACTCAGCTGACAATTATTTATATCTTTTAGGCTCTCCTATTCTGTAGCTTTAAATAGTTATTTAAATTCATGAACTTTTGCACCTCAGAGAAGATGCATTTGCTTGGTTTTTTTGTGTTTGTTTTCTAGAACAACTTAGGTATTGTGGATAAAAGAAAACTCTATTAAATGCTAAAGTGTTCATTTTATTCCTCATTATCATTTTGTTATTATAGGATGTAAGCATTTTTAAATGCACTGTTTATTTCCTTGATGTCTTAAAAAAGAATAAATCGAGGTGTTTTTTTTTTTTTCTGTTTAGAGGCATCATTATGCGCATCTGGGTTTGTGATCATTTCAAAGTAAAATTGTCACTGTTGAGTGGATATGATGGAAATCTCTTGGTTTCCTGGAAAAATGCATTATTGATCTACCTTTATGTCATTTTTATTTTTTCAACTAAAAATGTGTGAGGCAGCTGGTGATTTCCTGTGCCTTTTCTACTAAATTACTACTAAATTAATAAGTGAATCAAAGGCTAAAGCATACTCCTTCCAAGGGGTAATTTCATTCTGTAGAAAGCTATCAACTTTATTATTGGTATCAATGATTCTGAGTTTGTCAGTATCTTTGAAATGTCAACTCATAGTTCCTCATCACCAATGTGTAGGATCACCTACAACACCGCAGTATTCACCCTGTCTTCTATAGCGCTTGCTTTGATTTTATTTCCAGTGTAAAAAGGAGCAGTATTTTTAACTTCTGTAGTTTTTGATAGAAAATTATATTTTTAAGAGTGGAGAGCTGAAGTGTGGGCAGAATTTTTGTGACAGATTGAAAGCTTAATAAAATTAGAAATTCAATACTTAATATTATTGGAATAAGAAAATTAATAACTATTTGATTATGTCATGTTATCCTGAAGCTCTTTCATTCCTAAATTACATTTGTTTTTTGAACATTCCAGGAGTTAGATTGTATTAAAAAATGAATTTCCTACAAGATTCATGAAATTCTTTTAAAGCCTCAAGGTTTTGCCTGCTATCTTTGTTTAAATGTCTGATGTAATTATTTCATTTCAAAGGCAAAAGCTTGATTCTGTGGCTAATACAACTTAGTAAGCTACATCTACTTGTTTGCAAAATGAGTTTTAGTGAATGTAGTAGCAATAGCTATGGTCCCCCCAAAGATGCCTACATTCTGATCCTCAGAATCTATGTGTATGTTATGTTACATGACAAAGGGCTGACCTTAGGATAAGTAGATTATCTGTATTACCCTGTGGGGCCAAGGGTCCTTACAAAAGGAAGAGAGAGTCAGTAGAGTCAGAACTAGAGAGGGCATCCTCAGAAAGGCTCAAATTATTGCTGGTTTTGATGCTAGAAGGGAGTCATGGCCCAAAGAATAATGGGAGTCTCTAGCACCTGAAAGTGAAAGAAACCGGTTTCTTTCCTAGAGCCCCACGAAGCAATGTTGCCCAGTGAGACCCATTTCAGGTTTCTGACCTCCAAAAGTGTAAGATGATAAATTTGTGTTGTTTTAAGCCATTTGTGTGTGTGTGCTTAGTCGTGTCCCACTCTTTGCAACCGCATGGGCTGTAGCCTCCCAGGCTCCTCTGCCCATGAAATTTTTCAGATAGGAATACAGGGGTAAGTTGCCATTTCCTCTTCCAGGGGATCTTCCCAACCCAGGAAGTGAACCTGCATCTCCTGCATCAGCAGGCAGATTCTTTACTACTGAGCCATCTAATAAGCCCTCAAGCCACAGGCTTAGGTAATTTGTTCCAGCGGCAATAGGAAGCTAAAACAGAAAGTACTGTAGTCAAAGATAGGAGCATTCTCATGATGTTTCATGGAGAGACAGTCAACTAAAATTGCTGAATTCCCATATTTTGGTGATTGTGTATAAGGGTGGCTTTCTGAAATATTGCCTTGTTCAGAATCTTTGTGCAGCACAAATAGCTACACATGTTGAGGCCTAATGCAGAGACAGGGTAGATGAACTACCGCTGCACTGACACATCGACATTTTCCTGTATTTCTTTTTAAAAGTAAAATTGTAGAAATTCATCTTATTTCCACTTATATTGACTTTTCAAGTTACTAGACATCAAGTTAGAAGTCTTGTAAACACTCTCTTTCTGTAATATTCCTGTTATGAAATAGTATAGTCACCTAGCTTAGTGTTTCTGTTCTGGCGTATAATAAAACAGGCCACAGTGCCAATTCTGTGTTGTGGCTTACGTGTCAGGATGGAAATGCTTTACGCCTTCAAGAACTACAGTATGGACATGGCTTTGAAACAACCAAGGTACAATTAAGTTGCATCTACAAATGCAGGCTAGCCATAGGCTGAGAAAAAATAATATCTAAAAATAACTGCAGTGACTAAAAATGCCAGTTGGGAAGTGGACCTTGACTCAGTTAAGGATAAGCTCCTCTCCCCACAACCTTTCTTTAATATCCAAAACTAATTTATCTCCACAGATGAGAACCAGGAAAACTCTGAACCTGGAGTTTGGAGATTCACCCTGAAGTATCTAAAGATTCCACTTTGGGTCTATATATTGGTTAAGCAAGGTTTTTCAACCTCAGTCCTACTGAAATCCAAGTCAGATAATTATTGTGGGGGGCTGTCCTGGAAGTCAAAGATGTTTAGAATATCCATGGCCTCTGCCCAAGATGTCACTAATGAACCCCTGTGTTAGTCACTCAGTCATGTCCAGCTCTTCGCTATCTCATGGACTGGAGTCAACTGGGCTCCTCTATCCCTGGAATTCTCCAGGCAAGAATACTGGAGTGGGTTGCCATTTCCTTCTCCAGGGGATCTTCCTGATCCAGGGATCAAACCCAAGTCTCTTGTATCTCCTGCATTGGCAGGTGGATTCTTTACCACTGCACCACAAATAAACCCTTATGCTGGTTCTAACAGCCAGCATGGTTTCCAGATGTTACTAGATATCCCCCAGGGGCAGCATCACCTCTGATTGAGAACCATGGGGTTGCAGTGCTTGAGCCGTTAACCTTGTTTTCTGCAGCCAGACTCCATTTCGGTAGTTGGGCTCTGTCTTAACAGCACCTTTCTAGGTAGTTGTATTTATAGCCAGAAATGTACAGACCCAAATTTAAACATCGTATTCTCCCCGTGTTGTGGAATCCAGAGTGGCAAAACACACCTCAGAGGACACTCAAGACAGTCGAGTA
This sequence comes from Cervus canadensis, assembly GCF_019320065.1. Lineage (NCBI taxonomy): Eukaryota > Metazoa > Chordata > Mammalia > Artiodactyla > Cervidae > Cervus > Cervus canadensis. Next base: position 80,327,955 of record NC_057388.1, read on the forward strand.
CAGTTTATTACACCAGCAGGTCCGTAGAGAATCAGTTCCCAACAAGGACCCTGATGTTCCTGAGAGGCTGAGTTTTATACCACCTCCCCTCCACTATGTGACTGATTAAATGTTAGCAACCTCTTTGTTGTATATGATTGACTTTTACAACAAGTAGGTGCTAGGAGAACAAATAATTAAGGTTAAAGGAGGGCAACAATGATTTACATCAAGGTGGGGAGGATGTCTCAATGGTAAATCTAACAGGGGCAGCCTGACCCCAACTACAGTCTCCGTTTGCCCTCTGTAGGGAGGGAAGTCTCCAGGAGACGGGTTTTCACTAGCAATGGTTTCCTCACTCTGGGGCAGGGTTCAGGCCCAGTTCACATCCTGCCTTTAAGACGGATGACAGACTTCAAGATGGAGTCTCTCCTGCTTTCCTCACACTGGCCCCAAGCCCTGAATCTCAGTCACCATGAAAATCATATTCCCAACTATAATATCCTCCATCCCTCCTCTCTGCACATGAACCATGTTTGTGTAAAACCTCTCTGATAAAATATTCTACCTTACTAGATTTTACACATTGACTTCTGGAGGCATCTTCCCCAACTGAGCCAGCCTGATGGATACCTATAATTTTTTCATCCTGTTGATCTGTAGTTTGTCCCATTCTACCAGAACTATGTGTCTTGCAGTTCAATTTATTTAAAAAAATTAATCTATCCTCATTTCATTTTCACACAGAGACCATGACCAGTAGTTGAGACCAGTGTAACAAATAAGACTATTTACAAGTAACAGAAACCAAATAGAGAGAGCTTAAGTAGAAAAGCAATACAAAGCAAAACAAGACAAAAATGGGTAACTGATAAAATATCAATTATCTCAGAAAATCAAAGCAGGCAGAATGACCTGAGGATTGCATGCAAGAATTGGAAAGTGGTCAGGCATCCTTCTTCTGTCTCTATCTCCTCCACATCTCCTTGAGTCTCTTTTTCCAGTAGACTAGCTTCTCTCATGCACTGTCCTCATGACAGGATGGTGAGCCAAAGCTCCCAAGAGTTTATAAGTTCTCCTTTTTGGAGATTAATCCAAACCATACTCTACATTTGTGACCACAGGTATGTGACAAACACTTCTCACTGCCCGGTAAAAAGATGCCCCAGAGATGACAGCCACAGGTCCGTTCAGAAATTTACCCAAATTACCTGGTCACCAATGCAGAATAAATTCTCTGTTTTTAAATATAAGGTTTATTATTGAAAACAATTCTTCATGCAGAATTTTAATTGTATGAAAGCAATTAAAATATGAACATGACATCTTTGGGGAAAAAACACATTAGAATAATTATGTATCAGCACTCATTTCACAGTTTATTTAATCAAAGAGACATTTTAAAGGCAGTTTTGCCTAGATACAAAAAAAGTTTTTCTGTTAGGGAAATAGAAATTTAGTTTTCTTCTGCATACAAAGAAATAAAAACATTAAGATATTTGAAAAGAATTTCTAAGGGTTTTTGCTCAGTGTTCAAATTCATGTAAAAACAGAAATCTATTTCTAAGGTAAAAAAGGATAATATAACCTTTGTGTGAAGCTACGATGTTGACTTTTTTTTTTTCTATAAAGCTTGTTTGGTCAGACCATGCTTGAAAATTAATGTTTCAGCAGAGAGCATACAGGAAATTTCAATATATTAAGACAAAAACCTGGGAAGTTGGGACATTTATGTTTTCTTAGTAAGGAAGCGCTGCTTTATTTTCTGACAAGTTCACTGACAGAGCTTTAGAGGTAACGTAACGGTATCTGCACTTACCTGTCAGCCAGGAATGAATCATTCTTGAATTTACTAAAAATGACATGATCAACGTGGCATAGTAACGCACGCTGGGGAGGACTTTAAGATGCCATGTGCCACCAGAGCCTCATTAGTGCCATGGGTCTTATTGCTTATTAGTACATGTCAGTTTTCTAACATTTACAGCATGGCTGGTAGGGTACAGCAAATACTGAATCTCTCCACATTTGTGACATGTCTTAATGTCACATCTCTTAATAAAAAAAATACCATTTATAGCTTGTTAAATTTTCTAAACATGTTTTAAAGATGATGAAATGGTGTAAAGCAAGGAAAATGAGAAAAATCGACAGATTTTGTGAAAAACAAGTATGCTAATACACTGAGTGGAAAGAAGTGCTTATTTCCTGTCAGTCCTTCTGTCCTGGTGAAGCAGCATCCCACAGGGGCAAGAACAGGTGATTCAGGCTAGGATTCTAGACCCAGCTCTGCCAAAAATAACATTTCTCTTAACTTCTCTTAGATACTTTTCTTTTTTTTTTTTTCTTAGATACTTTTCTGATGTGTGTGATATAGAAAAAGAGTTATATGATTCTTTTGTTATTACACCTGATTTTTTTTTAGGGCTTTTTCTGAATGTTTTTTCTTGTATCCCTCTCTCTTCATTGATAAATCAAATAACAAGTGTCAGGCGTGGTGATAGGTACCACAGGTAAAATCAGGGACTTCATTGTATAGATGTAAATATAATATTGTGATACGCCAGTGGATTCATTCAACTCCACATTCATATTTGACTGTATAAAAACACTTTGGGGGATGAATTTAACCAAATTTAAAGGCTGTCTACATGGCTGATTCATATCAATGTATGACAAAACCCACTGAAATGTCGTGAAGTAATTAGCCTCCAACTAATAATAAAAAAAAAGAATGAAAAAAAAAAAAAAAAGAAAAGGGGGAAAATAGTCACTTTACAATGGAGAAACCTGGCAGACACTGCCTTAACCAAGTGATCAAAGTTAACGTCACTGGTGATGTCAGGTTAATATCTTCTACCCCTAACAGGATGTGATAGGAGGCCCTTTACCTCTTCAGGGTTCTTCCTAAAAACTCATTACCCCACTCTATTCATGAGAAAAACATCAGAAAAACCCTACTTCTGGATGGTTTGTAGATTGGGGACATTCTACAAAATACCTTATAAATACTCCTCAAAATCATCAAGGTCATGATAAACAAGGAAAAGCAGAAACTATCACAGACTAAAGATTGCTAAAGAGACATGGTGACTGAGTGCAAGGCAGTGTCCTGGGCTGGATCCTGGAACTAAAAGCATCTGGAATCCAAGTAGAATCTAGAGCTTAGTTAATAATATACCAGTGTTGTTTTCTTAGTTTTAACAAAGCATCATGGTAATGTAAGATGCTAACACTGGGGGAAACTGGTGGGGATATGTAGGAACTCTGTATTTTATAACTTGCCTATGAATTCTAAAATTATTTCAAAATAAACATCTGTTACTAAAAAAGGTATTCCTTGGAAAGGCAAAAAAAAAAAAAAAGGCTGTCTATTTGTGGTTAAAAAGATGATGGAGAGAAAGTAATGGATTCGTGATTTAAATGCCTCCACCTGAATTTCATAAGTTAACAGGAGCAAGCGAAGGATCCATGTTTTTTCAAAAGGACCAGAACTAAAAATATCCAGTATAGCTTTAGTATTTTAAAGACCAAAGCATGTAATAAAAATTGTGCAAAAGTAAGTCCCATACATTATTTGTTACTTGTACTTCTAAAGTTAACGTTTACCATGTACTACTTTGAAAGTCTATCACTGCTGATACCTCGTGTGACAAATCCCAGGGGATCCTGACTGTCTTCTGATATTTCCTCAAGGGTGACTGGTAGTTGGGCAGGTCCAGTAGGCTGAGTGGATCAGATTAATATGAATATAAGCAAGGATTAGAAACAAGAAAGAGTGATGTAAAATATATTGTACTCAAAGATGGCATCTTATTCTGATGACGTGCCAAAAATGTAGAATAATTTTTAATTTGCAGTTAAAGAAAAAACACATTCTATGTATATTTACATAAGTGTTTCAAGTAAAAGGAGTAAACAAGCACTAAAATAATATCAGTTACATGCATACCACTATAAGGTTATATCTGCCGTATTTATAACAATAAATGTCACCTTCAAATCAAAATTAAGAGAACAACAGGCTTTTTTAAAAGTCTGATTTGTCAGGTAGTTACTGAACTACCTGTCATCATATAACTAATTTGTCTTTCTAAAGGCAGAATCATGACAGATATTAAATGTAGAATGAAGGTAGGAGTATGCAGTACTTTTCAAGGTAGTGGCTTAGACATCAGAAAAGCTCCTGGGGAAATACCATATGCTAGTGTGACTATAAATTGCATCGAGAGTTTATTGGTTTCTGTCATGGTATGGTAGGTATTGGTTAGTGATAAAAGTGAAGGGAAATTCATTTGTTTGTAGCTTTCATTTTTTAGCTGTGTGCTCTCTGGTAGATGTATTTGTCTTGCAGAGTCAGAAAGGTGCTACTTTAGAATTCAGTTCTAATCACATAAAAATATTTTAATGTAATTTATTTGTTCTCCAGTGGAACAGGAGAGATATAAAATATCTGATGAAGTAACTATGATACATCAATAGTTAGTCATAGTTGTAATGGATGAAATTTGCCTTTACTTCTTGAATACAGTTATTTTTCCCTGTCAAAGAATAATTATTTCAAATAAAATTCAAATCTCTAGCTTTAAGATATGCATTATTTCTTCTAGGAATCTTAAAGTCAGCCTAGTTTGCACAACATAAAATATGTAAATTCCCCATCATTTGAAATTCTCTTTCAGTGCATTAATATAAAAGCTTATGATTTTAGTAAATCTCTTCTGCTGGTTTAGAAGCAGCAACAAAAGATGAGTCATTTATTGTGTGCCTGCTATATGCACTTGCCCTGAGTGAATAGGAAGAGAATCCAGGTATAGGTCAGTGTTTAAAGAAATTTCTTGAAAAGCAAAACATATGCATGGTAAACATTTAAATAACTTCTAGTCAACAGCAGAAATATGTGACAAAGTAGTGCATGTTAATTGCAAAAGTAATGACTTAGGCATTAATTGCTAAGTAGTTCATAGGAAAAGATCACTTCATTGAGAGGTGAGCTGCACATTAAACCAAAGGTAGGAACTGAGCTGAGTAATGAAGGATGGGTCAGGGCCAGAGAGGCCTTCTTGTCTGAAAAAATGCCTACAGTTCAGGCAGAGAGATGAGAAAGTAACATGTTTTTTTAGATAAGAGTGAGCATGGATGTATGAAGAATTTCTGTATGGAATGGAAAGGCTAGAAAATTAGCTTAGAATCAGAGAATAATATCTTTTGAATGTCTGGTTAAGTGATTTTGATTTTCTCCTTTAAATAAGTATTTTCCTGATCATAGTCATCATACAGTTTTATGACATGTGATTGTTACTCCTGGGGAAGAGTAAAGATAGGAATGAAGCTTAGAAGTTCAATGTGTTTGGGAACTTCTCAATTAAAAAAAAAGTAAGCAACTTCCCATACAATAGATATTCATATAGCCCATAGTATATTAATGTGCATTGTGAAACTATGAGGATACACCTTCAGATATGCTAGAAATTTAAAACAATTTGATATTATTGAACAGTACTATATGAAGACATAAAGGTGAAGGGTGAGGCAAGAAAGTTATACTGAAGAATTTTCACTTGATCATGCAAGTTCTTGATTATGTAGGTGATGGGGAGTCAAGGGAAGGTTATAGGAAGATTATCATATTCAGATTTATAGTTCTGAATGGTCATCCTGGTAACAAGCCAAGAGACTCCTGTAATTGCTTATTTAAGTAAGGGAGGCCTGAACCAAGGAAGTAGAAGCAGAAATGGACAAAAAAGGTCAGTTCAAAAATATTTAAGGAATATAATCTTAAACTCCTGATGACTGAAGGAATATGAAGGTTAGAAAGGAGTTAAGAATGAATGTTGAACTTGTAACTCTGGAGATTGAGTGAGAAGCAGTATCAGTAATCAATTCAGGGAACAAAAGAAGAGCTGAGTGGGATGAAAGATAGAAATAATGCAAGGAGACAAACAGTGAGATGTATCTGTGGTGGATGTCGGGTTTGAGGTCCCGGTAGTACAGCCACAGAGTCGGACACGACTGAAGCGACTTAGCAGCAGCAGTCCAGCCAGAGGCATCTATCAGTGAGGTAATCAAACTGACATATCTGAAACCCAAATATGGATTCTAATAGGAAGGACATCTAATTTAGAGATAAAGATTTGCAAATCGCTGCATGCCGTGACACCACATGGGAAGACGTGAGAGGAGATGAGAACACTTACGCAGAACAATAGTGAAGATTGAAGGATCACCAAGGATATCATCTGAGAACAAAAGAGATTAAGACTAGAATTACCCAAACACGGCATTGGAAATTGTTTTATATTCTACTGCTGTTCAGTTCAAAATGGGACTTCTTGATTATTTCATCAGTTAGTTGTGATCATTGCCCTCTCTACCTACACACACATGCACACACACACAGAGTTTGATGTTCTTATTCACTGAGGAGCATACTCAGATACAGGGTTTCCCTGGTGGCTCAGATGGTAAAGCGTCTGCCTGCAATGCGGGAGACCTAGGTTCGGTCCCTGGGTTGGGAAGATCCCCTGGAGAAGGAAATGGCAACCCACTCCAGTACTCTTGCCTGGAAAATTCCATGGACAGAAGAGCCTGGTAGGCTACAATCCAAGGGGTAGCAAAGAGTCAGACATGACTGAGCGACTTCACTTTATACTCAGAGGCAGAGTGCTTTTTTCCCCCTTCTTTCTTTGTTTGAATGATACTTTTAACAGTGCTGTTTGTTGAGACAACTATCCTTTCTCATTGAATTACCTTGCTTGTTGCTGAAAATCATCAGACCACATGTGTAAGAGTCAATTTTTAGACACCATATTCTAATCATTCCATTAATGAATATGCCTTCATGCTAATATTATGTTTGTTTCTATAGCACCACACAATAGCATTATACTGAGTCTTTAAATGAAATAATGTAATTCCTCCAAATATGCTCATTAGAATGCTTTTGGCTATGAAAGGTCCTTTGTAATTCCATGTAAGTTTAGATTAATATTGTCACTTTTTACAAAAATTCCTCCTGAAATTTTGATTATTTCATTAAATGTGTAAATTAATTTGGCAAATATACATCTTAATAATATTGTGTCATCTATTTTATGAACATGGTATATCCCAGCACTTACTTATGTCTCCTTTACTTTCTCTCAGCACTGTTCTGTAGTTTTCAATGTAAATATCCTGAGCATATTTTTTTGAGTTTGTTCCTATGTATTTCATGCTTTTAGATGTGACTATAAATGGCATTTTTAAATTTAAGTTTTTACTTGTCTATTATCCTTGAAGAATGTTGAGACAGTACATGTGGGGAAAAGCACACATCTTTTTACTCTTACTCTACTTTATACCTGGTTATATGTTAACTCGTAAAAAAAAAAAAAAAAAGTATGTTTTTTACTTCTGTATTTTCATAGTGCATGATTAAGCATTATATAATGTACAGGTTATATTACTTATTATTTACAAAAGAAGAAATTGAAGATTGGAAATATGTATAATTCTCAGAACTATAGAGAAAGTAGTAGCAAATGATGCAGCAGCACTTGGGCCTTATGAATCCTGTATCTTTTGATTGTACTGTTTTCCTCTCCGGTTACCTAGTTAGGATGTTTGCAACTTGTGTAACTAATTGCATCTTTCAAGAGTTATATATAGACTTAATTATCTCTGCCTGAGTACTATCTAGCAGCCAGTGATCAGTGGGTAAAACTGGATTAATGTATTTTACTTCTAACACTATCATACTACATTTTATTTTTTATTTATGTTTTTCCTGGTCCAAAAGAATATTAAAAAGAAGGCTTCATTATGATTGCTTAGTCAGGAGTAAAGTAAAAATGGATTGATTTATAATTATTTAATTCCATTATTAGTAGACTTTATAACTGAGTCACTGAGAAGTTACACATTTAAATCAAGCAAATAAATAAAAATTAAATTCAGAATTATTGAACTGGCATGAACATAGTTTTAATATCCTGTCTCTGTCTAGGTAATCAATGATGGTGGTCTTTTGATTGGGTTATTCTCAGTTCTTCTCGTGTGTGTTCAAAGTCTTGATGTATCACTTCCTTATATGTGTTGTAGGGAGAGCTTAAGAATCTTACTATTCTTTACTAGATTTGTGACTAACCTGTTACCAAGACTTTTTATTTGGATTCACTTTTCTTGTTCCTTTTGAAAAATGTATGTTTAGTACCTACACTAAACCACTACTTGTGGTCTCCTACAGTTTCCTTTTCTGTAATTTCTGTTTTTCTTTTCTGAGCCTGAAAATAACTGTGGCTGATGTCACTCTATTCTGAGCTCACCACTCTGTGTCATAACCAAAGATCTTTTTATGTTGCTAGCCTTTTCTAAGACAATGCATTCATTTTGGAAATACTTCTTTACACCAGATCGTGTGTTTTTCATTCACATGTTCAATATAAATTCCCTGCTTTCAGTTAGTTCTGTTGAAATCCTAACCTATGAAAAATCTTGGAAATTTCTTGATATTCTATAGATAGAGTAGTAATTGTGACTAGCACCATCCTCCCAATACAGTAATGAAGAAGAATGTTTATTTAAGAAGTAAGATATTTAAAGGAAGACTTAACATTCACATCAATATTGACCATGTTGATAGTGGCCAGTATAGAAATCTGCTGAATAATCCAGTGAAATGGTAATGTGCTCTTTGAGCAAAATAAAAGTTTGAAGAGTTATTGAAGACTGGAATGTTATCTACAGCATCATTTAGATAAAATATTTTTTCACCTAGGAAATAACTAGCAGTAGAAGAATTTTCAGGTGCTAAACAAACCATAATTTCTTATAGGTTTGTCCAGATATGTCTGCATTTGCATTTTATTAGGAAAATGTGTGGTTAATTTTTGACATTTCTTTGATATATAATATCAATAATTGTTCATGTGTATTTGTATACACATGTATACATATACATTCATATATCTAGAGAAAGAATAATCTCAAACTATTCAGTACAACATATCGAAATTATATTTTAGTAGCGATTTGATCCTTTTCATGTAAGTTATCCTTGAAATTCTGAAGAAGCATTGTACTACAGTTTATAATAAAACACCAAGAAAAAGTTCTTCAACTTAATAGGAAAAGAGAAATTCATGTTATTGCCTGTTAGTTGGCATTTTCTCTCTGAATATTTTAAATAAATGCTTCATGTTAGGTGATTAACATTAGCTAGCTAGGGGTTTTTCTCTGTGGAGGACTTAGATAAATCAATGCTTCCAGGATGATTTTTTGGCATTATAATATATGGTACTGTTTTATTCCTTAAACTGATTTATTATGTTTCAGATATTTCCTAAGGCAATTTCCTTTTTTTCTGAATATGTACAGTAAGTTAATCTATTAGACTGAAGTTCAATTTTTTCCTCTTGTACTAAATCTGATGATGTTATAATTCTCTCCTGCTAGGGGGAAAAAAAATCTCCTGTTTAAAAATAAAAGGCAATATAGGATGAAATCCTCTGTTTGGAAAACTTTATCCTTTATCATTCTTGATAATTTTTAAAATTTTGTATTGGGAACCGTCTAATCATGCCAAGCTTTAAAAATAACAATAACAAAGATTCATTCTGATAGTTCATTTATATCAAAAATATGGTTCCAGAGGCAGAAACTTAAGACATTGTATTTTAAAATAGTTTAAACAGATTTTTCTACTTTCACCTAGATCACAAGCCACTTAGGGTTTTTCCAAAAAATTTTCTTCCAATAATTACCAGTTTTCTAGTTACCATTACCTCCATTTGAGTGTTTCATCACTGGGGATCTTTTAATTAAATTTATTGAGTCCATTTACTTCAGTTTTCTTCTGCAACCCAGTTCCTGCAGTAATGGTGCAGATTGGTGTGAGTTACCCTCACGATACCCTGTTTGGTAGAGTCTAGCGTTGCCTGGAGAATCCCAGGGATGGCGGAGCGTGGTGAGCTGCCGTCTGTGGGGTTGCACAGAGTCAGACACGACTGAAGTGACTTAGCAGCAGTGCCTCATTTTGACCTCTACATCTCCCACAAACTTTTCTGCTATGATTCAGGCAATCAGTCTCACAGCTGTGCTCTATATTTATCCCTTAGAACTGTATCACCTCCATTAATTTAAGCATCTTACTTTGGGAGTATACCTTTAATTATTGAAATAACCTCCATATAACCTCCATATGTGGAGAAGGAAATGGCAACCCACTCCAGTGTTCTTGCCTGGAGAATCCCAGGGACAGAGGAGCCTGGTGGGCTACCGTCTGCGGGGTCGCAGTGACTGAAGTGACTTAGCAGCAGGAGCAGCAACCTCCATATGATGATTTTCCACTTCATCATCACTTCAGTTTCCTTAGTGCTACTGTAATTGTCCTTTATTCATTCATCAGTGTGGTTGTTGAAGCACCCTCACTTCATCATTCTTCCACCCTATCAGGACATCCAGTACCTTCTTATCACTATCAGATATCTCTCCTTATTCATTACCTGCTCCCACTCTTTCCTTCTATTTTCATTTTTCTTCTTAACCAGCTTGAATCGCCTGGATCATCATGTGACTATCCCAAATTCCATTGTCCCACTGGCTTTAACATTCTGATCATAAAAATCACAAACCCCGGATGAAGGCAACCATTCGTTTTATGTGGCCTGTGTCTGTACAGCTGGGCTCACTCAGATACAATAACAATGCATGTCAAATTAGTGCATACATTACTTGCACACACAACACGTAGTGTATGTGAATTAACCTCAACTGGACTATTATTGGCATAAAATCCTACTACATTTTTTGCTCCCACCTTCTGGAAAGATTACTTCAAGCCTGCCCTATTCTCTACAAATTAAATCTAAATTTATAGGCTCAGTCTAAGGCCTGCCTTGCCTTTCCATTGTATGTTTCATTGCAGGCCAGTTAACCCAGTGAATGGCTTCAGCTCAAAACCAGTTGCTCATGCCAGTGACTCTGATTATATTTCCAACTCATTCCTCTCCTGACCTCCAGAGGAGTGTATCAGCTCTCTTCTAGATATCACCTGTTAGATGTTCAAAAGCACATCAAATTCAGCATGTTACAGATTACACAGTATTACACCCCTTTGCTCCTCCTGTGTTCCATCCCTTAATGAAATGGACAGTCTTCTTCCTATTTAGAAAACTAGAAAATTAGAAACTAGAGAGTCATTCTAAACATCTTTCTTTCTTTCAGTCATTATTCAAATCATTAGCAAGCCTTGTCACATATGTTTGAGTCACTCACTTTCTGAGCACCACCAACATTATCACACTCAGGTACATCTTCTCTTGCCTGGATTGCTTCAGTAGTATCCTGTCTGGCCCACCCGTGTCTTTTCTTAAGTGTCTATCATTTTTTCTGTAACAGCCAGAAATAGTTTAAATTATTAATCTTTCTTAAAACTGTTCTACCCCACTTTGTGCTACATCTACATTGGCTTTTATCAGTTTATTTCATGTGTCAACCCTCTGTCTACCTCAGGGCCTTTGCAAATACTCGTCTCTATTTCAAAGGTACCCCCTCCCTGACCCACTTTTCTCCTCCACCCCACCCCTACCTTTGCCTACTTGTTTTTATGCTCTTGGCTCAAATATCACTTCATAGAAATCTCCTTGACACTCTAGGTAATATTAATTTCTTGCAATTGACTTTCACAATAACTTATAATCATTTTCCATAAAATCTGGTTTAATAACTCTAAGTGTGTATTAAAATAACAGTTAATTTCATGACAATCAGTTCAATTCAGCAAAAGATTTCTTAGTGTCTATTTTAACACCAGACCAAGTCTGTGCTCTTAAAAATCTCATAATCAGAGAAATCACCCACATTTTAAAAAATAAGCAAAACAATACTTTCAAAGAATAATACAGCCCTTCTTTTGATTGAATGAATGTTTCCTTTGTACCTTACGCCAGGCACAAGGAAAAACACAAACCTGGCCCTAAAGGGACTTAGACTATGAGGGAAAACATTTTTAAAAATTATAATATAGTAAACTATATATCATGCAGATATTAAGAAAGCTTTCTGATAAAGGAAAGGTTGAACATGCTGATAAGTATTGTAAAGTAAATACCCTCCTAATAGGATATCTAGTACCTAAATCCATGTGAATCATAGGAATTCACATAGGAATCACAATCATAGGAATCACAATCATTTTGTGGCCCCTCTCCCCATGCCCCACTCCCCCAGGCAAGAAAAAGTTTAGTCTGTGAGAGTGAAATTTCAGAGGGACTTATACAAAGTCATGCATTTGCTTTCCTTGGTTGTTGGAATAAATCTGAGCTAATCATAGCCCATCCCCCTCTTCCTTCCAAGTTTTTCATTTTTTCAGATGACTGAAAAGATTTATTGAGACCTTCCGGCTGTTCACTCCCTAATAAAGTTCTCCCTCAGTCATCCTGCTAATTTGGTTGACTGGTCTATTTTTAAAAATTAGCAGTTTTCAGAAACAGCCTCCAGTATTGTGGCTATGAAAAATCTGTTGAGAAGAAATAAAAGGCTAAAACAAAATCTAATATGTAAGCAAGTATAAATTTTTTGGAATGATATACGATGCTGTGTTGTTCCGCTTTAGTCCCTGAGGCAGGAAAAAAAGCAATCTGGTTTTCTGAAACATTCAAATTTCTCACCTAAGCTCAGCTAAGAGTACATCATTACGGGAAGCAGAGTGGAAAGTCACATTTTATCCTTTAATTTACAGTGTCTCAGTGGGAACAGCACAACACAGAATCCAAAGTTTAAAGACAGAAGAAGATCTGGCTTATGGTGGATATAAACTTAATTTCTTTGAACCAGGTATCCAGGCCCTGCTGTGTAGATTTAACACTGGGCATTCTAAGACTTCTTTTAATGGCCTTTTATAAATTTCAGAAACATATGTAATAAAATGTTCAGTTAAAAGAAACCAATAAATAGCCACTTGGTAAAAGCTGATCCAAGAAAAGATTTCAGTTGGATTATGAAGTGTTTTACTTGTTTTAAGATAGAACAACTTTTTTTTAGCTTGTCTTTCCTCTAATACAAAAGGTCAGTTCTACTTTCTACCTCAGTTGTGATATTAATCTCTCCTTTTCTTTCTAAATCCTATTAAGAGATCGTAGAAGCTTGACTTTATCATCTTAATGCCAAGATCTTGGCAAGCATTTATCTAGACATAAACAAGGATGCCTTTCAGAAGGTTATATTCACATTGTGATAACGAAGAAAGGGGCTCATACATAAATTACAATGATTTCACAAAGTGTAGTGTTTGGTTAAGATTTATAAAGTACCTTTTATTATTTTCCCAACCCAATAAGCAAGAAAAGTTAAGGAGAATTTATCTTGTGATAAAAAGAGAGGGAGGTGGGAGGGGGGATCAGGATTGGGAATACATGTAAATCCATGGCTGATTCATATCAATGTATGACAAAACCCACTGGAAAAAAAAAATAATAATAATAATAAAAAAAAAAAAAAAAAGATACACCTCAAGAACAGACTACTTTCAGCAACCAAAGTCTACCTTGAATTGGATTTAATTTGTTTCCAAAACACCAACTGATCTCTCAACCCATACAGCTTATCAGAATCACCCTGTACAGGAAAGGGGTGGCTTTTAGAAATACCCATTCCCCAGCTGCCTGACATCCAGAGATTCTAATGAAACTGGTTTCTAATGAGACTCTGGGAAAAATTGAAGGCAGGAGGAGAATGGGACGACAGAGGATGAGATGGTTGGATGGTATCGTCAACTCAATGAACATGAGTTTGAGCAAGGTCCGGGAGTTGGTGACGGACAGGGAAGCCTGGTGTGCTGCAGTCCATGGGGTCACAAAGAGTCAGATACAACTGAGTGACTGAACTGATACTGAATGGGACCCTGACATGGGTAATTTTTGATTAGTTTACCACGTGATGCTTCTGCTCATCTAGGCTTGAGAATCACTGGCTTTGCTTGACCTCAACTCACTACTCTGAATTGAGCAGCAGCATTCAGGTTGAAGAAACAACTTTGAGTAACTGAAACTCAACTCTGAGAATGCTATCTAGCCTCCCACCCGTAAGGGGTTAGACTCTTTTTTTCACTTAATTGTTCCACCAAACAGATCCATTGCTTTACTATCCTAACCATTGCTAAAATAGGCATTAAATTATTCAGGCAGGCAGGTCATTCAGTGAAAAAGGAAATCATGAGTTAAATCACTTGCTTAGCTAATTGACACTTTGCCTCTGCTGAAAATTTGGTCGGTTGGCCTTCCCAAAATCCTCTGTTGGTGAAATAATTTATCATTGTATCACTGAATCCCTCTGCCTTTTAAAAATATATAATTGAATATGAGTGACTCCCAGCATTATATTTTCCTCTAAAAAAGTCTTGTTCCTGTTGTCAAATTGGAACATATTGTACTTCCTATATATATCACCCACAAGTCATTTTTAAACCTGGATCACTGTCTATCCTGAAATAAAAGGGCTACTACCAGGGAGGGGCAACTTTTTCCCCCTGCAGCTCTTAAAGCTTCAAATTCCCATCTGCTGTGCATTGCCGAAGGGGCTGCTAATGAATTTCTCATAGTTTCTGCATTTTTAGGAAGCAAAATTAAAATGACTGGTCAAAGAAAAGAAAGCCCTTTATTTGTAAGTGATGTCTGTTAAATTTTAGCATATTTAGAATGCAGATGAATCCCATTTGTCCTGGCAACGTGTTACAGGCATTTGTATGTACAAAGGAATCTCCTTTTAATGCAGTTGACTAAGCAATAGGATCTAATATGAAGCCTTCCTTGGAGCTGAGCCAAAATATGTTCTTGGCTATTGGAGTACCTCAATTGACAAGGCAGGAAACGGCAGTGGTAGGAGGTTTTATACATGCAATTGACCCTGGAACAACATGGGTTTGAACTGCATGAGTCCGTTTATATGAGGGTTTTTCTTTAAACAGTAAACACAACAGTACTGCTTGTCTGCCACTGGTTGAATCTCAGTGCTGACCCTCAGTTACAGAGGAAGCAGAGTACATGGATCTTCCTCTGTGCAGGGGATGACTCCGCTAAACCCTTCATTTCTCAAAGGTCAACGGTAAATGTGTGTGTGTGTGTGTGTGTGTGTGTGTGAGGTTGTGTGTTCCTTTCCTTCAGTGTGGTCTCCTTGCAGCAAAGATCTGAAATAATGGACCATGTTACAGTTCAGTTACACCTCAAGGTTTTATTAGCAGACAGCAAACATTACACCACAAAGAGGTGAGGACTGGCTCACCCAAAGAAGTGGCCTCAACCCTGCTGGGCTTCCCTTTTTGATACTTTCTGTCTCCTCCCACTGGAGCCTGATTGCTTCTGTGTTATGAAAATAGGGCTTATACTTGCCATCCATCAGGGATGTGTTTTTTTCCCACCAGAAGTTACCACTCTAGTCCTGGAATTTTTCCTGTGTTCTCTTTCTCCAGGGCTTTCTTAACACCCTTTTTTCTACTGACTACCTAAGATACACACACACACACGTGATACACATGTGTGTGTACACACACGCGCCTGCATTTAAGGGTATAGAAAAAGTTTAAAATACTGTAAAAAACTAATGGCTACAACTTAGAGTCGGGATCTAAGAGTGAATTCTATTAATCATCAGTGTTTTGGAACTGATTTAGAAAAAATAAACATGGCTGGCCTAAGTAAGTTTCACTGCCGAAAAAAAAATTTTTAGAAAGATACTTTTTTTCTCCCCTTCCCTAACCCTTACTAACTAGACCCTGAGCAAAGAATCAGGAAGTTAAGGTCATTAGTTTTGCATAACAGTAAAAGTACAATTCTGTGAATTTGAGTTCTGGCTTTGTCAGTTTCTTGCAGTTTGGCCTTAAGGAATTTTCTACTTTAAGTTTCTTTTTTTTAAATTTATGTTAGGGTTGTTATGAGCACTATATACAATTAATGCATTCAAAGCCTATAGTTAGTGCCTTGCATAGAATAATTTCTGTGTGATTAGTAATGATTAATATTGCACTGCAAGAAAGATATTTTCATAAGTAGACATAATAAGATATTTCATAAGTAGACATAATTTTACTTTTATAATATTCAGAGATTTAAAATTACAGAAAAGAGAAACAAAGAATTTATTGGAACACAGTACCTCTTTGCAGTCAGAAGGTCAGTAGAGGAGATTCAGTATAAGATTGCGTGGTTGGTTGAACGGGCTCAAGAATTACTTGTAGAATTAATGAAAATAGGTCTTGATAGGATGGGAAGGGGAAAGGAAGAGTTTGGCAGTGGTGTGTCTCAAAAGAGCAGTTTCCCAGGTACTTAATAAGATGAGCTTCACCTAACTAGTTGCAAGCCAATCATACCTACACTGTGTGCTCAGTAGTCAAGGACAACTTCAGTAGAAGAGATGCGTATCCATCTGGAGTGGAGACAGAAGTGTCTCAAAAGACGTTTGATCAGCCTGCAAGTAGACAGTGAAACAAAATCCATAATCTTGTCATCTGTCTTTTGATGACTAAGGAGGTGGGATACATTTTCATTTTCTCAGTATAGGTAAGAAGGAAAAAATAAGTTCAAATTAAAAAAAACTATTATGCAGACCAAAGGAAGAGAACACTATCATCAAAATGACTTCTGACATGTGTGTGCCACTGAAAACTATTAACATGGGAATCAAGCATTCATTGTATAATTTGCATGTATAAAATCGTGAGCTTTGTGAGACAGAAACATAGAACACATTCAAGTGCTAAGTGATTTTGTTACAGCAATAACAATATATTATAATTTTGTTGTAATTATGGTTAATATTGTGACAGGTATTTGATCCTATAAAAAATAAAATATATCAATAAAATACATAGCAGTACAGAATGAGAGATGACTGACATATGGAAGAATGAGATATGACTGACGTACATATTAAGTTATGAGATTATACCTGACACTATTAGATTTCCTAATCGTAGCATGTGCAATTCAAGGATTTGCCACTTTAGTTAGTGACAGGTGTGGCTAACGAAGGGGTGATGCTCAGCCAATGACAATAATGTCAGTGTCCTTTATGTGTGAATTGAGCACTGTTATCATATTGTCATAATAATTGTAAATATAGATAATTATCTCTATGTTAGAGATGATGAAACTTTGGGTCAGAAAGCTTAGACAATTTATTTTGCATAGAAGTCCAGGGCAAAGACCTTGTCTCTTGTCAGTGGCCAGGACACTTCAGCCTTTCCTGTCAAATGACTGCCCACCTGACATCCCGGCTGAAAATCAGGTTTCTATTTTGAGTATTGGAAAACTGGACATGTTCATCACAGCACTGATTTGTAAGGAAAGCAATGTGAATGTGTTTAATAAATTTACTGTATGTTATTGGGTCTGACTGTGATGACACTAGGAGTCTTTTTCCAAAACTCCACGAATGATTGTTCATTTTCAGCCAGGTTTAGAGCTCAGTGTTTGTAAATGCTATTTGATGAGAACCTGACATGAGCCACCTTGATCTTAGTTTACAAAGAATTCCTGTTTTTAGTTAGGACCATATGAATACCAGTCATCATTTCAGGCTGCTCCCTCATTATGGAGGTACCACACTTTGAATTGCTAGGCTGGTCTACTTATAGCCTTGATAGCAAGATAGAACTCCTCCATGCACAATCTTGGAACCAGCCAGCCCAGCACAAATGCTGCTCCCCAGAAAAGGGGTGGGAGCTCTGGACTTGCACTCACTTTTTAAGGAGTTGTGTACCGTGAGGGCACCACCTGTCAGAAGCGGTTTCTGGGAGATTCAGTGTAGAGAAGCAGCAGGATGACTGTGTGGTAGAAGGCTGTTCAGTACATCCGCCTTGCACAATCTTTAGGAAAATTACTAAGTTCAAAGCGCTAAATGTGGAAAAGGAGTGAAGGGGTGGATCCTCTCATCTGGGCCTGGCATATGTACCATGGTTGGAGTTTTGCATACTCTAATGCAGATATGCCAAAATCTGTTCCCTCTTTATGTTCTCAAAGTGATCTAAATATCCTCATGAGCCTTGCCATTCTGGCTGGTTGAAAATAAATACAAGGTTCTCAAGCTTTCCTTATTTAAAACCTTTTGTTGTTGTTCTTCAAAACATTTTGAAATAGTCTCAAGAAAATATGGGATCAATTCAAATCCCAAAAATCCCACTCAATGCTGTTTTCCCCTTTTCTCCCTCCTTCATCAGCGCAGTTATCTTTATGAGATTGGAAAAGGATATATTTTCCTAGGACTAACTTCTGAGTTTGGACTGGGTCCTTCCTCATGTGTTATGGTGAGTTATGTTGTTGCGGTGCCCTTTTCTGTGGGTCTCTGGCCTTGGTGACTGCTGAGGCTTTTCTATCCCTCTTTGTTACTTGTTAGTAGCCTCTATCGCTAAAACTATCTAGTGGGGATAACCATGATGTTCTCATTCCTCCAAGCTGGTTCTCTGGACTCTGTTTCTTTAACTAATGCTGTAAACCTGAGGCTAAGATCCTTCCTCCATCCAGGCTCCTGCTTTGGGCTCCCCAGTCTGTAGCATTAGCTTCTTGGTTACCCTGCTTGCTGTGAACGTAGCTACTTGGCAGCCCTGTAGTCTTCAACTCAGTTTCCCCCTCCCTATACCCATTGGGACCCTGTGAGATTTGGGAAGTTTTTTCTACTCCAGGACTCGACATGGAATGCTCAGTTGCTCAGTCATGTCTGACTCTTCTCAGCATCATGGACTGTAGCCCACCAGGTTCCTCTGTCCATGGAATTTTCTAGGCATGAATACTGGAGTGGGTTGCCATTTCCTCTTCCAGGGGATCTTCCTGACCCAGAATCGAACCTTCATCTCTTTCATAGGCAGGCACATTCTTTACCACCGTGCCACCTGGGAAGCCCCAAGATAGAATATCAGAGTCAATTCACCT
Source organism: Cervus canadensis (assembly GCF_019320065.1). Lineage (NCBI taxonomy): Eukaryota > Metazoa > Chordata > Mammalia > Artiodactyla > Cervidae > Cervus > Cervus canadensis. The sequence continues at coordinate 80,346,833 of NC_057388.1, forward strand.
CACTGCTCAGAGATGTCATTTTCACCAGTACCTGCCACCCAGTCTTAATCAGAGGTGGAAGAACAGGCTCAGAACAGTTTGTCTCAATTGGCTATTGAATTTTAATAGGAAAGGACTGGTTAATGATAACAATGCATCATGAAATCTTCAGAAGGAAAATTTGTGAACCCTTTGTTTTGTGTGTGGCAGTTCTAAATTATTGGTTTTTAAAATCAGTACTTTTCAGTGGAAACAACTTGACTAAAAATTTGTCATAGACTTCAAGACCTGCTGAAAGATGTTTGATGGGAAAAACTGCTCAGGGATGTTTGTAAGAGCACCCTGAAGGCATTCTGTCCTAGGACTCATTCTTTGTTTGATGCTTCCCACAGACATTTCTGAATTGTTGCTATGTATGTAGCTTGTGGTCTTACTGTATACAGGACTCCTCTCAGAAGCATGCAGTAATTGTGGGTTACACCTTTAGAAAAAGATGCAAATCTTTTGCCATGGGATTTTCCCAAACTCATCTGGTTAGTTTTCACCACCTTATAATTTTTAAATGGCGACCTTAGTGTCAGACCTCTGACTTGACTTCTCTGCCTCCAACTGCCTCCCCTAGACCAGAGGGCACTTGGTTCCTTGACTTCTTCTTTTACAAAAGTCTTCCTGTTAGTCTTGTTGCCTTGTCTAAAAGTAGTGTATGCCCTTCTTTCTAACCTGAGATCATACAGTTGGAAGGGTATATGGCGAATATGATTTATTCATTAGCTCAATGATGTTTAAAAGATTTCCCTAGACTCTGAAGCAGGCAGTTCTTCGGAGATATCAGAAGTCCATTGTCAGACTACACCTTAAATGTAACCCCTAATGTAAGACCATCCTGCCAACTTAAATACCAGTCTTACAGATCACACCTAAATTGATATTTGAGTTTGTTGTCTTTCTCCCAGAAAGCTGCTTACAGAGTCTCCATATGTTCTAAGCACAAGACCCCCCATCTAAGATGGAAGACAGTTGAAACTGAAGTAACTTGTCTTCCTTTACCCTCCTTGACAGACAGGAAATGTTTCTCACTCTCAAAGAACCTATTACCATGTTGGCTGGCTCTTATAACAAAATGATACATTTTATCACCTTGTTTACTAACCCTTCCTGTTCTGGTACATACTGATGGCATTTTAAATTTTGGCTTTCTATCAAAAGCAAACTGCTTCTTACAGAGATTTTGCTCTTTATTTTCTATCAGAGCATTTGAACTCAACTTGAACACAGTAAGATATAATAATGTTGGATATATTAATTCCCACATTCTTTTAAGATAAACTTGCTTGTCTCACACTAAGCTTAACTATAAGGCACTTTTCTTAATTCTTCTCATGGATAAAAATATTTAAATTGTGTGTGTGTGTTCAGTCATGTCCGAGTCTGTGACCCTCTGAACTATAGCCCACCAGGCTCTTCTGTCCTTGGGATTTCCTAGGTGAGAACACTGGAGTGTGTTGCCATTCTACTTCAGGGGATCTTCCTGACCCAGGAATCAAACCCATATCACCTGCGTCTCCTGCATTAGAGGCAGATTCTATACCAATGAGCCACCTGGGTTTGCTGTTTAGTGCTCAGCCATGTCCGACTCTTTGCAACCCCATGGTCTGTCTGTGGAATATCTCTAGGCAAGAATACTGGAGTGGGTAGCCATTCTTTTCTCCAGGGATCTTCCCGACCTAGGAATCGAACCCTGGTCTCCTGCATTGCAGGCAGACTCTTTACCATCTGCACTACTAGCGAAGCCACCTGGGAAGCCCACTTAAGGGGTAGGTTATCCTATAGGCTTCTGAGAAAATGGTTAATTACTCTGTGTTTCTGAAGTTCTGGCGATATCTATGCCATTGACAGACTGTAATGTCTTCTGTTGATACTGATGCCAAAGGTAATGTTATTTCAATGAAAACTTGACTCTCAAGTCAATGGAGCATCATAACTACGAAGCTTTGGGATCAGAACCTTGGGAATTCAAGCCCTAGCACAACCACCATTGGGTTTGTAACTCTGTGCATGTTAATAATGTCTCTAAAGTTGTCATCTCCAAATTGTAGGTGGTATTAACCTCTTGATGGAACTGAATGAAACCCACATGAAATAAGACATATGAAGAGTCTGGTTCAACATAAGACCTATATGAAAAGAGTGAATATGTCATCCAGTGGTTTGTCAGATACAATTCAGAGCAACTAATTAAGATGATGCTATCAGCAATGTCTTGCAAATCAATCACAAGTAATTAAAGTGGTGGGATATTTTGGTCACAATCTCTTCTATGTGGTTCTGTGGTGGTGAACCTAACTCTGGAAGCTAAGCACAAATGCCATAGGAAGAAAGATGCATTTGATTTGGAGTTGTTTTTTTTTTTTTGTAATGTCTCCAGAAATAGATCCCCTCTTTAATAAACAGTCCATCCCTACAGGTGGATTTGACTTCATCTTTCATTTCATAAGCAGAGAGACCAGGAATCAGCCCCATATAGGAAATCTGAAACCCAGCTACTAAAGAAAATAATCAGAGGTATCAAAGTAAATGGAATTAAAAATAAATTGTCAGCTTACTTGACAATATTTGTGAAGTCAGGTTTAATCTATCACTTAATCTAAAGGCAAATAAGTGAAGGACATTTTTTTTCTCCACAGCTTTAAGACAGAGCTAACTATTTTGTGCTTTAGTATGGCATGCATCTTGCTAGTTTACTTCCACAGTTAATATCTGCTGCTATCACAGATTTGTCTTGAAAAAAAGAAAACATTGAAGACAAAGTTTACTCAAAGTGGGGACAATTTGATTCAATTTTTCTAGTAAAACTTCAGAATTGTTTCTCACTCCCTATTGTTTTTCAAAGGTGTATATAATTAGTTTTCTTTGTATTGCATATTTGTATATTGTTTCCTCTTCTTTATGCTCTTCTCTGCTATGTTTATATTTATGTAACAGGTGCAAACTGAGCATATAATGGAGTGAAAAACGCAGTAATAAACAATAATATCTTGGCTCAGCCCCTCCATCTAGGTTGCTAGAAATTTATCTTGCCCTATTCACTCTCATTATAAAGAACATTTTGCAACTTTGCAGAGGGATATTGGAATGAAAACACACACATACACACACACACACAGACAGCATTCCCAAGGTCACAGATTTGTAATTCTTGCAGGAGGCAGTGTTTCTCAGCATCTATTCAATAAACAACTATCTGTGGGGTAGTTAATATCCAGAGGAATATGGCATACAGTGATGAAAGAGTTGAAGCAAACACTTGAATTCTACCTTCATGTTGACCCCAGTGCCAACATCGCCTATTTAATGTGCACCTACCACTGCTATATGTTCTAGCTACTTTTATACTGAAGATATTTTCTATTTTCTGTCACAGTATTGTCTCTGTAACTCAACTCTCCTAAGATTCTTTGTTATTTAGCACAGCAAAATCTCACTGTGAGCGTGCTGCAGAGCCCCATCCTGTGATTCTATACTGCACCATTCACCCAAGTCACATCGTCGTTTTCAGAGATATACTGGAAGCACGTTAACCCTGACCCTATTGCCTTGCTGTATCATGTATGCCCCCTGGATTGTGAGGAACAGGCAAATCAACCTTCTCAATCACTTCATCTGCTACACCATCCTTTTTTATTCTTTTTTAAAATTCCCTACTAAATTTCAGTAAATTTCTTTTACATTCTTCTGTCTTTCCCTTATAGTCTTCCTCCCTTCCTGTTTCATGTCATTTTTTATAACTTGCCAATTTTATTTTGGAGGAAATAAGAGAATGACCTGAAAATAGTACTGACTTCTCCTGTTCAGTCACTCAGTCGTGTCTGACTCTTTGCAACTCCACGGACTGCAGCATGCCAGGTTTCCCTGTCCTTCACTGTCTCCCAGAGGTTGCTCAAACTCACGTCCATTTAGTCAGTGATGCCATCCAACCGTCTCATTCTCTATCAGCCTCTTCTCCTTCTGCCCTCAGTCAGCCTTTTCCAGTGAGTCAGCTCTTCGCATCAGGTGGCCAAAGTATTGGAGCTTCAGCTTCAGCATCAGTCTTTCCAATAAATAATCAAGGTTGATTTCCTTTAGAATTGACTGGTTTGATCTCGTTGCTGTCCAAAGGACTCTCAAGAGTTTTCTCCAGCACCACAGTTTGAAAGCATCAATTCTTCGATGTTCAGCCTTTATGGTTCATGTCTCACATCCGTTCATGACTACTAGAAAAACTGACTTATCTATTTATATGTAAATTATCTTAGATGTATCAATAATGGATTGTATTTTTTTAATTAATAAGAAAGTATCTCCTAGGTCTAAAATGAAAAGAGCACATAATTAGGGTTGTATTCAATCATAATGCTTCAATAAATGAAGGGAAGAAATAAAATAAAAATTAACCTCTATTTCTTAAGCATATAGTATTTAAACTGAAATATGTTCTCTACATGTCAACCTACCCAAAATATAAAATCCTATCCAAATTTCATTTTCATAACACTTGTATGTCTTAAAGACAAGGGTATTCATTTAGTAAAAATCAAATGGAAGAAAGAATTTAGAAATTCTTCATGTTCTATGAAACTTCTATAACATTGAAAAGTGGTTTACATGTTAGCATTTTCAAGATGCTGATGATTGATTTAATTTGGGGCTTGACTCTTAAAACTGAAATTACCAAGCTAAATTTAAATGTTGTAATCATTTTTCCTGCAGCCATAGAATACACTACTCTCTTTGGAAAATATTGTAAGGAGCAATGTACTGTTTATTTACAGGTCTCCCTTGCATTTATAATATTACTTCTTTTAAGTGGAAATAGCTCCATGGGAGATAACTTCATTGTCAAGTGTACATGATGAATACAGAAAAACCCCAGTTTGGCATTTTAAGCTAGTCGTGTTCTTTCAGGTTTGCTTTGGTATAGAGCATGGTCTCTGAGCGAACCCCCCAGTGTCTCCCAGTACTTTTGTCAGAGTTTGTTTCATGTTTATTTTCCCCAAGTCAGCGTCATTGGATGGTTTTGATCATAAACCAGCATCTGCTAATATTTCACACATATTTAAATTGCATAAGGACCCCAAGTCCCTAGGGGATAGCACGTAATTCTTTCTCTTAGCCCTTTTCCCACATGCTCTGCCACAGTTCAGGACTGGCCTGTTGTGAGCAGAGCCTTGTCCCCCTGCCCCCGGGGGAGGCACACTCAAGCATCATTCAGCGGACCAGCTGTCTTGATGAATTTCAGTCTGAACCTTGGACTGACCGCTTTTTGTCTCCAGATGAGAAAACTCTTCAGACTGTTAACATCCACAAGCGAGAAGGACTGAGCTGGGCAAATCAACATTTCACCCACTACTCTAGCAATGCCATGGCTCCAGTATTAAGGATAGTAAATTGTGAATGAATTATTAAAAGCTGGCAATGAATGTGTATTTTTTCCATGGGAAACAAACATGAGAGTCTAAGAATAGGAAAGTGTGTGAGAAAATCTTTATCCATTTTTGTTAAGGACTTTTGTATGAAAGAATTCTTTGAGTCTGTTAAAAAGATAATACTGATGCATTTTAATTTAAAAAATTCAGATTCTTTTTTTGTTTGCTGCTAGAGTAATTTTTACTTCATTGCTGTTGTGGCTCTTTTCTCACATATTTATAGAGAAATATATATACATATATGTATATATTTTATCATATTTCTAGAAATACCAGTTATCTAATAATTGAAAAAGACACCCATATCTCTCTCTCTCTCTTCCCCTCTTTTTAGTCTTTGACATGTCTGAAAATCTTTCAAAACTGTACACTTTTGTAACATGTATCCTTCTGTATGATCATACAATCATCCCTGTTTCTATTTTGTATAACAGTGAGCTGCGTTATAAGGTAAATCTGACAAGCTCTAGGTACTTCAGTTGGTTTACATCTTATTTGAAAATGTTGGAAATGGAAACAGTAAAAATATAAAGCAATACCTATGAAATTCTCAGAGCTATATTTTTCAATTTGAATAATGTACATACTGGAACATAGGGCATTTAAACAAAACACATTTATCATATTCTAATATGGATATCAACCCATTCTTTAAACATCTCTACAATTAAAATTCTATAAAGCCAGGTCAACAGGTAACTGTCTTAGTTGATTGTGTAATGACTACTAACAGTACTCGGTCTCATATTGCTTAATAGCTAACAGGGGCTACATTCTGTGGAGCAATCGATTCCAATATACTGTAATAAATGCTATGATAAAAGAGGTACAGATGCTACTGAAGCAGAATTGAACAATGATGAAGTGCCGAAACAATAGCTTTAAACGGCAGGAATAGAAAGTGAATATCACGAAAAAAGAAAGAATTTCATTCAAAGAGGATAACATATGTGATGACTAGGAGTCTGGAGAGAAAGAATATGATATTTAAGAAACTGAAGATACGCTTAACTTTATCATGAAGTTTGATGTAGCTGTGGTAAATGACAAAAGAGGAAAAGTTTAAGAGGGTCCAATTAGGAAGAATCATACTATGAGAAAGCATTTGGGACTTTATATTGAGGGCAATGGAGAACTACTAAAGAACTATAAGTGAATTAACTCTGGCTCTAGAAGGAATAAATTGGAAGGAGACTGGTTCAGTGCATAACATTCAGGCACATATTGAAATAATTTGATTGAGAGATGTTTTCCGAACTAAATAAGAGCATTGGTGATGGATTTTCAATCAAAAGAAAAAAATTGAAATTAATTTATAACTTACTTGATTTCTTAACCTTTAAAGGTAGACTATGAAAAGAGCACAGACACCCCCAAACATTTCTTAAAAGTCCTCTGTTTGCTTCTAAATTTATAACCTCTATTCCTTCCGATTCTCCAACACAACCAAACTCAAAGTGAGGTTCATTGACCTCTAGGGTTCCCCCAGGACATTTCTGGGAATTCACAAGATCAAATCTAATTTCATATTATTAAGATGTTATTTTTTCCCTACTGTGTTGGTCTTTTTACTAATGGTGCAAAAGCAATGTTCGGTAAAACCCTTGATGGTTTTGCTATAGTCACCTGTGGTCATTATATTCCTCACTTGCAAAAGAAACCTTTAAAAGCCAGTAAATTACTAATTTTAATAATTAGTAATTTAATTAGTAATTTCAACCCTTGGGTTCTCATCTTTTTAATAATCTTGTGACCAAATGGGAGGAGTGCAAAAAGAACTTACACTTCATATAAATTGTCTCAGGGAGGGGAGGTAGAAGGGGAAAAAAAACTTGTGTGGCTGTCTTCAGTTGTGAGCTGAACTAGACAATTTTTTCTTAGAGCTTCATCTTTACCTGAAAGAGCAAGATAGACAAACTTGTGATTGTTCGGATTTGGTTGTCTGGCTGACATATCAAAATATGAATAAAATGAACCCTTCATGTGAAGAAAAACTACTGACAATATTTGTTATCAATAATAAAATTCACATTTTCTGGTGAAAATCGGAAAGTTGGATAACTCGTGTCTGTCACTGTAAGATTGACATCTAATAAAGACATTCTTGATGGGACTGGAATATTTTTTAAGTATGACTTTTTCATTTAGTATAATGAAATATGTCAACATTTGGAAAATCTGTCTCAGTGAATTAATGTTTTCTAAATGACCTAGATATGATTTTACAAACTTATATGTAGATAACAGATCCATTCAAAGTGAAAGCTGAGCCAGTGGATTTTAATGTTATAGAGTCCATTTCACTGATGGGTGTGTTCATTTGCTAGGGCTACCATAACGTAAGATCACAAACAGGATGCCTTAAGCCGCAGGAATTTGTTTTCTCAAAGTTCCGACCATTGTTTGTCCAACCAAGATCAAGGTGCCAGCAGATTTGATTTCTCCGGAGCCTTCTTTCCTTGACTGGCAGATGGCCATCCTCTTGGTGGGTCCTCACAGAGACTTTTTCATCCTTGTTATCTCTCTCCTTTTTATAAGGCTACCATTCACTTTATAGCAGAGCTTCACACTTAAAACCCTATTTAATCTTAGTTGCTTCTTTGAAAGCTCTATGTCCAAAAACAATCACACTGGGGTTAGTGCTTCAAACATATATCTGGAGGGACATGATTCAGTTTATAACAATCTGTTTTCAGATTCCATATTGAAATCAACTTTCAAGCATCTACCACTTCCCAAGTTTTGGTCTAGTATTGAAGCATATCCATAATTATCTGATAAAGCTGTTGAACTACTAATATTCCCTTTCTCCCTTTGTGTGTATGTGTGTGAAGCCAGATTTTCTTCACATACTTCAAACAAAACAGAGTATCATAAAAGATTGAATGCATATATCCAGCTGCCTATATTAAGCCACACATTTGCAAAATGTACCACAATGCCTCTTTCCCACTGATTGTTTACTTTCAAAGATATTCATCATAAAAACATGCCTTATAAATATCCAATGGAATTTTTGCTATTATTTTTAATGAATCAATAATTTTTATCTTAATATCTAGCATGATTAATATCTATAACCACAATACACATAAACAAAAGTTGTTTTGGGTCCTCATTACTTTTTAAGTGTCTGAAGGGTTATTTGGACCAAAAGTTTAACATCTACAGCTTTAGAATATCAGCATAGATGTTAGCTATGAGACTTTAGAACTTGTGGTTACCCTGAAGATGATTCATCAAAGTCAAAGAACAAGTAAGAAGAAATCAGCAACTGATTTAAAAAAAAATTTTTTTGCCTGAGAAATACCTGTATTTAAAGGTCAGGTAGAGAAGAATGAGCTGGTAAAGAATGAAAGGAAGACCTACATTTTGTGAGGTGCTATACTGAGATCTAGGTGCACTGAAATAAGCTTACAGTTCAGTGGGAAAAGGGGGAAACAATTTTGGGGGGAGAAGGACCAGGAAAACTAGTTTTAATGAGGGAGAGGTGAGTATTGATTATTGCAGAGAATACATTTAACTAAGGACAAAAAAGTACTCCCCATGGAGTCGAGGGGGTTGGTCATGGTGAGCTTGTTGAAAACAGTTAGTGGGTGTGGAATGGTTGCACAACCCTGAGGATTCTGCCTTTTTAGCATTCAAAAAATAGGTCATCATCCAGTCCTCTCTCAGATGACAAAGGAGGACTGTCCAGTCTTTGAGGGAAGGAAAGTTTCTGGGTTAATCCGCCTCATTAGTGTTTGGTGCCTATCACCCTATGTTTCTCTCACTTTAATCACCACTCCCTCTCTCTCTTTTTCATAAACTCACACACACACACACACACACACACACACACAGTCCTCCATTCACAACTGTTCCTGAGACCTTAGATTAGGATGCAGTGATAGGAGGGTTATTACTTCATTCAACAACATAAGTCCCTGTTGATCTATTCTAATTCCTAAAGCCCATGGCCTCAGGATGAATCTACATTTAATGCCACTAAATGTATGTTCATTCATCCTAGATGAATCCTAGAAGACATCTCGTGAATCAATCAAAACATTAATATTTTCACTATGACAGATCTTCAAATATTTAAAGACAGTCATTTCTTATCCTTTTAGTATTTTGTTCTCCAATGTAAATAGCACCAATTCTTTCAAGCAGTTCTCAGACGACAAGATTTTTATTACTCCATTCATCCTGATAGCTCCCCTCAAGACATATCTTGGTATGTTAATGCCTCTATAAAGATTGCCCAGATTGCATACTGTGTTTCTTCAGGTGTGTTTACAATTATATATGTACATTGAAACTATTGCACCTCTTGACATAGAAGCTACAGTTTTTTTTAATAACTTAAAGAAACATCATAAATGTACATTTACTTGTCTAGCGTGGCAAGGATAATGCTCAGTTTTGTAGAGACATTTAAAATGGAATGCCATTCATACCTTATAGATATATGTGTGTGTGTGTGTGAATTTAATATACTTGTATATATGTACACTTACCATTTTTAGAGAACCATTTGGAAATAGCTTTTAAGAGAAATGATAATAGTTGTAACATTTTGCCAAGTAACACCATTCCTGATAATTGATTTTATAGGGATAATTTTAAAAAGAATAACCCTTCTGCCATCGCCTGAGCTTGAACAGTTTTGTCTCTGTCCTGGGGAATTGTTCGTTTCATCTGCAGTCTCTTCCTTGTTAGTCTGTCCACTGCTTCATTCCCAGACATGTTATTCTAAGTCCCAATTTAGTCATTTCACCTTTCTACTTCAAAACCCTCCGTGGTTCCCCATCAATTGCAAAGTCAAATTTCCTAACTCGATTTCCATGGCCTTTCACAGTCTGGATCCTGCCTGTTTCCATCTGGATCCTGCCTATTTCCATATCCATCTCTTACTACTGCCCAACTACCCCTCCAGGCTTCAGTCATACGGTGGGTGGGTGGATCTTATACCTCCAGCTCTGACTTTTTAGAGGATGCAGGAGGGGGACTTGAGAAGAGTGAGAAGAGGATCATAATCAGTATTATCTGGAAGTTTTTCAAACTGTACAGGTCCCTCTCCCATTTCTCAGAAATACTCATATCCCCCAACCAGAGGTGGTGACCTCTTGCTAAGCGTCGTGACAGTGATAAGCCATTGTTCACAGAGAGTGTCATGTCCTTTGGTTGAATTAAAATAGATAAAAGATGGAGCAGCACCGCTCTCCCTGTCTGTGTGCCGTGTAAAATCCAAATCTCTTCAGAATTCTGTTCAAATATTACCTTTTCTCTGAAACTGTCTGTCTTCTATCACCAGGGGTTCCATACACATTGTATTCAGTTGAGCTATATCAGACAGCTATTATTTCGTCATTTTTAGCCCTCAGGACACTCAGTGTAATATGGTTCAATCTACTAGCAGATCTCTGAGCACATCTCTCACTTTTTTAAATTTAATTTAATTTAATTCCTTGTTTATAAATAAGTCTATCTCCCACTTTGTTACCTCTGAAGCATAGAAAACACATTGTATTCCTGACAGCCCGCACTATTACCTGGTATATAGTAAATTCTCAGTAAATGAGTATTGGATGAAATGATGATTAATTAAAAAAATATAGCCGAATACTCAATGGTAGAAGTAATATGACGTTTTATAATCATCAAAATTAGTTCAGTATTGAGACCATGAGCAAACATGCAGTAATACTTGTATAACAACAGGATTAAAACATAAGAAGATGGTTTATGCAAGTAGGCAAAGTTTGAAAAAAGCATGAAATGTTAAGATAAGTGATGAGATTATGATTGATTTTATAATTGAGAAATTATGTTCTTTTAATTTAATTTTTTTTTTAAATGCATTTTAAGTTTCAGTTAAATACAGTTGGGATTTCCCTGGTGCCTCAGATGGTAAAGAATCTGCCTGCAATGTGGGAGACCTGGGTTTGATCCCTGGGTTGGGAAGATCTCCTGGAGAAGGGAATGGCAGCCCACTTCAGTATTTTGCCTGGAGAATTCCATGGACAGAGGAGCCTGTCAGGCTACAGTCCATGGGCAAAGAGTCGGACACGATTGAGCCACCAACACTTTCACTTTTATTTTATTTTTTTTCTTTTTCACTTTCACTTTTAGATACAGGGTAGGCGTGTGTCATACTGTTGCTTACTGTTGAGGGCCTAGAATGTTATGTCTTTGCATCTCCTTACATTTTCGTCATGCAGGTGTGTTATAGATGATCAACAACTGTTTGTTAAACAAATGGAAAATTTAAGTGCCCAAAAGTTTAGGTAAGGGAAGAATAGCTAGAAAGTATTTGTTAAGGGATTCCAATGAATCAGAGCTAGACTTGCTTCAGTTGCATTTAGAAGAAGCACTGGTGAAACAATTAAAAATGGTTCCACTGCTGTTGGAGGTCCACTCCCTCAGATCCCCCACCTGTGTCCTAAAGGTGGTGATGAGGTCAAGCTTCCTGGGAGAGTGTAACTAAACCACAGGAGGGATCTATCAGAGAAAAGATAGCACGTTCTTATTAGTTTTCCTTTTTTCCTTTTCTCCTTTTGTGCAGTGGGTAAAACTATCAAAGGAATAAAAGCAGGTGTGTCCATGCCTGGAATTTTCATCTCTTTCACTGCGGTCAGTGTGGAGTTTTCACTGAAGCCCAGGGAGGCTGACAAATCACACTCCTGAGCCGCAGTTGTGAGCCCTGTTTCTCATAAGCAGGACCTTGTAGCACTTGGGTCTGAGCACAGGCTATGGTTCTAGGAAAAAACATTTCTTCTTATTTTTCTTTCCTTTCTTGCATTTTACTTATTTTTCTATCCCAGTTTTCTCCTCTGTGAATCATGCAGAAATTCATATGCACTGAACTGGAGGAGAAACTATTCTAAAAGGAGAAATGGTTAAGCCAAGAGCTCCTATTCTGGTTTGGAGTTTATTGCTTGTTTGCCTTTGGACAGTGGTCTCTTGTGGGGACACAAACTAGAGAGGTTGTTAAAGCTCATGGGTCCCAATGTGATGCTTTGACCTAATTAGTTTATTTTCACTGCTGTGTAAAAAGATCTTAGAGAAAAAAATAGACCTTTCCAGGTGTGAGCTATTACCCTGAAATAGCATTTCCCACCTGCGTTCATCTGCGATCATTGTCCATTAGTAGATGTCAGAGGACACATTGTCTTCTACTTAAAACTCACAGGAGTGGCAGACTTTAAGAAAAAAGAAATGAGATGTATTTGCATCATAGGAAACTATTGACATCAAATCTGTAGGAAGAAAACATGAATAATATAGTGAATGTTGAAATTCATATATATAGACAATAAATTTTAGACTGTCTACCTTCCCATTCCTTATAGTTTGCATTATGTTTTCAAAAGCTAGTGTTTCTTAAACTTTGGAAGTAACTGGATATACAAGAAGGACATCATCTCATTTTTACAGGAAACAGCATGAAGCACAAGGTAATGGTGGTTGTCACAAATGGAGAACCTTGGTAAAAAATGAATTGTTCATTCGTACAATTTAGAACCAATCTAACCTTAGACTGAACATTAGTAATGATAGTAATATTAATAACAACAACAGAATTCAGGAGAAATCTAAATAATTAAATTGAACTACAGTTCCTTCTGGAATATATAACCCTTGTGTATACATTATGGCTAGCCTCAATGGAATTCATCATCTCTACCCTTTCCCATTTTTCCCTTTCTCAATGAAGTATGTTGGTTCCTCATTTGGGCAATGGAAGTGTTTTCTCAGCTTTCCTTAGCAGACTTTGCTGCCCCATGAACGTGCTGTGTGCTATATTAAGGAAAATTAAGATCCAGAATTTAGATCCACAGCCGTGTGATACTTGGTCTAACCAGATGGAAATGTTGGGAAATTGGACTTAGAGTATGAGGGCTGAAATGTTGATCATAATAATTTAAAATATGACTACAGACTTGAGAATTACAGAGCTTAAAAGGAATAGAGACACACAAATGATAAAAGAAGGGAAGACCGTCAGAATTTATTATACTTCTGAGATGGATAAACTATTGTTGTTATATATAAAAAGATTACATTATTTCCAGTCAAAATTGGCTGTCATCACTGTTGACAAGCTTAAGGGGAGGACAAAAAAACAAGTAGAGAGGAAACCTAGGGTAGAGTAGACAAATATTCTCATAGTAGATATTAACATGTACAGTGATTCAGGAACAAAGGGCAGTCTATAAATAAAATAATGATGATATGTAGTTTAGTTAGGAAATATAGAGTAGGAGATAATAAAATAATTAGGTAGATTATGTTAATACAATAAATAGAATGCAATATTTGATTAATAAGAGTTGTCCTATGAGTCATTTATTGTCTTGTAACAGAAAGAAATCTCAGTGTATAAGCTCAGGTGCTCAAGTATGCAAGAAAGAATTTTCTGTATTTTTCTCTAGCTGAACTTAATTTGTATTCTGGGCCCCAGTTCCATCAAGTGGCAGAAACTCAATCTCAATCAGCTTTCACCGACTCTCCTCCAGGACTGTGTCTACGAATTGCCAGGTGGGGGGCCATCTGGCCTCCGTGTCATCAGCTATCCCTGCTGGCAGCTGCTGAGATGTCCTTCTTCCAGTCTGCTCTGTGGTCACTGGTCCTTGCAGGTTGCCACTGCAGCCTCCTTGTCCTCATTCCAAGGACGCATTCAGTCTGCTGGCTCTCTGTACATTTTTCACTGGAGAAATTTTGCTTCTCCTGGCCTGCCCTAGGCTAAGGACAACTCTGTGAGCTGCTCTTAGCCTACATGCCTACTCAGGTCTTGCTTTTAGAGAGCCCTGATTCATTTGAAGTTTTTGTCATTTTTCTCCCAACACTGGGTTTATTCCGTAGACATCGATAAAGCAAACATCCTTTCTCAGCGATGTCTCAGTGATGTTTAGACTCTTCTTTTTTGCCTCTCACTTTCTTTTTCTTCCTAGCCTATGGAGTTTTGCCGTGGAGAGGGAGCTAACATGGGAAGAACAGCTTTTATCTACATATTCTGCATTCTTCCAAATTGTTTGGGTTTTGAAACTCAAAACCCTATGGCTATATTTTATCTCATTTTATTTCTAGCATGTTGGCCACTAATTGATACAATGAGAATGAAATATTCTAACTAACTGAGTTAGGGGAAGGAGCATAAGATAAAAAAAAAAAAAAAAACAAGTACCAAAAAGAGAAGTCAAGTTGGTAATATGATAATATTCTAACCTTCTAGAGCTAATTTTCAAGTAATCAGATAAAATTAATTAAACCTGTATTATGTATTTACATATATTCTACTGAACAGTATAGTAATTCGTTTCACCTGTTTCTTATCAGATACTGAATAATACAGAGAATATGTTTCTAGATTTGAAACTGTTGGTTTTCTGTACTAACCATTGGAAACAAACTGAAGCCATCACATTAGACTGCAGGTCTGTGGTGTCAGATTCTGAATGGCTAACAAATGTGATCCAACTTTACCCAGTAATAAAGTTTGGAGTGCCTTTAGGGATACATGCCTCTTAGATAATATTTCCTAAAAATCACTTCTCTGACTTGATGAATTAGAATTTGAAGAGTAGGGATTATGGATTGTGCTATACAGTGAAAGTCTGGAAGATTTGACTTTGAATGACCATAAAAGGTAGGGTATTTATTTTGGAAGTCAGATGAGCAGCTTGGCAAGTTATTATGAAGCTGAAGGGACTTTATAGAGGACCAGTCCACCTCCAATCAAAAGTGTCCACTAAGGCAGCCTCATTTTCTCCAGGAACAATTTAGGATTTGTGGCAGCAGGGGTCAAGTGCTTAATTTAGTACCCACAATCTTATAGATATTAGCAATAAGTGAGAAATTCAATCTAGATGTTATCATGAGTTGGTCATAGTGGTGGAACAATTTCCTTATGCTCTCCTGGAACATCTTATGCTCATTGGTAGTATTCTTAGTATATCCACTTGATAACAATGTGTTCAATTTTAGTCAGTTCAGTTGCTCAATCATGTACAAATATTTGCGATCCCATGGACTGCAGCACGCCAGGCTTCCCTGTCCATCACCAACTCCAGGAGCTTGCTCGGCCTCAGGTCCATCAAGTTGGTGATGCCATACAGCCATCTCATCCTCTGTCGTCCTCTTCTCCTGTCTTCAATCTTTCCTAGCATTAAGGTCTTTTCCAATGAGTCAGTTCTTCACATCAGGTGGCCAAAGTATTAGAGCTTCAGCTTCAGCATCAGTCCTTTCAATGAATATTCAGGACTGGTTTCTTTTAGGATTGACTGGTTTAATCATCTTGCTGTCTAAGGGACTCTCAAGAGTCTTCTCCAACACCACAGTTCAAATGCATTAATTCTTTGGCATTCAATTTTCCTTAAGGTCAGCTCTCACATCCATATATGACTACTGGAAAAACCATACCTTTGACTATATGGACCTTTGCCAGTAAAGTAATGTCTCTGCTTTTTAATATGCTGTCTAGGTTTGTCATAGCTTTTCTTCCAAAGAGCAAGTATCTTTTAATTTCATGGCTGCTGTCACCATCTGCAGTGATTTTGGAGCCCAAAAAAATAAAGTCTGTGACTATGTCCATTGTTTCCCCATCTATTTGCCATGAAGTGATGGGACCAGATGCCATGATCTTTGTTTTTTGAATGTTGAGTTTTAAGCTAGCTTTTTCACTCTCCTCTTTCACTTTCATCAAGAGGCTCT
Organism: Cervus canadensis; assembly: GCF_019320065.1. Taxonomy (NCBI): domain Eukaryota; kingdom Metazoa; phylum Chordata; class Mammalia; order Artiodactyla; family Cervidae; genus Cervus; species Cervus canadensis. The sequence goes on from NC_057388.1 coordinate 80,362,972, forward strand.
TTAGTTCTTTGTCACTTTCTACCATAAGGGTAGTGTTATCTGCATATCTGAGATTATTGATTTCTCCCAGAAATCTTGATTTCAGCTTGTGCTTCATCCAGCCTGGCATTTTACACAATGTTCAGTTCAATTCAGTTCAGTCACTCAGTCATGTCCGACTCTTTGCAACCCCATGGACTGCAGCACACCAGCCTTTCCTGTCCATCACCAACTCCCGAAGTTTGCTCAAACACATGTCTATCAAATCAGTGATGCCGTCCAACCATCTCCTCTCTTGTCCCCTTCTCTTCCTGCCTTCAATCTTTCCCAGCATCAGAGTCTTTTCCAGTGAGTCAGTTCTTCACATCACGTGGCCAAAGTATTGGAGTTTCAGCTTTTGCATCAGTCCTTCTAATGATATACTCTGCATATAAGTTAAATAAGCAGGGTGACAATATGGTCTTGATGTACTCCTTTCCCAATTTGGAACCAGTTCATTGTTCCATGTCTGGTTCTAACTGTTGTTTCTTGACCTGCATGCAGATTTCTCAGGAGGCAGGTAAGGTGGTCTGGTCTTCCCACCTCTTGAAGAATTTTCCAGTTTGTTGTGATCCACACTGTCAAAGGCTTTAGTGTGGTAAATGAAGTAGATGTTTTTCTGAAATTCTCTTGTTTTGTCTATGATCCAACAGACGTTGGCAGTTTGATATCTGGTTTCTATGCCTTTTCTAAATCCACCTTGCACATCTGGAAGTTCACAGTTCATGTACTGTTGAAGCCTCAGCCTAGCTTGGAGAATTTTGAGCATTACTTTGCTAGCATGTGAGATGAGTACAGCTGTGTGGCAGTTTGAACATTCTTTGGCATTGCCTTTCTTTGGAATTGGAATGAAAACTGACCTTTTTCAGTCCTGTGGCCACTGCTGAGTTTTCCAAATTTGCTGGCATATGAGTACAGCACTTTAACAGGATCATCTTTTAGAATTTGAAATAACTCAGCTGAAATTCCATTACCTCCAATAGCTTTTTTCTTAGTGATGCTTCCTAAGGTCCATTTGACTTCGCACTCCAGGATGTCTGGCTCTAGATGAGTGATTACACCATCCTGGTTATCTGGGTCATGAAGTTCTTTTTTGTATAGTTTTTCTATGTATTCCTGCCACCTCTTCTTAATATCTTCTGCTTCTGTTAGGTCCATACCATTTCTGTCCTTTATTGTGCCCATCTTTGCATGAAATGTTCTCTTAATATCTCTTAATTTTCTTGAAGAAATCTCTGATCTTTTCCATTCTATTGTTTTCCTCTTTCTTTGCACTGATCATTTAGGAAGGCTTTCTTAACTCTCTTTGCTAGTCTTTGGATCTCTGCATTCAGATGGGTATATCTTTCCTTTTCTCTTTTGCCTTTTGCTTCTCTTCTTTTCTCAGCTGTTTGTAAGGCCTCCTCAGACAACCATTTTACCTTTTTGCATTTCTTCTTCTTGGGGATAGTTTTGATCAGGGCCTCCTGTACAGTGTTATGAACTTCTGTCATAGTTCTTCAGGCATTCTATCAGGTCTCATTCCTTGAATGTATCTATCACTTCCTCTGTATAATCGGAAGGGATTTGATTTAGGTCATACCTGAATGGTTAGTGGTTTTCTCTTCTTTCTTCAATTTAATTCTGAATTTTGCAAGAAGGAGTTCATGATATGGGCCACAGACACCTCTGGTCTTATTTTTGCTGACTGTATAGAGCTTCTTCATCTTCCGCTGCAAAGAATATAATCAGTCTGATTTCAGTATTGACCATCGGGTGATGGCCATGTGTAACGCCGTCTATTGTGTTGTTGGAAGAGGGCGTTTGCTTTGACCAATGTGTTCTCTTGGCAAACTCTGTCACCCTTTGCTCTGCTTCATTTTGTACTCCAAGGCCAAACTTGCCTGTTAGTCCGGTATCTCTTGGCCTCCTACTTTTACATTCCAGTCCCCTATGATGAAAAGGATATCTTTTTTTGGTGTTAGTTCTAGAAGTTCTTTTAGGTTTTCATAGAACTGTTCAGCTTCTTCAGCTTTAGTGATTGGGGCCTAGACTTGGATTACTATGATATTGAATGATTGGCCTTGGAAATGAACAGAGATCATTTTGTTGTATTTGAGACTGTACCCAAGTACTGCATTTCAGACTCTTTTGTTGACTATGACGGCTACTCGATTTCTTCTAAGGGATTTTTGCCCACAGTAGTAGATATAATGGTCATCTGAATTAAATTCACCCATTCTGGTCCATTTAGTTCACTGACTCCTAAAATGTGGATATTTACTCTTGCCATTTCCTCTTTGACCACTTCCAATTTACCTTGATTCATGGACCTAACACTCCAAGTTCCTGTGCAATATTGTTCTTTACAGCATCAGACTTTACTTTCATCACCAGTCACATCCACAACTGGGCATTATTTTTGGTTTATTTGTCTTTAAATAAAATCTTTCATATAGATCAATTCGAATAATGTTTGTCAAAGATAAAGACATTAACACAAGGTATCAGTTCAGTTCAGTTCAGTCACTCAGTCTTGTTCGACTCTTTGCGACCCCATGAATCGCAACACACCAGGCCTCCCTGTCCATCACAAACTCCCAGAGTTGACTCAAACTCATGCCCATCGAGTCGGTGATGCCATCCAGCCATCTCATCCTCTGTCGTCCCCTTCTCCTCCTGCCCCCAATCCCTCCCAGCATCAGGGTCTTTTCCAATGAGTCAACTCTTCGCATGAGGTGGCCAAAGTATTGGAGTTTCAGTTTCAGCATCAGTCCTTCCAATGAACCCCCAGGACTTATCTCCTTCAGGATGGATTGGTTGGATCTCCTTGCAGTCCAAGGGACTCTCAAGAGTCTTCTCCAACACCACAGTTCAAAAGCATCAATTTTTCAGCACTCAGCTTTCTTCATATTCCAACTCTCACATCCATATATGACCACTGGAGAAACCATAGCCTTGACCAGACAGACCTTTGCTGGCAAAGTAATGTTTCTGCTTTTTAATATGCTATCTAGGTTGGTCATAACTTTCCTTCCAAGGAGTAAGCATCTTTTAATTTCATAATAGATCAATTCAAATAATGTTTGTCAAAGATAAAGACATTAACACAAGGTATAATATTTACATAATACATAAATAGATAAGGGAGGGAGGCAAGAAATAAAAGACAGGAGAAGGAAGAAAGGAAGTCATGGAGAAGGAAAGAAGGTAGGAAGGAAAAGAAAGAAGGAGTGTGAATGAATGTAGATGAATATTTAGGCCTTTAGGGAAGAATTTAATAGGTACTAAGTAGGTACCTGTTAAGAATTTAGTAGGTATTTTTATCATGGCCACTTCATGATCAAAATAGTAATAAAACCATGTAAGATGCATTTTAAGGATTACCCAAGTCCAGTTAAACCTAAACTACCTTGAAGTCATAAAGTCCTACATTAAAAAATATACTTTGAGACTAAGAAGTGATCTTATAGGATATCTCTCTGTCTGCCTTGATATGTGTATCATTAAAAATCAGATTTTATTGTGTACATGTAACCTGACATAAATTGTTTTTATTCATTTTCAGTTTATTTATATACAGTTACTGAAATTATAAACCATATTATATTGTTTTAAGGAGATTTTCCCCCATAATATTCATGCAGTATTCAATTCACAGATATTTATTAACCTTCTTATTCAGGTCAGAACCTTGATCTAGAAATTTAAATCTTGTTCAGGGTGTCTGGGTCTTAGTTCAAGAAGGTCAATAGCAGAATAGCCATGCCTGATGCTGCTTTGTTCTGTATATGAACTGTTTGGCTGAAAGAATCAAGTCTCCACTTAATTATGAAAGCAAACATAATGTTTTACAAAACACTGAACTTTGAATTGCCTATTAAGGGAAATTAGGGTGTACTGCTCTTCAAATATATGTGTAGGTGCCATATTTAAGGAAATAACTGAAATAGACTTTTCTCAGAATCTAGAGTCAACCAGTTACATAGGATTTAAATTGGTTTTGAGTCAGAGGATCTTCAGATAGTGTTTTACTTTGAAATATGTAATCAAAATAATAGTTTTCAGAAGAATAATTGAGTTCCAAACTTAGCTGCATCTTGGCTCTATAAAAGTAGATACATTAATGTGAATTCTGAGAAATTCTTGATTTTCCATTCTTCAGCATCAGTTCAATAATCATTTACACATCATTACCAGGTAAATACTAAATATTAATTGAATCCCTGTTCTGGTTTGATCAGCGTGCTAGACCTGGGTATAAAATTAATGACAAGGCCTCCTCTTCAGAATTTATAATCTTGGTTTATATATGCACCTGTGTTCCCCACAAGCTCTCTTCTGAAGTTATACCATAAAAATTTACCTTCCTCATTGGTTCACCAGGTATTTCCTACATACCAATTTTTAGGGAAAACATAAACCTTCTAATGAGATTTGAATGTACTAAGTTCCTGCATAGCCTCTTCTGTGTTCACTCTTGCTTGCTACCGTGCCAAGCAGGACTGTGTGTGTGATGTCAGGGTGTTCTTGTTTCCCTCTTAGAGTCTCTACTCAATCCAGAAGTTAGAGTGGCACAAATAATATTCATAATTCAAACTCTTTTAAATATAATCCAATCTTCAAAGGTTCAGAAGGCATAGGGATTTTATAGTTATGCCTTCATCATTATGAAACATTACTTTTAAATCTCCTGTAGACGTACTGAGTGTCAGATAGTGAGGAATTCCATTTGATATGTCATCAGATAAATCATACCAAATTGTAATTGAATTCTAAGATTCCTGAAATCCTGTTTACTTTCAATATAGAATTATATTCATCGAGTGTAGAAAAAGAAATTCTTAAGCTAGTTCTGTGATTTTGGTCATTCCTCCTTAAAAAATTGTTGAAAACAAAGGTTATACTTTGTACTCATGTTCCAGGGAAGGAAGAATAACAGGAATACAATATAATTTAATCTTTGACTTTTAGATGGGGCTGTTTACAAAATTAAAACAGATGGCTAGTGATCTCAGATGAGAGATGATGAGCAGTTTTCAGAAATGCAAGAATTTATTTCATTTTATTCATCCAGGTAGAAAACAAGGTTTTCTCTAGTTACTTGTAGGTTTCTGAATTCACTTTGCTGTACAGAAATTGAGGGAATAAAAATAGGTAACAAAATATTAACAAAATATTTTGAAAGTAGAGTAGTTAACCTAAAATGTGTACTTAGCATTTCTCTCTCTCATTTATTTTCATTCATATTTTTCCCAGAGAGGGACACTTCCAGAGTTTCCTGTAAAACCAGATCCCTACCTGACTTCTGACACGCTGAATTGTGCTCATATAAGCCTCCTCCTAAAATGAGTGCAGAAATATTTGCTGAATCTCAGGGTTTCTGGGATCCCAATGAGCTTTAATATATTTCTGGGTTACATCTTTTTAGGATTGTTCTTCTCTGAAGATATGTCTAATTATTCTGTCTTTGCAAAAAAAAAAAAATATCTTAATGAAGGACAGATTTTCAATTAGCAGGTAACCAAAAATGCTCAAAATTTGAGGGTATCCTTTTCCTGTGACTATAGTAATCCTTCAGTTCAGTGAAAAGTAGGCAGAACATTTATGCTATTGATTCATCTTCCAGTACCCACAATGATTGCTGCATAATAAAGTAATACAAGAGCACCTCACATTATACTACAACTAGCGATTTCATGGAAGACAAGGCGCATCAAACCATTTGACTAGTTTTGGGAAGACAGAACTAGTTTGTGAGGAAAAGGATAATTTTATAGATATTTTGAAATTAAACAATGTTCCATAGTACCTGAGAGACCTGCATGTGAATCCTTGAGTCTTTTCTGTGAAATTGTGTGAAATTGTGTCCAAGCTATGTAACTTTTCTGTTACACAGATTACTCACCTCTTTTAATAAAATATGCCTAAAACCTGTTAGATGAAATTAGTGTGAAATTTAATATTATGATTAAGATCAAAGGTATGTATGTGGCACACGGTAAAAACTTAATACATATTTCTCTTATTTGTTGCACAACAAGTGGGCACATCCTATTCACTTTGTTCTTCAGGAAATAGCTCTGATTTTGAGGCTTGTTTATCAAAGTAGTGGTTGACTTTTAATTCTGTGAACAAATGGCAGGATGAGTGTTGTTTACTTTTACTTTATGTAGAGTGAACATGAACTCTATAATAGTCTGTAAAACAATAAATTACTTGTAAAAATAAATGGGTATCTAACAGGAAACCCAGAGAAAATGGAACAGAAAAATTGTCTTTTATACAACATGTAATTATCCTGCCAGGGGTCTTCAACCTCCAGGCTGCAGACCAGTACCTCCAGTCCTAATAGCAATGGCATTAGATTAGAAATAAAGTGCACAACAAATGTAATGCCCTTGAATCATCCTGAAACCTACCCCCCACCTCCAGTCCATGTAAAAATTGTCTTCCATGATATCAGTCTCTGGTGCAAAAAAAGCTGAGGACCTAGATGATTTTCCTACACCTAGTTGGAAAATGAAGCTTCTCCATCTTTGACTGCAACCTGTAATCTTAGTTAGACAACAACTAATTGCTGAGTGAGTTTAGTGAGTTTAACAAATGACTAGTTACAGAACTAAAATCAACTAGGGAAATATCATGGTGCTTCAAGGAATAAGCTTATCAGAAAATAATATATGTGCTCAAAATTTATGGTTACCACACTCTGCCATGGCTGTAAATTTCTTTCCGGCTATTGATGTGAATTTGTGTAAACTACCAGCAAGTTGGGGCTTCCCTGGTGGCTCATGGTAAAGATCCACCTGCCCAGAGACTTGGGTTCGAACCCTCGGTCAGGAAGATACCCTGGAGAAGGAAATGGAAACCCACTCCAGTATTCTTGCTGGGAGTTCCCATGGACAGAGGAGCCTGGTGGGGGTTCATGGTCACAAAGAGTTGCACATGACTTAGCAACTAAGCATGCACACACGCACCAGCAGTTTGGCAGTCAGATGATATCCAAGCAAGTTCTTCCTATTTTTCACTTCTTATCTTTTCCCTTTGGTTAACTGAATGGGAAACCCATTTAGAATCAAGGACAAAGCCCAATTCTGGTAAAAAGTACCACCGACACTGGCATATACTTTCTTCTGACCGAAACAGAGATTGCATACCACAGCTCTTCTGATTCCACAGAAGTTGAGAAGTTCCAGTGTCAAGGGACACTGCCTATCAACAAAGAAACTTCCAGGCACTGTACTATGTGGAGCCCCCATTAGCACTAAAAGAATTGAAGGAAGGGAGATCTCAGGCTTGCTGTCCATGAGTTTGCTGCAGCCAGCATTTACACTGTGTACCTCCAGCATGGTCATGGGTAATAACATTGAATGTGAATGCCTTTAGGCTGGTGTGTCCTCCTAGTCAACCACAGTCCCTTATGAAACCTGTTATCTTAAATTTGTGGGTTTGTCTTTGCAACTCTTGACACAGAACCAAGTGTTACAAACTCAACTCCTTCTTTTATTGCCTTAAATAATTAAAACTGTCTTTAATTGAGAAGGAAAGTAATAAGTGGAGACATTACAGAATCTAAAATACCAAATGCTATGCAAAAAAAATACACAACAAGTGGTAACCTAAAAGTCAGCAGAGTGAAAGAAGAAAATAGCAAATCCATTTTGAAGCAACATGTAATTAACCTATTGAACATCATGGTTTATATAGTTGGAAAGGAATTAATTGCTGGGAGTTTTTAACATGGCACACATCAAGTAATTTTTAGAGACATTTGTCTAAGAAGTTGCAGAACATTTTCAAGAACACAAAATGGCTTTGTGACTGGTTCCAGCAGCAGACTGCACATAGCCAGCAGTTCCTCTGTACAGTGCTGGCCGGTGTGGTTGGCCATGCTTGTCCATCATTTCCATCTTTTGTGTTAAAGCAGTCAGGAGCAAACCATCTCAAGCTATATGAATTTTTAAAGACAAAGTAAAAGGAGTAATTTAAGGTCTATAAATGTTTTCATCGTTATTAACTGGTCGCCATTATTTTGTTCTGGGAAAGAAGGAGTGTGTACAAGCGTATGTATGCAGAGGTGTGCATGCTTGTGTGTTTATGTGACTCACTCTGTCATATCCAAGTTTTTCTGGGCTAGTAGCTCTTAGTCACGAAGCACCGGAACTGTGTTAGGTCTGACAGACAACCTCAGGTGTGTAGCCCCAGAGCAGCAGCTCCTGTGCTTGCTTTTAACTGCTAATCAGGGGAAGGTGTGCTGCTGAAATTGCATTTCTGACGCTTGCTTTCCCACTATCTCCCTCAAGGCAATGTTATTGTGACAGGCCAAAGAGTAGGGGAGAAGAAATTCTGGCTTTGAAAGATTGATAGAATTTTCCTTACCTTTCAGATCCTAAGCCCTCAGAAAAACTTGAATGTCTCCCTGGTTAACGATTTCCAAATTAGGGGGGGAAAAAAAAAGAGTTTTCCTACGGAGGAAAAGGATATGAGTAAGATTAGAGCCATAGCCTCTTTCCTTGGAGAAACTGGCTTTGCATCATTTCTCTCCCCTACCTGACACTTCCCCATGGGCAATTTTTCCCCAACTCACCTCGCCAATAAGGGCCAAAGTCTTCTTGTTGAATTGTGATATTCCTTAATCTCAGTGGGCTTCCCCAGTGGCTCAGCTGGTAAAGAATCCACCTGCAATGAGCCATGGGTTCGATCTCTGGGTTGGGAAAATCCTCTGGATAAGGGAACAGCTATCCACTCTAGTAATCCAATATTATTCTCAGTACTTACAAAAGACTCACCATATCTTTCCTCCATTACAAAGCTTTTAAAAACATCCCATTGTCTACCAATTGAGGCACACGTATTTCCATGGCATCTGGTGTCCAGTGTGATGTTGGAGCCTATTTTCCAACTTCGTCTTTTGTTGCTTCTTTTCATAGACTGTATCCTTCAGCTTTTCTCAGATAGATTGCTTTGGTCTTCTTATAGGAGTGTTTTGTTGTGGAGCACTAATTAAGGAGCCTTTAACCTCCTTGGGCTTTTAACCTCCTAGGGTTTCCCTGGTAGCTCAGCTGGTAAAGAATCTGCCTGCAATGCAAGAGACCCTGGTTCGATTCCTGGGTTGGGAAGATGCCCTGGAGATGGGATAGGCTACCCACTCCAGTATTCATGGGCTTCACTGGTGCCTCAGAGGGTAAAGAATCCACCTGCAATGCAGGAGACCTGGGTTCAGTTGCTGGGTTGGGAAGATCCTTTGAAGGAGGGCATGGCAAGCCACACCAGTATTCTTGCCCAGAGAATCCCCATGGACAGAAGAGCCTGGTGGGCTAAAGTTCTTGTGGTCACAAAGAGTTGGACATGATTGAGCAACTATATATATGTGTGTATATATATATATATATATATATTTTTTTTTTATATAAACCTGCTTAGCTTTAGTGCTGTTAACACCAACAGCACCTCTCAAGTCATGGTGACAAATAAAAGTGCCTCACTTATTTCTGAACCTTCAGTAAGAGAGCTTTACGATGAGATATGCTCTTGAACTTCACTTGCCTTCATTCCTTATTCATGCTGTTTCCTTGGCTTGAAATGTCTTCATAGCTAACTCATGATGCGTTAATGAAATCACCTCAATTCCTAGTTCAAAGAGATTTCACCTTCCTTTTGAATTCCCAGGGCAATTCATATTCACTGAATGCCTACACATGCCAGGCAGTCTTGCTACTTGCTTTATATGCATTATTTCCCCTTAACTTTGTCCTTCCTGGTTCACAGTGAGTGATATTGAAATTTACTTCACAAAGGCCATCCCTCCTACCTCTTCCATCTTCTTCTCACCAGAGGGCAAGTTAGAGCTTAAATCTAAGCTCTCTAATCTTATTAGATGTCTAACATTCAGCAGTTTCTATCCTAGGTATGAAACACCATTTACTAATTTTCATAAAGGCGATATATTGACTTAGTTCTTGCCTAGACTTGCCATTTTCATATCTTACCCTCTGTAAGGATTCCAGCAGAGTATACCAGGATCTCAAAATAGTCTCACAAAAATGCTTGCTATAAAAATCTGGACTCCAAAAAAATGGCTAATGAATTCCAATTTCCAGTCCTTATTTTATAACCCAGAGAAGTTCAAAAGAGCAAAAATCCAGGATATCTGATCATTGGTCTGAGATGGGGAAGACGGGGTGAGAACAGCTGAAAAAATTAAAACTAAAGAAACATAATGAAGTCAGCTTTAACTTTTCAAACGAATACATGATAACAGTGTGATACTCTAAAACCAACATAAAATGCCAGGGAAAATTTGATATTTTGAGGATGTTAATGGGTAACGATTCAGAGCACATTAAGAGGGGCGACTGCACAATTTCCATTACCATCAATGAAACTAATATGGTAAAATTCACACATACTGCAGTGGAAGCATGACCTCAACTGTCATTGGACATGTTACTTTTTGTGGTGTGTGATTTTCTCCTCTAATTTGAGGCAATTTAATTTTCTGCCCACTTCACAGAGAAATATCAGGCTGAATGACTGGAGCATTGATGTTGAACATCTATCTTCACACATTGTATTTACAATAAAATTGATTCTGTTATCCTTGATAACACTAAATAAAAAGAAAAAGCCACAGTATCCTTTAATATATACTCACCTTTGAAAGTTAGAATTTGGACACACATTTTAGTCATACCTGGAAAATATCTTAGTAGGAATTTGAAAATTTAAAAACAAAGCTTTTTGTGAACAAAGAAGAAAATTCGTTATTGAAGAACAACAATATATTAATTGTCTTACTGTAAAGTTTTAGGATGAATGATATATTGGAAAAGTTTCAATACTTTGATTCTGTGTTCATTTTAAATTTTTTCATAAATCAAATGTGGAATAGCAGTTAAAAGGACAGTCTCTGGAACCAAACTGTTCACAGATTGATTCTACTAATAATCAGCTCTGTAATCTTAGGTGAGTTATGTAACATTTCTGGGCCTCAGTTTCCTTACTGATTAACTGAAAGTGTTAGAATTCCTACTTCTTAAGATCATGAAGTTAAAATGAATTAATACCTTCAAAGCAGTTAGCTCATGGGGATGTCCAGTAAATGTTCATTATCGATATTATTATCATAAATATGATACATATTATATTGGAAGAAACATAAGACAAATTCTCATATTTGTTTTATTTTTATGCTCTTTCAAAATGTATTTGATATGATTATTCTGTTTTACTCTATATTAGGGAAAAGGACATCAATGTAAACATGCTATATAAATAATGATTTTAGAGGACTCAATTCCTACATGTAAGTGAATAACACAGAATGGGACTTATTAACTAATCCATATACTATCTTTTATCTCCCTCTGCCTCTCTTAATCCAACATAGCCATTCAATCCAATTTGCCTGAGTATAGGGACCATTTCTTACTGGATTCTTCATTTTTATCATGTAACTCTGGCTTAGCACATAGTAGGCATTCAGTAAATATTAATCCAGTCCTTTTCAAAATAAATATTCCACTTTATTTGTACATTTATCCAACTCGCCAGTACACCCAACCATCCTTTATCATGGCCTGGAGCCTTTCATCTTTAATCTGTTCCATCCAAGGAGCCATTTGAGCTCTATCACCTCCTGATTCCTATATACTGCTCTTAGTACACCCTAATCTCTGTCTCCTTAACACTCACAATCATATTGAGTGCAGCAGTATTTAGCCCTGTTTATTTAGTTTCATGGTAAATTTGACTCTTCAACTAGATCATATGCAATTTAAGAGCAGAGATGAATTTGATACTTTTTTGTGACGTCTTATAGTTTCATTAGAGTGTAATTCTTCCAGTCTTAAAGGAAGAATTGCAATATTGCATTTGTATATTATATATCATCATATGAAGTAGAGGAGTTAAGGAAAGCTTCTAACTCAGGGACACTAAATGAATATGTATTTCCCTTTTACCCATGAGCCAACTATGAGTTGGCCCTGTGTTCAACTTCTGCTATTATGGGAAATGCAGGATAGCAAATAAAATACTTTGAACTTTATTCTGAGTCTAATAAAGCTATTAATCAGTTATAGACACCCTTAATATTGAATTAATATAATTTCACATGCCATTCTAATGTGTTCTATATCTCTCAAAATTTGATGTACCTAGCTCTAATTCTGTAGAGATTCAAAGAATTCAAAATTATACTGCAATTAATCAAATAATGCAGTGTTTCACTATATAAAGTGTAAGCAAATGTTTTATAAGAAATAACTCTTAGTTAATTAAGGTAGACACTATTTTATCCCCATAAATATAGATGAAGAAATTGAACTGCCCACCAGGCTCCTCTGTCCAGGGAGTCTCTAGGCAAGAATACTGGAGTGGTTTGCCATGCCCTCCTCCAGGGGTTCTTCCCAACCCAGGGACTGGACCCAGGTCTACCATATTGTAGGCAGACTCTTTACTGTCTGAGCCACCAAGGAAGCCCGAAACTGCAAGAGGTTAAATAGTCAAAATCACACAGTTTGGAAATGGATGAACCAGAATTCAAACCTAGGAATTTTGGCCCCAGAGCCCACATTGTAACTACCCTGCCGTATTGCTGGCAAACCCCATGGGTTGCCTACACAAAGCCTCTGCCATCGTTTCTGAGAGCCCTTCTGTGTGATAGTCACTTTCCTGGTCTCCCTGAAGGCAAGGATGGATTATGTAACCTAGTTCTGGCCAACAGGATTAGAAGACATGCCTTCTGGGTCTTTAATTTTCTACACTGGCAAAAAAATAAAAAGATGTGTTAAAAGAGGCCCAGTTTCTTCCCTAATTTTAGATATTGATGTGTGAGGATGTAATGCTTAGAGCTTCTGTAGCCATCTCGCAACTGAAAAGAAGGTCAAGAGAATTACAGAGTCACTCTTGGCTATACATATTTAGGCTTGTGTACTAACCCTGGACCTCCTTTCTTATGAATGTCTTATACTGTGAGAATAGTAATCCTTTTTTTTTTTTTTTTGCTAAAGCTACTTTTTGTTGAATATTGTTAGCTGCAGTTCAAAACTTCCTAGTGATGAAACTATAAATCACTATGATTTCTTCCACTCTTAGATCTTGTCATAAAATATGACATTTTACTTCTAATCAGCAAGATTAGTATTCCCATGAGTATTTATGAGCATCTTATATTCGTTCAGGTTTTCATATGGGTGTGATTGTGTTTGTAAGACTTTCCTTTATATAGCAATTTTTTATTCTTGGCCAAATATGAAACAAATGCAATAATTTAATTTTTTCCAGTTTACTTTTTACTAATTCTAAGATTAGATCAGCACCTTGATTCATGAATTACTAGCTTGAAAACATGTTTTAAATTCCACTGGCAAATTTGACAAAGAAAACCTTAATTTTTTAAACTGTGGATTCATTTGAATTATTTGACTTTTTCATATCATGTAATAGTCATAGTTAGCAAAATGAAAGTATAATTCAATTTCATTTCCTTCTTTATATTTAAGTTGAACTTACACTTGTGTTATGTTAGCATCTGTCATATGAACTTCCCCAGGCCCCTCTCACCTAAACAATCAATCAGACATGAAGAAATATCTTTCCTTCAGATTTAAAAATTTGGTTTTCAAAGGATACCATACATGTCCACTTTGTCCCATTGCCTTTCCCTGATCAGACTGAAGGTAAGAATTAATCACCATTTTAAAAGATTTTAGATTATCTGTAAAAGAAGGTAATATAGTCTCAGTTTGCTTTAATATTTTTTGCTGTTTTTAGAAAACATTGATTCATTAGCAGTTAAACATTTTTGATATTTGAAAAATACATCTTTATTTAAGGCTAAGAGTTTAATTTTATTGTGATAAGTTAGGGTATGAAGACTTAGATTTATTAGCATTAATAGAAGCAGATGCAAAATGTTTTAAACCATTATTAAGAAAAAAAAATCATTCCTTAGGGAGTATTTCAACTGAAAGAAGCAAAAAAAAAAAAAAAGAGCTTAGAGAAGCCTGCAGTTTACTCTGTAATTTACCTGTAGTGCCTGACAACTATGATGTCAGAGTACATAACACCACAGCTTGTTGGGCTCATTTCAAATCTGAATCTGTAATGACAAAGTGCCACTTTCAGCCGTTTGTGAATAAGACCATTGAGCAAAACTCAGGTTTAGATATATCGCTACAACCACTCTCTATAATATGAAATTTTTTAAAAAAACAAATCAGAATTCCTACAGTGGGCTGTCATAATAGTGTCCTCTAAAGATTCCATTGCATGTATTACTCAAATACATGTGTTCAATTTAAGTGAAGAAAATACCATCCTCCACCTAAGTACATAATTGGAGTTCAATAAAAGTTGGCTGATTCGAATGCATGATCTGATTTTGACATACCAGGAGAAGAGACAGAGGAAACAAAATTGGTCTGAGAGTGAGTATAAAATCACCTAAAGTCATAGGCTTGGGGTCATGTTTGGGCTAGAGCACATTTCCTTCATCTCATATTTTCATAAAGAGGTTAAGACTTCTTATCCACTGCCTAGGAGAGAAGATATTAAAGTGAAGGTTTCTGATACCTCTTCCTGGAGAGGAGATGGAGGGATTTACTTGTGGGCGAGACTGAGGAACCCATCATGCACTGAGCCATGCCTCAAGAATGGGTAAAATTGCCCTTAACTAAAAGTAGAAAGCAATCTTCTGTAAGTCTCACTCTCATTCTTACTCCTCTTCTTTCTCATTCCCTGTTTGCGTCTCTCTCTTGCCTTTTTCTCAAGCAGAACATTTTCCCTCCCCCTTTGCTTCCTATTTGCCTGTATCTCAGGCAGAACTTTTTCAGAGACTATTCGGTTTGAGGTAGGAGGCTGTTTTCTATTGTATGTAACGACAGCAAAGCCGGTGCTGTATCAGCGTGTCAAGTGGCTCTCAGGGTCTGCTCACAGTTGTTTGGAATCTATAGGAGGAAACAGTTCTACTACTTGGCTTACATTAATGTTCAATACATCACTAAATCCTAGGGAGCATCAGATCTCAAGAAAAAAAATATATTTAGACAAACTCTGTGGACAGAATCGGAAATTTAAGTGACAGGCACTTTTGTGTAAGATATCAATAAAAGTTTTTTTAGTTTATTTAGGTGTTTCTTACAAAAATTAAACAATAAAAATAATAATAGGTATCATTGATGATTATATTATTATAGGCCAGGTGCTTACCGTGTGTTATGTATTTTTATATCAATTATTCCCAATAACTTCAAGCTATAGATTGACCAACTCCTAATAGTAGATAGTAACGATTAATACTAAATAATAATGACTGCATTATTATAGTGTTTCTGTAGATTGGTAAAGTCCAAATGACTACCTTAAGAACATTTATATGAAACACCCAAGCTCATGGCTAAGGTAATATCATTTCCCCTTCCAATACCATTTCAGACTTTGCTGATCAATCACAACATAATCAATATACACTGATACAGAGAGATTGAATCCATTTGCCATCGTCATGCTGTCATAACCCCAGAAGGGTCTAAACTCTTGATTTCCTATGATTAGTTGCCACTTAGAATCCTAGAAATATCAGTGGCTTAGAAGAATTTCCCAAATAGTAAATCATGGGTGAGGCCTGTGTGTACTGATGAATCAAGAGAATCATTTTCAGTACTCTCTCTGTTTTATGAACTGTTTAGGTAATATCTATATCTGAAATTATCTAAAACTACAACAGATAGACTGTTGTGGTCAGTTGTCTGACTCTTTGCAACCCCACGGACTGTAGCCCATCAAGCTCCACTATCCATGGGATTCTCCAGGCATGAATAATGGAGTGGGTTGCCATGCCCTCCTCCAGGGGACCATCCCAACCCATGGATCGATCCTACATTGGCATGCGGATTTTTTACCATTAGCACCACATGGGAATCCCTGGCATATGGTAAACACTCACAGATATTTTTCAAATACATGATTGACTAAAGATCCCAGTTGAAGGATAGAAACCCAGACAGATTTCCCTTTGTGCCATAACTTTTTCTCCTTGTGTCTTTTTATTTTCCTAGTAATTTAACTTTAGAATCTTTTATTTGAATAAATTTCCATCTCCACCCTTGTGAACTCATAGTCCAAGAATCCTCTTGTGTCCCAAATAAATACCATCATTTCTTGTCCTCCAAATAACAGAGATAAAAGGACTAGGAAATAGCTCAATTAATAAACAGCTGCATCTTCTACTTGCTTCTCTTTCAATGCTTCCTTCCTTTTGCCTCTGTCTGATGATAATTCTCATCCAAGAACTTAATCTAGGCAGAAGAGAATGTTTTCCTTGTTCAAATTTGGGTGAAGGAAATTCTTTTCCTAAGTGTGTCCTAGGCCACCAACCTCCTCTATAACTAAGCATAACATTATTATCTCTGTGTGTACTTGAAGAAGAAAAGGTAAAATTTTACATAACCTCCTGCCCCTTCTGCCTCTGTAACTCAGCTTGCTCGTTGCGAAGTCTAGATCATGTAGGTCTCAGAAAGTAAGAACTCACAATACTTGGAACTGGAGCTTAGCTCACTCACCCTTGTCCTGCTCTTTGCAATCGCCCTAGCCCCTGCAAACCCACAAACCTGCTTAATCATGCTTGTCTGTGTATAAAAAACTGTGGAACCCCTTTGTTCGGACTCAGAGCTTGGAGTGTTAACTCCTCGGGGCCCACCAGCACGATAAACCTGAGTTCTCCGGCTCTCCAAGTGTGGTGCTTGGTTTCTCGAGTACTGGTTTTATTAGGGGAAGCACATTGATTGAAACCACCCACCCTGGCCAGGCACCATAGTAACCATTTGCATGAGTTGTTTTATGACAGGAGGTCCTGGTAAGGAACATGGAACTAATAAGCCTCCACCAACCCGAAGAGTTCGGGAAAGGTCAAAAAGAAACACAACATGTCCAACCACCTCCCAGAATCCTTCTCTCTGGCATCCATCTTGGCGGAACAAGGCGTGCACCACCAGGAAGGACTCTGAGTCTGAATAATTGGCTAAAGACAACCTGAAAACTAATCCCATCACCATAAAACCGGAGACTGTGAGCCACTGGCAGGGCAGTTCTCCTGGGTTCCCCTACCCTACTACTCTCCACCCGGGTGCCCTTTCCCAATAAAATCTCTTGCTTTGTCAGTACATGCATCTCCTTGGACAATTTATTTCTGAGTGTTAGACAGGAGCCCAGTTTCGGGACCTGGAAGGGGTCCCCCTTCCTGCAACAGTTTCTGCAGCAGACTTAGTTGAGCTCTCCTTAGAGAATTTTATTAAATGAAAACTATAGACCAGGCACCCTTTAGGAGCTTTCAAAGGTGTTATATAATTTAATTCCAATAACAATATTAGGACTGTAAATTCTTATCACCATACTACAGTTTAGAAAAATGAAGTTGGATAAAAATAGGCAGCATACCCACAGTCAGCTATCTAGTGATGGACCTTACATCCAAACTCACATCATCCTGACTCCAGCAATGATTCTTTCTCTACTTTCTTGCAAATATTTCTTTGTGCATCCCGTAATTCCAGGTATCTCTTCTTTCATCATCAAGTGTCTCCTATTTCATCATTCCAGTTTTAATTCTCAGTCCCCAACGACATCTTTAAGTTACTAAACAGCTTAAGAGAATTTGTTTCATCACTAGGACTTTGGTTTTGTCTTTTTTTCATTTTAACATTTGTAAATAGAATCTGGATTATAAACCACAGAAGCAATTATCCATTTTGAATACATGAAAGGAGGTAAGTTACCAAAAAAGCTAAAAACAGCCTGTGGAAGTATCAGAGGCATTTATATACTGATGCTGATTGTATTTTGCATGCTAACAAGACACTAGAAACAATTACCGTAATTTGAGGGTTCAGCCTGCCTTTGACCACTTTCTTTCAATCTAAACAAAAAGCAGCACAGAGAATATAAAAAAAAAGATTTAAGATGCCCAACACTCTTCTTTATAAATTCAACCAAGACAAGTAATTCTTTTTCTTACAGACTATTGGAAAAAATTAATACCTTCCTGGAGAGTTGAGACATGTGTGTTTTACTGCTTTGATACATGACTTGGAAAAAAATAGTTCTACTCCATGCTTTATTGTTAAACCTGACATCTGACTTTTGTTCTGCAGACACCCAGCACCTTCCTTGTTCCTGGATGCCAGAATACTTAGGAGACAATGTACTGCCTCAAGCCTCCTTGCTGGAGGTTATGGTGTCATGAGCACCTTCTGCTCCAGGCACCCCTGTTTAAAGAATGCCTACAAGGATCTGTTCCACTGACAGAGTAGCAGCTAATTAGCTTTGGTGGTTTGTCAGATGCCACTGAGGTCACTCACTTCTGTCCTCTTTGTGGAAAATACTCACAAAAGCAGGTGCCTTTTTCACTATCGCTCTTAGTGTAAATTCTGTTTTTTCTCACATTAAAATAATAATAACATTTCTTCCATCACTGCTGTTACCTTCAAGCTGCTGGATATTTCAGATATATAGCTACTGTGCCTTCCCCTTTCCCACCCCTCCTGGTTCATTTTTAAGACACACAGATGCTTTCATAAATGCTCTCTTAAAACCTGCTTGACTCTCCTTCTCATCCATGTATGGTTTTAGGTGTTTCGGAAGGTTACTAAATATTTGAGCTGCTGTTTGAAGTTATATAATTGACAGAGACTTTACTAACTGTCAGAGTTTTCTAAAATATGTAGGCTGCTTTTTCAAAGAAGACTATAAATATATATGTAGATTAATGGAGACTGTGTTAATTTTGTAATATAGAATGCTATTTTTTGTTTTTTCAAAAAAAAAAAAAACAAACAAAACACAGATTTCTGCCCTCATTTAATTCATCTTTTGTCACCTTTCTAAAATCATAATCTTCCCACTCCGGTACTTGTAGTTTTCCATTGCAAATCTAACAAATAGTGAGTATGCTTAGTAACTTCATGAAATTTTTAAATGTATTCAAGAAAGTTGGATCCTTACATGCTTTCCTTTTTAAAAATAATCAAAAAGACGATTGTTTTCATCCATCTACATGGAAATTAAGGCACTTAGGATATTAAAAATTTCAGAAATAAAATGGTAAGATTAAGTTCTTCTTACAGTGGAATGGGAGAAGGAACTGGCAGCCCACTCCAGTACTCCTGCTGGAAAATCCCATGGACAGAGGAGCCTGGCAGGCTACATTCCATGGGGTCACAAAAGAATTGGACATGACTTAGCGACTAAACAACAGTGGAATGGGATATGTAAGAAAGTTCTGATAAATTTTTAGTATTGATTCATCTCTCTACAAATAATTTCACTAATGTTTCCTTAGAAGACTTCAAAATGTATTGTACAAGAAAAAAATCCCAAGTAAAATGGATTTTTTTTTTTTTTAGTTTGGTATGCAGTGGTCTACAGACTTAAAGCTTTTGGCAGATAACTTAAAATTGGTTATCTGAAGTGAAATCCTATAAACAAGGATTTTAAACCTGATAAAATTAACACAAATAGAGTATCAACTTTTGAAAAGAGGAAAGTCCAACATGAATACTCATCACTCAACTCTGGTATGAAGTCTAGATTCTGAGATTCATTCAGCTTTGCTTTGTTGAAAATAAATTTGCTGGTAACTGAGCATTTTAGAGCTTAGATAGTGAAAACTCTTAAGTGTAATGAGTCTCTAGCTGGGGAGAAATATCACCATTTCTAATAGTGCTGTTGTAATAGAATAATACTTATGATTATGTAAACTCCTACAATGCTTTTGCAAATGTACCATTCTACTTAAATAAAAGAGTATACACTTTCTGCCGTGTCTTCTTTCTCTTATTGGCTTAAATAATCTTCTACCTTTTTACTTTATTCCATATTAAGTAATAACAATCCCTATTTTATCAGATAATGTGCAGCTCTTTTCCATGAAAAGAAATAACAAGGATATAACCAATAGAAAGGTATAATAAAGGAAAAAAACCAAACTTTTCAAATGAGCACCACATAAAACCATACCACTGTAATTGATTTTCATGTTTCCAGTGGAGTATATAAATATTGAAAGTAAAAATAAATGAGTATACTAGTTGTTTCTTGCTCTGCTTTAATCCTGTTTTCTGTTTATGTATTCACCGATATTTATTTTCTTACCATCTGTATGACAAACTAAGGTTGTGCTGCAACTAGTTGCAAATCACAAAATCTCAAAATTTAGCACGACACAATCTTATTTGTTGTCCTGTGAAGTCTTTTGAAATTCAGTGAAAGTAGCATACTAGTTTTTTCTGGTATCTACTTTTTAAGTAGAATCTTTCCCATACAGGCTCATATAATTAAATCATGATTTAATTTTAAATTTTGACAATATATTGTACCCTTCAAGACAGAGGAATTCTGTCTTTTCAACTATAATGATATAATCTGAAAGATTATATTAATTAAATCTCTCAGAGTAAATGCAGCTGATAATATTATTAAAGGCCTCTTTTTAAAAGTTATTTTAGGATTTTATGTTTTATATTTGTAATCTCTATAAAGTCAGATCCATAGGTGTGTAAACGAGCAGTTAGGATTTCTTTTTATTCTTCAAATTACTTTGTATTGCAGAGTATTACAGAGAACACAGTGTGATAAGTAGAATTCCTCTGTGCTTTTGGGTCACTCTGTCTGATTCCTTCCTATTTTGATATGACCTAGTCTAAAATGAGACACATTCTTTAAAGTGGCTAATCGGTACAGTTTAAACAAAATCATTCAGCTGCCAGTCTTCTCTCTTTACTTCTGGGTTGTAAATTACAGGTTGAATTTACCAGGCGTCACAGTATTTGATTTACAGAAAGAAACAAAGGAGGCCTCTTTGATTGCAACCTCTTTTACCATTTATATCTTTGTTTATTAAAATTGAAGGTGACATTGGTGATTATATTACTCCAAGAAAGGGGCCGCTGGTCATGAGTTGAACTTTTTTACCAAGCACGTGAAATCTTTGCATATAGAAAATAACGCCAGGCTATTCCTGAAAAGTAAGGATTGAGGCATGGATACTGTAGTGGAATATCCTGACCAAATCCATTTGGATGTTGCAAAGGTTTTTCATTTCTTTCTCTTGCAGTTGAGCCTGTTTTTTTCAAGAAGAGCATGTACAGAGCCACCCCCAAGCATATCACAGCGCTGCCTGGTTTTCCCTTAGCTGTCAATTAGACTACAGTGCTATAGCAAATTGAGTTGTCAGGGGTCCTGGCTCTGGCTGAGTCTGTTCTTCCAAGCTAGTTGGATAGTTTGATGTGCCTAGTTAAGGTTATAAAATGTCCATTTCCACAGAGTCAAACCAATAGTATGACTATTTGTCATATGAAATTTTTTTATCTCATTTGCTTATTTTTTCTTTAGATATTACATGAATAATACACAAATGCCTACCTTTAGGAGACTTCAAAGCTACTGGTTGAGGGAGTAGATGCATGTAGTGCTGGGTTAGTAGCTAAGTCATGTCTGACCCTTGCGACCCCTTGGACTGGATCTCACCAGGCTCCTCTGTCCATGGGGACTGGACAGAATACTGGAGTGGGTTGTCATTTCCTTTTCCATGACACGTATAAGAATCCTAATAGCTGTCTGAACTATAGAATAGGAGTGATTCATTCACTGAGACAAGCTGGAGCTTGCTTAGGGTATTAGTTTTCTTTATTGCTGTCTAACATGTCACAGAAAATTAGCAGGTTAAAACAATAGCCGTTCATTGTTTCACAGTTCTCTGGGCTTGACATTGCAGTGGGTTTGCCTGGATTTCATGTTCTGGGTTTCACAAGGCTGGCATCAAGATGTCAGCTAAGTTCAGCTCTTACCTGAAGGATCTGAGGAAGAATCTGCTTCCATGCCAATTCAGGCTGTTGGCTGAACCCAGTTCTCTGTGGTCATAGGTCTGAGCTCGTAGTTTCCTGGCTGGCTGTCAGCCTGGGGGCCACTGATTGCTCCAGAGGCCATCTGCCTTCTTTATCATGGGGTCTCCTTCATCTTCAAATCTGGCAATGGCATTTAAAGCCCTTCTGCTTCTTACATCTCTGACTTTTCCCTTTTGCTACCAGCCAGAGGAACTCATTACTTTTTGAGAGCTCATATAATTAGATTAAACCTACCTGCATGATCTCTTATTTTAAAATGAACTGATTAGTAATCTTAATTATAAGGGCAAAATCCCTTTGGCCAGTTAAAGTAACATAATCACTGGAATAACATCAGGAGGCGACGGTCATGGGGGCCATTCTGGAATTCTGCACAACTAAGTTCGAGAGGTCTTTTTACAGATCTAAGGTAGAGCCCAGCATTTGAGAGAGGAAGGACAGAGACAACAGGACATTAAAGCTTAGGTCATATTGTGAAGACAACTGGGAGAGTCCAGTGTGCTTGTATCCAGAGAGTCAGGTGATACCCATCTTGGATTCTTCTGGGGGTAATATTGTGCAGTTTTGTAGACTTTGATTCCTGTGCAGGTAAGTGCAAATACCATATGGCAGACTATGTAATAGATGTATCAAGAGAAGGATACAATGAGACATAGAGAATGAGCACAGAGAAAGGGCATCTGATTCAACCCAGCACCTGGAGGTATCCAGAAAGATTTCCGTAAAGAAACTTGAACTGAGTTTATAAAAATAGGCCTATCTGCCAGGTAAGTGGGTGGGGATAATGAATGGACCATGAAGAAAAAACCAAAATATCAAAGAGGGGAAGAAAGTGGTATGTGCATGAGAAAGAATATGTTTCAATGTTAAACTGATGAGATCAGTTTGTATATGTTCAAATGGAGTTGTTTGAAATGAATAGAGAGGCCTAGCAGTCACTTAGACTTCTTTGTCTGAAGTTTGGAAGTAGTACTGGCTAAATATAAAGATATGAGTGTCACTTGTATATTGGCAGTATTTAAAGTCAGGCATTTGAAAGAGTCATCCCAAAAGAGAGCGTACAGGTATAGGAGTCAAAATCAACGCACTGTAGTAAAGGATTAATGGGAAGTGATAGAGTAGAAAATATGAGTGTAGACTACTCTTTCAAGAAGCTTGGCTTAGAGGAAAATAAGTGCTATAATATTAAAGAATGATGTATCTTCTCAAACAGGGCTTCTCAACAGCCAGTAGACATTTGGGAAGGCATAACTTTTGCTATGGGGGGCTGTTCTGTGCATTATAAGATATTTAACAGCCATCCCTGAGCTCTGCCCGCTGGATGCCAGCAGCGTATCCCCTGAAATTTGTGACAATCAGAATATCTCCAAGCATTGCCAATTACCTGTGAGGGCAAATTTATCCCCAGTTGATAACCATTGCTTTAGAAGGCATTCATTTAAAATAAGCAATCAATAAGTATAAATGCAATTAGAAGAGGGTGAGGCTGAATATTGAGAGATCCATCAGGGAAAGAAAAACAGTCTGTTGATGAGATCGCTGGGAATACAAACATTTAAAGATGGAGGAAAATTTGGAGAGTAACACTGTTTATAGGATTTGAAGGAAAACTGAGAGAAGCTGCCAGCCAATGATATCACAGCCTGTGATATTCTTATTATCAGATATTTTTTAAATGAAACCAATTGTCTCTGTTGCTAGCTGAAGACAGTCCTCCCACTTGAGTCCTGGGTTTCCATTGTTCTCACTTCCTTGAGATCCTTGCTTTAGCAATACTCTCTTACTCTTCCTCAGCAACAAATTGTCCCTTGCTATGGATTATTTCTGTAGTAAAAACAATTCAAGATTCTGTGAAAAGAGCTTTTGAACTCACAGACACAAAAGGTAATGTGCATTACTTTCTTATTGCTGCTGTAACAAATTATCCCAACTTTAGTGTTTAAAACAATGCAAATTTATTTTCTTACAGTTTTCAAGGCCTAAAGTCTGAAATGAGCAATATGCAGTTAAAATCAATGTGCTGTACTCTTCTGAAGGCTCTAGGGCACAATCTGTCTTTTCCAGCTTCCAGAGTAGGCCTACATCTCTTGGCTCATGGGCCCTTGTCTGTCTTTAAAGTGCATCACTTCACCCTCTGCTTCCATCATCCCATCTCTTTCTTATGACTTTGACTTTTGTGCCTCTGTCTTAGAAGGATCTTTGTGATTACCCTGGGTCTAAGTGGATAATCCAGGATAACCTTCTCATCTCAAGGTCTTTAACTTTATCACATCTCCAAATTCCTTTTTGCCATGTAAGGTAACAGACTAAGAGTTACCAAGGATTAAGATGTGGACATATTTGGGTGGTCCTACTGTTTAGTGACCTTGGGCTTCCCTGGTGGCTCAGTGGTTAAAGCGTCTGCCTGCAATGCGGGAGACCCGTGTTTGATCCCTGGGTCAGGAAGATCCCCTGGAGAAGGAAATGGCAACCCACTCCAGTATTCTTGCCTGGAGAATCCCATGGAGGGATGAACCTGGTAGGCTACAGTCCACGGGGTTGCAAAGAGTCTGAAACGACTGAGCTACTTCACTGTTTAGGGAAAGACAGACTGTGAAGCTATGATAAGAATTATTGTAGGTTAGATACAGGGAATGGAGGAGGAAGAATTACGTTTTCTCTGAAAGTAAATCAAACCTTGGTCGTGATATGTGGCGTAAAAGAGATCGGCCTATCTATCTGTTGCTTGAGATTGTTCTAGAATAGGACCCATGTCCTAAAGGAAAGGGTAATACATGGTGGTAGCTAATGTTCACTCCATTCCATTCTCATTTTTATCAATCTACTAGAAAATTTAGCAGTTTGGTTTCTGGTACATTTGGATGCCATCAGGTATTTTTTAAATGCAGCCTCTCAAGAAAATGAAGTTTCATCAGAACCATCCGCAAGTCTACATTCCCAAGGAAGCTGGGTGGCAGACCCAACCTGCTTAGGATACACATTCCATGCAAATGTGTTAGGGCCCAAATGCTACTGATCTGAGATGGTCAATAGAGGTTGCATTATGGCTGTGCCTTCTATTATTAGCAATATGAAATTTCCAACCTGTTTACTTCTTTTTGTCACCTGAGATCATGTTCATAATAAGCTATGCGGAACACCTTCTACTAAGCTGGAAAGGACTCTGGAAAGGAAACGATTGTAACCAGAAGTGGGCGTTGATGCCTAATACATGTAAATATAGCGAAAAAACCATTACAATGAAACTTATCTCCCATATGGTACTACCATCTGGAACATAAATCCATAAAGGTACTTCTGTAGTATTTTTGTAATGAAAAATCAGGCCTTACTGAGAATTTTTAATGGCCACTTACGAAGTTCACTATTAGCATTAGTGTTGATAAATGACAATTATGCATGTATGTATAAACTTGCATTCATCACGGTGGGATCTGGAAGCACTGGGACTCTGTTAAAGAAAGAGTGTGTTCTAAACTAATTGGTCTCCGGGAGAATGCATGCAGCTGGTTTAGTAACCGGGGTGTGAAACATTTTAATTCCATCTAAGTGCAGAAAACAGCATTTGTCTATTAGGACTTTTCTCCTTGTTTTTCCATTTAAATCCCTCACAAATATTAACCAAGTACTTTACTTAATTCTCTCTCACATTCTCATTTCACAGCTAGATGAATAAGAGAAAGACAATTAGTGATTTATTTGCAACTTTAAAGTAAATAACAAATGGAGTCTCCTTGCTGTAATATGATTTTCTCTAAAGCAGATAAGAAAATGAAGATGGCTTTGTCTGAACACTGTTTAAGAAGTGTCCTTCTTAATGTCATTACCTTATCTGTAATATACATCTGTAACATCCCGACTGTAATAATGGCTTTTTCCACTGATTATTTGCATGAAAACTCCCCAATTTATACTCGTAACCTTCCTTTTTGAAAAAAAAATCAAGTGACTTCTACATAAAAACTTAATTTTCTATAGATATTTATAGAAATTGTATTCTTTTATGGATATTTAAAAGGTCACAGCCACAACAAGCCTATCTATATGCTACAACTTTATTTACATATTTATGTACTTTTTAACATTGAATTGGTTCCAGTGTTGCTGTTTTCTACAGAATGAGAGTTGAAGAACTTTAGGGCTGAATTTCAATGTGATCTGCTTGAGAAATGAGCAATAAACAGCAGACAGATTGATTTCCTAGAAACCTGTCATAATGAGATTGCACAGGATATAGGCCCAGCTTTAGGCTTATTCTTCATTGATCCCTGACTGAAAGCTAGGATACTGCTGACCATGAAATCCTACTTGTTTGCGTATTAGAGCCTACTTAGGAAACATGGCCCCTGGATGATAATGACAAATTCTGGAAAGATCTTTATGTTCATGGCATGTATAGATGCACACACACACACACAAACACACAAAATGTGCCTCTTACCCTCAAAGTTTCCCTCCCCACCGTAGGTCCCTATTTTTGAAAACTAAATTGAAAACTTACTAACTTTTGATCCATTATGCATTTTATTGGTATAAATTCCTCAAATGCCAAGCCTGAGTAATTCACAAAACATAGATGAATTGGATTCTCTCATTTGTGAAGCTCGGCACTTCATCTTTGTCATACCTATAATGGAATAGGTTTAGTTATTAGCTGAATATAATCTTATAAAGATGTGTATTTGAAAGTAAAATGGAATTCCTGTTTTCATCCATGAGTGGCATATTTAAATTCTGTTCACAGTGAAGTGCTACATATAATTTTATTTTGGAATTTTAAATGTCTTTAGCGGATGCTTAGCTTTTTAGCATTAAATATGTCCTGCGTGTTCATTCTTAGCTCCCTGGTGCCAGAAAACTTCAACAAAGGGATATGGGAGAGTCTAACAACACTAATATTGTTAGGGAAATCAACATTAGTCAGTGCCCTTTCAGTAGAAGAGGATTGGGAACTCAAGTCCCATTTCCGCTTCTGTCTGTTTTTAACTGCCAGATGCATAGGCTATTTCCCCAGAAAGGTTCAGTGGAATATGACAGAGTCAAAAACCAAATTAGCAGCCCTGGACTGTCTCCATGAACTGGGGTGAAATATAGATCAGCACAAATGTCTCACCTCTTCTCTGTCAGACCCTCTTCCCTGTTTGTGTTTTTCTGATGAAAACAATTATAAATCTGATATGAGTCTGCTAAACTGAAAACTACCAAAATAACTGCATGCTGCCAGCATTGGTATTACTCAAATCAGAGGCTGAAAATATATATTCTGGTTCATAAAAACCAGAAAGTAAGAACACTGAATTTTTAGGTCCTATTACTAGTATAAAAATAACACACTTGGCATTCTGGTTCATTTTACAGATTAAGAATATTGGTTGAGAATTGCTCTGAAATCTGAAATTATGACCAGTCACTTATCCTTGCTGATAGAGGATATTGTAAAGTTTCACTTCCTATGCTGACTATTGAGCTTAGATTCCTAGAGTGACTTAATATCTGAAATAGTTTCCTTTTAATAATAACAAGATTGATACTCCTTCCATAATTGTGTATGATAATTGGTATACATAGTACTTCTCTTCCTAAGAAACACTCATGCAATCACAAAATAATAAAGCTCAAACCTTGCTTTGTGCCATTTTACCATTACCACTGTCAGCTATATCTACTCAAAAGAAAGAGATTAAAAATTTATTTGCATTGTTAAGTGAGTTAAATTTTAGCCAACTAAGAATATCCAGAAGTCTGGGACATTTATCCCTGAAGTCTCCAACTTCCTTTTCTACTTAACTAACACTCACTTTAATATAAGTGCATTCCATGTGCCCTGCCAATCTGTCTTTTCTCCAGGTAAGCTAATGCCAACTTTTTAAATACAGATTAAGAAGGTTTATATCCTAGCTCTAAAAACTTAATAATTTAACATAGTTTTGTCAAATTTAACCATGCAAAGGCTATTCTTTCCTTCATAGGCTATTCCTTTCACATTTCTCATCAAATTTCCATAAACTTTTAAAATAGAGAATGTGGTTGTTCTTGGTGATGTTGTTGGTTGTTTGCTTTTGCTTTCAGAGTAATGGTAAATAGAAATGAGAAGGAACTAGGTGACCTTTGCTTCCCTTCCACAGCCTAGTGAGTTTAGAAGTTGATGATTCTGTAAGAATTAATAAATTTGTCTAGAAAAGGCACAAAATGGAACTATCATAGTAGACAAGAGGGAATAGAGAAGGATGAATGTCATGGTAACTGAATATATCTGTTATAATATCATAAATGTACTATTGTATGACTATGTAATATACTATATAATTAACTGATGTAATGAATTGCATACAATGGACTAATTACATACTATATGTGTAATATAGAATGTAGTTAAAATGTATCCAGCCTTCCTTTTGACTGAATTCATGTTGTTGGTAACGCCTCCAAGTTGCTTAAACTTCAAGGCATTACTTCACAATGTGCAAGTTGGTCACAGAGTTTGATAATTTCCTGTATATGTTCCATTAACTTAAAAAACAGAAAAATGTGTGTGTGTAACATCAAAACCATTAGAAATTATCAGTGAACCATCAATTAATAGACATGGAAGGCACTGGATTTGGTTAATATGCTGATAAAATTTTCATGTAAATAACTGCCACAATGAAATACAGGCAAACTGTACTTAATGCTACATGTATATATACACATTATATATCAGTTATGTAAATAAAGTAGATTTTATTGTGCTGCTATATTTTAATATGATAGGAAAGACTATGTTTCTTCATCTATTAGCGGTACTCCTTGAGAATCTACTAGTAAATTATTCTCTTTTATGCCTACCTATCCTCAAATTAAAGATATAATTCTTTTTCTCATATTATAAATCCTCAAAATAAAGATAAATCACTGTGGCAGATGTACAAATAATAATAATTTATTGTTATCTTGACTGGAATTATACATTCCTCCAAATGTTTAATTGGAGGGAAAATTATTTTTAAAAATCTTCAAATTATGCCTAAATAGAATATACATGCTTGGAATATATTGACTCCACAGAAAAGGAATCACATTTGATACTTCAAGGTATACCTTTTTTGACTTGGATAGCATTCTAATAATGAGTGTCCAGAAATTTGAGCTCTTTGCTGTCACTCTCTGTCCACTTCATTCAGAGTCAAGCTATTTAATCTCTCTGAGACTTTAATTCACTATAACCTCACAATCACCATCCTCAAGGACTATGTCATGAGGAGACTAATGATGACAAGATAACATTATTCTTTCAAAAGTTAACCCTATTGGATAGGATACTGAATTCTGCTCTCAATTATAAAATATCAGAGCCCATGTCAAATATTCTTTGCAGTACTTTTTAAAATTGAGTAATTTAAAGTATTAGAGCAAGTTGTAGTAATATGGTAATATTCAGTAAAACAAAGTGTAGGGAAAGGAATCACATACCTTCACCAGGGTGGACAATCACAAATGGTAAATTCTTCAACAAAGCAACAGTTAGACTAGAAGAATAAATATGTCTCATGTGCCAAGTATTACCTCAGTTAGCCCTCACTATATTACTATATTTATTACCCTATTTTAGAAATAAGGAAAACTAAATTCAGACCGGCGATATAGTTTACCTAAGATTGTGGTGCTGCCAAGTGGCTAGTGGGTGGGAGGTCTTGCCAAAAGGAGTATGCCTGTATAGTGTGACCTCAGGGATGAGTGGAAAGCAGGCCAGGGGAAAAGGCCAGAAGAGAGAGTACCTGGAGTAAAAGTCCATTGTGTCACAGTGGAAAGTACTTGGATTTTACAATAACACTGTGCTTGTAGCAGATCCCTGTCATCAGCTTGTGATCATGGGCAGTTTATTTTATCAGGACTCAAGTTCTTGTAAAATAACGATAATAATATATTTCTCATAGGATTATCGTGAAGCTTGAAATACGTATGCGGAAAGACTCACACAGACACTGGTACAGACAGACACACACAGTTTGTTTTTTATTTGTTTATTTGATTTTTTTTTCTTAACTTTATGGAAGAAGCTTGGAATCTATTGAAAAGTTCAAGCTTTAGAACAACCATAACTAGACTCTGCAAACTAGACTCCTAGAACTTAGGAATCACAAGGATACAGAGTGCTGTGAATAATGGGAAATCCAAAACTGGCTGTAATTTTGTAATTATATTTGTGAAGACAAATGGTGACACAGGAAAGACACTCAGATAAAGCTACAGCTGTGAACCTGGGAATCAACATAAGGCTGAAATCCACAAGGTTGAAATTACAAAATCCTTTGTAAGAGTTGACAAAGGATTTTTAATAAAATGGAGAGGGAGGTGGGAGGGGGAAGGGGATCGGGATGGGGAATACTTGTAAATCCATGGCTGATTCATGTCAATGTATGACGAAAACCACCACAATATTGTAAAGTAATTAGCCTTCAACTAATAAAAATAAATGAAAAAAATAAAATAAAATAAAAATAAATAAAATAATAAAATTTAAAAAAAAACTAAGAATCAAAACCCAAGAGAAATCCATATGTGAAAATGTAGATGATGATGGTTAGGAGTTCCCTGATGGCAAGGATGGCTGGATCCTGACCTGGAAAGCCTTCCAATCACAATCAGCCTGAAGCACAGCCCACATGAGGCCAGCATGCAGCCCCCAGGTTTGTGTGGAAGCAGTGCTGAGGTTCAGATGACAGCACCCAGGGATGGAGGAAACTGGGCTCTGAGGTACATGTGAGAGCTGGGTATGGAGCTTGTGATGGAGCTGGCAGTTCATAGAATGTGATCCTAAGCAACAGTGAAGTGAAGTGAAGGTCGCTCAGTCATGTCCAACTCTTTGGGACCCCATGGACTATATATACACTCCATGGAATTCTCCAGGCCAGAATACTGGAGTGGGTAGCCTTTTTCTTCTCCAGGGGATCTTCCCAACCCAGGGATCAAACCCAGGTCTCCTGCATTTCAGGTGGATTCTTTACCAGCTGAGCCATAAGGGAAGCCCAAGCAACAATGGGCTGTGCTTAATTTAGAGGACTGAGCCTTCCATGGCTGCTCTCATGGGAAATAATATATCTGTTGACAGCAACGAAAAGCATTTTTGGAAGGCATCCATGTCAGTATCATGATGCAGGGGAGCTACAGTTTCTCTGGCTGAAAGAGACTCTCCACCATGATGCTTAGGCTGAATGTTTCTAACCACTTGGCTTGCTGCCCCAGTGTCATTTCCTTTTAAGGGCCTCCTGTGACCACTGTACATAATAGTTCTTCCTCCACTCTCAGTTATTTTTGCATCAGGATAGCAAATGTCACTCAACACCAACTCATGCTTAGAAATAATGTAATTTCCGTTTATGTCATAATTAACCTAGCTTCCTTTATGCTTAACCTATGCAGTGGTTAACTTAAAAAAAAAACAACTTTTAATCTAACCAAACATATTTTTTAAATTTAGTAATTTTAACAATGTGGAGGGATATTTGGCTTTTATGGATAGAAGTGCCCAGTCTTCAACCAACCTTCCCTAACTCTGCTTCCCTTCCCCAGTCCCTGGGTATATCGGGGGAAGGAGGAGGCTTAGTGACCATATCATGAGAAGGAAGATTCAGTATTCCCAGAAGGAGTCCTCAGGTCTCTGGGACCTCAAGGCATTATTCTTTATTTGACAAGTTGCTGCCCATCCTGTGTTTACACTTGACTGACAGTTGTAGTCGTGTAACTGGTGATGTGGCTTAATGATGCTCCTTTGCTGTGCCCCGCTTGTCTCAGTGGTCCCTTCACTATGGACTCCATGGTTTTGTTGCATCTTGTTGTTAACCCTAGCTTGGGTGATGCCCAGTCCTTTCTGTGAAGCCACTGTCCCAGCTATTTTCTGTGGTGTCCTCCACCCACAGATTCACTGGCCACTGCTTCTAGGTGGGTGCCATGAATGCCATATGGGAATGGCGGTCTCCCTGTGCCCAACTATTCTACTCTGCCAAGTTCACATGAAAGCATCAGAGTGCATTGGGGGTCATTTGAGGGTGGCTTCTTTTCAAAGTCCTTAATGAGGAATAGAAACAAGAGAGTTCTCTGCCCTTGTTGCTTTCCCCAGCTGTCTGACACCCCCTAACCACCATCTCCCCACCCCAACATTGGTGATCTTTATGTAGTTTCTCCAGGGAAAGAGGGCGGGGGTGTCAAGATCATATGCTTCTCTATACATATTCTCATTCTAGCCCTTGCCAGTCAGGACCCCTGTCATCTGCTCACCTCTGGGCTTTCACTTTTGATCATAAAGGACCTGGCTTTAGCTACCCTAACTGAGCACTGTACATTTCACTCTTTGAGAACTATTGCTATAAGAAATGCCAGTTCCTTGTTGACCTTTTTGCTCAGAAAAATCTTAGTTTCAGAAAGGCAAAGGAGGGAATAAAAGGGATTAAGAGTTTCTAAATATTATGCCCTTAAGAAGCAAGAGGTAATTACATTTCTGTTTTCTTCAATTTGGTTTTAAAGTTGTACATAAGTACATAGGATATATTCTAGTGTATCAGGGGAAAAGATAAACTAGCATTTGTCAAGGGACGGATACCCCCAGGGGGCTACACTGTCATTTCCTCTTCCCTTAAGTGGAGTCTGTATAAGGATCGCACATACCGCTTGCTACGGAATAGGCTACATGTTCTATCCCTTTCTTTAAAATTTTATCTGTAACTGAAAATTTGAATAACTTTTAAAAATGTCGAAGCCTTCTAATTTACATCTTCCCTATGAGAGCCTCACAGTAGCCCTGTTGGTGTGGAAGAAGCTTGTTGGTAGATCTGTTTTAGAAGTAGAAGCTGAGGTTCCCAGAATTTAAATGACTGGTTCCAATGTCAAATAACAGAGCATGGTGGATGAGAAAGGGAACGTCATCTTGCCCGTCTCTTCCAAGCTTCTTCATGTTCTCATAGCATTAGAGTAAGTGATGGAATATTTAATGTGCCATTAAAGAATCTGCCTGCAATGTGGGAGACCTGGGTTCAATCCCTGGGTTGAGAATATCCCCTGGAGAAGGGAAAGGCTATCCACTCCAGTATTCTGGCCTGGAGAATTCCATGGACTGTGTAGTCCATGGGGTCGCAAAGAGTCAGACACGACTGAGCAACTTTCACTTTTCACTTTCATTTCTATCTAAGTTGTATAGTATTGTGGCAATAATGTTGCCTAATGCTAATCTTAGTACATATCTGACCAATTTACTTAAATTTGGTTAAAATTAAGGACAGAAGAGATAAAATATTATAGACTTCCCACCAAATCAAATTCTATTACCTCAAACCATACACTGATAAATGCCATAAAATGGTTTTAAGAGGATGCAAAATGCAATAAGTTTTCAAAGGTGAACATTTATCATCCTAAGAAGTGTTCCTTAATTCCACTAGAAAAGAATGTAGTTTTCAGAAAACAGTTGCTTTATGAATGTTAATCTTTATTTCTGTGAGGCCTCAGCTGTATAAGTCATTGAGTGCATACAACCTAGGGAGAAATTATCTCATCTGTGTTAATAGTTCCTATCTGATGAGGTTGTCATGAGATAACACATAAGCCAACTTGAACAGTGCCTGGCACAGAGCTAAACTGTATGCTCTTGAAAGCAGAAATTCTTGTCTGTTTTCTTTACTACTTTAATTCCAGTGTCTATAACAGTACTTAACCTAGAAAGATACTTTAATACTTTTGTCAATTAATTGAACAATTTTATTTAATCAAATAGGCACTCTAGACAATGTGAAGCTAATCAGCCCATGCCATTGTTTCATACCATGAACGCTTTAAGTCTATTAGCACTTTAGATTTGACCTGCTCTTCCTTACATTAAATTGTTGTTTTTCTGGTGTATGGTGTGCACATGTGTGTCTGGGTAGGAAGGGTGAGGTGGGAAGTTTAAGTATAAAAGCACTAGGAAATAATGCTTTTATACATAACCTTACTAATTGCATCATTACTTCTCCTTTCAAAATATCTATTATACTCTTTCTCTTTTCAAAAGAAATTTGTTCTGACTTATGTTAGAGAACAATACAATGTGATAAAACAGAAGGAGGAAAATTTCATTCAGTAAAAGGAAAAGAAAAAAATAGCTGAACCATACAAGCCATTGCTCTTTGAGCATCACAATGGACTCAACATTTGTTCAGCCATTAAGCTTTACAAATGCCATCCAGCAGGGCTAGCCTCATTTCATGGCAAAAGTGATGTTAGGTAGCCATTACACAGGACATTTTTGAGGAGTAGTTAGATTGTTCCATAACACCAACTTATTTCTCCCTCTGTCCTTACATCAGTCTATAAATGTTAAGATACCAATATGTGAGAGAGTAGCTACATGATAGCTTGACTTTGTTTAGAGAGAGAATTGCATGGAAATGTACTAAGGAGGTAGGTCTGAATAAGGCACTGCCGGCAATGTGCTGGACACATTGGAATGGCATTTAGAGCTGACCGAGATAGAATAATACAGAGCCTACAGAGTATTTTAGAAACATTGTTGGATACTCCTTATTTGGGTTCCATACTTGTAGGGTGAGATCCGCATAAGTATCTTTAATTATTAGAAAACACATAGATTGAAGCCAGAACTAATAGTAAGAATTGCTTTTTAAAAAAATTCTGGTCACTGTCATCTCCATTTATATCTCATTGCTAGCTTTTCTCTTCAAAATGTTCAGAGTGGAATCTATCCCTTTTATATGAATGCTAAGAATATAATGCTGTTTAGTATTATAATTATTTTACATTTATTTGTCATGCATTAAACATGAATTCATCAGCAATTATTACATATTAATTCATCAACAATTTGTAGCAAAAATAAACAAGAAATAAACTTTATAAAGTCAGTTACATTTATAATTGCTGTGCTGTTAGGGTTGCCATTTCCTTCTGCAGGGAATCCTCCTGACGCAGGGATCACACCCATGTCTCGTGCATTGCAGGTGGATTCTTTACCACTGAGCCACCAGTGAGGCTGTTAAAACATACTACTAGTATAAAAGATACTGTGGTATTATATTAAATATGATACTTTTAATTGTGCTTTTATCAATTATAAATTTTCACTATGTCATATATTGAAATTTACCTTACATCACCTGTTAATTATCACTTAGTCATACTAGCGACACAATTGATATCAACAATCAGTCTGTTCAGTCACTCAGTCATGTCCGACTCTTTGCGACCCCATGGACTGCAGGACGCCAGGCTTCCCTGCCCGTAACCAACTCCCGGAGCCTACTCAAACTCATGTCCATTGCATCGGTGATGCCATCCAACCATCTCATCCTCTGTCATCCCCTTTTCCTCCTGCCTTCTGTCATTCCCAGAATTAGGATCTTTGCCAATGAGTCGGTTCTTCACATCAGGTGGCCAAAGTATTGGAGTTTCAGCTTCAGCATCAGTCCTTGCAATGAATATTTAGGACTGATTTCCTTTAGGACTGATTTCCTTTAGGATGGGCTGGTTGGATCTCCTTGCCATCCAAGGGACTCTCAAGAGTCTTCTCCAACACCATGGTTCAAAAGTATCAATTCTTTGGTGTTCAGCTTTCTTTACAGTCCAACTCTCACGTCCATACATGACTACAGGAAAAACCATAGCCTTGACTAGATGGACCTTTGCTGGTAAAGTAATGTCTCTGCTTTTTAATATGCTGTCTAGGTTGGTCATAGCTTTCCTTCCAGACTTTTAATTTCATGGCTGCAGCCACCATTTGCAGTGATTTTGGAGCCCCCAAAATAAAGTCTGTCACTGTTTCCACTGTTTCCCACTCTATTTGCCATGAAGTGATGGGACCAGATGCCATGATCTTAGTTTTCTGAATGTTGAGCTTTAAGCCAACTTTTTCACTCTCCTCTTTCACTTTCATCAAGAGGCTCTTTAGTTGTTTTTTGTTTTCTGCATAAGGGTGGTGTCATCTGCCTATCTGAGTTTATTGATATTTCTGCCGGCAAACTTGATTCCAGCTTTTGCTTTATCCAGCCCTGCATTTCGCATGATATACTCTGCATATAAGTTAAATAAGCAGGGTGACAATATACAACCTTGACGTACTCCTTTCCTGATTTGGAACCAGTCTGTTGTTCCATATCCAGTTCTAACTGTTGCTTCTTGACCTGCATACAGATTTCTCAAGAGGCAGGTCAGGTGGCCTGGTATTCCCATCTTTTAAAGAATTTTGAACAATTTGTTGTGATCCACACAGTCAAAGGCTTTGAGTTAGTCAATAAAGCAAAAGTAGAAGTTTTTGTGGAACTCTCTTGCTTTTTCAGTGATCCAGCGGATGTTGGCAATTTGATCTCTGGTTCCTCTGCCTTTTCTAAAACCAGCTTGAACATCTGGAAGTTCATGGTTCACGTATTGTTGAAGCATGGCTTGGAGAACTTTGAGCATTACTTTGCTAGAGTGTGAGATGAGTGCACTTGTGCGGTAGTTTGAACATTCTTTGGCATTGCCTTTCTTTGGTTTGGAATGAAAACTTTTCATTCCTGTGGCTACTGCTGAGTTTTCCAGATTTGCTGGCATATTGAGTGCAGCACTTTCACAGCATCATCTTTCAGGATTTGAAAAAGCTCAACTGGAATTCCATCCCCTCCACTAGCTTTGTTCGTAGTGATGCTTCCTAAGGCCCACTTTACTCCGCATTCCAGGATGTCTGGCTCCAGGTGAGTGATCACACCATCGTGATTATCTGGGTCGTGAAGATCTTTTTTGTACAGTTCCTCTGTGTATTCTTGTCACCTCTTCTTAATATCTTCTGCTTCTGTTAGGCTCATACCATTTCTTTCCTTTATTGTGCTCATGTTTGTGTGAAATGTTCGTTTCATATCTCTAGTTTTCTTGAAAAGATCTCTAGTCTTTCCCATTCTATTGTTTCCCTCTATTTCTTTGCACGGATCACTGAGGAAGACTTTCTTATCTCTCCTTGCTATTCTTTGGAACTCTGCATTCAAATGGGTATATCTTTCCTTTTCTACTTTCCCTTTAGCTTCTCTTCTTTTCTTAGCTATTTGTAAGGCCTCGTCAGACAACTGTTTTGCCTTTTTGCGTTTTTTTTTCTTGAGGATGGTATCAACAATAAGTTCTGCTCATTTTTACGCAAGGAAAAAAAAAAACTTTGCAGTGAAGTAACGTTTTCAGTTTACTATAGGGATGTTACTGAAACCAAGTTTTGTTACTGTTTTCATTTTTTCTTAATGCCAGAGGCCCATGGAAAAGTGGAAATAATTTATCCTTAACTTGGGTAATGAATCATGAAAAAAGATGTCTCTTTCCTGACATAATATGAAAAATAAAGAACCTAAAAAAATTTAAATCTCTGGTGATCTGGGTAAAGGTTCTCTTAAATATTTTTGAATAGTTTAATTATAGCTCTAAGAAAAAATTGGAGAAAAAGCCCTACTAACAATTCATATTTCCAACTCTATAACAATTTCTTGTACTAGCCTCTGGCTATAATGTTTTCTATCAGATTCCAGAAACAGGATATTTTATCTCTTTTTTAGACAATCTAGGAAAATAACCATATGAGGATTTTATAATTATATCCAAGTAAAAAAGAAACTTGATCCTCTCTTATTTAATAATGTATTAAATATTAAACCATTAATATTTTTCTCCCTCATTATGCATTTTTATAGGAGGATAGTACCTTAGAGGAGCCTTGATTCAAATGATAATATTCATTTGAATTTAATGCTAACCAGGGAAATAAGTATTTTCTGAATTTTTGCTGTAGGGAACAATTGAAACAAATGTATTGAAATTCATGACTTACACTTGACTACAGGCAATATCAACTTAAAATTCAAGGTTGTAGTGTTCCAGATGTGTTGTGAGGCTTCATGCATACAGTTTCATCAACAAGAGACAAAGGAAGAGCAAAACCTCATGAATTTTTTCCTAGGAAACTTAAAATACATTCTTTTTGTGTGCAGCTGTATTGGTGTTTGTTTATCAGAAAAATTTTAAATGTATGTTACACATTTCTGTTTGTTTTCATTTCACATGTAAAACACAGAGTTAAAGCAGTATTTCAATTTTAATTATAGATTTAGTAAAACACACTTATCTACTCACATTTACCATTAAATGTATTTTAGTAGAATATCTATCATATATATCTGTATAACAATAGGTTAAGATAAAAATTATACTAGGTGTTCATAAAATTTCAGCTTTCTTGTGTAATAAAATATCCTAATATTTTTAAGAGATATATTATCAATCTTTCAATACATTTTTATCAACTCATGCATAAAATGGTATTCTTTTTAGCTTGATTTTGAAATACTTTTAATTTAGTGAATTTGTGAATTTTAAAGACAAGAAAGAAGTACAAGTATATAGAGTTACAAAAGAACTAAGAAAAACCTATTTAACTACAAATGACTTTTTACTACTTAAAGCAAAACATAATGATCCTCAAAACATATATCATTATTTTCAAAAGAAGTTACTTTATATATGAGTTATTTCAAAATAATTCTGATGTTTTTCAAGGGCATCTAAAATGTTTATTATGATAATTCTCAGCTTGAATTTTCTATCTGATTTGCATAAACACCATTGTAAAAAGAGAAAGAATCAGAAAACAGTACTCAAATACAGAAGGGATATATAAACCATTGTTACATGGTAGTTTTGGCATGGTGATGAAGGCTGATATCTGCCCAAAACATAAATTTCTGTGCTCAATTGTCAAGAACTTTATTCATAAAAAGACTTTAAGATTCAAACTGATAATATTACCATGTCTTATTGTTGACTATTTTTTTATTAGATCAGTTTTCATGTGGTGATTAAAGGATTACATTTAATATTATAATTAGGTCTGTGCATATGCTAACTTTTCTCTCACCATTCAGAAGGAAGATGCTTTAACACTTAAGATCTGTAGATGACTGCGGTACAAGAAAAATACATAATAGAAATTACAAACCATTTGCAGAGTGTTTTTCCTTTTTGATAAATGTATCATTTGAAAACTTTACAAATATGTTGCCAAAACCCCTAGAAGACACATGGTAGAGATACATTGTCAATTAAGGATTGCTTACTATTTTTGAAAGTTATTGATATCATTTTGGTAATATGATATGCTATAGGAATTTGTTTTAAAATACCTCAGGAAAATTATAGAGAGAGTAAAGTGAATGGGGCAAAATCATGAAAACTGTTGAATCTTTTTGATGATTTTATGAGAATTTGACTTATTTTTATCTCTACATTTCTATGGTTAATATATTCATGAAGTTTATTAAAAATATCTTTTTGACTATTAAAAGTCATAAATTTATATTATATAAGCATTTGTCATTTTTGAAATCAGATTTAATTCTCTTATCTCTGTGCTAATTTTAACATTTCTAACTTTAGAAATACATGGGGAAAATATGTCTTGAGCTCTTTTTGGTCATTAAAATAAACTCTTTGTGGCATTTTTTGGACATCTAAAAAAGCATGTCCAGAAAGCTCTTAAAAAATCTGTAAATTAAAATCCTTTCTTCTTCATTTTTAAAAATTGGAATATAATTGCTTTACAATATCGTATTGGTTTCTGCCATACAATAACATGAATCAGCCATAATTATATACCCCCTCCTTTGTGAGCCTCTCTCCCTGCTCTTCTTACATTTAAAGGCCAAATTGACTTTTTTTCACATTTTCATTCTTTTCCCATTTCAAATAGCATGTAAATTTGCAGTTCATACATTACTCACATTAGTTCTAAATGTGAATCTAAGGAACACTGAAATAACACTCTCATCATATTTCTTGGGTGTAACCTATAAGAAAGTGTGAAAGTGAAAGTCAGTCAGTTGTGTCTGACTCTTTGCAACCCCATACAGTCCATGGAATTCTCTAGGTCAGAGTACTAGAGTGGGAAGCCTTTCCCTTCTCCAGGGGATCTTCCCAACCTGGGGATCAAACCCAGGTCTCCCACATTGCAGGCAGACTCTTTAACCAGATGAGCCACAAGGAAAGCCCAGATATACTGGAGTGGGTAGCCTATCCCTTCTCCAGCAGATCTTCCCAACCCAGGAATCAAACCAGGGTCTCCTGCATTGCAGGCAGATTCTTTATCAACTCAGCTATCAGGGGAGCCTGTAACCTATAAACTTATCTATAAATGCTCTTGTCTTAGGAATAATCACTGGATAACTTAATTGCATCAATTAAGCTACACAGTTGATATAATCAAGTCTCTTTGGCTAATCTTGCTAAACTTGAAACTACCATAGTCTTGGAGCAGTGATGTTTAGCTGCCTATCTGAAGATCTACTCTTTTTTTTCTCCTTATGTTATTCACAGTGGTCCTCCATTGAACTAAATAAGCTATTTCACAGGCTCTCTTGCAGCTATAGTTTGAGAAACAAAAGTTAGGCAACTTTCAGGAAAACTTTTGAAGAGAGAAAACATACCTTTATCTGTATTATTTCAATGCTTCTCTGAAGATAGATGATATTCTCTAACTCAAGCTGCCATTTGGGAGCATATGCTATACTCTAGGGACTGTGTTGTATTTTTAATAATAATAATAATAATAATTACTGGCATTTATTTGTGTTCTGAGAACAGTGATAAATTGCTATGGTTAACAGTGATAACTGCTTATGATGAACATTACCCAAATTATTATTAATTTACAATGAATATATGATTAATATAACCAATTAGTTATATTAATAATAATTACAATTATTCTGTTATTATCTTCATTTAACATGTTAGAAAATCAAGGCTTAGGAAGATTAAGTGGTTTGAGAAAGTTCACAGCATTACTATGAGGTATAGCTGAGATTTAAACCCAGGGGTATCTAACTTGAAAGTTTAGGTTCTTCAACATTGTGCTGTAGGGATTTTTGAAGTAAAGGCTTTATATTTTATTTAAAAACTGACATTAAAAAAACTTCCATTAGCCTATTTTACTTATGATCAGAGACTTTAAGAAGACTGTAGTATTTGCATCAGATCTTGAAAAGTATGTGGCTTTCAGCAAGGGGAATATTGAGGAGAGAAAAAAATACAAGAAAAGGAAATGTGAGTATTTAGAATTTATGCATATTGCGTTTGAGATGCCAGAATGACAGAGGAGGACATAACCAACAGGCAACTGGAATATGAATCAGATCCCTCAGTTTTTTTAAAAAGTCAATGTCAGACATACAGGTCAAAGAGTTACTTGCTTGAAAGTGATAGTTTCAGTAGAAATATCTGGGATTATCTGAAAGGAATAGTAAAAAGTTGAAAGAGATGAAAAGTGATGAAGAGTTCTTGAAAACTTCTACATTTAGAGAAAGGGAAATAAAGAAGTTAGCAATGGTAACTGAGAAGATTCAGAGATGTGAGAGGACTACAGTTATGAACTTGCAGTTTCAAATTAGCCAAGGAGAGAAATAGTGAAAGAAAGAAACAGTGGTAGAAAGTGTTATAGATACATTCAGTAGGGCTGGAATTCAAATGTTGAAAATTAGAAAGATATCTGTAACCTTGAAGAAAGAAATTTCAGTCTAGCAAATGATTGTTACTGTAAAGTAAATATTAATTAAATAATCAGACACACCAGGTATAGAATATTGTTTCTAGAAGTTTGCTAAAATGGAAGGATGGGTATGATCAGGTCTCTGGGAAGAAGAATCCAGTGAAGATGCTTTTGTTGTTATATTTTCTTTTGATAATTTTTTAGCATGGAAAATTTTAATATGTGATAGCTGAAAAAATCTTTAAAATGTTGTAATGTACAAGAAAGTTCCTTTTTATCCACATCCTCCCCAGCATTTGTTGTTTGTAGGTTTTTGATGATGAGCGTTCTGACTGGTGTGAGGTAATACCTCTTTGCAGTTTTGATTTACATTGCTCTAATAATTAGTGATGTTGAGCATCTTTTCATGTATTCATTGGCAATCTGTATGTCTTCTCTGGAAAAGTGTCTGAATAACACAGGGAGCCCAACTTGGTGCTCTGTGATGAGAGAGGTGGGATGGAGAGAGAGGAGGGAGGCTCAAGAGGGAGGTCATACATGTATAATCATGGCTGATTTGCATTGTTGTACGGCAGAAACATTGTAAAGCAATTTTCCTCCAATTAAAAAAAATAAGAAACTGAAAAAAAGTTTTAATGTGAAGATAAAAAAAGACAAAGCAAGTATTTATGAGGTGCAAGGTAATTCTTGGATATGGAAGTGAGGGCAAGGCTAGTGTAGACAAAGGACACTCTGATGTGACAATTATAAATCTTGATTTCTTTTTGAGATTTTATTATCAGTTAATCCTTCATTTCTGCTTCTAGA
This sequence comes from Cervus canadensis, assembly GCF_019320065.1. Classification (NCBI taxonomy): domain Eukaryota; kingdom Metazoa; phylum Chordata; class Mammalia; order Artiodactyla; family Cervidae; genus Cervus; species Cervus canadensis. The sequence goes on from NC_057388.1 coordinate 80,405,197, forward strand.
TTTGGAGAGGTCTTATACCTATCCTAAGATTTCAAGGAGATGGTTAGCTGTCCCTTGTCCTCTTGAGACCACCAATTGTGGAGTTAATTCCCATAATTCTATAAAGGATTCGTACCTGCTTTCTTTTATGCAGATACATAATGTAGTTTATTACATAAGAGGAGCAGTTCAGTTCAGTTCAGTCGCTCAGTTGTGTCCGACTCTTTGCGACCCCATGAATCGCAGCATGCGAGGCCTCCCTGTCCATCACCAACTCCTAGAGCTTACTCAAACTCATGTCTGAGTCGGTGATTCCACCCAGCCATCTCATCCTCTGTCGGTCCCTTCTCCTCTTGCCCCCAGTCCCTCCCAGCATCAGGGTCTTTTCCAATGAGTCAACTCTTCGCATGAGGTGGCCAAAGTACTGGAGTTTCAGCTTCAGCATCAGTCCTTCCAATGAACACCCAGAACTTATCTCCTTCAGGATGGACTGGTTGGATCTCCTTGCAGTCCAAGGGACTCTCAAGAGTCTTCTCCAACACCATAGTTCAAAAGCATCAATTTTTTGGCACTCAGCTTTCTTTATAGTCCAACTCTCACATCCATACATGACCACTGGAAAAACCATAGCCTTGACCAGATGGACCTTTGTTTGCAAAGTAATGTCTCTGCTTTTTAATATGCTATCTAGGTTGTTCATAACTTTCATTCCAAGGAGTAAGCGTCTTTTAACTTCGTGGCTGCAGTCACCATCTGCGGTGATTTTGGAGCCCAAAAAATAAAGTCTGACACTGTTTCCACTGTTTCCCCATCTATTTCCCATGAGGTGATGGGACCAGATGCCATGATCTTAGTTTTCTGAATGTTGAGCTTTAAGCCAACCTTTTCACTCTCCTCTTTCACTTTCATCAAGAGGCTTTTTAGTTCCTCTTCACTCTCTGCCATAAGGGTGGTGTCATCTGCATATCTGAGGTTATTGCTATATACGTCTCTAAAAAGGAACAGATTTCTAATATGGAATGCATTTCTGTTGAAATACATTCCAACAAATACTTTTTTTCCCTAAAATTAAAATGGTCATTTTTAACATTACCAGTTGAACTTGCTTATTATATTTTTAATACTTTTTCTCATTTGAAGTGGTTTTTTAAAAATTTATTTTATATAACATATAATATGCATAATATAAAGTTCTTGCAGAATCTCCAATTAAAAGATGGAATCTAGCATTTATATGACCATTTTATTTTACAAACTTGTCAAGATTTTATAGTTTTTATAAAAGCTAGCAATATTAGAGTTTTATACCTCTGGGTATTTTTTTCTTTATAGTAAAATGAATTGTACACATACACCCTATTTCTAAGATCCAGGCCTGCCTATATTATATGTGTATATATAAACACACACATTTTCATGTCCATATATGTCTATTAGTCACTCAGTCACGTCTGACTCTTTGTGGCCCCATGGACACTAACCAGCCAGAATCATCTGTCTATGGGGTTCTCCCCATAGAGAGTGGAGTGGGTTGCCATTCCCTTCTCCAACAAATCTCCCAAACCCAGGGATCGAACCTGGGTTTCCTGCCCAGGTGGATTCTTTGCAGGCTGAGCCACCAGGGAAACTCTATACATATATGTATAAAGAAAAATTAAAACAAATTTAAAATGTTTTAGAGGCATTTTAGTAAACATTGTGAAAACTTCTAAAGTTTATGCTTTTAGGTTTTTTTGTTTTTGTTTTGGATGAAATAGAAAATAATCTTTCGTTTCATGCAATACTTGCACCCATTAACACTTGTTACAATAACTGGTCTGTTTAGTATTATATTAATAATGAAATTACTAAGGTTGTATTCTGGATGTTATTTCTCCACCTTATAAAACTTTCATCTAAATCTCAAATCCTAAAATGCCTAGGGTTAATTATCCTAGAGTAACAAAATCTCCGTTGTCCCTTCTGATAATGCCAAGGAGTTGACTCCATGGCAACATGGAATATCAAAGTGTAGAAATGGAAATACGGTTCCTGAATAGGAATCTGGATAATGACATGTGACCATAGCTTTTCATAAAGCACAAAAGAGGAGAACAGTAGCGCTTGATTTGCTCAGACAGAGAGTGGCCTTCAGGTGTTTCACAGCAGACTTGCCTTGACTGGACTTCCTATGGACAAAAGATGTACTCTATGTGCAGAAGACAGTAGACAGTTTTTTTAATCAAGTAGAAAATAGAGAAAATAAAATTGATAACAATTGCCATCTCATCAAAGATACTGTCTATTCCATTTTTTGTAAAATAGTCACTTGAAGATCCCTCACACTGTTCTTCCTAGCATTTGGTATGACTACACACTGTTTCTTTATTTTTGTATTTTCCATCTCCCTTCTCTAGAAAATAAGCTACACAAGAGGAGGGGCCTTCTTTGTGTTGTCCGCTGCTTCTTGTGTGTATGAGTGCTCAGTCATTCAGTCATGTCCAACTTTTTGTGACCCCATGGACTCTAGCCCACCAGGCTCTTTTGTCCATGGAATTTTCCAGTCAAGAATCCTGGAGTGGGTTGCCATTTCCTTCTTCAGGGGATCTTCCTGACCCAGGAATCGAATACACATCTCCCACACTTCAGGTGGATTCTTGACCACTGTGCCACCTGGGAAGCCCTCACTGCTTATTTACAGCCCCTAACATACATGATGTGTTCAATAAATAATATAAATTCATAGATCAATGAAATGAACAGATCTGAATGATTAGAATTCATTCACTCATGAGTTAATGTATTTTGATGTATATTTATATTAACAATAATTTGTGAAAACCTGAATAATTATAAGCTATATGATAATGAAAATGAAAACTATACCTAATATGTTTGAATGTTATCATCACAACCTTTGAAATGTATTTCTGGGGAAAAGCTTTTTTTGGAAATTAACACTTAGATATGTTTGTTATTAATGGAAGATATGTGTTTAACTTTCCCCCTATCTAGGAGGCCTACCATGGTTTTAATAATATAAAATAAAAAGGCGTGAAACTAGAGAAGTCAAAGAGAATGTGAAGAACAATGATGAATGAGAAATATCATAGAGATTTTGAAAATTCAAGAGTAGAAGAGAAAAACGGTAGTTAACTCAAAAGACCATAAAACATGAAACCTAAGGCTTCAGAAGGAAGCCAAGAGGGTAGAAGGTGATTAATGTTGCAAAACTCTAGAAAAAACACTCAAGAATTGCAGGTACCAAATTCTTCTGAAGGTGGAAAGGAAAGGTAAGACTGATTCATTACAAGTTAAACTGGGGAGGAGTTAGCCAGCCAACAAGGGTACTAGGATATAGAGGTTTCCATGCCACAAAGTGGAATCAGAATACCATTAGGTAGATTCATGGACTCCAGATGGAGGTAGAGCTTTGAAATGAACACAGAGAGAATGAGTGAAAATGTCCATGCTGAGTGGTGAGAAATAGCAGGCTTCTTTCTGTGACTGGTCCACTTCTTTTTTCTAGTTTGGCTAACTCACAAATTATGTGAGTCAGTTACAGTAATTGAAACAATGCAAAGGGAAACTGTAAAATGCTACTACCAATGCTGTCCTTTTAAACACACACACACACACACACACACACACACACACACACACACATATATAATAAGCTCTAAATATATGGGGCTGGAACTTGAGGAATGCTAGACATTAATAAGTAAAATCAATGTTAACTTTCAATCCCAATTTAAATGAATTGAACTATTAAAAAATCAGAGCTACAAAGGAAACACGCTACCACAGAACAATTTCAGTGCTCTTGACTGACATAAGCAAATTGGAACTATATGAAGAATCAGTGCTGCAAACGGCTTTGAAAGCCATAAATTGTAAAATCAATACACTAAGCTACTGGAAGCCAATGTGAAAAGCACAGTGCAGGAACACTCTGGTGATCAGCCTCACTCCCACCAATGCCTGGCATCCATTCTATAAATTACATTTCAACAGGTTTGGCTTTCTTGCCAAAGAGGCCTTCAGCTCTTACTAGAAATAAGGAATGTTCTTTAAGTAAAGGAGAAAAAAGAAAGATACCCTTAATATTAGAGCAAGAAACAATTTAGCTCTTAATATCAGAAACTGAGCTAAATCACTCTTTTGTGTCAACCAAGTGCCAAAGTCCAAATGGGAGAAAAATGAACAACTTTTTGAAAAGTAGAGTATCAGGAAAAATTAAGGAACTGGAAGACGTGAGCTAGAATAAGAACAAGAGAGAGGGAAGAAAATTAAATGTCTTTATCTATCTCCAGTGTCACTAAATTCCACCAAATCTAAACAATATATTATATTGCATGGGTCATGCAGGGTCTCCCTAAGCTTTCTCCATCTATGGGTTCATGTAGAAACTCTCTGGACAGTATCACCATCACTAAACTTGATAGTCTTGAAAAGGCAAGGTAATGAAATACTGAAACCGTATCTCACCTCAACTGCCTAGACTTCACCTAAGTTAAGACCTTTTTTCAAATAATATGGAAAAGGTATAAAGATTTTACATATCAAATACAAAAACAGAATCAGAATTTGTTATCCATTAAGTAGACAAAGAATGCACAGTTAAATAGGGGCCGAAGATAGTACTACCAATGGCTCTATATCATTGAAGGACTAGAAGTATATTGTTTAAAATATTTGTGAATATTTTATTTGAATATTTTATGTAACTATGTATTAATAGTTTAAAAATATGATTTGTAGATGATTATGTTATTTAAACATTAAAATAATATTTGTTAATATAAAATAAAGTTAGTTCCTTTATTTGGAAAAACAAATGTTACCTTCATGCTTTTTATTTCAGTTATTTCATGTTTATTTACCAATTCTGTATTCCTTTCATGAATTATCTTTTCAGTCCATTATTCTATATTTGCAAAAAAATGAACTTAAAAGCATTATGTCCTTTAAATAGAGTAATATTAATTGGAAAGTAAAATTAATTACTTGTGAATTATTTTAGATATCTAACATACTAATTAAAGCCAAAGTATATTTTCCAGACTTTTTAAAAAATAAGTACATATTCAGTAAGTGACTGTAAATAATCTGTCCAATTTTCCCCAACCATTTGAAAGTATAGAATGTTAGATCATTAGGATAAATCAACAACTACAGCTAAATGTTAACAAGTATCCTGATTAAAATTACCACTCTGCTAGAAATAAATTCAGCCTTTCTGCATATATATTAATATTCTGTATATTAAACATAAGCCAAAATAATCCTGTATTCCCATCTAGAATAGTTTTTATAGCTAATAAATCATATGTGAAACAGTATAAATAGAAATTAATTCATATATAATAAAAATTATCTATATATCTTTAGATTGTTTTATTTTTGTTATAAGTTGTGTGTGTGTGTTAGTTGCTCAGTTGTGTCTGACTCTATGTGACCCCATGGATCACAGCCCACCAGGCTTCTCTGTCCATGGGGATTCTCTAGGCAAGAATACTGGAGTGAATTGCCATGCCCTCCTCCAGGGGATCTTCCCTACCCCCAGGTCTGCTGCATTGCAGGCGTTCTCTTTACCATCTGAGCCACCAGTGAAGCCCATAATTATGTTAGTCTCTTTAATTAATATATGAATGATTCAGATATGGATATAAATTATATATGTTTATATATTAATATTTGTATGTCAGATGTATACAGCAGTATACAAATTAAAGATTAATAACCTAAACAGAATAATAAATCTATTATTTTATTAGTAGATTTATTTGTTTTTCTTTTGAAAGATAGACATTTATACAATTAACACAAAGTCATCACATGCTGTAAATAAGTAACTTTCAGAGAAATTCCACATCCACTACAAAGACCTACTCCTCCTATCCCTGATGGATCATCTGACTTGCTGGCAGAAGTATATTCCATACAGTTATTTTTTTCATGTTGCATTAACAGCGATTTCAATAGAGATGAAAGTGCTTTCATTTCGGTTACTTTTATTCACTTAATCAGTTATTAGAATCAGTGTTAATCTGAAAAATGGTGATACTTACTTTATGTAGTTAAAAAAAGCACTAGGCTTCTTGACCCATGCTAAAGGGACATAGAAGGAGATTTAAAGCAGCCAACATTGTGGATCCTGTAACTTTAAGGAATTAGTAAAGATTACCTAACTTTATGTGTGCTCTATGATACTTTTGGCCTTTTATACAGTTCATGAGGTTCTCACGGCAAGTATACTGGGGTGGTTTGCCATTCCCTCCTCCAGTGGATCATGTTTTGTCAGAACTCTGTGCTATGACCCATCCATCTCGGGTGGCCCTGCTCATTATGGCCTATAGCTTCATTGAGTTGTGCAAGCCCCTTCACCATGACAAGGTAGTGATCCTTGAAGATGACTGCAGCCATAATATCAGAAGATGATTACTACTTAGCAGGAAAGCGATGACAAACCTAGACAGTATACTGAAAAGCAGAGACATTGCTCTGCCAACAAATATCCCTATAGTCAAAGCTATGGTGTTACCATTGGTCATGTACGGTTGTGAGAGCTGGACCGTAAAGAAGGCAGAAGAATTGATGCCTTCAAACTGTGGTACTGGAGAAGACTGCTGAAAGCCCCTTCGACAGCAGGGAGATCAAACCGGTCAATCTCACGGGAGATCAACCCTGACTATTCACTGGAAGGACTGATACTGAAGCTGAAGCTCCAGTATTTTGATCATCTGATATGAACAGATGACTCATTGGAAAAGTCCCTGATGCTGGGAAAGATTGAGGGCAGAAGGAGAAGAGGGCATTAGAGGATGAGATGGCTGGATGGTACCACCAATGCAATGAATGCAGACTTGGGCACGTGAATGTGAACGTGGACTCTGGGAGATGGAGGGACAGGGAGGCTTGGCGTGCTGCAGTGCGTGGGGTCATAAAGAGTCAGTCACAACTGGGCAACTGAACAAAAGCAGTGATAATTTTGTCAGAAATACAGAATATATCTGAAAGCATTTTAGATGGCCACTCAGTTTAACACTCAATGTTGTTGATGGACCAGCCAGATGAGCAAAAACATGAGCAACCAGGCAAGTCATCCTGTCATCCTATAAACAAAGAAGCACCTTTATTAAATTACACTTAAAACCTAGGCTTTTTCAAGGCACCTGGAAGCCTGAACCCTAGGAAAGCTACCAGAATGCTCTGTCTCCACAGCTTCCCTGGGCAGAGAACAATTGGGCTTAGAGCATATAACTCCCAGGAATCAGAGATTTCAGTAATACTCTAGTGTCTGGAAACTTGGCTGTAAACAAACTTACAATTTCATTTTCCCCCAAATCTCATTGATATTTTGCACTTCTGTCAAATGTAAATTTAAACAGCATACACGGTAGTATTGCTATCCTGCTATGTTATCATATTATGTTGCATTATGGTAGTTGCACTCATATGGCATTTAAACCCATTTCTACTTTGTGATCTAGGTACTCATTAGAACCCAATCCTAGATATTATCTTAGCTAATTTGTTGATAACAAAACATACCATGATTTTAGTTTCTAATACACTTATAACTGAACTTCGGTGTTAATGTTTTTGTTTTAATCCTATATATTTATTTTATGCATTTTAGAACTCTATTCAGAAAAGGAACCCATGTGTTTTATAAAAATTCCAAAGGTGTACATGGCACGTAAACAGTGAAGATGCTCAAAATGCAGACACAAGTTAAGTAGCCGCACCAGATATCAAGTCTAGGGTGTTGAGTGATTTTTATGCCATGCCTCTGTGGCTTTATTCTACCTTACGCACCCCTGGAAGATTGCAAAAATGCTTAATAGCCACAAAGGGATTTGCAGTGATTGGATGAAAGAATTATTTACAAAAAACAAATATGGATAGCTCAGGAAATAATATTTCTCTCCATATTCAGCATTAGTCATCACCATCTGGCATAAAATTGCTAAAGCAAGTAAATCTGTCATCTTGTTGCTGAAGTTATACTGAGGTTTTGAGAATGATTGGGCAAAGTACATAGGCCACATGTACAAACCAGAATGAGGGACATAGTGAATGCTAAGTTGTTGTTCTTTTGCTAAGTAGTGTCCAACTCTTTGCGAGCCCATGGACTGCAACTGCAGCCCACCAGGCTCCTCTGTCCTCCACTATCACCTGGAATTTGCTCAAATTCATGTCCACTGAGTCAGTGATGCTATCTAACCATTTGAGAGTCCCTTGGACTGCAAGGAGATCAAACCAGTCAGTCCTAAAGGAAATCAACCCTAAATATTATTGGAAGGACTGATGCCACGTTCATCACAAAAGATTGTGAATCATGTTTAAGAAACACATATCACATGTCAAATGTTGAGTTCAGTGAGTTGGTGATACTGTGGGTAGCTTTGTTATTGGGTAAGGCTATGTTCCCTGGAATGGAAATGTTTCAGTTTATTATAGGATAAGTAGCATTTGGGTGCCCACAATGGAAAGGCAGTAATGTGTCATTCCTACAGCAATAGGACAGACATATGATTACAGACATTCTAGAAACATAAAGAAAGGTTTTTCTTTCTTTTGAAGAGATAGAATATTGTGGTTGGTAGTATATAATTCATAATTAAAGGTAACTTCCTTTTATGTTTCATGAAACTATAGTAAAAAGTCTTATCTAATGCATGTGGGAATAATAATCTAGATTCTTGGTACATAACAGATCAAGTTTTGTGCATATTCACAGTAAATAATGATTATCTTTAAGTGTTAAAGGCATAGGAGTAATATCAAATTTTAGCAAAATATCTGTGTATTTATTTAAGTCCTATAAACCCTTTAACTGATTAAAAAAATGAATTATCAGAATTCTGTCATCTCTTCATTTTTAATTTTAGTTTTAGTTCTCATTTCATATATTTAAAAATTTAGAAGCAGTTCGGAAATGTTTGAAAACTATTTATGTGATTAGTTCAATTATGTAATTAATATAAATAATTACAACCAGCAAAATCACAGTTTGTTATGTTTTAATAAGGCTTCCCTGATAGCTCAGTTAGTAAAGAATCCACCTGCAATGAAGAAGACTCCAGGTCAATTCCTGGGTTGGGAAGATCCGCTGGAGAAGGGATAGGCTACACACTCCAGTTATCTCAGCTTCCCTTGTGGCTCAACTGGTAAAGAATCTGCCTGCAATGTGGGAGTCCTGGATTCGAACCTGAGTTGGGAAGATTCCCCTGGAGAAGGGAAAGACTACCCACTCCAGTATTCTAGCCTGGAGAATTCTATGGACTGTACAGCCTATGGGGTCACAAAGAGTCGGACACAACTGAGTGACTTTCACCTCATGTTTTAATAAAATATCTATAATGTTAAGAAATTTTATGTAACAGTAGAAATTTTATTTTATATCTTTGGCCTTTTTAATCATATCTAATCAATTTTTTAAATCTATAGTTCTGTGCAAAATAGCTGTTGCAATTTCATGTTGTCAAGCAAGAACCTGTCTTCATTATGCCTTACAGAAGTTGTTTCCAGACATCGGTATTTTCTTGACCACATTATTTCATGGCCGTCAATCAAATTAGAAGCAATTCATTTCTCTAGACCTTGGAACATTTCAGTTCCCCACTCCACTTATGAGACGCTACTAAAAAGTAAGATATACATGCAGATAGAAAATTATATATTATATATAGTAACTAAATTATGACATAATGTGTGATTTAGAAAGAAAGTCTTAAGGTAGGTAAATTTCTTGAGGTATGTTATAGATAAGCCACATCAAAATTTGACAGCATCTCTCTACTAAAACATTGTTATAAATACACACATATATATGCATGTACACATATGTATATAAATATGCTTAGAAGGAAGCCTGTTTCCTCCCCACAGCTTTCCTATCCCATCATGCTATAAGCATCCTATAGAATGATTAGTATTTTACTTAATGATTTAAGAAGAAATTTTAGCAAAAGAAACATGTTCCCTGCAAAAGAGAGAAATATATATTTGAACCACAATGATGATCATTGGGGATTTAACAATAAAGAAGGAGTAATCCTTCTTTTCAAGGAATTTAAAGTTTAATAGGTGGAGACAGACATCTAAAGAAACAATATGTGATTTCATAAAGAATTAATGCAAACACAAGAGAAAGAAACAAATAGAAAAATTGACAAAAGACATAAACAGGCATTTTCTTTTCACAGAAGAACAAACACAGAAACACCATAAACCTATAAAAAGATTCTTAATACTATTAAAAATAGAATATGTATGTATGGAACAGTATAATTTTTTGAAAGTTTAAAAATCAGCAAACAATATACTGTTTAGGGAAACATATATGTGGGGTAAAAGCTACATCTTAAAGCACTAAAGTCATAAGATAAAGCTTAGCATAGCTGTTTCTTTTGGTGGGAAAGATGGAAGATGCCACTTAGAAGAGTCAAGGAGTGTCAATAAGCAGTAATGTCGAGATATTAAGTTAATTGATGAGTTGTCAGGTGTACCTTATCATTACAATGTCCTGTAGTATGCAGTACATATGCTGTTTTGTTTTGTTTTTTTTCCTATGTGTTATGACAACATGTTTAAAGGGGAGAATTTAAATAAGGTATTTATGTCACCTTCTGGGGTTGAAGGCATAAGGAGAAGGGGACAACAGAAGACGAGATGGTTAAATAACATCACCGACTCGATGGACATGAATTTGAGAAAAGTCTGGGAGATAGTGGAGAACAGAGGAGCCTGGTGTCCTGCAATCCATGGGGTCACAAAGAGTCCGACATGACTTAGCAACTGAGCAATTTATGTCACATGAAAATGTGTCTCTCAAAGAGCAATATTTAGAAAGCATGGCAGAAGAGTTGCCATTGTAGAGGAGAGAGAAATCACCTGGAAAAGCTATATTTAGGTCATACGCTATTATAAAAAAATAAAAATCAGATAAGGCACAGCTCTTTATAAGAAACATCTCATGGCTTATGAACAGTTTTTGTTTACCTTAAAAGTACATTAATGCTCCAAGGAAATGCCAATTTAGACAATTCTAAAAATATCCAAATTCCCTACTAAATAGCCCTGCTGTGGAAGCCAAATGATATTTTAATCTTCTAAAATATGGTTGGGGATGTATTCTAATGCAATTGAAATTCTGCAGAAATTTGTGTGCCTGGCATGCTATTTTATTTTTCAGTGCTTTAGACTAATGCATTCTTAAAGGAAATGATTATATCACTGCATGCTAAAGTGGATAACATGTCTGAAAATAGTAAAAATATATGTAAATCAGTATTTCAAGTAGGACCTAATGGAACCATTTATACAGGCTTGTTGAAGTTTGACCCATAATTGTGATTGTACCAGTGTGTTGTCAATTTGACTTCCCACTGCTAGTTGATCACTAGAGGACATAAATAGCCATGGAGTGTATAATTGGTGCTGTGTTGCCACAAGTAGTTATTTAAATTCAGCTTTTCTCTACTCCCCTGAAATCATGTGCATTAGTAATAATAAGTAGATGCTTTGGAAATATAATCAAATCTTTAAAATACATTTGTTTCATTTTTTCTTCTCCCTAATATATTAACCTGGAAACCCTGCATACTTACATTTTATAAAAGCAAACATTCAAACCTATTCTACAAACAGTGGGAAAATGTGGGTTGTTTTTAAACACACTGTGTTTTGAAAATTAATGATATCAAACATCCATTTCAAAAACAAAAATATTGGCGACCCATTCTTGGATATTTTAAGACAGGACAGAATGACAGCTGTTTTTTAAGCGATTCAATATGACCCAACTCTTTGATGAGACCTGCTTTATTTTGGTGAGATAAGAAACAAGCCTGTCAAACCAATTTGCCCAGGTCACTGTGTCCCTTTCAATCAGGAAAGTTGGGGCTATAATGTTACTGACCCAGAACTAGGCAGATTGTTCATTAGCATAATGGCTGATCACCCTAATGCATTTTAATGCCATTAACTTTTCCCTGTTCCCAGGAAGGAAAAGCAAATGTAGATAGTTACAATTTTAGATTTGTCATGGGTAGATTTTTGGTTGAGATTCTCTTTTCCTTGTATTTCATAGACTTAAAGTCACTCATAAACCTACTTCACTTCTGGCTGAGGTCAAGATTGATAGGTGAATTACTAGAAGGAAAAGTGAAGACAACAGCCCAAAATACTCTGTGTATGCTTAATTGCCATTAAGCATTGCCATTAGAGCCTACAGCATATGTTCTAATGCCCTTGCTCCACCTACCTTAGGAGGGATGTCTACCTCAGTTGAGGGAAAAGCAAAGTCTCAAATCAGTAACTCTTTCTTTCAGGCAACAAAAAGAACAAGAATTTCTTAGGCTTTGAGGAAGTAAAATGTTTTATCTTATTGTTAACAGACTATGTACCAGGGACAGGCAGGAGAACTGTGACAGAGACAAAGAAATTCTGGAAGGGGGTAAATTCACACAATCGAGGCCAAAATCAAATTACTAAAAGTTCAATATATACAGGTGGCTTCAGAACTAATTTCAAATAAGAGGAATCATTTCCAAAGGTTGTGGGAATCAAGAAGGCAAAACCCATGGCTTTTAGAAGCAATAATTTAATCAGATGAGGAAAAGGGATCTCGTCTGGTTAGAGAGCTCCTTGGGCAATAGCCATTCTATAAAGCACCTCACTCTCCCTGAGACGTTTCCTTCGTACATAGATGTCTGAGGACTCGGATCTCTCATCTCAGACTTAATTGCTATTGCCACTGTTGGTCCCAGTTGAGGCTACAGTGGTGTCAGATGAGAAGACCACATATTCTAAACTGAACTGTTGCTCTGCAGTGTGTTGCTGCCCCTGCTTCGTGAAGCTTTTCCTAATCCCTGCCCGCTAGCTTTGACTTTTCTTGTCTCCAAATCTCTGTTGTACTTGGTAGCAGATTTCGTTTCTGGTTTCTGTTTTCATTATTTTTGTCTTATCTTACCTATAAGATGTTAACCTCTCTAACAGTGGTGGGGAAAAAAGTGTTAGTCTCTCAGACGTGTCCAACTCTTTGTGACCTCATGGACTGTAGTCTTCCAGGTCCTTGTGCATGGTATTCTCCAGGCAGGAATACTGAAGTGGGTTGCCATTCTCTTCTCCAGGGGATCTTCCCGACCCAGGGATTGAACTGGGGTCTCTTGCATTACAGGCAGATTCTTTACCGTCTGAGCCACAAGGGAAGCCCTAAAAGTGGAATTCTGGGTGTAGTACCCAATGAAATCACTTGTTAACTGGAAGAAAATGCATTACCCAACTTCATGAAAAACTATTAATGTAGCGTAATGATGTTGATGATGGTATTTGAATTTGCCCTGGTTCTTTTTAAGATAAAGATAATTTACAAGAACTGTCATATATCCAAGACTATAATGATATCCTTTCTCTGTCAATTGTTATGAGTAGCATGTAAAAATACTGATTAATTATTCTCTTTGTTAACCAGACTGAAATGTGAAGTAAAAATAAAGGATGCTGCTAACTTTTAGAGATAAAAATAATAAGCACAGAAGAGCATCCAGTTCTATCAAGATCTCTTTAATTGCATTATCATTAATTGCTAGCAAGCGCCCATGGTTTCTTTCATGTGATGTATATTTTAAGAGATTATCTTGTCCTTAGGGTCCCTTTGAAGAGTCAATATGGCCACAATTGGAAAATGAAATTATTCACAAAGGCAGCAGCATACTGCTTAATCTTGGCAAATTTTCTGAAAGAAGTGAATCTTTCAGAATGTTTAAAAGATAAGAGCTAACAACTTGTTTTCCATAAGATTAAGTTCATGTGTTTATTTAAGTTGCTGTTCTCTACTCACTGACATGTCTGACTCTTTTGCGACCCCATGAACTGTAACCTGCAACACTCCTCTGTCCACAGGATTTCCCAGGCAAGTACACCAGAGTGGGTTGCCATTTCCTTCTCCAGAGGATCTTCCTGATCCAGGGACCAAACCCATGTCTCCTGTACTGCAGGCAAAGTCTTTACCAGGTTATGTTAATAGGTTTTTAAAAGACTGAGATTTTTATTTCCCTTATGTCTGGAGATAAATATGACTCTGCTCCACAAAGTCCTCAGGGACCCAGGCACCTTCTGTTCATCCCAGGTGTAACCATCCTTCTCACATTCCAAGATGGCGGGTGTAGCTGCATCCATTGCCCTCAGTGTCTGTGGACAATGGGAAGGGTGGCCAAGGTTGTAGCACTGCTGTGTTTTAAGTGATGGTCCCAGAAGCACAGAAGCACAGGACATTTTTCACAACTGCATTTTATTGACCTGAATTCATTGCATAGTCAAACTTAATGCAGAAAAACTGGAGAAAGTAGTTTTACTTCAAATATGTACTCAGGTAAAACTCACGGGTTTGACTTTGGTGGGAGAAGTGATACAGATGTCAGAAGACACCTCACACCACTGCCACAAAACAGTACCCATTAAAAAGAAGGTTTTAGAGAAATGAATGAATGAAACGAGTAGAAGAAGCAACAAGCAATTCATAAATTTTGCAATTTGCCATGAAGCTTCTTACTTAATAATCTCTTTGAGGAGATCTCCATTGACCAACATTTTGTAAGTCTCAGATACCACTTTCCGAGAGGTAGGCCTCTTATAAAGCTCAGTAGCTCCCAGGGGCTATTAAAAGAACATTTAATAAACCAAACAATAACAATATATTAAAAGGCACCCTGGAAACTCAAGCATGTTAATATCTACCCACAGGAAATAAATTTTGTCCGAAAGACGTAGGCTGCTCAATGTGTAAATTTTTTGTGTGTTTTTTTAATTGCTTGTAAAGAGGTCAAATGGATTGCACTCAATACTGTTTCCTAGCATGGTCACTTGAAGATATGAGTAAAAGTATTAATATATTATACTATTCATTTCCTAGGAAAATTTTTCTTTGGGACTAGCACAAGAAATCTATGATTTGACTTGAACTCAACATTATAGGTAGGAAGCAGTTCATTCACATGAGCCATGTATCATAAATTATATTCTAATTGCCTAACCTGTCAAGTTTCTATACTGCTAAATATTCAGCTGAAGCAAAGGGAAGAAAACCTCATTATATGCTGAGCTGTATTTAAATGGATTCTCTGATAAGGGAAATTTTACAAAGCCGTTTCCAACAGAGTTATGGAAATTAATGAATGTTCAAAATATATTCATGTATTTCATTATAAGTACATTGTAACTCAATTAAAAACAAATCATAAATCATCTATATTATCCTTTTATTTTTATTTTATATTTAAAGTTCCAAAATAAAGGAAGAAACCGTATCCTTATTTTTATCATCAGTAGCAAAAAGACATTTTATTTCTGATTTTATATGCTGTATTTGGGGTCTGTACAAAGTACATTTTAAAAAGTGTAGTCTTAATTTTAAGAACTAAAGCCAGTTTCAAGTAATAATTTTCATCACAGAATTTCTTATAAATAGTGTGGCACTTTTAATCATTCTGTTCTCTTTATCTAGAATGTCCTTCACTTTGCTCCACTCCTCTCTGCCAATGTCCCCTCCTTATCACACATCTTTCTGAGAGCAAATCATACTTTTAGGATCCAGTTTACCTGCTATCATGAAAATCTTGTATGTTGTTTCCACCTAAAAGCCATGCCAACCTCTTTTACCCTCCACAAGGACTTGTCTGGTCTGTCATACAGCACACACTTCTATGGTATAGAATCCTGACTTAATCTTATCCCTTCTGTTAAATGACTCATTTTTGAGCACTAGATCCCTATCTGATTAATTCTGGTACCACCACTTATCCCCAGGTAGCCCGGGATACCTGGCACACATTTAATGCTCAAACAATGTAATAGTTGTGGATGTAAAATATAGCAACACTTAAATAAATACTGGATTATACTGTCATTTTCATTACATGATGTTTTCTGCATGGACTTTTTTAGTTCCAGAGAGTTGATTCACTCTATTTTGTTACCAGTGTTTTACTAGATACTGTTCTCAGAGATCAGAGAAGGTCTCTAACCTGCATTTCTAGAATTTTTTGATGTGAGTTACAAAGGTGGTACTAGTGGTAAAGAATCCGCCTGCCAATGCAGGAGATGCAAGAGACGCAGGTTCAATCCCTGGGTTGGGAAGATCCGCTGGAGGAGGAAATGGCAACCCACTCCAATATTCTTGCTGGGAATAATCCCATAAACAGAGGAGCCTGACGAGCTACAGTCCATGGGTTTGCAAAAAGCTGGACACAACTGAAACAACTGGGCATGCATGCACAACAAGGTCCAGAGATGGGAAATGATGATTATTTTATAGCTCACCAAATGCTACCAAGGAAGGGCCCTGCTAGGGACAGCCTCTATTTAACCCATCATCTCCACCAACGTCTTAAACAAGTCAGTGTTCTTATACTTAAATACTTTGCTTTTCCATAGCTGTATTATCAGTTATAAAACTGATATTATACTGGATTATCAGTTATAAAACAAGCTGTATTACTTATTATTTCCCTCTCCCATCAAGGAATAAAGTACAGTATGTTTTCTGAAATCTCTGACATGATGCTAAGCCCTCATTCTAGGATGCTGCTCTTGCTGCCTCACTTAGTCGTTTGTGACTCTGTGGACTGTAGCCCACGAGGCGCTTCTGTCCATTTAATTTTCCAGGCAAGAATATTGAAACATGCTTGAAAATTCCATGAAGAATATAACAATACCCAAGTGTTAGAAGTTCTCAGTGCTTGTACTTCTTTGAAAGGCTTCCAAAGAAACATTGTTCTAGATTAGAGGTTAAAAAACCTTTAAACATCCTAGGGTGATTCAATAAAAAAAATAAACAAAACTGAATAAACCAAAGAGTCTAACAAACAACAATAACAATAGCAAAATAAAACCAAAACTCAAGGTTCTGTAACTTTCCAAAGAAGAACAAAATTTCATCATTACATAATTTAAGATTTTGCCTCATTTCATAGGGAAAGTTTACTTTTTTAAAACATATGCATCTATGAGTTATGATGAATATTCATTTTATATTATTACTAAGAGGGCTTTCCTGGTGGCTCAGTGGTAAAGTATCTGCCTGCAAAACATGAGACATGGGTTCAATCCCTGGGTAAGGAAGATACCCTGGAGAAGGAAATGGCAACTGTCTCCAGTATTCTTGCCTGGGAAATCCCATGAACCGAGGAGCCTGGTGGGCTACAGTCCATGGGGTTGCAAAAGAGTCAGACACGACTTAGTAACTGCACAACAACATTATTACTAACAACATTCCTCCTTTAATGCCAAAGCATGTAAATAATATGACTTGGTTCTCTTTTCGTTCTCTTGCACCAGAAATAATGGTTAAATTTGTATATGACTTCTGCCTAGAATTTGTTCTTTTTGCATCGAAAATGTAATGCTAAACTCACTTTGTTTTGTAAGAACTCATCAAATTTTAGGTTAAAACCTAAAATCATGTTTTCAGTATATTTTTCAAGTAAGATTAGTTACTCCAGAATCTGTTTCTCCATGTTCTTTATTTCTTAGTTGCACTCGTCTTTATACTTTGACATATGTCATCTAGGGGAACAGACTCACAGCACAGTAATGACCTTGCCAAGGACCAAGAGGTGTGTCTTAAAGAATTATAATCTCTTGTAAGTCGATTTATGTGATTACTGTGTAAAACTGAACTTGTTCAGCAATGATGGATGGCAATGCTGCAGGTGTTGACTGATCTTTAGAAATATTTATATGACAGGTCCCTTAAGGTTTTGTACATTGTGGGAGCAAATAAGTGCATACGAGAAGGAATGAGTTATGATTCAGGTTCTTAAGCAATGCACTTAATTATCATATTTCTTCCATGCCGTCTACAGAGTATTTGCCAGTGTAGTAGAAGCAAGTGGCGTGTAAATAAATGCCCTCTGCCCTTTCAGAGCATCATCTTTGTAAAAACAAATATGATTTTGCAAAAAAAAACAACAGAATTATTTCTTCATGTATAGATGAAGAATTTATTTAAAGTAAAAATCTACTTGAATTATTTAGCTTCTAAACTCAGCATGCTCTCTGATACATTTCCAGGCTGGGAATTGCGGACAGACACAGACACACAAACCTAAGAAATTCAGTCTATGCTGACAATTCTACTTTGTTTAGGGAATCCAAACTCTAGTATATGAGATCATGTGTTTCCTTCTGTGGCTTTTTGTATTTCCCTAGGTGATTCAGATTTTTAAATATCTTCATTTTTAAAATTTAATTTTCCATTAAATATTCAGGTGACTAGAAGTAAAGTGTCTTGACAAAGTTTTTCAGAACATATACATTAAAAATGTTTCATTCAAAAAAAAAAAATGTTTCATTGAATCAATTAAACAAAGGATAGTCATAGAAAAACAATCTGTAAAAATTATAAAATGTTTTTAAGCAGGGCTTTGAATGAGCTGGATAAATGTGTTATAATTAAAAACCATCTTTTTCTGTACCTACTATACTTTTAAAATTCACTCAGTGTGGGGAAGTCTCTAGCCAGTGGCTGAAATGTAAGATGCCCCTAACTACTATCTTGGTTAGTAGCAAACTCAGTCCCATGTAACAACAGTCAGTTCCATGTGACAGTCCCAACACTGATTTAAGAGTAAATTGTTTCATCCCCCAAAGCTGAGGCCTGATAATGGTTGACCACTGGATCTGAGAAGGCAATGACAACCCACTCCAGTATTCTTGTCTGGGAAATGCCATGGGCAGTGGAGCCTGGTGGGTTACAGCCCATGGGGTCTCAAGAGTTGGACACGACTGAGCTACTAAACCTACTACCTGTTGGACTGGAGAATATAAGAGATTGCCTTTCCTACTTCCTTCCCCTCTCCCAATCTTTCACTCTTTTTTCCACCATATTGTCAACTAAAATTTCTGACCTCCGCAGAGTCACAGAAGGATGGAGAGAGGCAGGCAGAGAGGAAAGGCAGAGCACCTGCTAATGTGACTGCCCCTTCCCTGAGCCTCACAGGTGTTCAGACTCCCGCATGGGCCACTTAACCTGCGGTCTGCCATCTAGGTTCCCTCAGCCTGGGTGAAGGTTTCTCTATTCTAGCTGGCTGCTTCCTGCTTCAGCAGCAAATAAGACTTCACCAAACCACTTCCAACTTTGGTTGGCTGAGGTGGTCCTGTCAAAACAGGACTCTATCTTCCATTTCTTGAGCAAACCATAGGAACTCAAGGTAACTGGAACCCAGCAGCCATTCTCCTTCAGTCTAGCACCAAAGCAGGGAGCAAGCTTCTTTCCTATTCGTTCTCCTGGCTGGAAGTTGGACCCTGGTTCTTTGTAATCTCCTGGTAACTCAGCTGATAGAGTCTACTTGCAATGCAGGAGACCTGGGTTTGATCCCTGGGTTGGGAAGATCCCCTGGAGAAGGGAAAGGCTACCCACTCCAGTATTCTGGCCTGGAGAATTCCATGGATTCTATAGTCCATGGGGTCTTGAAGAGTCGGAAGTGACTTTCATTTTCACTCTGCAGAGAAGCATATAAAAGTTTTCCAAATGGTCCGTTAAATTATTTCTCTCTTGACGTGCACCATCTCTCTCCAGAAAACTCTGCTCTGTAAACATCCCATTTCATTGTCACTTTTCCTAACCATGTTACATGCTTAAAGTAGGTAAGGCAAAATTGGATTTTCAGTTATAATTTATCTATTTTGAATTTTTTGCAGGATACGTCCTCTTACTTATCTGCTACTGATTGCCTTAGGGTCTAGGCTGATATCCATTTTAAAATCTTGTAAATGTAATCTTGGGCTTCCCAGGTGGTTGAGTGGTAAATAATCCACCTGCAACTCAGGAGACACAGGTTCAATCCCTGGATTCAGAAGATCCCCTGGAGAAGGAAACAGCAATCCACTCCAGTATTTTTGCCTGGGAAATCCCATGGACAGAGGAGCCTGGTGGGCTACAGTCCCTAGGGTCACAAAAGACTTAGATGTGAATTAGTGACTAAACAACAGCAAATGTAATCTCTTGTACTATAGCCACTTAGTAGTTCCTTTGCACGCATCCTAAAATGAATCAAATTCAGAGAAGAAAGAGAAAAAGAGGGGGTTCCCATGTTCAATGCATATCTTGAGGTTTTTCTCCAATTCATACTTTATGAAGTGGAAATTAAACAGCATATCCACGATTGTTGTTGTTCAGTTGCTAAGTCATATGTGATTCTTTTGTAACCTCGTGCTGGGGAGCAGGGTCTTCAGCATGCCTAGTTCCTCTGTCTTCCAGTTTCTCCCAGAGTTTGCTCAAATTCATGTCCACTGAGTCATTGATGTTATCTAACCATCTTATCCTCTGTCAATCTCTTCTCCTTTTGCCTTCCATCTTTCCCAGCATCAGGGTCTTTTCTAATGAGTTAGCTCTTCACATCAGATGGCCAAAGTATTGGATTCAGCATCAGTCCCTCCAATGAGTATTCAGGTTGATTTCCTATAGGATTGACTGTGGCTCAGACCATAAACTCCTTATTGCCAAATTCAAACTTAAATTGAAGAAAGTAGGGAAAAAAACTAGACCATTCAGAGCAGTCACTCAGTTGTGTCTAACTTTTTGTGACCCCATGGACTGCAGCAAGCCAGGCTTCCCTGTCCATCACTAACTCCTGGAGTTTATTCAAACTCATGTCCACTGAGTTGGTGATAGCATCCAACCATCTCATGCTCTGTCATCCCCTTCTCCTTCCACCTTTAATCTTTCCCAGCATCAGGGTCTTTTCCAATGAGTCATTTCTTCACATCAGGTGGCCAAAGTATTGGAGTTTCAGCTTTAGTCCTTCCAATGAATATTCAGGACTGATTCCCCTTAGGATGAACTGGTTTGATCTCTTGCAGTCCAAGGGACTCTCAAGAGTTTCCCAACACCACAGTTCAAAAGCATCAATTCTTTGACACTCAGCTTTCTTTATAGTCCAACTCTCACATCCATAGGTAACTACTGGAAAAACCATAGCTTTGACTAGACAGACTTTTGTTGGCAAAGTAATGTCTCTGCTTTTTAATATGCTGTCGAGATTGGTCATAACTTTTCATCCAATGAGAAAGCGTCTTTTAATTTCATGGCTGCAGTCACAATCTGCAGTGATTTTGCAGCCCAAGGAAACAAATTCTCTCACTATTTCCATTGTTACCCCATCTATTTGCCATGAAGTGATGGCACCTGATGCCATGATCTTAGATTTCTGAATGTTGAGCTTTAAGCCAACATTTTCACTCTCCTCTTTCACTTTCACCAAGAGGAGCTTTAGTTCTTCTTCACTTTCTGCCATAAGGATGGTGCCATCTGCATATCTGAGGTTATTGATATTTCTCGAGTCAATCTTGATTCCAAGTTGTGCTTTATCCAGTCCAGCATTTCTCATGATGTACTCTGCATATAAGTTAAATAAGCAGGGAGACAATATACAGCCTTGACTTCCTCCTTTCCTGATTTGGAACCAGTCTGTTTTTCCATGTCCAATTCTAACTGTTGTTTCTTGACCTGCATACAGATTTCTCAGGAGGCAGGTCAGTTGGTCTGGTATTCCCATCTCTTTAAGAATTTTCCACAGTTTCCACAGAAGTAGATGTTTTCTGCAACTCTCTTGCTTTTGCGATGATCCACCAGATGTTGGCAATTTGATGTCTGGTTCCTCTGCGTTTTCTAAATCCAGTTTGAACATCTGGAAGTTCACGGTTCACATACTGTTGAAGCCTGGCTTGGAGAATTTTGAGCATTACTTTGCTAGTATGTGAGATGAGTGCAATTTTGCGGTAGTTTGAGCATTCTTTGGCATTGCCTTTCTTTGGGATTGGAATGAAAACTGACCTTTTCCAGTCCTGTGGCCACTGCTGAGTTTTCCAAATTTGCTGGCATATTGAATGCAGCACTTTCGCAGCATAATCTTTTAGGATTTGAAATAGCTCAACTGGAATTCCATCATCTCCACTAGCTATGTTCATAGTGATGCTTCCTAGGCCCACTTGACTTCGCATTCCAGCATGTTTGGCTCTAAGTGAGTGACCACACCATTGTGATTATCTGGGTCATAGAAATATTTTTGTATAGTTCTTCTATGTATTCTTGCCACCTCTTCTTAATATCTTCTGCTTCTGTTAGGTCCCTACCATTTCTGTCCTTTATTGTGCCCATTTTGCATGAAATGTTCCCTTGGTATCTCTAATTTTCTTGAAGTGATCTCTAGGCTTTTCCAGTCTACTGTTTTCCTCTGTTTCTTTTCATTGATCACTGAGGAAGGCTTTCTTATCTCTCTTCGCTATTCTTGGAACTCTGCATTCCGATGGTAATATCTTTCCTTTTCTCCTTTGCATTTTGCTTCTCTTCTTTTCACAGCTATTTGTAAGACCTCCTCAGGCAACCATTTTGCCTTTTTGCATTTCTCTTTCTTGGGGATGGTCTTGATCACTGCCCCCTGTACAATGTCACAAACCTTCATCCATAGTTCTTCAGGGACACTGTTTATCAATCTAATCCCTTTTATCTATTTGTCACTTCCACTGTATAATTGTAACGGATTTGATTCAGATGGTACCTGAATGGTCTAGTGGTTTTTCCTACTTTCTTGAATTTAAGTCTGAATTTGGCCGTAAGGAGTTCATGATCTGAGCCACAGTCAGCTCCCAGTCTTGTTTTTGCTGACTGTATAGAGCTTCTCCATCTTTGACTGTAAAGAATATAATCAATCTAACTTTGGTATTGACCGTCTGGTGATGTCCAAGTGTAGAGTGTTCTCTTGTGTTGTTGGAAGAAGGTGTTGGCTATGACCAGTGCGTCCTCTTGGCAAAACTGTCATTAGCCTTTGCCCTGCTTCATTCTGTACTCCAAGGCCAAATTTGGTTGTTACTCCAGGTATTTCTTGACTTCCTACTTTTGCATTCAAGTCCCCTATAATGAAAAGCACATCATTTTGGGGTGTTATTTCTAGAAGGTTTTGTAGGCCTTCATAGAACCGTTCAATTTCAGCTTCTTCAGCATTACTAGTCGGGGCATAGACTTGCATTACCATGATATTGAACAGTTTGCTTGCAAACAAACAGAGATCATTCTGTCATTTTTGAGATTGCACCCAAGTACTGCATTTTGAACTCTTTCATTGACTATGATGGCTACTCCATTTCTTCTAAGGGATTTTTGCCCACAGTAGTAGATATAATGGTCATCTGAGTTAAATTCACCCATTCCAGTCCAATTTAGTTTGCTGATTTCTAAAATGTCATTGTTCACTTTTGCCATCTCCTGTTTGACCACTTCCAATTTGCCTTGATTCATGCACCTAACATTCCAGGTTCCTAAGCAGTTTTGCTCTTTACAGCATCAGACTTTACTTCCATCACCAGTCACACCCAGAACTGGGTGTTGTTTTTGCTTTGGCTGTGTTTCATCATTCTTTCTGGAGTTATTTCTCCACTGATCTCCGGTAGCATATTGGGCACCTACCGACCTAGGGAGTTCATCTTTCAGGTATCACCATTTAGGTATGAAAGTGAAAGTGAAGTCACTCAGTCATGTTCGACTCTTTGAGACCCCATGGACTGTAGCCCACCAGGCTGCTCCATCCATGGAATTTTCTAGGCAAGAGTACTGTAGTGGGTTGCCATTTCCTTCTCCAGGGGATCTTCCTGACCCAGGGATTGAACCTAGGTCTCCTGCATTGCGGGCAGACTCTTTACCGTCTGAGCCACCAAGGAATCCCAATTAGGTATAACCCAAATGAAATCCCTTATGATTAAACAGTGGAAGTGACAAATAGATTCAAGGGACTAAATCTGATAGACAGTCCCTAAGAGCTATGGATGAAAGCTCATGACATTGTACAGTAAGGCGGTGATCAAGACCATCCCCAAGAAAAAGAAATGCAAAAAAGCAAAATGGCTGTCTGAGAAGGACTTACAAATAGCTGTGAAAAGAAGAGAAGTGAAAGGCAAAGGAGAAATGGAAAGATATAACCCTTTGAATGCAGAGTTCCAAAGAATAGCAAAAAGAGATAAGAAAGCCTTCCTCAGTGATCAATGCAAAGAAATAGAGGAAAACAATAGAATGGAAAAGACTAGAGATCTCTTCAGGAAATTAGAGACCAAGGGAACTTTTCATGCAAAGATGGGCACAATAAAGGACAGAACGATATGGACCTAACAGAAGCAGAAGATATTAAGAAGAGGTGGCAAGAATACATAGAAGAACTGTACAATAAAAGATCTTCATGACCCAGATAATCACAATAGTGTGATCACTCACCTAGAGCCAAACATACTGGAATGTGAAGTCAAGTGGGCCTTAGGAAGCATCACTATGAACATAGCTAGTGGAGATGATGGAATTCCAGTTGAGCTATTTCAAATCCTAAAAGATGATGCTGTGAAAGTGTTGCATTCAATATGCCAGAAAATTTGGAAAACTCAGCAGTGGCCACAGGACTGGAAAAGGTCAGTTTTCATTCCAATCCCAAAGAAAGGCAATGCCAAAGAATACTCAAACTACTGCAAAATTGCACTCATCTCACATACTAGCAAAGTAATGCTCAAAATTCTCCAAGCCAGGCTTCAACAGTATGTGAACCGTGAACTTCCAGATGTTCAAACTGGATTTAGAAAACACAGAGGAACCAGACATCAAATTGCCAACATCCATTGATTCATTGAAAAGACAAGAGTTCCAGAAAAACATGTACTTCTACTTTATTGACTAACTCAAAGCCTTGACTCCATGGATCACAACAAACTGTGGAAAATTCTTAAAGAGATGGGAATACCAGACCAACTGACCTGCCTCCTGAGAAATCTGTATGCAGGTCAAGAAGCAACAGTTAGAATTGGACCTGGAAGAACTGACTGGCTCCAAATCAGGAAAGGAGGAAGTCAAGGCTGTATATTGTCTCCCTGCTTATTTAACTTATATGCAGAGTACATCATGAGAAATACTGGACTGGATAAAGCACAACTTGGAATCAAGATTGACTCGAGAAATATCAATAACCTCAGATATGCAGATGGCACCATCCTTATGGCAGAAAGTGAAGAAGAAGTAAAAAGCCTCTTGATGAAAGTGAAAGAGGAGAGTGAAAAAGTTGGCTTAAAACTCAACATTCAGAAATCTAAGATCATGGCATCAGGTGCCATCACTTCATGGCAAATAGATGGGGAAACAATGGAAACAGTGAGATTTTTTTTTCTTAGGCTCCAAATCACTGCAGATGGTGACTGCAGTGAAATTAAAAGACGCTTTCTCCTTGAAAGAAAAGCTGTGACCAACCTAGACAGCATATTAAAAAGCAGAGACATTCCTTTGCCAACAAAAGTCCATCTAGTCAAAGCTATGGTTTTTCCAGTAGTCATGTATGGATGTGAGATTTGGACTATAAAGAAAGCTGAGCGCCAAAGAATTGATGCTTTTCAACTGGGGTGTTTGAGAAGACTCTTGAGAGTCCCTTTGATGACAAGGAGATCCAACCAGTCCATCCCAAAGGAAATCAGTCCTGAATATTCACTGGAAGGACTGATGTTGAAGCTGAAACTCAATACTTTGGTCATCTGATGCAAAGAAATGACTCACTGGAAAAGACCCTGATGCTGGGAAAGATTGAGAGCAGGAGGAGAAGGGGATAACAGAGGATGAGGTGGTTGGATGGCATCACTGATGTGATGGAAATGAGTTTGAGTAGGCTCTGGGAGTTGGTGATGGACAGGGAAGGCTGGCATGCTGCAGTCCATGGGTTCACAATGAGTCCAACACGACTGAGTGACTGAAGTGAACTGACCTGAACTGAAGTGAGAATTGACTGATTTGACCTCCTTGCTGTTCAAGAGATTCTCAAGAGTCTTCTCCAGCACCACAGTTCAAAGCATCAGTTCTTCAGTGCTCAGCCTTCTTTATGGTCCAATTCTTATATCTGTATATGATTCCTGGAAAAACTATAGTTTACACTGAACTTTGAGGTCAGAGTATGTCTCTTCAATATTTGTATGGCTTAGATCCAAGATGAAAGTAACAATAATCCAGACAAATGCTACAGAGTTGATGTTTTAAAATTTGAGATTACAGATTCATTTCTGAAGTAGAGGGTGGAAAGCTGTACCAAGAATACACATGAGACTCGTGTGTCCTCTTTCAGTCCCTGAGACTCAAGAGATTTTCTACATACGTTTTTTAAGCTTCGGCTCTTTCTTCTACATCCCTTCCTTTTCCTCTACCTTTCCTCCCCTGCTCTTCACCTTTCTGCCTGCTGTCCTTTGCTTCTCTTCTTTATTTGCTTCTGAAGACGATGCAAACTTTTCTGCAGTTTGGCTCATAATCCTTCGGTTTCCTCTACATTTAGTCCCTTCTTGATCCTGAGGTCCCCAGCTATTTAAAACTGAAAAGACATTCAAATGTTCATACTTACACACAGGTATGTCCGTTGTGTATGCACGTTTATACAATTTGGACTGGGGAGCAAACCACAGTAAGCAATAGAAATGAAATACAAAATAAAGAATATAAAATTAAGTTCAAGACCTTGGAAAGGACCCCTGCAAGAGAGGGGCTGTGAAGCTTCATTAGCTTTGCAGCAAGTCCGCCTCTGCATCCATATATAAAAAGCCTTGAAAAATCTTTTGCTCCTTCCTTCTGTCTTTCTAAAACAGTCATAATTAGTTAGCTGCTTCCCTATGTCTTTCCCCTAGGTTATATAAGAATAAATAATGAAGAAACTTGTTCGTTCAGATCGTCAAGATCTGATTCGTACGTGGGTGTTAAATATAAAAGCTACATCACAGTAATTAAGTAACTCTTTTTGGAATGTGCAAATATATTATAGTGTACAAAAACATAATTTTGGCTCATTCAACACCCTCACACTTATATAACTAGTAATGATGCCAAAGTAATATTACTATGTCTCTTAAAATAATTCTTTAGTTCAAAACATGCAATAAATAGAATATTTTTTTGAGTTCTTAGACAGTTCCTTATTATGCTAACAAAAGTATTTCAACATAGTAAAATATGGAAAATGTTAGCTTTCTCTTGTTTCATTATTATTTTGCATAAACCTTAAAATATAACCTCAAGAATATAAACCTATTTTTTATCATTCATTGAAAAAAGCCTTTATGTTGCTTCTTATTGTAAATAACTAAATTTACAACGCTTGTCCTTGTGTTATATTTGATGGCAGTTAATTGTTAGTTGGTTTTAATTATACATCATAGTCTTTGTTCTGGAGACAATCCAAAGAGTAGATCATCTTGGTGTGTAATTTACTGAAACAGCTTCTAGGCAGGCTGCCATACTAAAGACCATGTGGTACAATTGTCATTAAAATTAGAAAAATATTGGTATACATGTTTGAATTAAGGATTAGGGGGTGGTTCTATAAATTATGGAAAACTCAGCAAAGTATTATGAAGGCTTGAGTTCAGCCAAAGGCCTAATTTCTAAGTATCATTACAATACACAGATATACTTTTTGTACTTGTGATAAGACTTTGATGATCACTGTTTCTGCTGGTAGAATTTTGCATCACTCATGAATATTGATATACTCTTTTTTAGCAGGTGAGTAGGTGGGTAAATATTGTTGGCATCTGGATATTGGATAAGACACTAAGAAATACTATCTTGTTGTAAAATATAGGACACTCTAGCTTTTTAAAATAAAGGGCCCAAATTCTGGTTAATATTTGTTAAAGGTAACATTTTTCCCAATTTAAAAAACAGTAAAAATGCTCAGGCATTATTTAATGTCATAAATTTATTCTCGCAAAGTATAAAACAGCTACTCTGCTAGCTACCCTTGAATAACATTATTAGATGATATTTTATTGTTATTATTTTATTTTTGAAACTCAGTAAAAATATGTCAGGCAGAGACTAGCATAAGCTAGCTGAAGATAAAAACACTAGACGCTCTTTTGAAATAAAAGACATGTCTGCTCATTCCTTCTTCCTTTTGACATCTGTCTTAGGAATCTTCAAAAACAAATCTCAGAGCAGAAAGCAAGAGGAACAAAATAAGACACAAACAGAACTTGGGTTTGCTGAAGTCAAGCACTGAGCTGCAAATACAAATACGAAAGAGTGAGCTACAAAACAGGAAAATATAGAGAAACTTCATGTTTGTAATCAAATAGCAAAAAATGCATTTTGGGTTTTTTTTCCTAAAGTGGAATTTTATCATATCAGTGAAAAATCTAAGTTTCAATTAAGTCCCTTGCCCCTGACCCTGTGTCAGCTCACATACTCTCAAGCTTTGACAGTTCCCCCACCAGGTCAACCTAGACCTAGGGAGCTATTTGCATGATGTATGAACAGCTAGCAGAGTGGTAAGAATTCTAGACTGAGTCAGTGTAATAGATAAATGAGAAACGCATACTGATGAA
This sequence comes from Cervus canadensis, assembly GCF_019320065.1. Taxonomy (NCBI): domain Eukaryota; kingdom Metazoa; phylum Chordata; class Mammalia; order Artiodactyla; family Cervidae; genus Cervus; species Cervus canadensis. The sequence continues at coordinate 80,433,550 of NC_057388.1, forward strand.
GCAGGGTCGTAAGGACCAAACTGCTTTCTCATATCTAATTTTACCCACCATTCAGCATCTGGGTGCTACTCGTCCTTTTAACACATCTAATTCCTTGTTTAACCTTGTATGGAAAAAACACATTTGTCATTAAAACCTATTTTCTCATCAAGAAAAGTAAATACCTTATTTCCTTTTGAAGTTTTTATTATTTGAATTTAATAAAAGAATTTTAAAAGTCACTTCTACATTATATTTGCTACCAATACTTTAAGCTGTTTTTTTAGATTAATTTTAATTGGAGGATAATTGCTTCACAATATTGTGTTGGTTTTTGCCATACATCAGTATGAATCGGCCTTATGTATATATGTGTCCCCTCCATCCAAAGAGGGAAAATGACTGTCTTGCCTTCTCTTTCAAAATTCTATTTTTTAATTTTTTATTTTCCCCACAAAATTTGGAAGTAAGTAGAAATACATTTTTAAAAAGTATCTATATTTTAAGTGAAAAGTATGGGGCTATTGTTTTATTCAATAAATATTGAGTGCAATTCATGTGCTGGGACATGTGCTGGATGCTGGGTACACAAAAATAAATACAATTCCTGCCCTTGAACAGCATATAGGCAAGGGCAATGGCTGGTTAATTGGATTAGAACAGCATACTAAATAATGCCAAGGTCATAGATTCCACTTATGGACCAATTAGCTTGTCTTTGTTCTATGGCCATAGATTGCATACAGATAAGATGCTTTCATAGGTTTGTGCATTTGTACTCCATCTCTTGCCAAAAAGAACTTGAAAGAGCATCCAGGAAAAATATATAGAGTACAGAAACTCGGTGAAAGATAATAGAAAAGATTTTTTGAGACTATTTCATAAGGCTATTCAAACTTACAAAAAGATGTATTTCAATTTTAGCCTATGAAACACATTGAAACTGAAATGTATTGATTAATTCAGTGATCTGGAAAATAATTAAAAGTGTAAGGTGGTTTTAATAGAGTAAAGAAATTCAACAGTTCCCTTAAGGAGATCAAACCAGCCAGTCGTAAAGGAAATAAATCCTGAATATTCACTGGAAGGACTGATGTTGAAGCTGATGCTCTAGTACTTTGGCCACCATTGATGCTAAAGCCACTCACTGGATAAGACCCTGATGCTGGGAAGGATTGAAGGCAAAAGAATAGGGCAGCAGAGGATGAGATTGTTAGATAGTATCACCAACTCAATGGACATGAGTTTGAACAAACTCTGGGAGACAGTGAAGGACAGAGGAGCCTGGCATGTTGCAGTCCTTCAGGTCACAGAGTTGGACGTGACTTAGCAACTGAACAACAACAAATTCATTTATTAGAACCGAAGCCTTAAGTATAGACTCTAAATTTAGGATAACAGATACAAATATCCAAAGATAATAATTTGAAGAATGAGAGATTTCTTAGTTGTAGCTAGACTATCTATAAACAAATTTTCCTCACTAGAGTTAAAGTTCTTTTTAATTTTCTTATTTAGTTACTATCTTCATTATTTGCATGTCTTTAATTATTGTGAAAATCATAATGATCATAATTTTATGTATTCATTTGCTGAGGAATCCCACAAAGAAGAAACTAAGGATGGAATTTCTGATAAATAATCAGAGGCTGGTATCTCTGCATTTTTTTATATGTTACATATTACATAACTGTTGTTTTATAAAACTAAAATAACAAATTGACTAAATTGGTTCAGTTAAATTGATCTATTTCAAACTGGTTATTCAACAGTATTTAGTAAAACCATACGTGATCACAGACCTTATTTTTTCATCTTTTAATAAAATGCATTAAACATTTAGGAAACTTGTTTTTCTTAGTCTTTTTCTTCCAGAGCAGGAACGTGGAAAGGAGAGGAAGATTTAGATGTCAGATAAATAAGAGATCCTTTTTATGAATAGGATTTCTACATATTCAAATTTGTATTGTATGGTAACATCTGTTGATTTTTCTATACCCACATACATGGCAAAGACTTCCGACTATCCTGCACATCTGAAGTTCTGGCTAATGCGTTGTAATCAGAAGTCTTAAGTGTGCAGCTTTCCTTATGTCCATTCCCCTTCCTCCTCTGTCTTGATTGAAATGCATTTCTGAAGACTACTTCTTCAAAAGTTATCTGAAATATGAGGTGGCCTTGAGAAGGGGAGCCTACACATTATAGAATATCAAGGAAGAATGTATCTATATCCTTTTTATAAGGGGCTTCTGTCAGTCCTGTATCTCTTAATTGTGGACTTTTAGGTGAAAAAGAAATACATTTTTTTTACTAGCATTTCAAGTGGTGCTAGTGGTAAAGAACCTGCCTGCCAACACAGGAGACACGAGACATGGGTTTGATCCCTGGGTTGGGAAGATCCCCTGGAGGAGGAAGTGGCAACCCACTCTAGTATTCTTGCCTAGAGAATCCCATGGATAGAGGAGCCTGCAGTCCATAAAGTCATAAAGACACAACTGAAGTGACTTAGCACACAAGCAGGCATGCACTAGCATTTCAAACGAATTATATCTAACATATAATAAAAGCATTTTTGACATAACATTGCAGTATTATATGATATGTTTAAGTTGATTTTCATAAAAATAAGATCATTGGGAGTAAATGTCTAATATGTGAAAGTTTATCTTGAAGCTTTGATTTAACAATAAGCTTTATTCTTTTTAGTATTAAGAGGCTGAGTCTACATTGGTACTGTAATTATTTTAAAGAAATTCAGAGTTTTGCTTCCTTATTAACCACAATGCAAATCAAGGTACATTTCTAAGATTTTTAATTAGTCTTTTATTTAAGAAAACAAAAATCATAAACAGAATTGTTTACTTTTTTCCTCTTTTTTAAAAAAAAATCTTAATAGTTTATAGAACAAATAAAAATTGTTTCTCATAATTAAAAAGATCCCTTCTCTTATGTTTATTATATCTTTTGCTGGTATCCATAGTCTTACATTATATCAGAAAGCTAACTTTAAAAAATCGATTGTAATATATTTCTGTTCTCTGGGGATATGAGATTTCCAGTCAGAAATGAGTATTTAACATTATCTGAAACTCTAAACAAGAACTCTGTTTTTTTTTTATAACATCCAAAATGAAGTGATAGATTTTAAAGAGTTCACACTCAGAGGAAGTTGCCAGAAAGATGGTTTCAAGGAAGGTAGTAGTAGATATAACTCTTGCATTCATTCTGCCCTCTGACTGCCATATACTACGTATTCACAGTAAGGTAGAAAGAAAGAATGTAATGTTTAAAAAATTAAATTATGTCTTTCAAAATGATTGCTCTAGCAGTCTTTTCCCAGTGGTCTTTCAGTAATGGTCTAAAAGGAAGCCATGGTGGTGGATGTTATCTACACTCACTGTGGTGATTATTTTACAATGTATACAAATATTGACTCGTTATGCTATACACCTGAAATATGTTACATGTTAATTAAACCTCAAAAAAAATTAAAAAATAAATAAAAGGAAGCCAAAGTAAAAATCAATATGAAAAAACACAGATGCCTCAAGTTCCACAACTGCCTATTTTATCTGTTTTGTCAATTGATTTAAAAATTGTTCCCAATGGTCTATAAAATCAGTGATCCAAACTATAGAAAGCATGTGTGCCACAGGAATTGTATATGTGTTCTGCCAACTTTGTGGCATCCAGCAATGCTAACACCAAGCCTAACTAGATGAATCTACTTTTATCCTCTTCCAAATACATACTTTCAGGTTGCAAGTTACGATCTATGATTTCTTTTTTTCTTCTAATAGTCTCTTCCAAGCTCAAACTGTTTTTGCCCTTCTGTTTCCAGAGAATGGCACTAATTAACTATTAGATGAAATATAGGATATTGATAAAATACTAAGCATTGATAAAATATTAGAAATAAGACATATTTATGATTTGCATGTGATGTAGTGGGAAAACATGAAAGAGATGTTTCTGTCAAGAAGTTTTCAAATCAGCCCAAGTATGTATCAATTAACTTTTCATTTTACTTGTAATTATATTTATAATGTAAAAATATTATAGTCACTGTCACCACCAAAATGAATCCCAAGAAAAATGGCTACTAAATGTAATGTGGTATCCTAAATGGGATCCTGGAACAGAAAAGAGCATTAGGTAAAAACTAAGGAAAACTGAATAAATTATGAGCTTTAGTTAATAACAATGTATGAATAGCTATTTTATTAATTTTAGAAAATATGCCACACTAATGAAAGATACTAACAGGGAAAATTGAGTGTGGAATATATGTGGGAACTCTCTATACGCTGCTGTTCTTATGTTAATGTAAAGTGGTTCTAAAAGAGTACATTTTAAAAATACATTAAAATATTATGTTATCTAGAGATAGGCATTCAAAAAGAATCTCTTGTTTAGGGTTGGAATTCTCACTTCAATTTATAAATGTCACAAACACTGAACATTTTAGCTCTTTGGCAACCTAGAGAGGTTGTATAGCTTGTTGATGATCAAATGGCATCTTAATTTTATGTTGTTTACTGAAATTTATTATATCTGTGCATGGAATGGCAGGTTCACCCAACATATTACTAAGTTACTGCAATGCTACTTTTTATGTTGTGTCAGTGTAATGCCAAACAATTTCCAGCTTCAAAATTACTTGCAAACTTATGTTCATTTACTTAAAATGGATTTTGCCTCTTTCTCAGGAAATAATTCCTATCATTCTTTCAATAAGATATACAATACCTACCTGGGACTTAGTATGTGACACCATCTGGGATGACCTTTGGTTCTTTGTTCTAGCCAAACATTTGCCAAGACCAGGAGCAGTGGGGTAGGTGTTGTGGTGTGAATGCTCTCTCTCTCTTAATCCCATACATCATTTGTGGCCATCTAGTCATAAAGCCCTACAGACAGCCAGTCTCTTTCTCCTCTATCATTCTTTGTGCTTCAGTGTTTGAAGTTTAATGTTTATGTTTTCCAATGTGACAAAAAATTCCCTCCTATACACATCTCTAGCACTAACATTCAGGCTAAGTGGCCTTGAGTCTTTCCTGGCTTCAAAGAACCCCCCAGTCAGCAAAATAGGTTGATATTAGCATATGAAATACTGCATGTTCTAGCTGTCCCAGACAACCAGGCAGGTCTAAGCACTCCACATGTATTAAAATTCACGTTTAACAAACTCTTTGAGGTTGGCACTATTCTTAATTTTATAGGAAGAGGAAGATGAGGCCAGAAGTTTTTAATTCACTTGCTAAAGATCACAAACCATTAAGTACTGGAACCAGCTTTTCAATCCACAGTACCCTAGATCCTAGGACTTCCCTGGTGGCTCAGATGGTAAAGCGTCTGCCTACAATGCGGGAGACCCGGCTCCCATCCCTGGGTTGGGAAGATTATCTGGAGAAGGAAATGGCAACCCACTCTAGTACTCTTACCTGTAAAATCCCAGGACGGAGGAGCCTGTTAGGCTAAAGTCCAGGGGGCCGCAAAGAGTCGGACACGACTGAGTGACTTCACTTTCACTTTCACCCTAGATGCAAATTCTCCTCGTACACCACCTTCCAGAATCTTGTCAGTGCATGAAACTATCAAAGGAAGCCTTGTTGGGGAATTTAAAGACATAAATCCAAGCCAAACCTTAGCTGGAAGTTCTTAAAACACTTTATCTCAGTTTATTCATCAATAAATATATGTGATTTAAGTAAATGCCAATTTCTCAAAGGTTGGTTGGAGGAGGGGACTATTTGACACCCCATCTTTTAACAACCCTCTTCATGACTTTTGAAAATTCTCTACTCAATAAGCACTAAATTCTTTCCCACATTCAAATTAGTTGACAACTAATTAAATATATTAATTTTTAGAAGATTTTAAGATGTTGGGCATACTGTTCACAAATTACAGATTTAGCCATCCTAAACAATTTTTCCTATTTTATCCTCTGTCCCCCATAACAGTTATCCACACAACAGCTAGGAAGTCTTTGCAAACCTTAATCACACCCCTATCCACACTTTCCAAAAGCTTCCCAGTTTCAGGAAGGAAAAAAAAAAAAAAACCCAAATCCTAAAATGCTCTATCATCCTAAAATGCCTCACAGAATGCATCACCTGTCCCCATCTCACACACATACACACACACACTTCCCAGAGCTTCTTCTAACTACTGACTCTCTTGCACACTCTTTCCTTACCACTCTTGGTAGTGGTTTAGCAGCTAAGTCCTGTCTGACTCTTGTGATTGTGACCCCATGGACTGTAGCCTGCCAGGCTCCCCTGTCCATGGGATTCTCCAGGCAAGAATCCTGGAGTGGGTTACCATTTCCTTCTCCAGGGGTTCTTCCCAGCCTAAGAATCGAACCTGGGTCTCCTGCATTGCAGGCAGATTCTTTACTGACTGAGCTATGAGGGAAGCTATGAGATAAGCCCTTACCACTCTTATCCCCTCACTACTTTTTGACATGTCAAGAACACTCCATCTCAGGGCATCATATTTCTTCTCTTGGGAGTGTTTCTTCACCTGGAAAGCTCTATGGCTCATTCTCACTTTTTTCACATCTCTTCTCAAAAAATCACCTATATAAAAGAGACTTTCCCAAATCCTACTCACCCCATGCATGCAAATCATTGTTACCATGCTCTGCTCCCCCCCCCGCCAGAGAAAAATTATCACCATCCAACACCTTTATACACAATATTTTATTTTTAATTTATCCTATCCCCCAAGTATGTAATCGTCTTGAGGGCAGAGATTACTTTTGTTTACTGAATATCTCCAGCACTTGGTCCATCATAGGTATAAAATACATATTTGTTGTGTGAATAAATGAATGAATGAATCTAAAAAGTGTGATATGCCTTATGCAGTGTGTGGTGGGAGATACTTATCAATCTATTTGATTTTCTTCCTTGGCAATTTATGCGTCCTAAGAATCATTTCTTCACTATTTGAATAAATAAGCTGTTACTATCTCAATTTCAGCACAAGAGAGACATATGACAAGTTTTTTGACCTTTTTGAGGTTGTGTCCTCAACTGTAATATGGGAATAATAACAGTTATCTTGCAGATTTCAGTGAGGAGATAATACCTAAAAGATACTAATTTAGAGTTTTATGGAAATGTCGGGCTAATATACAGCTGTTCATCATGGAGAACATTTGTGACCATGACGGAAGAGGCGCCCAGACCAACCTATTTGTATTATGATAACAGCCCCACCTTCCCACTGCTTTCCCAAACCTGACACCTATGGAATTTCTTCAATTATGCTTGCTTTTCATTCAGATGATGGGAGCAACCTGAGATAAATTGCCTTCACCCTAACCTAGGTGTGTGAATAACCAACCACTATTATTTATTCATACCAATGCCTCCCTTCATTGACATTGAATAATTGAGTGTTGATTGTATTTAGGAAGATCAACAATCCCATAATACAGTTCACTTTTCAAAATAGAATTCACAACCTTCAAAAGAATAAAGAAGAATTAATGCATTTCAAAACAATGCAAGTACAAAATTTTTATCTACATTGAAAATTGGTAATGATATTGATAAAAATTATAGATTAAAGATAAATACTGATAGAAAACTAAGAAAGAGTTTTGATGTATGTAGTTGCTTATTTTGTTATAAATATTAGATACTAGAGATTAAAGTATTAAAATCTTAGTATGTATTATGGTTAGTTTTTAAATTTTTAAAATTTGTTAATAAACAAAAAATTTATTGTATCTGTTGGGCTACATTAGCATCATATTAACTTCTTCTAACCTTCAGAAATTAGGGAAAAGTAGCAATTTTACTCATCACTTCGCTTTAAAATCAACCAATTAATCATTCATTGCCCATGGCACTAATAAGTTGTTAGTCTTGTGGGGACTCATTATAAGGAGCAATATGTAGACAGGTTCATTTAGGTAATCTTTTCTGAATGTTGATGAGGTTATTTGTAGATGATACATGCATGTTAGGATCAATTATAACAAATTACTGAAGGTTTTCTTTCTCCTTTTTTAAAAAAGCAGAAAGGACAGAGACTTTCTAAATCAACTAACAATTACAGTTTTGAGATATCTTTGAGGTTTCTTTAAAGTGAATGAATGGAGCAATTTTCTAGTGAAACCCAGTTTTTGTATCTTAATCTATTAACCTGAGCAGCTCACAAAATTCTAATGATTGTGTACACACATTCTGAATCAGGTGTTGTGAGATGCGTATTTGGAAGGTTTTAACTGTAGAAGACTTTGAAGCCAACCAATACAGGTAATCAGTAGAGACACTGCTTTACTATTTTTCTCTTTTTCTACACACACACACACACACACACACATTTATTTTTATTATCTTAATTCATTTCACTTTTAAATTCTCTTTGCCACTTATGACTCAGATTTAGGTTGTATCCATGTGAGGTTAAATAATTTAACATTTTTATAGACTCAGGTACTCCATTCTTAAAAACAAGTTATTGGACTAATTTATTTCACTGAAGTGACCTTCCAGTTTCATTAAGTTAATGGAATTAACTAGTGGCTTTGGTTGATGAATACAAGGTAAGTAGTTCAATATAAAGATATAGAGAAACCTTATTGTAGTTTAAATAGTTTTAGCACTTGGGAGTTATTTTTTACTAATTGCCAGCTCTTTGTCAATCCGTTTGCACATGTGAATATAGAAAAATGCATCCTTAAGGTAAAAATCACATTTAATGTAGACACTTTTATTTTAAGAAGCCTATAAAGGGATTTAAAATATCCATCCAAAGGTCTTACAAGTTAAACTTACTGTATACTTCAGGAATTGTTTTGAAGACAACTTGATTTAAACCATACCATTACTCTAGCAAAACACCGAGACTAACATTTAATGCATTGTTACTAACAATTTAAACTCACTAACAAGCATTTAAATGTGAATTCATTAGTAGTAATGGCCTAGACTTGTCCTTGAATGCTCACATGTTGCTTCCTTTGAGGTCAGTGGGATATATGCTAGAAGGATTAAGCAACTGATAAAAGGATTTATTTTTTCTGTATAGCATACTCATACTTATGGAATAGAACTTCTTAGAAAATATGTTGCAAATATAAACAATATAAGCTAGATCTGATTTTCACAGCCAAACCTGGTATGATTGATGGTTTTGCTCATTACCAATGACCTGCTCATATTCTTACCTGTCCACACCAAAAACCCAAAAGGCAAAGAATGCTTTGTAACTGTCAAAAATATGAAAAAACTGTCATAAGAACATGAAATCAGCTGTGAAGCAAAAGTCGTGGTTCAGTCGTGTTCAAAGACAATATATAAATTGCAAATGTCCAAATTATAAGCACTCCACTAATGCATGTGCCCAGCGAACTGATACCTCACTCATAAGCTTTAAATCAAGCATTACTTAAGTCAAGTATAATTGATAGTCCCATCTAATATAACTATTTATTAAGTATGTTTAAATAGGACATTCTAGTACCCAATCATGTAAAAAAAAATTAACTTACAGTTTACTTTTATTGCAACCAGTTAGATAGTGAATGTGTACTTCCACATAAGTTATTGAAGTCAGGAATTTCACTTCTTTTTAAACTGTCTTCTTATTTTGTTCCATTTTTAAATCTGTTGTTCTCCTACATTACTTTATAAGCTCAAAAGGCCTTCAACCAGTAGTTTGTGTTTTTTGCACATGGAAAGAGACAGGTAGCTTGAGCTGTTCTCCCTCTTTCTATTTGCTGATGCTCTCGCCGCCCCCTCCGCCAACCCGGGCCCAGCCAAACTGACCAGCTCATTTTCACCTGATTGGCTCCTCCTGCTTTTCTATCTGCCACTTCCTCTTCTATCTTCCTGACCATCAATCCCAATTCATGTCAGACTTCTCATTCACAGTGCAGTGGAAATACATGTGTTTTGTGGAGCCTCCCCTGATCACTGCATCTGGAAGTATTTATCCCTTTCTCTTAAGTTTTTATTGCTCTGTTAGTCAGGAAAACAATCCATTCCATTTATTTTGCCAGAGAGAATTTAATTAAGAATTTGTTTAAACAGGTATAGGAGGGCAAAAGGAGAAGGGAACCCTGACTTTACAATGAGACAGTAATTGTAGGAAGAAGATAACACCCCTAGAGCTGGGAGAACCTAGCCCTGGAGGTTATGGTTATGAGAACCCACAATTTTAGAGGAAGTCCCCCTGGGGCTGGGTCCCACATCTTCCTGAGGGGACGTGTTCTGCCACTGCTGGTGCCTCAGAAACTCAGAGGAACTCCCCCCACAGAATGAGGACTGGATTCTGAGAATGAGGTATCACAGCTGGCTTCACAGATTGAGAAGAAAAATGGAAGATGGAACAAATTAATGCTCTGAGTCAACTGCTGAGATGATGTTGATAGGTGTCCTCAGTCGCTCAGCTGTGTCTGTGTCCGATTCTGTGACCGCATGGACTGTAGCCCAGCAGGCTCCTCTGTCCATGGGATTCTCCAGGCAAGAATACTAGAGTGGTTTGCCATGCCCTCCTGCAGGGCATCTTCCCAACCCAGGGAACGAACCCAGGTATCCTGCATTGAAGGTGGATTCTTTACTATCTGAGCCACCAGGGAAGCCCATGTCGATGTTGATAGGAAAAGGAAGGAAAAGGGTAAAGTGGCATCTCTCTTCTCCCTTCTTCAATCGTCTACTCCTTTGATTAAAGAAAACTAACAGAGAGCCAGCTGGCAAAGGAGAAGCTAACTTCAGCATAACAATATAGAGCAGAAGGGCAGATATGAAACTGAGAGATAGTAACTAAGTAACCAGCACTTTAGCATTTTAATTATACCTCTTTCAAATACTTAGCATTAGCATTCCTTCTAATATAGTGTTCTGTATTATCTTATCTCCTTTCAGTATCTAAGGATCTTTGAGATGGTATGATTCATATCTTGATCTTTCAGATTTCAATTAATAGTGTTGGATAAGTGAATTCTCCCAAATCAAAGCCTTTTCCTTTTCAATTCTAAGTACTGAATGTTTCTTTATAAAGGAAGATCATAGAAAATTAGTTTTTCTTTTCTTTGACACTTCAAATAATTTTTCTAGGATTTTATTGAGTATTCATATGATAATACATATATCCAAACAAAAGCAGACAAGAGTCTTCTTTTTATAATTAATCTTTTAGTAGTCTATATATAAATTATGCAAATATTGCTTCAATTTCACAAAAGATGTATTGTTTCTCAGTTCAACCTTGCCCCGTTCTCCTGTCTCTACTAAGAGAGAGAGCAGAACCCAAGAAAGAGATACTGATAATATTGCCAAAGCTGAGCCAGATGAAGAAGGAGCTGTTAGGATAGGGCGTTAAAAAGTTGGAGAAGAAACTGGGGTTCAAGGTGAAGATCTTTATGCTACTGTCATCCAGAAATGATTTATTGGTGAAAGTGAAAGTCAGTCACACAGTGAGTGAGACTCTTTGTGATCCTATGGACTGTAGCCGACCTGGCTCCTCTGTTCATGGAATGCTGTAGGCAAGAGTACTGGAGTGGGTTGCCATTTCTTCCTCAAGTTTACATATGCATTGCCTGACTCTCCAAGTACTGTACAGTGAGCTCACAAGGGTGCATCAGCTGAACTCTGTTACTATAAATGGTCTGTATTTAACTTGACAGGAAATGGGAACTCTGCTGTTGACCCACAAATCCCTATCTACTTTTACAAAATAAACATACACAGACTCAAACCTATGGATCGTTACGTGTTATACTTCAGAGATTCAGAAAGGCTTCTTAATGCATAGAAAGACTTTACAATGAGATCTTTCCTCATCAACTAAAGAAGTGTTGCATAAAATTCTACATAAAACTCTAGAGGTCCTGATGTTATTCTGAGAGGTATGAAATCAGCCTTATAACTTCTTGTCAAAATTTTATTCACTCAAAAGGAAACCATTTGTTCCAGTGTAACAGTTTTATGTATGGTATGTCAGGTTCTGACCTACAAAACAATGGCAAACTAGGAATTGATTGTTCATCTTGCAAATTATTGACTCTACAATTACTTTTATTAATGGAACCTCATCACATATACAAAAAGCAATTCCATTTATCACAATTGGATTTGCACACAATTTTTCAGATAATGATTTTTTTTGTGAGTTGATCTCTATAGCAGGAGGCACAGTCATACAGTTAAATCCGATGAGAGTTAGACCTTGTTAATGATATACTCAATATTCTTTTTTTGAAGAAAATAGGGAAATATTATTCTCCATATACTTGTTGAGTCAGAATTGCATCTTCTAGAACTGTTTCTGTAACTGTTGTTCACAAATACTATCCATAGCTGAAGATCAAGTTATAATTAATGTTAGTATGCTGTGAAGTGTCAGCAAAATCACTGTTTAGTATCTGATTGCTTAAAGAAGCAGTGTAGCATAACAGTAAAAAAGCAGAGGATTTGTGTTAAAATACAGCTTCCTTCACTTACTAGCATGTGATCTTAGCAAATTATTTCATTTATTCGAACCTCTCAATGTTTCTTAAGTTTGTTACGCAGATTTAAAAAATTTAGGAGCTCAGGTATTTAGCACATAACTTCAATACAGGGTGGCTATAATGAATACACTGCTATTGTCAAATTTAACCATTTTTTATCCATCTTCATTATGTATTTATGCATGAACAACTTATAAGATATTCATTTCAGGAGTGCATTTAAATATAAATCCTCTTGTATTTCATAATCATTTTCAATATTATTAAGCTCTCCTCACCTGAAACCTTAACGTCCTGGTCAAATAGCTCATTTAAAAAAAAAATGTGCACTAGTATTGGCTAGGGTTTCCCACATGGCTCAGTGGTAAAGAATCATCTGCCAATGCAGGAGTCGCTAAATTGTGTCTGACTCTTGGCCACCACATGAACTGCAGCAGGCCAGGCTTCCCTGTCCTCCACTCTCTCCCGGAATTTGCTCAAACTCATGTCCGTTGAGTTGGTGATGCCATCCAACCATCTCATCCTCTGTTGTCCCCTTTTCCTCTTGCCCTCAATCTTTCCCTGTATCATAGTCTTTTCCAGTGAGTCAGCTCTTTGCATCAGGTGGCCAAGGACTGGAGCTTCAGCTTCAACATCAGTTCTTCCAATGAACATTCAGTATTGATTTTATGTTGGGTTGACTGGTTTGATCTCCTTGCAGTCCAAGGGACTCTCAAGAGTCTTCTCCAGCACCACAGTTCGAAAGCATCAATTCTTTGGCGCTCAGCCTTCTTTATGGTCCAACTCTAATATCCATACATGACTACTGGAAAAACTATAGCTTTGACTATTAGGCTTCTTTCAAAGATAATATGTTAAATCAGCAATTTCTTATAGTTTTTCTCCTTGTATCATCTGGAGAATTTTTACAGTTCTTAACTTCATTTCAATTCAGTAGATTTCCCCTAAAAATCATCACTACACTAAACCATCTGCTAGAATGAAGTTACATATACAGACTGTATTCATTCACTCTACAAACAGGTGGATATGATGTGGGAAAACATCATTATAGTGAGTCTAAATTTTCTTATATTTGTTATATGGGTAAGACATGTGGAATCTGAGGTAAATAAATAAAAGCTGAAGAACCAAAATGACACTTTGTTTTCTGTGATAGCACTCTGCCATAGATAGATCATGACTTCCAAAGATTCCTACATCCTAATTTTGGATGTTGTGGATATGATACTTTATGTCACAAAAGAGACTGCAGATGTCATTAAAATTAAGGATATTATGAATCATCCAGGGAGTCCCAACATAATCACATGAGCTTTTAGAAGCAGAGTACTTTCTCTGGCTGGAAGAAGAAGCAATGCCACAAAAGAGGAAGACTGAGAGATTAGAAGCTTGAGACAGATTGGACAAGCTGTTGCTAGTCTTTAAAGGGAGGGGCCAACATGACAAGGAACACAGTGGCCTTAAGAAGCTCAGAGTGACTCTTGGCTAACAGCTATCAAGGCAAGAGGGACCTCAGCCCTTCTACAAGGAACTGATATCTGCTCATAACCTGGATGAGCTTGGAAATAGATTCTTCTCCAGAATTATACCTCACCTAGACTTCTAACCTTAGGGAACTGAGATAATAAATTTCTATTATTTTAAACCACTAACTTTATGGTAATTTGTTAAAGTAGCAATAGAAAATTAGTATATTTATTTACCCAGTTGTCTTTCATATGAAAAATGTTACTTCTGTTAATAAAGCAATCAGATAAAATAAAGCTTTTTTAAATACTAAAATCTATTCTTATGTACTTGGAGTTTTACCCTCAAGCCTGATTCATTACTTCATATTTATTTAAAATAGTTTCTAAAATCCTTATGTGATTGAAGTTAATGTAATATTTATGCAATCAGAGTTAATGTTAAGACATGTAATGACTTTATCAGGTAAGCCATGAATATAAATTACAAATTATCATAATTATTTAAGATCATAATATTTTCTTGGTGAAAATATTTTTTCAAAAGTAATGGTTGGTCTTATTAATTTTGCAAGTATACTTTCACAATGGATTTATTAACAATAGTTCTTTATAATAAATAAGTAATAATAGCCATTTAAGAATAAAAATAATTCCAACATAGGTAGAAAATCCTTGTTTAAATGGTTTAGCCTTCCATTTATGCATAATACAAGTTAGCAGAGTATGTAGTATTTAACAAATATTGCCATTTCAGCAACCCCAATTCTAAGAATCTATTTTAATGAAATACTTCTAAATATGAAAAAGTTATACATAAGGATATTCATTACAGTGTCATTTATGATAACAAAAATACTTAAGTGAACTAGGTGATAGGGAAATGGTTACCCAAATTCTGGGATATAAATGCAATGAAAAATGATGCACTTATATAAAAGATAGTTATGAGTATACAGAAACTCATAAGATTATGGTTTTAAGTGAAAATATAAAAAACTCATGTTATTAAGATTATAATTAAAACTTTTAATATTTGCAAAGGAAGAGAATATGTACACATATTAATAGTTTTATGAATAATGGAATTATGGTAGCTCTTTCATTTGTATTTTCAAACAATTTATGGTTCCATAATTTGTGCAATTTTATTTACATGTGTTAAAAATAAACATCATACTTATTTCTTGAACCCTATGAGTCTGATTGAAGCCTTCTCATATAATTCCATAGCTTGATGGAGTCTGAGCTTGAATAGGAATGAGTATTGCATATCCTTGTAATAAAGTATCAAAAAAAATTCTTGAAAATGAAGGAGAGAAAAACTGACCCTTGACACTTTGCTCATAGAAATCAGTAGGAGAGCCATTCTCTCCAGTTCACCTTCCCCAGTCCAGGTCCAGGCTACAGCACCAGACATCTTGTCTTCCTTCAGTCCATTTCTCACATCCTAGTGCAGTCAGAATGATGGATTTCAGTAGGAAATCTACCCACATTACCTTGCTTAAATTTTCTAATAGCTCTTCTTAGCTCTGAGGTTAAAGGATAAAATTCTTTACTCTGCTAACAAGGTTGAGCGTGGCCTGCCCACACCAGACTTCCTAGCTGCTTCCCAAGCCCTCACATTCTCACACTCTTCTCTTTGGCTGCATCATCCTTCAGACATTGTCACATACACCGCGGTGTATGGTGTATTGTTACTCAGGCTCTTCCTTCTGCACCACTTTGTAATCTGTTTGTGACATTAATACCAAGTTATCCTTCAGATATCAGCTCTAACATGTGCATGACACCTCAGAATCTATTGCTGTTGTATATGCCCTTATCTAAGGCTCATTTCTATGGAGTGCTTATTTAATCAGTTTATAATTATACTTTCATTTTTTAAATGATTTGATTACCTATCTCCATTAACATATTGGAATCATTAGGAAGATTAGGTCTGTTCTTGTTACTTTGCTACTTTGGTGCTAAGAACAGTGACATATAATAGGTGCTCAATAAATATTTTTTCAGTGAATAAATGAGTGAGTGAGTGAGTAATGGGAAGTGGTATTATAAATTAGTTCACAAGTAAAATAAAAGGCACCTTTAAATAAAGATCAAATTACTAGTACAGTATGGGAAATGAAGGTGCCAATGGGCTTCAAGAATTATAGTTTCATTGGCAAAGAGCATTAATGCATAAATGAGTCCATCAATCTGGCTTAGTCTAATTCATTAAACATTTGAATCAACAGGTTAAGTCTTCATGTTCTTTTTCAAATAAATCAAAATAAACCTTTTGATTCCAAGTTGGCTTTTGAAGTGATTAGGTTTACAGGAAAAAATGTGATGGCAATAAAACATGAATTTGCTGGCTCGTTGTCAGTTGTGCTCATGTAAATCAGTAAATTAATATTCTGATCTTATATACAATTTTTCATATGTGACCCTGGCCCAAGGAAGTAGGGCTCTTTCAATGTGAGGACATTATTAAGTTTTGGGATTGCTAGATTTCACTCTAATTCTGAACTGGGAAAAGTCTACCTAACAAAGTTACCATATAATTTTTTATTGGATATGGTCAACCAGCCTTTCCCAAACCATGTTTGGCCATTTATAATATATTTTAATTTAATATGCCAGTATCCATTGACTTCTGCACAAGATGAGGAAAAAAACATGTATGTCTATGTATGTGAAAATAGAAATATTCATTTAACAAACACTTCCTAAAGGTGATAGAGAGATGAAGAGAGTTCTTGCCTTCAGAAAGTTAGAGGCAATGAACATGAATCACTGAAATAAAAGAAAATGCAGTAAAAATCAACTATGACAGTGTATGTGCTCAAGAAAGCATATTCTGAAAAAATAATAGAGAATATATAATTTCTGAATGAAGAAGTGTGGTAGTAACTAGATTATGTGACAAAGATGAAGCTAAAGTTATTTTATTTTACTGGACAAATGATGAACTAAACCAACTACACATTTAATTTTTTATTGGTGATAAAATGCTAGCAAATGAAGGAAAGATGAAAATGTAGAATTTAGAGCATTCTTTTTTAAAAAGCAGAAGGATGAGAGAGAGAAAGAGTTTGGATATGTATACTAGATAAGATAACTGTAAATGCTATTACAAATAATCTCCAGTTTTTAATGGATGAACATTATAGAAGTTTATTTGGCCCTCACATGTCAAGGTGGGTGGCTTTCCTCCATGTGGTGATTGAGGAACTCATGTTCCATCCATCATTTAATTTTACCATCCTCTTCTGCATTAGGGTTGCTGAAGAGAAAAGAGAATGGAGAAGGTATGCCCACGTCGTGAATACTCTGTCCATATTCCGTTAGTAGAATCTAGTCATAGAATCAAGCTTGGATGCAAGGGAGAATGAGTGGGAGACGTAATCTGCAGATGACACTGTAAAAAGAGGGTGACTAAATGACAGCAGTTTTCTGCCAGTTGAGCTCTGTGAAATTTACACTGATGCACATGGAAGGAAAACTTATAACTCAACACCCTCACTTACAGAATACTATAGAATATATAGAACGCGTATAGCATATTAGTCAGTGAAAGGAAAATAAATATACATTCTAATGTAAAAAACTGCACCCCAAAATGTGCAATTTTCAGCTTCTAGAAATCATGAAACCTAACAGCTTTACTCTTAGGGTACAATATAAGATGGTCAATTTCAGGAAATCATTTCTAGGGTTATATTCCAAATGTTGCCTTTAATTTGCCCCTGTAATTATGAATTAGAGAATGACAGAATGATTACTAAAGCAATTGAGCATGCCTCTTTTACCATATCATATTTATTTTATAAGCATGATTAGATAATCTTAAACTTGTAGAATATCTTTATCCTCCTTGGACTTTCAAAAATTTTAATGCATTGTTTTTTATTAAATAGTGTAAGTATTTAGACACTGAGTCACATGCAACAAAGGAATAGGTAAAACTAAATTTTTAAATATATTTAATTAGTGTTTTGCAACATTGATTTCCCAGTATCTAAATTGAGCATAATAACATATACCTCAGGTACCTCATAGGACTGTTACGAGATTCAAATGAAAAGAACATTAAAAGATTAAAAGTACTTTATAAATACGGTATCTAGCTCTACCTGTTTATGTGTGTGTAGGCATATAGATTGTTTATGTATGCACACATACACATATAGGCACAGCTAAAATGTAATGGGGGATTAGAACAGCAGAATAACCAATTACTTCCAATTAAGTAAATTAGAAGAAAGGCCTATTTTCTTAGATGCATCTTGATATCCCTCTGCCCTGTATCATCAACCAATTAGCCGCCTGAAGGCAAATATCGCACCCAACAGACTCTTGGGGTGCCACCCACCTCTATTATTCTATGAAAAAGTAAAATCATAATGATATGGAATTACATTTCACACACAGAGTTACAATTCACCCTTTCCAATCTCAGCTTCCACTTTGATTTTTCTTTTCTTTTTTTTTTCCAGCTTTCCTTCTGGGACTCCACCTGTCACTCTTCCTAATCTCTCTCTTCTGTAGCTCTATTTGCCCTTCTTGTTCTCAGCCTGTTGTTAGGAAGTGAAATTATTTTCTGCTGTAGTCCTTTGTGTTGGCTTGCACTTGGACTTTTCTGAAAAGGTCTTGTGTAAGCACTATTCAAAAATCCAAGTTAATCTACCCAGTTGAACACAGGGTTCAGAATTAGAACAGAATGCACAGACTGACTCCTCCACCCAGGATTTATGGCATGACCATGAGTGAATCACTTAATCTCATCAGGCTTAGGCTAAGGGAATTACCTTAGTTACTTGCTCCAGGATAGAGAAATTGAAAGATCAATGGGATAAAATATGTAAAGTGGTTTTTGGAAAGAAGCAGAAGGGTAAACAAGAATTCTTTGCATCCTCTCCTGCAATGAATTGCTCTGATGTATTTTGTTATGATTGCCTTGTAGGTGGTTCACTTTCAGATACTGCTGCAAATAGTAGGAAAAGTGGTTGTTCAGTGTAAGTTAGAATAACAGTACTAAAAATCACCCCTGCTGGACCAGAGAGGGTAAATAAAAGTCATGAATATTCAGGTTCTCTATGTTCTAAATCCTAGTTTGATAGAACTGCTTTGTAAGGTTAGAAAAATCATGTTGTGATAGGTCTCAAGTTCTGTGTCTCTAAAATCTGATAAATTTAGTGCTGGTTTCATAAATAATAAAACAAATCTCTATAAAGTGCTCTTTTATGGAAATACTAAATAATAAAGGGACTCCTTGTATTCTGCTATTTTCAGTAATGATTCTTGGCTTCAATACTTAGATATACATGTCTTTTTTTATTTTTATTCTGAATTCATACTGTTTTTCAATAGGCTGTGCCTAAATTGGAGCAACTAGAGATAGAAAAACCCCAGATCCTATATAGGTGAATCATTCAGATGAGGAGGAAAAAAGAGTCTCCAATACATTAGATTCTGGAGTACCAGGAAATGCCTTTTAAATGCAGGCTTTTGTATATCAGTTCAGTTCAGTTGCTCAGTTGTGTCTGACTCTTTGCAACCCCATGGACCACAGCACCCTAGGCCTCCCTGTCCATCAACAACTTCCGGAGTTTACCCAAACTCCTGTCCATCGAGTAGGTGATGCCATCCAGTCATCTCATCCTCTATTGTCCCCTTCTCCTGCCTTCAATCTTTCCCAGCATAGGGGTCTTTTCCAATGAGTCATCTCTTCACATCAGGTGGCCAAAGTATAGGAGTTTCAGCTTCAACATCAGTCCTTCCAATGAACACTCAGGATTGGTCTCCTTTAGGATGGACTGGTTGGGTCTCCTTGCAGTTCAAGTGACTCTCAAGTGTCTTTTCCAACACCACAGTTCAAAAGCATCAATTTTTCGCCGCTCAGCTTTCTTCACAGTCCAACTCTCACATCCATACATGACCACTGGAAAAACCATAGCTTTGACTAGACAGACTTTTGTTGGCAAAGTAATGTCTCTGCTTTTTAATATGCTGTCGAGATTGGTCATAACTTTTCATCCAATGAGAAAGCGTCTTTTAATTTCATGGCTGCAGTCACAATCTGCAGTGATTTTGAAGCCCAAGGAAATAAATTCTCTCACTATTTCCATTGTTTCCCCATCTATTTGCCATGAAGTGATGGCACCTGATGCCATGATCTTAGATTTCTGAATGTTGAGCTTTAAGCCAACTTTTTCACTCTCCTCTTTCACTTTCATCAAGAGACTGTTTAGTTGTTCTTCATTTTCTGCATAAGGGTGGTATCATCTGCTTATCTGAGGTTATTGATATTTCTCCCAGCAATCTTGATTCCAGCTTGTGCTTCATCCAGCCCAGCATTTCTCATGATGTACTCTGCATACAAGTTAAATAAGCAGGGTGACAATATACAGCTTTGACGTACTCCTTTCCTGATTTGGAACCAGTCTCTTGTTCCATGTCCAGTTCTAACTTTTGCTTCCTGACCTGCATACAGATTTCTCTAGAGGCAGGTCAGGTGGTCTGGTATTCCCATCTCTTTCAGAATTTTCCACAGTTTTTTGTGATCCACACCATCAAAGGCTTTGGCATAGTCAATAAAGGAGAAATAGATGTTTCTCTGGAACTCTCTTGCTTTTTGTATCCAGCAGATGTTGGCAATTTGATCTCTGGTTCCTCTGCTTTTTCTAAATCCAGCCTGACATCTGGAAGTTCATGGTTTGCATATTGCTGAAGCCTGGCTTGGAGAATTTTGAGCATTACTTTACTAGCATGTGAGATGAGTGCAATTGTGCGGTAGTTTGAACATTCTTTGGCATTGCCTTTCTTTGGGATTGGAATGAAAACTGACCCTTTCCAGTCCTGTAGCCACTGCTGAGTTTTCCAAATTTGCTGGCATATCGAATGCAGCTTTCACAGCATCATCTTTTATGGATTTGAAATAGCTCAACTGGAATTCCATCACCTGCACTAGCTTTGTTCATAATGATGCTTCCTAAGGCCTACTTGACTTCACATTCCAGGATGTCTGACTCTATATGAGTGATCACACCATCGTGATTATCTGGGTTGTGAAGATCTTTTTTGTATAGTTCTTCTGTGTGTTCTTGCCACCTCTTCTTAATATCTTCTGCTTCTGTTAGGTCCCTACCATTTCTGTCCTTTACTGAGCCCATCTTTGCATGAAATGTTCCCTTGGTATCTCTAATTTTCTTGAAGAGGTCTCTAGTCTTTCCCATTCTATTATTTTCCTCTATTTCTTTGCACTGATCACTGAGGAAGTCTTTCTTATCTCTCCTTGCTATTCTTCGGAACTCTGCATTCAAATGGGTATATCTTTCCTTTTCTCCTTTGCTTTTTGCTTCCCTTCTTTTCACAGCTATTTGTAAGGCCTCCTCAAACAGCCATTTTGCTTTTTTGCATTTCTTTTTCTTGGGGATAGTCTTGATCCCTGTCTCCTGTACAATGTCATGAACCTCCATCCATAGTTCATGAGGCACTCTGTCAATCAGATCTAGTCCCTTAAATCTATTTCTCACTTCCACTGTATAGTCATAAGGGATTTGATTTAGGTCTTACCTGAATGGTCTAGTGGTTTTCCCCACTTTCTTCAATTTAAGTCTGAATTTGGCAATAAGGTGTTCATTATCTGAGCCACAGTCAGCTCCCGGTCTTGTTTTTGCTGACTGTATAAATGGATTTAAAACACAAAGCCAACATAAAAATAAATGAAAAAAAATAAAAAAAACACAAAGCCACATGTAAAGCTGAGGGAAGCCAAATAGTCCCTACCCTAAATCGGCAAGGCTTAGAGTCATGGTGTTTCAAACCATCAGCTAGAGCTGACACATTTTCACAAATTACTATATTAGACTGGACCATAAAAAATAATATATTGTCAGGGACAATTCAATGGGTGGAGAACAACCCTGATTGCCAGGAACACTTGTAAATGTTGCAACAGATACACAGTTCCAGTTTACTGCTGTCTGTTCCCCCCTCTTCATCAGCTAGGTTGGTAGGATCATAAACCTAATCACTGATGTTAATTCACTTTGCCTGCCTGCAGAGCTGCATTTTTCTAAGACTTGACACAGGAAGTGATTTGAGTGTGTATGGATTTCACCAATCTGCCTGTCTAATCAGGAATCCTATGGTGTAAACTGTAACTTTAAAGTTTCCTTGAATCATCATTTTCAGCACTTACTTCTTTAAAGGCACCAATTTATTGTGTGCTTCCTAATATAATACTGGTTTTTAAATTCTTACATTAGGCTTCCCAGGAGGCACAGTGATAAAGAACTTGCCTGCCAATGCAAGAGATGTTAAGAGATGTGGGTTCAACCCCTAGGTCAGGAAGAGGGAGGAGGGGGACATCGAAGAGGACATGGCAACCCATTCCAGTATTCTTACCTGGAGACTCCCATGGACAGAGGACCTGGTAGGTTCCAGTCCATGGGGTCGCAAAGAGTCAGACGTGACCGAGACAATTTAGCACAGTAGTTAAGTATAACTCTTACCATAGTTAACCAGATTGGTGAATTATTCCTATATGTAAATTTGAGCTGCCTAGAGCACTAGATATATAAAAAAACAATGTAGGTCTAGTCCCTAGCTTTCATTCAGGGTCTCCTCAAATGCCCCATCTTCCACAGAGTCTTCCCTGGTTCATACAGGGGGAAGAAATAGCTAGCCTGGAATTACCATAGTTCTCCTATGAAGCAAATGACTTCCCATCTCATTTTACAGGTATGTGTACATCTCTTCTACTAGTCTATAAAGTTCTAAAGGCTCAAGACTATGGTTTATTAATTCTTTAGAGAAAACAGAATGTTGCTTCCTACTGCCTATAGGATAACCACCAAACCTTTACTGTAGCTTATAAGTAGAGTGGCCATAGCATACATCTCATCTTTTTAAGTGAAAGGAGGCATTGCTACAAATTACTTCTGCGATAATAAGTATAAACTGCTATCGTTCTGAGAAAACTGGGGTGTATATCTGCTGGACTTCCATGAGTTCTTCATGATTTGGATGGACATTGCCTTGATTTCCAGACTGATCCTCCGTCATGCTCTCACATCCACTCTGAACGCCAGCCATGCTAAATTATGTCCAGCACGCGACAGCTGCAGTGTTCTCTCTCCTGCCTAAACCTCTGCAGAAGACTCAGCTGAAATGGCAGTTCTCCATAATCTTTTCTCAAATCTCAGAAAGCGCATCAGCCTTGTAGGACTGTGTGCAGATTCTGATCATCTTTTTTTTTTTAATACTCTAAAATAGTTTTGATTTATTTTAAGTACATCATTAATTATATGTTTAGAGAATGATTTCTTTTTAAAAATCAATTATAATCCAAGCTGGGCCCAAATAATTACATTCTGGTCTGAACATAAAACTAGAACATAAAATCACATGGCATCAAATCTGACTTTGAATTTTATATTTCTTAAGTGACGAATGCATGACCTTTATACCCTGACTCACCTATAATGTTTAATACATTGTTAAAAGATAAGCAGTGAAATATTGGGTTAGCCAAAGTTTGTTTGGATTTTTCCCTACAATCATAAAGAAAAACCCAAATGAACTTTTTGGCCAACTGAATACTTGTAGATGGTCACCATCTGCCCTTTAAATTGAAACCCTAACATTTCAGTTGTGGTAAACTGTGTTTGTTATTGTGTTATTGTGTTACTATCTATATTAGATATTAACTTTGGTTAACAAAAGCTATGGTCTTTAACACTGCGTGCTCAGTCGCTCCGTCGTGTCTGACTCTTTGGGACTCCACGACCTGTAACCTGCCAGCCTCCTTTGTCCTTGGAGTTTTCCAGGCAATACTGGAATGGTTTGCCATTTCCTACTCCAGGCAATCTTATCAACCCAGCGGTAGAACCCACATCTTTTGTGTCTCCTGCACTGATAGGCGGATTCTTTAACAACTGCGACAACTGGGAAGCCTTTAACATTAACTTCGATGTTACTGCTCTATTATAACTGAGCTTGGTTTCTGCCATTAAAGAGTATTGTGCAGAAATCTAAGGAGACAAAATTTTATATGTGTTTTGAATAATGAAACAGATTTCCAGATATCTTAAAACAAATTAGTCTTACTTTGTTGAGTAAATAAATATTTAAAATGCTAATGACTTTTTCTGGTTAGGTAGTAATCTGTATATGTATGTTTATGTATCTTTACATGGACAAACAGTTAAGATATATAGAGATTATTTTAAGCTGACATGATTTTTACATAAAAATAATCATTTGCCAGATTATATCAATTCAACACTCTGAGACATATCAACAGGAAGCAGGCACTGATATTCTTCATAAGCCAAAAAGAAAAAAGAAAAAGAGATTGTTGTATCAAGAGCTGTGAAATAGAAAAACTATAGAAATTTAATTAGAAAATTGTTGAAAATCAATATTTTTGAAATTATAAAAATTTAAGTGTCAGCTAATGTCTAGAAGGGCAAAGTCCGAGGGAACTAACAAAATGTACTAAAACAATAAGACAGTAGAAGCTGAGAAACAGGAGTTCAGCCTGATAGTAAATAACAAAACATGTAAAAATTACGTTGCTTTTTCAGAGTTTTTGTTTCAGTACCATACTAGCTTTTAAAATATTTTCTAAAATGCTTTTACTTTGAAGCTTAGTCTTCAGGCTTTACTAAATATGAATATAACCTCCATTTATTTAGAAATGTAACTTCATTTTCCATAATTACCATCCTAACTGCTATTCCAGTAGGGCTTTGTTAATTCAAACTAATGACAGGGAGACAATTGCTGAATTTTTGCAAATTACTAAGTATATGAACAAATATAATAAAAGTCATGGGTACTTCATCTGAGGATGTACTTTATTCATTTAGCTTGACAAGTTTAGTATAGCTCTTAATTATTCTGATAATACTGTGCATATGCGTGTGTGCTCAGTCGTGTCCAACTCTGCAACCCCGTGGACTATATATAGCCACCAGACTCCTCTGTCCGTGGTATTCTCCAGGCAAGAATATCGAAGTGGGTTGCCATTTCCTAATCCAGGGGATATTT
Source organism: Cervus canadensis (assembly GCF_019320065.1). Classification (NCBI taxonomy): domain Eukaryota; kingdom Metazoa; phylum Chordata; class Mammalia; order Artiodactyla; family Cervidae; genus Cervus; species Cervus canadensis. Next base: position 80,458,519 of record NC_057388.1, read on the forward strand.
CTGACCCAAGGATCAAACCCATGTCTCTTGTGTCTCCTGCATTGGCAGGTGGATCTTTACCACTGTGCCACCTGGAAAGCCCTCTAATAATGCTGGAACCAGCCAATATCCTGATGAGTATTCCTAAAATATAAGAGATGCTTTCTTGCCAACAAACTGCTTCGGTTTAGCTAGCCTAGGATTTCAAATAATGCTGCTGCTGCTAAGTCGCTTCAGTCGTGTCCGACTCTGTGCGACCCCATAGACGGCAGCCCACCAGGCTCCGCCGTCCCTGGGATCCTCCAGGCAAGAACACTGGAGTGGGTTGCCATTTCCTTCTCCAATGCATGAAAGTGAAGAGTGAAAGTGAAGTCGCTCAGTCGTGTCCGACTCTTCAAGACCCCATGGACTGCAGCCTACCAGTTTCCTCCGTCCATGGGATTTTCCAGGCAAGAGTACTGGAGTGGGTTTCCATTGCCTTCTCCACAAATTATGCTAAGAGATAATAGTATTTTCTTGGGAATGTATTCAACATTAGGATAGCAAAGCTGTTACTTACTAAAACCTGTCTTTGAGAATATCACACTCTAGTATGACTTAGAACTTGCGTTTTTTAAAAAATACCTAACACTTCATTTATTTCTGAACCCTTCTTTGATCATTCTAATTTAATGAGGTATTCTTATAATTTATCTTGAACTATGTTTTAGGCTAAAGGGCATTTATCTTTTGTTACTTACTGTTGGTATTACCATTAGTTTTATAGGATAACTTCCCAGAATTTGGGATACTGCCTAAATATTTCCCTGAATGTTTATCTGCTCTTCTGTACAAAATCAAGCTATCACTTGAAGAAAACCTTAAAATTATATCTATAAACTATGATTTGGGAAATAGGTTTTAAAGTTTAGACATCCAGAATGGGAACTGAGATTTTTAGATTCCAAACCTGAGTCATAAAATGTACCCAGGCATGAAACTTACCCCCTTTGAGTCTCCAGAATTTTAATTAGTTTCTGAATTCTTACCTTACTTTCTGGGAATGTTTTTTTATTTTATTTTTAGGGCACTAGCTTGTATTTGAATGCTATGACTGTTTAGTCTTAAATCAGCATAATAGAAGCTGGTGTAAGTGAAATAAATTCAAAATTCCTGCTTCCAATTCTGAGGGCACAATTAAGAGTCTGGCAGGAAACCCTAGTCTTTTTCCCAGGGGGGCACAAACACACACACTTGGAGAGTTTAAGATTTTGCAAGATTTAAATTGACTTACAAATCTCTCTACACCCTTCATATTAATTTTGCAACATTAACATTATACAGTCTTTACTGACGAATACAAGTAAACACCATGGGCCTTGTGTAATGCCATTTATCCATTCAGTAGTCATTTTCTAAATTAATGAGTGAAAAAATGAAAACCTATCATAAGTGCCCTGTTGACCCATACTACCTCAGCCAAGCCAAACTGAGACTTCTTATGTTCATTTCTGTGCACGCGATCCTGTCTGATTTCTCCTTTAGAAATGTTTTCAGCTTTCCCATGTTAATAACCTCATTATAACATAATTGTGTTTACTGTGTTATTCTAATACTCATAGTCTAGACAAGCATATTTGCTTCCTCTTCTCTGTCCTTTCTACTCTCTTAACAAATGATAATCACCTCTAATAATCCTGGGATTTCCCAAGGTCTCTAAAGCCTTCCCCACAGGAAAATAAAAGTCCCTGCCTTTTTCTTGAGCCAGCACATTCTCACTAGATCATTCTTCTTATCATGCTGACATATGAGTGTAATCTATACATTGTCTTTTATGAATGTTTATGAACAATTCAACCAAGGTACTTTCTGATTCTGATCCATTTCAGAATTCAACTAATCAATATTAATTGCATGTTATAGAAACATGGTAGAGTGTAGAACAAGAAATGGATCCCAACTATGAAATTTATGTGGCTTTGAGGGAAAATAATTCCATTAAACTCTCCTGAAGTTGTCTTTCCATGTACAAAAGAAAGGTTATACTCGAAGGTAAAAATGAAGGATGTAGATGTTACCTTACAATAAAATTTTTAAGGAAGCATCTTGTTCTTTGTTCTGATTGTAGCTAACAAAGAACTCTAAATACAGTGCTCATTACCCCCATGCACCTCCAAAGAAAATAGATTTCAATCATTTTAGAAATTTGACAAAATCAGTATCATATTTTGATTTTTTTCAACTTTTGAAAATATCATGTGTCCAATAAACCAATAAAATAAATGACTTAGAAATGAAACATTGTAGAGGGGAAATATTTAATTAAATCCTTAAACATCAAGTTTTGATAATTATCTTTATAGAAAATGGATATTTAAATTGATAATTGTCCTGCTTCTTGGCTTTTAAATGCCACCATATTCATGCTGTACATGCTGGTGCTTCTTAATTTTTCTTTTTTGGAAAAAATTTTTCCAAATTGTTGAAAATTTTTTTAATTTAAATTTTCTTAAATTTTTTTTCGCTTCTTTTTTTTCAAAATAGGGATCTAATTTTTTTCAGTCTTCCTATTTCTATTGACATCTTATTGACTCTCAGAAGGACAATAAGCTGAACCCCCAGATAACCCTCCAGAAGCAATTTTGAGAAGGTAACATCTATTTTGTATACCTAAGAGCACATAAATAGTTGACTTTTATTCAATAATAACAGCAACAGACCATTTTCACTTTCGTAACCAATAGAGCCCGTGCTGATATAATGAAGTACATCAGATTCATTGAGTAATTATGATGGCACTTTATCAGCTCTGAAGAAGGTGCTGGCAGAGGAGTCCTGTCAATATATTTACCCTGATATACATTGTTATGCCGTATGCAATAAATTCTCTATTTTATAGTCTTCTGGGAACTGAGGGAAATGATTCAATTAGCAAGAACACGTGAACTGGGGGAAATTAAATCAACTTTAATAAAAACATCTATAAAACATGTTGCAAGCAAAGTATAGTAGTCATTAGGGGCCTCATTCCTGGAAATCAATAAAACATTTCATGGGTCATATTTTTATAACTTCTTCTTGCATGTTAGTTGGACTCGGCTCAAGGGCATCCTGAAAATTGCCAAAAACCTGAAGGCTCCTGACTTCAGGGACCCTGCATCTCTAAAGAGGTTGCTGGGTATGCATTCGCCCTATGCATGGAGCTAAGCCTGAGAGAGCGCCACAGCAAGTGATCTGTGAATTTAACTTAACGTCAGCTGGAAACTCTTGCAAGGAAAGTGAAATTCATGAGGTTTTTTGTTTTTCCCTCAAAACTCAAGGATTCCTTGACCAGAAATGGTTTTCATCTATTTTTACCTATTCAGATCCTACTCCTCTTTCATGATTGTGAGAGTGTCCGTGCTTTCTGTGGCCTGCTTATACATTTATATATTTTTGCAACTTTTCTAAAATACCTGTGTATTTGTAATTGCCATTACAAAATAAATAAAATAAAGCACATTTGGAAGATAGCAAAAATTCAAATATGTACATGTCTTCTTCACTGCTTCCTGCTTCCCCCATCTCCATTTTCAACTACTAGCCTCTCTGGTAATTGCTGTTTTCAGCCTAGTATGTATTCTTCTAGAAATAAGTTATACATATATGTATGTATGTATACACACACACACACATACATATGTGTGCTAAGCTGCTTCAGTCGTGTCTGACTCTTTGCGACGCCATGGACTGTAGCCCACCAGGTTCCTCCGTCCATGAGATTCTCCAAGGAAGAATACTGGAGTGGGTTTCCATTTCCCACTGCAGGGGATCTTTCCTACCCAGGAGTGAACCGATGTCCCTTTTGTATCCTGCACTTGAACGTGGATTCTTTACTACTAGTGTCATCTGGAAAGCCCCGTGTGTGTGTGTGTGTGTGTGTGTGTGTGTATTCCATGCCATCACATATATATTCTCTATAACTGATGTAACATTTTATGTATTATTCTGATGTTTTTTCACTTATATATATATAAGTGATGTGGTATATATACATATACCACATTCTTTTAACAACTCCATTTTATTATCTATAATGTATATACTATTATTTATTTAACCACTATTTTGGGTGAATGATTTGACTTTTTTCTGACCCCAAGATTGTACATATTTCTCTAAAATTCTCTAGTATATTTATATATTATTCTTTTCAGTTGATATTTTTTAATAGTCAGACTTTTTTTGTATGTAATGAGATTGCCTTGATATGAGCCTAGTTTATTATTCCAACACATTCTAATTAATAATTCAGTCAAAAGCCCATGATCCTTTCCCTTTTTGTCTTTCAACTGCCCCCACCTTCTTCCTCCAGACTATAGACTTTGATCATTGAGAATTCTTCAAGGAAATTGAGTAATGTTGGGAGCCACATCTTTCTTCCATGTTGAGTTGCAGATTTTTAACTCTGGAGGACCTTGTAGTCAGTGTCTTCTGAGCTGAGTGATATCTTCCAGAAACCCTTCACAGCCTGCTTTGTTGAAGGCACATCCTCCTCATTCTAAGAGAATTGGAAGAAATTGGCTAGCCCAGTAGATATAAACCCAAACAGTCCTTTCATAGACAAATTCTTATATTTCTTCTGCCACTTCAGATATTTTGAGAGGTGAAATAGTTAATCAACCATCTTAAGCCAGTAGCTTATATTACCTTTATAATCAATGCCAGTTATAAAAAAATAAAAGCTCTATGCTTCTTTCAGGGCCAATTCAGGGGGCCACCTGCCCCTAAAGCATTTTTTTTATCCTACTCCTGTTCAGATTGACTTCTTTGTGTGTTTCTGAAGTTCTTTCTTAAACTTCTACTGCAGCATTAATTGTACTCTTTATTGTCTTGTGTCTTTCACTTGGGACCCTTGGTTAATTAAAAATCAGGACAACGACTAAAATATCTTTATATTAGCAGCCACACTCATAGAAAATATCAGGATATATTTATTAAATGAATACATGGAGGACCATATGGCATATCTGTGAAATAGGATAAGTAATGGATGCTAAGGAGCAGATAGGTTTGTAGAACAGGGGTATTTATCCATCTGATTTGATCACAGAGAATTGCTGTGACCTAATTTTGGGAAATGATAAAATAAATACATTTTAAAATGTAGCTGTGGTTTTTATTATTGTGCTACACAATAACATATTACAACAATTCAGATATACTTACTTTTCTCTGTGATTTTATTACTTTTCTGCTACAAAGACAAACATTGTTCCAATACTTTCAGACCCTGGGGGAAGGAAGAATGATTTTCACAGTAGTTTATACAAACACAGCTCTTTAAACTGGATCAGGAAAGCTTCTTTATAAATGACAGCAGTCATAGAATTTAGACTCTTCGATTGCAATATAAAATTAAATTTTCAATTTTTCCTAGCTGTGAAGAATGATTTAGAGGTTAGATTGGAAAGGAGAACTTGTTATATATGTAGAAGATATTTTAAAAGTGATTCATTATTAAAAAAATTAACTGATGACATTTTATTGCATAGAAGGTCACTTAGCAATGAGCTCTTCCAGTTTGGGGTCCTTATATCAATCTAAATATACAATTTGGGGAAAACATTAACTCACTGTCATGTAAGGTATTGTATGTCGTTTAAAAAGAAATGAAATTGTGATAGGAGTAAATATCTTCTTTTATTATTCTTTGGACTCTCTCCATCTTAATATACTAAGACTAGCCAGCACCTTCCAGAACACGGAACAGAAATTGGCTCGCCTTAATGAGATAACCCACAACAAGAAAATGAAACAGAAAGATGATGCAAACTTCCCTGAAATGATAGCACTCTTCTTCTATGCAACCATGGATGCAGTATTACAAAATTGTTCCACTCCATACTGTTGTCAGCTCTTTCATACTAATACATAATGAAAACCCTTGCTCCAATTTGACTGCCGTTCACAATTTCACTGTTTCTAAGCATTGACCTATGTGGCAAATAAGAGGATAAAGTTGTGGGATTTGGGGAAACCTTCAAATTGACAAACATCTTTATATATTTTAAGATTTTTCTTTATGTGGGCCACTTTTTTAAAGTCTATTGAATTTGTTACAATATTGCTTCTGTTTTATGCTTTGGTTTTTTTAGCTGCAAAGCATGCAGGATCTTAGCTCCCTGACCAGGTATCAAACTCGTACCCCCTGCACTGGATAGTGAAATCTTAACCACTGGACTGCCAGGGAAGCCCAACTAACATCTTTATAAACCTCTGTAACTAATTATCTCCTATATATATTTTTTTTATTTTTATTTTTCCTGCTAGCAACTAATATCAAGCTTCCTAGGTGGGGCAGTGGTAAAGAATCCCCCTGCTACTGGAGGAGACGCAAGAGACATAGGTTCTATCTCTGGGTCGGAAAGATCCCCTGGAGGAGGAAATGGCAACCCACTCTAGTATTCTTGCCTGAGAAATCCCATGGACAGAGGAACCTGGCGGACTATAGTCCCTGGAGTTACAAAGAGTCGGACGAGGCTGAGCGACTGAGCACACACAGAAACTAAGACAGAAGTCAGTGCAGTAAAGGTCGACACTGTGAGTTGGTGTCTCCTAAAGACAATATTTAGATAGATTCTCTGCTGAGTATTTTTCCTACTTGGCTGTTGACAGCTTTCACAAGCAAGGTACTCCAGTGAAGGTGGTGTCCAGCAAATGCTTATCTGGGAGCCCGCGAACCCATTTGGAAACTAAGTCTGGGCCATGCTTTCAGTCTTCTTTCATATCTTCCCTTCTTACCTTCCCACAAGTGTCAGTTGTATTAAAATTTGAGACTAGACGGTGTCTACATGAGAGCTTAAGTGAGCAAGATGTTCTCGTAGTGGCTTATTCAGCAATGAAACTGAGTCTCTGAATTATTGGAATGTAAAAGATGAGGAGCTATTTCACCTTCACCCTGTTCTTCTCTTCTAGAAAGCTTTTCATGGCAACCCTCCAGCTGCTTTTCTTCTAGTGGAATTTGAAATGCTCTATTACCTTGGCTAAGTTTCAACTATGTCAGTAAAATCCCAAAGAGCAAATCAAGCTTAGCAGCTAAAGTGCCTTTCCTAAGTAAATATACCGCTGACCCCCAAATATGAGAGGAAGCACCTACCGGTAGGATTATTCCACAGTCAGTTTTAATAAAGGCAGCCATTTTCTTTGCAGGGCATTTCGTTGTTGAGCTCAGTTTCAGGGAGCCGCCAGTCTGCCTAAACTGAACACAGCTCACGGCGATACTTGAGGAGTGTGCTTCTCGAGCTGCCAGTGTGACCACCACTGCACCAGTCACCAGTGTTAAATGCCAGAAACTTGCCTGAAAAGGGAGGTCATCCGTGTTCGCCTAAGAAGCCGTCAGGACCAGTCGGTCCACCGTTTCATGCATCTTGGATAACCTCAGCCTCTGTAAACAGCCCATTCCTTTCTCTTCTGAGACAAACTACTCAAAGCATGTGGCTTCTGATGGTTACATCCACCACTTTTCTTTGTAGTGCTAAGGAGCATTGTCTTCACTCTCAAAGTCATCATTGAAATTACCTGCTTTATATTTCATCACTTTTGGGGATTTCATGAAGGTCTTCGTCTAACATTCACATCCTTGGTTATCTCTTCTAACAAGTTGTTTTTTAATCCCATCTTATGAGCCCGTTTCCAGAGTCTCCCTAGAGCTGGTCAGTACCAATCATTAGAGGCAACATCTCTAAAATCTCATTTTTAAATATTTCACAGTCTGACTACCACTCACCACCTCTCTACCTCACTTCTATTAGCCCAGCTTTAGCCATTATTCAATCCCATAGGAACCTGCAATTCATTGACACTACTCATGTTTTACTCCCTCACCCCCACTTAACCTTCCTCACTGCCCTTGTACATATCTTAGATTACATGACTCACCATTATAATTGTCATTCCTTTGCCTACCCTCTTGTTCTTTGTCTGTTTTTTTTTTTTTTTTTTTTTTTTTTACTTTATCAAACTCACCTGTCAGACTTGAGCTTTTGTTAAAAATCCATCTCTCCTCCTACTGCCAGCCTACACTGTTCAGTGAACATGGTTGAAGAAAACTGACAGTTGTACTGACAGATGTTAAATTTATGGCCACAGATTTATGACTCAGCATTGCCCAGATATCCTCCTGCATTTCTCTAGTCAATCCATGCTCCCACACTCTGAAATAACTATTTGATGCCTTCTCTTCTCTCCTCAAACCTGAAGTGCCTCCTCCCCCATCCGAACTCTTTCAGCTGATTACCTTGATTTTTATATCCTTTGAAGAGAAGCAATCAGATGATAATTTTCTAATTGGTCCACCACAAATCTACCAAGCTTCTGTACTTTACCTATATATCAGTACTTCTGTTTACTCCTATTTGAGTGGATGAACTGTCCCTGACACTATTGAAGTCCAACAATCTAAACCATATACTCCCCTTCTCATGCACTCAAAGTCTTGCTCTTATAAATAATTTCACTTTTTCCCTGCACCAGTTAACTGATTGCTCTCCTTAGCATACAAATGTTCTGAAATATTCCCACCTTAGGGAGAACACTCCTTTGATCAAATATCCCTCTCCAGTTGTCACCCTTTATAGAAAAACTCCTCAAAAGGTTTGTTTCTATTACTTTCTCTCTTGATATTTTTATAGATGTGCTTTTAAGCCCACTTTGCTTCTGAGTTCTCTTTCCTGGCTCACCAGGAACATCAACCCTGCTTACTTCAGTGGTCAGTTCTCAGGTTTCATTTTATTTGATAGCTGCTTTGACACAGTTAATTGACCCCCCCTTACAAAAGACTCTCTATATTTGGCTTTCATGCCACAACACTTTTCTGGTTTCTCTCCTATTTGACTAGCTCCTCTTATAATCTCATTTCTTGGCTCTTCATTCCCTTCCTAATAAATGTTGGAGTTTTGCAGCTATCTGACCGTGGGCCTCATCTCTCTCTTTAATCCACATTTACTCTCCAGATGATCTTATCCAGTCTTATGGCTTTAAATATTGCAAAACCTCTCAGGCCTCAAGCTTCATATTCTCCTGAGTTCTGCTTGCCTGTCCAACAGGCATATCAAACAGAACCCTTGATGTATGTGATGTGCGGATGAAGTCATATTTTTTTAAGTTTATTTCTAAAAACCAGAGGGAAGACAAAGAAAAATGGTGATTCTTGCTAAATCTATGCAATGATTGTATCAATATCAATTATGTTTCTGAAATTTTCTCTGTGGTTTCAATGCATCATTTTTTATTAAAAATAAAAACTATTTTCACATTCTTTAAAAATATCAAATATCAATACCTGTCAACATGTGACATGGCTACAGAAAAAATATATCAAACAAACAGGCTCACATCTAAGCAAGTTATAAAGTATAGGCAATAAACCTTCAAATCACTTAAATCTGAGCTAGATTGTTATTTTTAATATCCTAATACAATGGATGATATAACATTAAAATTGTCACAATATTCTGGCTCTAAAATCTTGTATTCTTTTAATTAAAAAAGCAGATGTCACAAAGATAGTTGTGACCTATCAGTTTGAGTAAAGCAGGATTAAGTACTGACAACAAAACATCAAAGTGCCCCCTAGCTGAAATACAAAGATAATGTATTCCTTTCAGATTATTAGAAAAACAAAAGATATGCAAGATTACTAAACTTTAGTGGGAGGATGATACAGAAACAAAGCATAAAATAATAGGAAAAACATGATTAAAATTTGAGATGAAATATATTAGTTATGAAAATTTACAAATAGAACAAAAGACTCATTAAATGCAAACACAACTCACACACACATACATTCCCCCTGGAAAGATAGGACGTCGTGCGTGGTTATAGTAGTTTACAGATGAAAAGTTGATTCATGATATTGCTCTCTTCTTTTTACTACCCTGTATTTTATATTTTTGTTGGCAAATATTCATTATTTTCATATCAGCAAAGGTTAATAACAGTACATTCTTTAAATAAAATACAGCCCATCTAAAGACCTTTAATCTCCACATATTTACAAAGTATTTCACCTTTAATTAAAGGACTTTCAAAGTCTACTGCACTTAGCAACTTTCCAGTCATTTTTATGATTTATAATGTGAAGAATGCTCCAACTAAAGAGGTCTGCCTTCTGATCTTCAGGCATTGTGCAGGTTTTACCTTTAACCAAACTTGTAATGCCTTCAAGGTCCAGCTCACATTTCATTTCCTCCATGAACCCTTTGAGACCATTGTAACCTTTAGAGATTATTCTCACTCTAGAGTCTAAGAGCATTTTCTATATACTGTTCATCTTGTCAGAAGACAAAGGACTTCTGACAGTTTTTAAAATTTAAGTAATTGTGTTCCCTAAGTATTAGACATTACTAAAGAAACAAAGTAACCTGCCTCAGGCTGAGAACTCTACCTACAAAGATCCTTAACAAATGTTGGTATTGTTCTAAAGGATGATATGCAAGCTAACATAAATCTGTTACTAATGTTTTAAAATAATTTCCATTAAACCAAGACATGTATTTGTTTAACCGAAGATAAATTTAAAATATGTTGGTTTTATGAAAAACTGGGTCATATAACTAAATAAGTGGATTTTCAACATCCCATTGTTACTGCTTCTTGTCCAGATCTATTCATGGTCCCTTCCATCTTGACATATAAATGTTTCCACAGCTCTCTTTGCAGTCCTTTATCCACTGTAAGTATGGGGAGTTAATAGCTTGATATCAATTACATAATATAACTCTTGTTAAATAATAACTGATGCAGAATAATTAATGGTCTTCTTTGAAACTGACTAGTTTGAAAAAGGATTGAAAAATTCCAGTCATAAAAATGGAATGGTAAGGCCAAGAAAAATTCTTCATCCCCTTGAGGCATTGTCATTCCTAGCTCAAACATTTTGAAAAAAATTGTTTTGTTTGACAACATTCCACAGTAGTCCAGAAAACAAATATTAAAATGTCTCTTGTATGAATCTCTTATACAGAAGATGTCCAAATAATTTATGTACATACACCCCACTCAAGGAAGTGAAGTATAGCAATTCCTCCCCCTTGAAGGTGGCATTAGGACTTACTTCTTAATAGTAGAATATGGAAGGAGCACGCATAACTTATATTGGAGTAATATGTAAAGCAGTACCTCAGCTATGTGATCAAGGCTCATATCTTCAGAGTTAGACCTATTGATAGCATGTGCCATTATAGGATATTTTAAGAAGGGCATTTTACTTTTGTGGTTTTCCTCTCCCAAACCCTAACTTCAGTCTAACCACAAGAAAAACAACAGACAAACCCAAATTGAGGGATCTTACAAAATACCAAATGATATTCCACAAAACTGTCAAGGTCATCTAAACAAAGAAAATCTGAGAAATCACTCCTGTGTAGAGGAGCCTAAGGATACATTATGGCTAAATGTAAGGTGGTATCTTAGATTGCATACTGGACCAGAAAATAAGGGGAAAAAGCAATTAAATCTGAGCATAGTGTGGGCTTAGTTAATAACAGCTAACCAGTGTGGGTTTCTTAATTGTAGCAATGCACTATAGTAACGCAAGATGTTAGCAACAGTCAGAACTGGGATAGGTATAAATGGGGTTTCTATCTTTGCAACTTGTCTATAAATCTAAATCTATTCTAAAAAAATATTATTTTAAAATGTCTTTAACTTTAATGTCTTTAAATTTTAAATGTCTTTAAAATGTCTTATAAAATAACATTTAATATTTACAGGAACATACCACATCAAGTAGAGTGATACAAGAAATAATTTTTGATCTTTGGTATGTAATATTCTTTAAATGAAAATGGTGCTGGTTAAAGAAGAATTGTTCTAGAAAGTCATTCTATATCTTCAGCAAGATTGTGTTTTTATGTATAGTCTTTGGTTTTAAAGAGTTGTAACTGCTACAAATACAGTTGAAATATATGTCTCAATAAATAAGAGGGAAAGTGGATGAATCCTAGTAAAACCTGACTATTATAGTAATCTTCTGGAGAATTATGGGCCATTCTATATCCTTTGGATGTCTCCATTCTTCTGCAGCTAAAGCATGACTTAGTTCCATCATTATTTCCCTTCACAAATAAAAATATATACATTCCATGTGCTTGTCTAATCTGGCGTATGTTGTTCAAGAATGAAGACTCATTCTGCTGATTTGTATACTTTGAGCCGTAAAGGGTTTATTAGTATTTTCTCTCTGCTGTTCCATTCCAGTTTCTGGTTTCTTTGAGAAAAGGTAATTATTGGTAGTACCTCACAAAAATCTTTACTTAATAGGTGTTTTGTGCAACATTTAGATGAGGCAGTGTTGTTTATTCCTAGTAGTTTATTTTGGAGCTGGGAGGTAACATAGAGTTCACTTGCCATAGAACCTTTATTAAAGGAAGAAACTGTGGCAGAAAGGGGTAAATCATTTACCTAGGGGTACATAATACATAACACACATACGCATAGTTCATTGCAAGGCATGTGCTACTATGCATCTTATTCCTACTATTGGTCCTAACATACTTCCCACAAACTAATATTCACAGCAGTTTTTTCCCCAATGTTTTAGATTTTAGTAAAGTTATTTAAATGTGTAGTTATCACAGTTTCTGACAGAATATGTTGATACGTTTCTGACAGGTGAAGTAACCATTCTAAAACTGTACTGTATCATTCATGGATGATAATAGGATATACATTCATTTATATTCTGTATATTAATCCACAGCAGGATGAAGAATCCAACTGGAGACAGTCCATGATCCTCAGAAGATCTTCAGCATGGTCCATGATGCTGAATTACTTGGTTTTGTGTGTGTGTGAGTGTGTATGCATGTGTATGTAGCACAACTGAAAGGTAATTGAAAAATATGCAGTCTAGTAATTTTGTATTTCATTCATTTTTGTGCTAGAGATCCCCAGGCAATGTGGCCACTAGTTAAGCTAGTCACCCTTTGAAATTATTTTGTAATACAGACAATTATCATATATAATATAAGTAATGTATATCAATTATATATATTAAAGGTAAGAAATCCATACCTATCTTATAGGCAATAGCAAAAGTGAAGATTATTATAAAAGTCAAATATTTAGATTATCAGTTGATAGCTAGTATTACAGAATGCATATACACATATCTTTAACTTCATTCTTTCTTATAAACAGTTCATTTGCATATTTGCCTTAGGTATTCAGCGACATATGTGGAAACTATCTGGGTTTGGTTGTCAAAAGCCTCTAGCCACTTGAAACCAAAGTCACCCCTGAAGAAAGCTTTATGGCTTATGACCAGTTTGCTGATTCCTTGTGCTGTACTAAGTAACTTCAGTCATGTCCAGCTCCTTATGAACCCATGGGCAGTAGCCCACTGGACTCCTCTCTGTCCATGGGATTCTCCAGGCAAGAATACTGGAGTGGGTTGCCATGTCTTCCTCCAGGGCATCTTCCCAACCCAGCAATCGAACCTACATCTCTTACATCTCCTGCATTAGCAGGCAGGTTCTTTACCACTAGTGCCATCTGGGAAGCCCTACAAAGGTTTGCTGATTCTTTACAAGGGTATTGATGTCTGGGTTCCATTTGATAGGAATTCCTGCCAAGGAACAGTGAGCACAGGGCAGTAGAACCAAGGAAGGAAGATGGGGAGATGAGGCTCTTAGAGACACTGAGTGGCATCCCCCATACAGTTCCCAAGGCTATGACTCACGTATCATCCAAAATGGAGCCTGCTGATGGGAACCCAGAAACAAACTTTGGCTATGAAGCCTTGACTTGAGCTGGTGTATAGCATAGTGAGACATCCCTATTAACTCTGAACTCGTAATAGAACAACTCAAAGACATGTGGTACATCCAGAGGTGAAAATAATCAAATGTCTTCAACTAGAAGAACAAGGTTCCACCATAGTGAACCCAACAGAAAGGGACTTAGAAATCAAACTAGCGAAGACATCAAATGAAATGACATTCTTGTAAAATGTTTCAGCAGTAGATGTTATATAACAAGTAAAATGCTATTTAAACTTACCTTATGATACAAAACTGTCAAAACCTCTTTAAAACTATTTTTATAAATTGTACTGTTTTAATAAGAGTGCATAAGCATTGATAGATCTATGCATTAATGATATAATTTTCATATAAGCTTTAAGCTTCATGCCCTAATATAGTTACTTAAGTATTCTCCAGCTGGTGTGAGAAAACCCATTTATATAAACTTTTTGTCGTACCTTGTTGATATATTAGTTTTGTCTGTGTTTTTAAAACATGTCAAAATTTGGGAGTGACATTACATTTTTTTCTTAATTAGAGCCTCAGACATTTGGATGATGCCAAAGTCTTAGATAAATATTCATATATGGAGTAATGCTCAAATTTCACACACTTTGTTAGCAGACCAACTACAAGAGAGGTTGTACCCAAGGAAGCTGCTTCCTGGGAGGATGTCTGTGTATACACAGGCAGCTTTTGACCACTATCGTAAATAAGTTGATCAAAATATAATCAAATTCATCAAAATAATTTGTTGACTTTTTTGACTGACTTTCTTGAATGGGATTGACTCTGCTTCACTAAATATAGAAATGATAACAGCTTTCATTGGTCAATGACTGAATTGGTTAGTATCTCTCTATATAGCTAAAACATATTTCATGAGCAAAATAGTTAACACAGACTTGATAGTTTCAAAATCATTTGAAATTATTTTATTGTTTTTATAAAAAAATCATTCAATATGGTAGAATGCAGAACAATATCGCTCATGTCCACCCCAGTCTATGCTCTATTTATACTTTTTCCCAATACTTTTTTCAAATACAGTTAAAAAGATTAATAGAAAAATAAAGTGCCATAAAATTCTACCTATTATTAGATTCAAAAGTTATACAAGTACTCATCAAATTGCTGTTAAATTTCTAAATCTGTACTCTCAATTTCTGTCCTTATCTCAACTTAAAGTTGGAGGAAGTGGAGAGCCCTAGTTCCTTTGAGTACTTCTGCTTTAGAATAGATCTGTTGTTCCCCAATCTGGCTAATCATTAGAGCTACCACTGGGAAAGCTTTATAAAAGAGAGAGATCCTCATTCAGTGCCTTTATTCAGATGATGGAGGAGGTGGGAGTACTTCCCATTTAGATAGGAGTGTAAAGTGCATCATCTACGTACACAAAAACCAGCTACCACAGAACCTCATGAAATAGAGAAAAACTGGAGAGCTTCCAAGTTCAAATTCCAGAATTCTCAGTCTGGAGGAGGATTTTCTGAGCTCATGCATGAGGCTTGCATGCTGTAAGCACATAAGGCCCATCAGTTGGCGGCCACCAGGATAGGCCATAGTCCTGGCTCTGGCCTTTCCAGCTGCTCTGGGCCACAAGCCTGGAAGCACCAGATGACCTGAGGGTAGGAAGGGGATCTTGGCCTCGGTGGTTTGCATAAACATGGTATGATAATTCTTCTGGTCAGGAGGAAAGAGAAATGGGCCATATTATGTCATTAATCATCAAAATTGTTTGTACATGTATATATTTGATGATAAATTCACAGGCATCTAGGGCAATTCATTTGAAAGTATTTTATAACCAATGTCATATTGGCTCTTCTCTTTAGCATTTTTCTTTATGAAGAAGGAATATATCATTATAACATTCTGAATGTTCACCTTAAACACATGTACCATTTTACAATCATTTATTGGTTTAAAGAGATTTTTTTTGTGACTTAATCTTTGATTAAATATTTCAAATATTTTGATTTCAGGAAAGTGAAAGTCACTCACTTTTGACTGTTTGTGATCCCATGGACTATATATAGTCCATGGAATTCTCCAGGCCAGAATACTGGAGTGGGCAGCCTTTCTCTTCTCCATGGGATCTTCCCAAACCTGGGATCGAACCCAGGTCTCCTGCATTGCAGGAGGATTCTTGACCAGCTGAGTCACATATCAGGAACATGGGTCAGTTGTTTGTTTACTCATGCTGGTGCTGTCGTTTAGTCGTGTCCAACTCTTTGCAACCCTATGGATGCGACCCTATGGACTGTAGCCCGCCAGGCTCCTCTGCCCATGGATTCTCCAGGCAAGAATACTGAGTGGGTTGCAATGTCGTCCTCCAGGGGATCTTCCCATCCCTGGGACTGAACCCATGTCTCCTGCATCTCCTGCATTGGCAGGCAGATTATTTACCACTGAGCCACCTGGGAAGCCCCTATTTGCTTACTGCTACTTGATAAATTAATGGAGTTAAAAATATAACCTGAAATTTCAGATTCTCAAGACTCAGCGCTCCAATTTGAAAGGCAGTAAATAAATCAAAGACAGTGTCAGCATCAGCCATCAAACAATAATATCAATATATTGTATTACATTCCAATTCATTACAGTGAGCACTTATCATACATTGGGTAATTTTATTTCATTTTCAAATGTCAGCACCTCTTAAGAAATTTTTAGTCAGTTTTATAACTGGTTTTGGGAGAAACAGTCACAACAGTTGACACTGTTCACTTGGATAATTATTTTGTATTATGAGAGTGAAGCAGTTTTAAAAGAAGTTGACTCATTTTATTCCTCTCTAAATAGCACAGGATTTGTAATGTATTGATTCTCCATAACTGCGAGAAAAATAATAAAATTACCCCGATAAGTGTCCTAATTTCTAGCACAGCAACAACATTTTGTTATTAAAACCTAATGTAACATTGTTCTAAGTAAAATGCCCTAACCATCCACCATCTTCTTTTCAGTTAACTTCGACATATTTCATGAAATTTGTCCTGTCAGTGGAATAATTTTATTCCTAAATATAGACAGATATTTACCTTTTCCAGTAATCTGTTGATAGCATCTGATACAATTTGGAGACCAGAGCACATGGAAAGCATGACTTAATGATGAAATGTTGTCTGTTGTAACAACTTTTTGCATTAGGATGCAGTGAATGGCTTCTATTTATTGCTCACTTGCTATGTGTAGGGCAATGTAATAAATAATTCTAGCTGTTATAGCAGTCCAGCAAGGCAAGGATTGTCCCCGTTAACCCAGGCATTTGACCCTACTTTTTCGTGACCAAAGTCAATTTTGATAAATTTGCATCCAGAAAAAAATAACACACAGGGGCATATGCGTGTGCGCGCACACACACACACACACATACAAACGCTGCACTCAAGAGTTTAAAGTGGTTAGATTTTTTAAATTTATGGTTTTTTTCACTGCATAGCACTGTTTATTGTAGAAATTATGTTCAAACATATGAACTTTAAAAACCAAAGATAGTTGTCTAGTATACAGGATGCATCCTTTATATGTGCTTCCTACTAATTCTCAAAAATCTGCCAGTTCCTTTTATTTTATCTCTCTTTCTAAGCCAAGGTTGCATAGTCCATTTAAGTGTCTAATTTGAAAAGAAGCCTGGGAATTTTTTCTCAGCCAGCCTGCCTTCTGAATAATAGACATCATCAAATGCAACTGACATTCATTTCTGATAAGAACCTACATTTTAGACAATTATTATCTCCTAAAAAGGTGTCCCTTTGTATGAGCTTTTTGGTGGCGTGTGTAGTTGGGATAGACCATCATTCTAACTAACTAATCTGAAAAACTGAGTCAATAGAGAAGGAAGTGATGATCCCATGACATCAAGAAAGCAAATATTGGTGATCGCTGTCTACCTTCATTACCAATTTGAGTTGTGGATTTCTATAGCTAAAAGCATTAGCATTCACATGGAAATGTTTACTCCTCTCTGAACTGGCTACCTCCAAAAATAGGTTTTGATTGAGACAGGAGCATATTGTGAAAAATAAATTTCTTAAGGAATAATATTCTATGTTAAGGCAAATTATAATAGGTTAGGATCAGTAGGAAACAGGAAAGCAACAACAACAAAAAAAAACAAAAATCTGCAATTGAGAAGATTAACAGAAATTCTAAGGAATGGCTCATGCTTGGATGCCATCCCATAATAGGCACAGCCTTATCTTTTACACAATTTTGAGCAAGGATGTCATTTAATTTAGATGTACTCTTTAATATTTTCCCAACAATGGAAATACAAAAATACAATATCATCATTAAAACATCTTTTTCATTTTATCCTATATTAAATTTTATTTAAGGAACTATTTTTAAATTAATAACCATTATAAATTAAGAATCCCTATGCAACCACAAGATACTGGAAATATTTTCATAGAGAATAAATATCAATCTAAAATTAGCAGTGGCCTCTTGACCTTGGCTTTGTAATTGGTTAATCCTTAGAAAAAAAATCTATGAATCATGGCTCCATCTACAACATCATTTTAACTATGTCAGGATCAAATTCTCAGCACAAATTTTGCTCTCCTGCATTTCTATCCTTGATAATAATTACACATATTCCCACAAACTCATCCTCAATAGCTTTTGCTCATTTCTTAATTCCTCAGTGACTGAAAAAGTTGAAGTTCAAAAATCACCTGATTTTCTCGGGAAGTCAAATGATAAGAGATGATAAGTGCTGTTATGTGTAAGTCTGCTGAGAATTCCCTAAGTTACCTTGGAAATAAGAACAAGTCTGAATATCAAAAAATAGAGATAACTCCTACTTATAGAAAGCCTCTGAGGATATTCAATAGTCTTAGTTCCTTCATGGTTCTGAAAACTACTTTAGAGACCTTTTCATGTTTCTATAAACTTCCCTCTCTCCTATCCAGGCAAACATGGCCATGGATGTAAACTGAATATTTAGAATCCAAACCTAGACACATCTTTGAAAGGAAAAATGTCTTTTGCAAAAGTAACCTGATTCATGCTGTCATTCTGTGCAGAAATTACTTCTGCCACCCACCCATCAATCTCTGTATCTCTATGTGCCTACCCTGAAGTAGTCAGGTACCAAGAATGAGAGAGTAGAATTGAGCCACAGGGCAGATATCCACCTTCCTGGTCTGCCCTCATTGAAGTTCAGCCAGAACTGAGAGAACAGATTGGAGAACTTTGACTTATGCAGAATTGTTTGAACATTTGAGTATTCAATTATGTCTTACAGGTGTTAAGAAATAACAAAATGGGGATTAAATACCCGAAGAAAGATGTTCATTGTGTAAATTACAGGCCAATTTCTTCCCTGATTCTGTAAAGTTTTATTCTTTAAGACAAACTATTTGCCAAGTCAAAGTTAAATAGAAAGAATCAGAATAATTCCTATATAAATTACCTTTAAACAGAAGTATGTCTTTCAGTGTGTTGTTTTTTTTTTTTCCATTGACCTGGTTTAAATTTCAAGTATAATCTGTGTAGAGTCTCTTTGCACCTCCAGTTTGCAGATAGTAGGTCAGCCAGCATAGGACTAATACACTAGTAAATGAAATGTAGGGTTTAGCAAGCATGACTTTGAAAACAAGATAGAAGTTATTGGTGTTGAAGCAGTTTAAAAAAGTACTCAGAGTTATAGAAAAAAATGTCATTCAGAAAATAAATGAATAGCATGTTCTAACCTCTCATTCTACAACTGCTGTTACCAAGAAAACAATCAAATTTGAAATAAATCGGTCTTTGACTAGCAAACCATTAGAGCTCAAAAATCATTGTCTTTAGATTTCAGCATTATTAGCTTCTTGACTCTCTGAACTGACCATATACTGAAAAATATACTTAAAGTATGGGAAAAAACATAATCTACAAGGAGAGACTGCACAAGAAATTTAAATAAAACATACAAAACTAAAATATACAATAACTTATTCACAATATATATACATGTTTAATTTTCTTCCCCAAATTTTGGCAAGATAAACATCAAATAGCAGTCTTCTGACCTCTATCTCTGCCTCCCAGTAGAACCTGACAATTCAGGAAAGTGATGATCTCTCCTTTGAAAATCAAATTTGTTAGTAGGCCCCTATACTTGTTTATTGAGTACCATTTAACCCTGTTAATGCAACAGTGCAAATGGGTTGGAAAAAGGACATGAGTAAAATGGGGACATCAGCAGTAAATACTCTTTTTTCCTTGAATTTGGGAGACAGATCTATTGCAACTTAGCAATGTATGTGAGAGAAATCATTTTATATTAACTTTTCAAAGTAATCCACATCCATTATTTCACTTGATTCTCTTAATAACATTGTGAATTAGGTAAGGCTTACCTATTTCTGTATTTGAAATTGGAAATCCAGGATTCAAAACATTTATTTTCCCCAAATTTCATGACTACTAAGTCATAGATGCAAAAGTAGAAGTCACCAGGTTCATCTGACTGTAAGTTCAGGTCCTTTTCTTTTAAATCCTCTGACACCTAGAAAACATCTCCTTCCACAAGTTTACCCTAACAGTATCAAAATTGGAAGTTGGACATTTACGTTGATAAACTCTTGGGCAATAAATAGTTCATTGAGTACTCAAAAAGATTATTGCCTACATGGATAGGAATGCAATACAGGATACAGACCTAAGTTACATTTAGCACAGTAAGAGAAGTTATCCACTTTACATCAGTGTCTAGTATAATATGTACTTCATGCTATCTACAATGTAATGTTAAAAACAAATCTTACGTCTTTGAACATTGTTTATGCTCTCATGTTGTGGCTTCTCAGTCAATATGAAATGATATTTGCATTTTTTTCCATTTTAATCTTCTATTTGACTCTTCCCATGAAATCTAGATCTGTTGTCAAAATCTGAAATAATAGCAGTCATACTATAACCAATGTTCTTCAGTAATTATAAACTGTAAGCACTGGCGCTGGAGTCAGAATTATCATTTGAAAATGAAGTCTGTAATATGCATGAAGTTACAAGAAATTCACCTGAGTGCTCAGTAGTTATTTACAATTTAAGTCTTCATTCCATTCACATAAAATGAGAGCTAAAAGGCCCAAGACAGATAGGCAAATTGTGAATCAGTCTATTATAGCCAGCCTCGGAGTTGCCAAAATCCCTCTGGTTTTCACCATGAACTTCAACAAGAGCTCAGTGACTGAAATCATTGTCCATTCTGCTCTAATAGTATCTGAAGAACTTCTGTGTCTGATTTCACTTTCTAAGAAAATGGATTTTTGTGGGTCATGTTGTCCCCGAGCCTCCATTTTCTTTTCAGTTTTTACAGCAAAAGAATCTTCCCTTTTTCTTATTTCTCTGGCAAAATGACAAAGAAAGACTCAGAGATATGCTTGTTGCAGTCCTGTAGAAGCTATTAGAACTCTTCAGTTGCCTCTGCTTTTTCTTTCTGTTGTTGCTATTAAAGAGTCCAGTACATCTAGGGGTGATATGGATTTCAAAGTCAGCCCGAGGATATGGATAAATTATTCACTCATCTTAAAAAAGTACTTTACTTAAAATAACTCTAGGCAACTAAGAATTATGCTGTTCTTCTATGTTTAATTTTAAGTGCAAAAAAAGACTAACAGGTGCTTCCTGAATGTTCTTTGTATTGTCAATAGTATAGAATGTCATCACATGATTGATGAAACATGAATACTGACTTGAGACTTGAGTAATATATTAAGAATGTGAGGCAGTCAGCTTTGTTCACCTTTATGTGTCCTACGGATTTTTAGATCCAGCCTTTTCAAGGATGGAAGGAGGCCGCAGTATTTCAGAGTTCTGGCCTCAGATTCTGTCACAAATAAATGTGACAGTGACCAAGAGGCCTAAACTCTTGGGGACTCAGTTTCCACATTTCTGTATTGAAGCAGCTGTTCCAACGTTATGACCTTAAAAACGCTTTCCAGCTTCCTTGGTGCTGTAAAGAAAAGATGTCTCCTCTAGTCAGGAACTGGGCGCTTCCGAGAAACTGCTGAGGGAAATAACCGCTAGGATTTCCAATAGAGCTTGTGTTTACCTGGGTAATTGCCCCCCAGTTCAGGAACCAGAGGAGGAGTCTGGAGACTCATTCAGAATAATCAAGCTTTCTCTTCTTTGGAAGTCTACTTTACATGTGACTTTTTCATAGTGTGTAATTTTGTGTCAGAATGAAACTGTCCCAAATCACAGTGTTTAGGAGGAGGGGAAGGTATGGAAGGAGCAAGTAGAAACTTATTCCTGACTGGATGAACTAATTAGAAGCACTACCACTAGGGAGATGAGCAGGAGTCTTCCTCAGTTTAAAATGGTGTTATCAGTTTCTATGTGGGGTGAGTTAGGAGAATCTGAAAGCCCAGTGTCCTCCAGAATGGCCCCCCTTCCAAGCTGCCTTTATATTCCTACCCAGCACATATTCCCCAGAGAGACTTATTTCTTTGAGATCAAACAAGGCAAGTCTTGCCTCCACAAAGCGCTTAGTGGGAAAGCAAGGTTCCACATCAGTACCTTAGCAGTACATGCCCATTAAATATTTGTTGAATGAATGAATTAAAAAGAAATGAAGGAATGGGGCTCTTGTAGCTTTCCCTTGGGAAGTATACTGTCAGATTCAGTCATTTCAGCAGAGCCTGCTGAAGGGGAACTGATATAGAAGTTATATTTCAGTGAGAAAGAGAGGGGGTTGTTACCGGTGGTGGTCAAGATCCATGGCTACATGTTGCTAATGAAGACTGTCTAAAGGGCTGGACCAGAGAGGCTGCCAAGGGAAGTGGTGAGCATTGGACAGGAGGCAGAGTGAGGGACACACCTTGGAGGGCTGACCACAGGTGCACATCTAGCTCATTGACAGTAGGGCAGATTTTGTTTCAATCACCATTTTTGTTTGGTTATGTCATTCAGATGTCTTTTTTTTTTTTTTTTTTTAACTAGACCTTGAATTCAAATGAAGCACTCAGTTTCAGGAATTGCATTTTAACAGGGTTGGTATCTCAGAGAAAACTGACCCTATATCCATTAAGATGCCAAAAGCCACAGAGACAAGGCTGACCCTTTTGAAGTGAAAGCAGAAGGGGCATGTCAGCGTTAGACATGGAGATCCTAAAGGGAAGGTACATTCGTACTACATTATACTCGAGCCATATTGGAAATAAAAGGCATGCCATTTTTAAGAGGACCTCTATCCCAATGATCTGATGTCATAAAACATCTCTCTCTGTTCTATAGATCAGTCATCATTTATAGAAATTAGCCATTTTCTAGTGAGGACACAGGGGGGAATATATTGGAAATTGAATGGGAAGAGGACGGAGAGAAAGCAGACAAATGAGAAGAGTCATTCTCTGTGAGCCTCACAGCACACTCCTGCCACCAAGGTTGTGTCTCTGCACACTTGGCATTTGTGAGTTGACTAACACTGCTATAGTGTATCTATTATGACTTAACTGACTTGTTGGTGCCAATTACAGCTAGAGCCCTGTAGTGGGTTACAGATACAAATAACATTTAAAATAATTTCTTTCCTTTATACCTGGAGGAATTGTGAACTCAACAGCAGGTTTCCCCTTTACTCTAAAAGCATTCATCCTGCTAACTGAGTAAAATAGCTGTTTTTCAGTTCATGCTGAGTTTTAAATGCAATGTGTTATAAGATGTTTATTCTCGCACCGATTAGCTCCCATTATCATTAATGGGAGTTGCCTGAACAAGTGCTCCACGAAGAAGTGGAGATATTATCTTCTTAGGCTGCTTTTTAGGGAGATGGTTTCTTTCAGTGAATTCTCTGCTTCACCCCAGCTCTCCTAAGTGTGACATCCTTTGTTGGCCTGTCAGCTTTTGTTTTGTTTTTTTTGTGTAGTATTGGCAGATAGCACAGAGAGACCAATAGCAAAAACGATTATAATAAAGGACAGAGAGATAATAAAGGAGAGATGGAAGAGGAGATGGAAGCATGGATAATTCAGCAATCTTCCCCGAGTGCACAGCCAGCCTCACACGGAGCTGGAATTAGAAGCTGCCTCTGCAGGAGAATGTTTTAGGATTGCAAGATACCTGTCTGCTCATCCCCCACCCCATTACCAATTCTCACGGGTTCTGCCTGTTCTCTTGCCTTTGGGGGGAATGATACTAAAATTGGAGTTACTTTCCTTTTCTTTTTTAAAGTTTAAATACCCTAAAAAGCAAAGTATATTATCAGCTGATTTAGTAAGGTAGACAGTGAGTAGGATTACTATTCTCATTTTACAAATGGAGAAAAATGAGGTAAACACAAGATTCAATGCTATTTCAGAAGTTGGTCAGAGATGATTCTCTCTTAGCAGGATTATCAGAAACGAAATGGTTGGAATTATCCCCATCACTTCATTGCCTATTTTGCTTGAAGCAGAGAGACCCACAAGGTGTGGCCAAATGAAAGCAACAGAATGAATAATACTCAATTGGTCAGATCTCACTGCGGGCTGATGTATTTGCAGATTTGCCAAATAGTATTTGACTGAACTTGATTCCATTTCATGTTAAGAAACAGGAAATGGTTTGCAACCAAGCAGTTTGTAGTCAACCACAGGAAGCGCCACTGTTTGTATTCACACATGCTCATCAGGGTCTCCAGGGAGCTGTTTCAGGATAAAACATGCCTTGATAACTCTCTGCCTCTAGAGTAGGAACAATTTGCCTTTATGTTTGTGGAATCTCCCTATTAGTCTGAGAGAAAGCAAATTCTGAGGAAGGAGACAAAGTCATATGTCACTTTCCTATGGACTTTCCCACACATGAATGGAATTGGAAAGACAGCCTTGAAATAGCACTTCTCAAATGGAAATACTTCAATTTAGAAGATTAAATTGGGGTGTTATGATCAGCAGCAGACCAGCTCTAAGGATGGGTAGTGTTGTGTTAAAAGCCTACAAGGAGCAAAGAATAAAGATAATTTGCAATTATTTATTGTAGAGAACTAAAGATTGATAAATGCCAATCAATATTCAAGTACAATAAAAGGTTTTCTATTCATTTAGAAATTTTAATAAACTGGCAGGACTCTATTAAAGTTATTCTTTATGCTATGCTCAAGTCAAAAACTAGGAAAGAAAGGAGATGAAATAGTTACTTGGAAATATTTGAATGATTTCCACTATCAGTGGGCATATAACAATTTCTCCTAAAATAAATCTATGTAATTATGAACCATTCCTATCTATCAAAAGTAGATCCCTAAGAACCCCTAGTAGTGAAAAGCTCAACACAAAGCTTCCTATCTCGTCAATTCCTTTTTTTGTTCATATATATTTACTCATTCATTGATCAGTTTTTCCAGGCCCTGAACTAGGTATTGGAGATACAAGATTGAATCACACAAGGTGTGTGGAGAAAATTTGAAATTGAATTCTATCTGGTGGTAAGATTGTACCTGTGAATCAGGGCTTTTTATGGGACAGAACTCATCAGATTTTCTCAGTGCACAGGAAGACACACCATCACATTTGTTTCATTGTAAGTTAGCTTTCACACTTAAAAAAATTGCCACAGAATACTACTGTAAAAGCCGCATGACTTCTCATTAGCTAAACTAGGAGAGGTCTAGATGTTTTAAGGCACTCTTGCTTTTCCTCTGATCAAACTGTGTCTGTGGTGTAGAGGATAGATAGCAGTGTCTGATCTCCATGGCCTGTAATCTGTGTATCAGTCATTCATTCATCTAATATTCATTAGATGTTTATTATGTGCCAGGCACTCACTGTACTCAGGTACTGAAGAAATGAAGATGAATGAAGCAAAGTCCTTGCCCTCAAGTAGCCTCTGAAGTCAAAGCATCTCCAAGAGGAAGTCTGATAACCAGGAGACAGAATGTTAGTCCTGGGTACAGTGCATTTCTCTTTGACCTTTTTCAGGCATTGTAACAACTCAGGTTGACACCAGATACAAGAAACCTGATGAGAAAGAAATTCCAAGAAAATGGAATGCAATCACTCTCTACCCTCAAGGGAAATAAAAATCTTATATAAGTATATGCAAATCCTAGAATGCAACATTTCCTTATAATCCTATATATGTGAATTATGGTAAGCTCCAAATGTATTAAAATTTCAGTTTTACTATACTGAAAGAATTCATAGAAGTTACTTTCTGTTAGCTTAAGAGAATGGGCAGTGTTTTTGTTTATTGGATATAAAGGACTAATTGTGAAAGAATTTTAAAATCCACACTTTTTTACACCTCATCTTACCTATTCCTGCCATTAGCCACCCCTCTCAACACCTTATCCTTTTGTCTGTCATTTTTTAAATCTCTGCTTTGCCTTTACAACTGGGTGTAGGTTCCTTGACTGTGTGGCTCTTGTACCTACTACAGCACACTCTATGCACTGGGTACTCAATATGCTGTTTCTGCTACTGCAGCTGCTGATGAGGTTGATAAATTAACATCTCAATCCATCTCTAAATAGAGAAATGGCCTGCATCTGTTGGAGATGATTTTAGACCATCCTGTAGCACAGAGATTAGATCACTCAGCAAAGGAAAATGATTCTCATAGTACTTATTGACTGAGGGGAGATGTTTAAAGAGATGGGCTGAAATTAAGTACAGGAGAAAAGGAGATTCTAGCAGCTTTTTACACCCACATTATATGGCTCAGAGAATGGTGTGAATGTCAGGTGTGGAGTAGGGAGGGCATCCTCGATGTTGCAAATTTTTTTTCTCTCCCTTAATAAAAATTTATTATGAAGATTGCTTAAGGGAAAGCTGGAGCTCTTCTGGGTCATCTCCTCTTGTGACTTACTGACCTTGATAAGCAGCTCATACCCTCATGGGCCTTTTCGTTTAATGTGCTTCGGGTGGGAATTACTGGTGTTTTGTTATTACTCCCTACAGAGTTAGCCTACTTTCCTGCTGAGCTGGAGAGGATTCAAAAATTAGTTTTGGCCACAAGTACACACCAAAGAGTAAAGAGTAGCTAAGGACCCAAGAGGCAGTAACCGTAGTTCAGAGAATTAACTCAATTATATCTTTTAGAGTAAATACAATATGTCCTTCTGCTACTGTTATTGAACCAAACTTGGATCCATTCACCCATGCACAGTAAAGCCAATTTGCTGATGCTGTGTTTTGGTAAAGGAAAGTATAGTGTTTGTTGTAGATACTGAACAAGGAGCATGGGACAACTAATCTCAAAAAATCCAAACTCCTCAGTGGGTTTTACAGAAGAGTTTTTAAGGTCAGAATGAGGGAGTAGAGTCTCAGAGTGTGTGATCAGCTTGTATACAAGTCTCTGATTGGTTGATGGTGGGGTAACAGGGCAGTGTGGCAGAGGTGATTATCAATTCTCTGGCTCCAGCTAATCTTGTGGCCATGTATTCATAGTCATTATGTAGTTAACTTCTTACATTTAGTGGGGGGTTTAACATCCATAAAACAACTTGGGAATGAACATTAGATATTGTCATCTATGTACTTCAGGGAGGAACTAAATATTCTGTGACTGCACATGACAGATTTACTATTTAAATTGTTACCAGTTTTCCTGGCCCCATTGCTACTTTTGTCACGACATGTTCATATCCTTTCGATCATTAATTCTCGAGCCAAGTTTTTGTGACTTGCGGGAGGCCTGGGAGACGACAGATTTTCTACAAGCAATAGGCAGGCAGAGACCGTAGCAGGGGCGGGGTGGTGGGAAGGGTCTGTCTCCAGAAGGCTCCTTAGGTTCCTGCTCAATAACAGTAATCCTGGCCAGTTTCACATCATCTCCAATATCAGTCAGAGCTGTGGTTCTCAAACATTAACTGGCATTGATATCATCTGAAGGGTTTATAAAAGACTGCTGGCATTTATCTCCAGAGCTCCCGGTGTAGTAGTTCTGGAGTGAGGCCAAGAATTTACATTTCTAACACTCCCAGGAGATGCTAAAGCTTCGAGTCTTGAGACACATGGAGAAACCCCCTGCAATACAGAAAGAAGAAAAGACATTCTCATGGATCTTTGGAGTTAGACACAGAATGAAACCTAGCTAGCTGTGCTTACTTACATGACATGTTTTACCCTCTTTTCTTCATGGAAGAAGACTTTCTTCATTTCTCCTAATCTCTTTCCTCCATCCATTTACATAATTAAAGGCAACAGTGGACCTAAGAAGGAAACACCAGGAATCTACAAAGTCCTGATTGATACTAGACCTAAATATATGGTGCTTTTCTTTCATCATAATATGAATTTAAATGTAAATGTGTGCCAGGGAACCACAGTGTGGTACAGCTACCCAGAGATCTGCAGGTCCTTGATCCTCCAGTTCTCTCACAGGGACAATGATGCCACACGTTGCAGGTGTCTGCTGACCCCTGGTGGTTGCTGATGCCAGCCCCTCTTTCTACATTGATTTTTAGAAAATAAACTAGGGGAGGATTATGGTTCAGGGTCATGATATACCATAATAACATTGACCAGTCATTTTCAATTTGGGGAAAAAACATGGACAGGTTCATTATTTTTTCCTGCTTTACATTTTCTTAGTAGAAAGTAACAATGATTGCCAAAATCTTCTACTCCATGAAAATCAAATCTGTCAGGTCAACATCTTACAAATTCAAGACAGTGAGCTTTCTACAAAATCCAACTGTTTGCTCAGGATTTAGCTTCTTAAACTGTAGAGATTAAAATCTGAGTGTAAAGGAGGCTTTGTGTGGTTTGAAAGAAATGTAATTTAAAGGCAAATTTAAACAGGTATATAGTGTAAATCAAATGTGAAGATAATCACGCTTGTTTCAGGGAACATTTAAGTTGGATTGTTTCCAACTGAGTTGCTCAATATTCCAAAATATGAGCATATCTGCTAGAAAATTCACCACGTTTAGTACATAGTTGTTAAGTGAGTGTAGCCATAAACAAAATAAAGAGATGTTTTTTCTTTAGATAAAGAAAATAGCTTAAAGTGCATATAAAATGCCATGTTGTTAGCATTAAAGAATTATAACTTATAATGTTTTAAAGGGGGGAGTTTAAAACTGAAAAGGAGAGCATTGGGAATGACTGACACTTGAGCAATTCTTGAATTCAAGGCAGACTTGAATGGACACATGAATTACATGAGTGCTTAATCATTCAGTCATGTCCGACTCTTTGGGACCCCATGGACTGGAGCCTGCCAGGCTCTTCTGTTCATAGGATTCTCCAGGCAAGAACACCAGAGTGGGTAGCCATTCCCTTCTCCAGGGGATCTTCCCAATCCAGGGATCGAACCTGGATCTCCTGCATTGCAGGCAGACTTTACAATCTGAGCCTCCAGGGAAGCCCCATGTGACGTACAAGAGAGGGCTGATTCCTTACACAAATGCTTTATACCATCATCTTGTATGTGACTTTAAAGAGATCAATATTAAGTAGAAAATATAGTAAGTCCTCTACATACAAACAAGTTTCATTGTGAGAGGGGTTTTGTAAGTCCAATTTGTTTTAAGTTCTACAAATTTAGCCCAAGGACCCAACTAACACAACTGACTATATAGTCAGTCAGTCAGTCAGTCAGTTCAGTCATTCAGTCATGTCCAATTCTTTGCGACGCCATGGACTGCAGCACGCCAGGCCTCCCTGTCCATCACCAACTCCCAGAGTTTACCTAAACTCATGTCCATTGAGTCAGTGACGCCATCCAACCATCTCATCCTCTGTTGTCCCCTTCTCCTCCCACCTTCAATCTTTCATAGTATCAGGGACTTTTCACATGAGTCAGCTCTTCGCATCAGGTGGCCAAAGTGTTGGAGTTTCAGCTTCAACATCAGTCCTTCCAGTGAATATTCAGGGATGATTTCCTTTAGGATGGACTGGTTGGATCTCCTTGCAGTCCAAGGGACTCTCAAGAGTCTTCTCCAACACCACAGTTCAAAACCATCAATTCTTCAGCGCTCAGCTTTCTTTATGGTCCAACTCTCACATCCATACATGACTACTGGAAAAACCATAGCCTTGGCTAGATGGACCTCTGTTAGCAAAGTAATGTCTCTGCTTTTTAATATGCTGTCTAGATTGGTCATAGCTTTCCTTCCAAGGAGTAAGTGACTTAATTTCATGGCTGCAGTCACTATCTGCAGTGATTTTGGAGCCCAAAAATTAAAGTCTGTCACTGTTTCCACTGTTTCACCATCTATTTGCCATGAAGTGACTGGACCGGATGCCATGATAGTTTTCTGAATGTTGAGCTTTAAGCCAACTTTTTCACTCTCCTTTTTCACTTTCATCAAGAGGCTCTTTAGTTCTTTTTCACTTTCTGCCATAAGTGTGGTGTCATCTGCATATCTGAGGTTATTGGTATTTCTCCCAGCAATCTTGATTCCAGCTTGTGCTTCATCCAGCCCAGCATTTCTCATGATGTACTCTGCATATAAGTTAATATGTAGTACTGTACTGTAATAGGTTTATAATACTTTTCATACAAATAATACATAAAAAGCAAACACAAAAAGAATAATAAAACACTTTTAACCTTACAGTATAGTACCTTGAAAAATTACAGTAGTACAGTACCACCACTGGCACACAGGGGCACATTCGCATCTGTGAAAGTTTGCAACTTGAAGGTTCGTATGTAGGGAACTTACTGTAGTGACCCCCCCCAAAATATCTTCCAACATATTTGTTGTCCTTCCATTCCTCTGCACCTTAAAAGAGGAGGACATAATGAACACTAAAGTGAATTAATTTTCCTGATGAGCCACAGAGAAGGAATCTTCTTTACAATGAATAATCTTTAAATCAAGGACTGGCTTGATGCCCCAGAGCCCACCACACGCAGAGAGCCTCCTATTTCAAGCAGCTTAAGGTGACCCATTATTCTGCTGATAACATTAGGAAGGAGAAAAGAACAGAAGCTGTGAGGGGACTTGCCTCAAAGAGCTTGGAGACATGTGCCGGGGGGAACAGAAGGGCCTGACTATGTGGACACCATCGCCACCTCGAAGGCTCTCCCTTCTTCAGAAAAGCTTAATCCCTAGCTAGGTATTTGATTCTGTTTTCTCACTATTTCAAAGTCTTTCTCTGGGCAGGTTCTTTTAGGATCTCATCAGAAACGTGGCTATTTTGCTCTATTCACTATGACATTTTACTTTATTGGGATGCAAAATAAGGACTTGCTACTAAAGCACAGGTTTGTAAGAGAGAAGATTTATTGCACACATGCACAGAGAAACGGTATTGACTGAAAAAATACGTGCTGGCAAATGACCTAGACTTACAATATTAATAAAACAGATTTACCTATATAATAGACATGAAATATAAATCGCTTTAAGGAGTTTGTGGCATATTAACATTGCATAAAACCAAGTTTCCTTGCTTAGAGGTCTATTATCTTCATCCCAGTTGGAGATTTTGCATTGTTGTTCACTAGCATTTTACAGAGGTTACTGTGCATATTGTTAAATTGATGAGTGTGTTAATCTATGTTGTTTCTGTTGTTGTTTAGTTGCTAAGTCCTGTCTGACTCTTTTGAGACCCCATGCTGTAGAGGGGGCAGGCTCCCCTACAATTCTATAGCCCACCAAGCTCCTCTGTCCATGGGATTGCTCAGGCAAGAATATTGGAGTGGATTGCATTTCCTACTCTAGGGGATCTTCCCAGCCCAGGAATCGAAGCCATGTCTGGCATTGCAGGTAGATTCTTTACCACAGAGCCACCTGGGAAGCCCGTGTTAATCTATAAAAGTCCCCAGTTCTTGAAGTTTGCAACCTAGGATTTCATTTCTGAATCTTGCAGGTTGGTAGCGTGTTTCATTTTTCCTGTATATGAGATAGCACATCACTTGTCCCTATCAATGAGAAATACTTTCCAGAATATTTTGTGTCATTTTTAATTGTATATAGATATCTTTAAAACCATGTGTAAAGTGATGGTATTAAACAATTCATATAAGTAATAGCTAAGATTCTCTTCCATGTCTTTAATCATTCTGTTCGTATTGCTTGAAATGCTCCATCATTTCCCTCTTCCAACACAAAAGTCCATGTACTCCAAGAAATACTCCTAAATCTTTCAATGCCTACATTTTTCTTGTTTTTATTCCTAATAACCTTCTTACTGTACTAATAACATACAACTTTCCTACCAAAGTATATCCATATTTTTCATTTATTTGCATGTCTCTCTGCCAATAGCCTAGGTTCCTTGAGAGGTTCAGAGCTGTGTTTTCTGTTATTCCTGAATTCCAACTCCAGAACATTAACACTTAATAAGTACCCAGTAAAAATCCTTTGCATAAAATTTCAAGTTAACACCCCAGAGTAATCCTAGTTTCTATGACAGTTGTAGAGGCAACTGAGAAATAATGAGCAATTAAAAGAGACTAATTCTTATTCTGTGGTATATAAGTACCACAATCCTGAAGAAATATAAGATTTGAATATCTGCAATTGTCCTAATTGGCTAACTTCCTGTGACCTGGCTTAGAAAATTAACAGTATAGGCCTCTTAAAATTGTTATTAATGTTTCCCCCTGATGCTTTTACTACTAATATTTTTCCATAGTGCTAAAAAATATTCAGAGGCCTTTAGAAAATCATCACATAGATCTTCATGGGATGTTTCATTATGTTTTCATATAGTTGGGAACTCAACAAAAGGGTATACATATCCAAAAAATTATGATCTGATTATTATAAGCTAAGATTTTATTCCAGAATTAAATAATAAAATAACCAGAAAACTGTGCAAAGGAGAGACTATAAATGGCCCTGATGAATCACAAAAGGAAAGGCACTGCAATCATAGGTAGGGGGGTAAGACATTGGAAGGACAACTATCACACCCTTAAATTATAGCATGCTTGGTGACATTCACAGCTCTGAAAACCTTTTCCTCCTACACACAGGCACATCCTTAACTGCTCACCCCTAGAATGGAAGGGGACATTAACACCTTATTTTCAGCTCAGAATTAAATTAATTTTATCTATCTGTACATCACTTGGAATTCTAGGAAAAACTAAACAGGAACTGTAGGGTATATGTGAACAACTAATTAGCTGCTCTGTTTCTTATAATATCTTTACTTGAATGATTCTCTCATTGAAAATAATGGTCTATGTCCTATGGTGAAACAGATTGAGTCAGCTGTTTCCTGAGTTTTTCAAGGGATAAACCGATGAATTTGTTCTTTATTTGCAGGATACTTTGGGCCTTAAATTTCTATTTTTCTATAATTGTCTGTTCCCTCAAAACCTCTACCCTGTTTGTCTATGTAGACTCAGCCTCGTCTGGTGAGAAGCAGAAGCAAATATTACGGAGATCATTATATCCAACAGGGCACAATAAAAGGTGGGAGGTAGTCCAAAATATCATGTCAAGACCTTTGGCTTATAAATTATCTGAATAGATAAATTTGATAATCAAATTATCTGAATAGATAAATGATTGATAACCAGAGGTCACAGAGTAATTTTTGTTTCTTTGCATTACTAACATGTAGACCTAAATAAGGACTTCCCAAGTGGCACTAGTGGTAAAGAACCTGCCTGCCAAGGCAGGAGATGTAGAGATGTGGGTTTGATCCCTGGGTTGGGAAGATCCCCTGAAGGAGGGCATGGCAACCCTCTCCAGTGTTCTTGCCTAGAGAATGGGACGGAGAAGATCGGCGGACTACAGTTCATAGGGTCACAAAGAGTCAGACACAACTGAAGTGACAGCACAGCACAGACCTAAATGTTGGTTAAAAACATTGAAAATGTTGCCACGTTCCTCAGAAGTAGAGTCACAAGAATGCAATTAGCCTTCAGTGCATAACTTTATTCCTTGATAAAGTGATATTCATTGTGCTATCATAAACAAAATTATGTAAAACACTTTTTGAATTCCATTTTCTGTGATAACCATACTAGCATTACAACCACTACTACTACTGATAGTTGAATTAGCAGAGAGTGGTGTTGGAGAAGACTCTTGAGAGCCTTGGACTGCAAGGAGGTCCAACCAGTCCATCCTAAAGGAGATCAGTCCTGGGTGTTCATTGGTAGGACTGATGCTGAAGCTGAAACTCCAATACTTTGGCCACCTGATGTGAAGAGCTGACTCATTTGAAAAGCCCCTGATGCTGGGAAAGATTGAAGGCAGGAGGAGAAGGGGATGACAGGGGATGAGATGGCTGGATGGCATCACCGACTCGATGGACATGAGTTTGAGTGAACTCTGGGAGTTAGTGATGGACAGGGAGGCCTGGTGTGCTGCAATTCATGGGGTCGCATAGAGTTGGACATGACTGAGCAACTGAACTGAACTGAATTTTCTATATACCAGGCATTGTGCACACACCATCTTACTTTCACTCTGACCATTTCAAGTGGTCAGCACTACTTCCCCTTTTACAGCTGAGAAACAAAAGGCTCAGACAAGCCAGAAAATCTCCTCAAGATGGTACAGGCAAAAAGGAGATCTGACTCACTTGAAACGGTACTGAAGAATTTATTTACAGAGCAACAGTAGAGAAACAGACATAGAGCATAGACTTATGGACATGAGGAGAGCGGAGGAGGGGGTGAGATGTGTGGAAAGAGTGACATGGACACTTAGATTCAGTTCAGCTCAATCACTCAGTCGTGTCCAATTCTTTGCAACCCCATGGACTGCAGCACACCAGGCCTCCTTGTCCATCGCCAACTCCTGGAGTTTACTCAAACTCATGTCCGTTAAGTCGTTGATGCCATCCAACCATCTCATCCTCTTATCCTCCTGCCTTCAATCTTGCCCAGCATCAGGGTCTTTTCAAATGAGTCAGTTCTTCGCATCAGGTGGCCAAAGTATTGGAGTTTCAGCTTCAGCATCAGTCCTTCCAATGAATATTCCAGACTGATTTCCTTTAGGATGGACTGGGTGGGTGTCCTTGCCATCCAAGGGACTCTCAAGAGTCTTCTCCAACACCACAGTTCAAAAGCATCAATTCTTCAGCGCTCAGATTTCTTTATAGTCCAACTCTCACATCCATAGGTAACTACTGGAAAAACCATAGCCTTGACTAGATGTACCTTTGTTAGCAAAGTAATATCTCTGCTTTTTTAATATGCTGTCTAGGTTGTTCATAACTTTTCTCCTAAGGAGCAACCATCTTTTAATTTCATGGCTGCAGTCACCATCTGCAGTGATTTTAGAGCCCAAGAAAATAAAATCAGTCACTGTTTCCCCATCTATTTGCCATGAAGTGACGGGACTGGATGCCATGATCTTTGTTTTCTGAATGTTGAGCTTTAACCCAACGTTTTCATTCGCCTCTTTCACTTTCATCAAGAGGCTGTTCAGTTCTTTTTCACTTTCTGCCATAAGTGTGGTGTCATCTGCATATCTGAATTTATTGATATTCCTCCCAGCAGTCCTGATTCCAGCTTGTGCTTCATCCAGCCCAGTGTTTCTCATGATGTACTCTGCATATAAGTTAAATAAGCAGGGCAACAATGTACAGCCTTGACTTACTTCTTTCCCGATTTGGAACCAGTCTGTTGTTCTATATCCAGTTCTAACTGTTGCTTCGTGACCTGCATACAGATTTCTCAAGAGGCAGGTCAGGTGGCCTGGTATTCCCATCTCTTTCAGAATTTTCCACAATTTATTGTAATCCACACTGTCAAAGGCGTTGGCATAGTCAATAAAGCAGAAGTAGATGTTCTTCTGGAACTCTCTTGCTTTCTTGATGATCCAACAGATGTTGGCAATTTGATCTCTGGTTCCTCTGCCTTTTCTAAATTCAGCTTGAATATCTGGAAGTTCACAGGTCACATATTTTTGAAACCTGGCTTGGAGAATTTTGAGCATTAATTTACTAACGTGTGAGATGAGTGCAATTGTGCAGTGGTTTGAGCATTCTTTGGCATTGCCTTTCTTTGGGATTGGAATGAAAGCTGACCTTTTCCAGTCCTGTGGCCACTGCTCAGTTTTCCAAGTTTGCTGGCATATCGAGTGTGCACTTTCACAGCATCATCTTACACCATAAGTAAAATAGATAGGCATCGGGAATTTGCTGTATTGCTCAGGAAACTCAAACAGGAACTCTGTATCAACCTAGAGGAGTGGGATGAGGCGGGAAATGGGAGGGAGGTTTAAAACGGAGGGGATATGTGTATACCTATGGCTGATTCATGTTGAGGCTTGACAGAAAGCAGTAAAATTCTGTAAAGCAATTATCCTTCAATAAAAAATAAATTAATTTAAAAAAAAAGGAGAAGACCTGGACTCAGGATTAAATATCAGCCACCACTCTTAAAAAAGATTTACCTTAGGGACTACTGTTTTGTTATTTTATCTCTAGTTAACGACAATACTTTCTAAGTGAAGAAATTTATGCAAATGGTCTGTTAGGAAAGGAAAAGGATCCTCATGAGAAAGTGGGATAATTTGCTTGAAATTGAAACTGTGTTGGAGAGTTATGGCTGTGAAATAAGTGTGCCAAGGAGCACAGGCTAGAATCCAACTGTGATATCATGAGTTGCTGTATGCTAGCATTTAATTAGTCGCTTCCTTGGTGGCTCAGATGGTAAAGAATCCGCCTGCAATGCAGGAGATCTGGGTTTGATCCCTGGGTTGGGAAGATCCCCTGGAGAAGGGAATGGCTACCCACTCCAGTCTTCTTGTCTAGAGAATCCAATGGACAGAGGAGCCTGGTGGGTTACAGTACATGGGGTTGCAAAAAGTTGGACATGGCAAAAAGCATTTGATTTTAGTTAACTGTGGTCCTTGAAACTTGATTTGCTAATCTTCCACATCCAAATTTGAGTTTATGAATTAATTTTCTAATGACATCGATCAGAAGATTAATCAATGCCTTAATACATAGTAACTCTGATCACCTAAGGAAGTATTGCAAAATATCCACAGTCCTTTGGAATAAAAAGTTCTCAGATAAAGGGCGATACTAACATAAAATAAACATTTTAATACTGCATTCAAAAGACTTTTCCATGGACCATAATAGAGCTGGAATGACTTTCCTATTCATCTATTGAAATCATAAGGTGACTGTCTTTCATAAAGAATAATTTTGAGTCGTTCTCAGTTAAAATTTAGCATTAATATCTCTGACTCATAAATAATTCAACATTGATATAAACACTCCTGATTTTCACAGGAAAGTCTTTTTCCCAGGTCCCCAAAATCATTTTTGCAGTCCATTTTTATTACACAAAACCTTGCCATAGATTAATCAGCAGAAAGAAATTCTAGGTATTCAGTCGTTTTAAAAGGCTACATTTAAAAGACTTGCTACTTGAAGTAGAATGATGAATAAAATTTGATTTAAAATATTTGCTTTTTAAAAAACCTCCAATCAAATAACCAGTGGGGAAAGTGACAAGAAAATATTGGAACTAGTCACTTTTTAAAAGCTACTATCATCTTAAATTATAAGAATTCAGTTTCTATAGATTATTTCCTAGGCTCAAGGTCAAAGCAGTGTGGTAAAGGGCTTAAGCTAAAATCTTTTGCCTTTTGGGGAGAGAAGGGTTTTGTGTTAGAAACAGATGCAAATGAATGCTAAGACAGGGGAAATCTTACAGAATTACATTTAAAAAGCTGTCTTTTAGAAAATTCTTTCTGCCGGCCTGTCTCAATGAACAACTAAGCAGCAGGCTGAGAAATCAAGATCATTAGTTTAATATTCCCCTGCCTGAAATTTTCTACATGATGTGTTTCTCTCAATGTCTCATATTTGAAATGTTGAATAATTGCTCAAATCTGTTAAAGCCATAAATGTTAAAAGGATCATTGGATAATTCTTGTCCAACTTACCAATTTTAGTGGAGAAGAAAGTGGATCAGAGAAGCTGTATATGACCTGCCCAATGCTACAAAAATAATAGGACACATTGTGGTCAGTTATTACGCTAAATGTTGATTAGCCTGTAAACCAGCCATGGTGATGGTGGTGGTTTGGTGGTTTAGTTGCTAAGTCATGTCTGACTCTTGCAACCCCATGGACTGTAGCCCGCCAGACTCCTCTGTCCAATTCTCCAGGCAAGAATACTGGAGTGGGTTGCCATTTCGTTCCGCAGGGGATCTTCAAGACCCAGGAATCTAACAGGGTCTCCTGCACTGCAGGCAGATTCTTTGCCAACTGAGCTACTAGGGAAACCAGCCATAAGTACTGTTAAATTGCAGCAGCTTTACAAAGAGTAAAACTGATTAACAAACACACCAAGTCCTCCCTGGTGGTCTAGAGGTTAAGACTTCACCTTCCAGTGCAAGGGGTGCGAGGTTGATCCCTATGCGGGGAGCTAAGATCCCACATGCCTTGGGGCCAAAAAAACAAAACATAAATCAGAAGCAATATTGTAACAAACTCAGTAAAAGCGTTAAAAATGGTCCACATCAAAAAATCTTTAAAATTAAATAAACAGAAATATACCAACATGCTTGTGCACAAATGATCAATCTTTCAAAACAATTACTTTAAGAAGATACACAGGGGGGATCGGGATGGGGAATACATGTAAATCCATGGCTGATTCATGTCAATGTATGACAAAACCCACTACAATATTGTAAAGTAATTAGCCTCCAACTAATAAAAAATAAATAAAAAAAAAAAAGAGGATACACAAACACTCCAATGATTGCACACACAAAAAAAAGTTTTGGAGACCTCATTTAGAGCTAGATCTTCCAACATTTACACATTTGTTTAGTTATTTCTTAACAGTGATTGAGAGCCCACTACATATTGAGTATCTCAAATAAAGAGATAAAAGCCATTATGTCCTTGTTCTTAAGGATAGCAGTAGAAGTAAAGGGGACACAAGGAGAGGTGAGTAGGAAACACTGTCAATAAAATTGGAAGATTGATAGGATTCAAGGCACACAAGAGAGGCGGAAAGAGTGAAGGTGAATAATAACTTGCATTCGCTGTATTCACTGATTCAAGGATTTATGACAATTAATCCCCAAGCCAACATATGAAGTGTAACTGTTTTCATCTTTATTTTACAGATGAGGAAACCAAGACTCAAATATAAAGAACTTGGAATTTCCTAAAGTCACAGAGCTGGAATATGAACCCAGGCAGTTCAGCTAGAGAGCCCACATTCTTCATTACTAAGCTTTTACAGAATGGTTTTGATGGCTCAAGTAGCTAAGCAGAGGGAAGTATTTCTAAAGTATACTAGATATGAAGTCCTAACAGGATTATGAGGAAGGGAGAAAGATGATCTTTTTTTTTTTTTTTACCAAGTTTGGACAGACTCAAAACTGTTAATGGAGTCGGGCATTTTTACACAGTGGTCAGGGCTGCGTTTTTCTCTAGGAGTTATCAGCGCAAAGGTAGCCGCCTGATGGCCAGCATTGTTCAGACAGGTTATACTGAGTGATAAATGAAGTTCTCTAGAGTTCCAACACCCACATTTAAGGAAACAGAGCAGAAAATAAACTAGCAAAATTGATTGAGATGGAAACGTCAGAAAGAAAAAGAATAAAACATGAGAATACTGTATTAAAAATTTAAAGATTAGAACATGTTCCACAGTGTCAGCTTCAAAGGCAAGTCAAGGAGTTGAAGGATGAAAATATAGCCACTGAAATTGAGAACAGGAAGTATTGAGCAAAAGAGTAAGAAAAACGTTGTGTTGCATGTTGAACCATGAGTGTGCGGTGGTCAGGAATTAGTTGTGAGATGGACTTCTTGTTGAAAAATATTTATTGTGAAGAGGAGAAAATAGTTGGGGTTGAGGGACGCAAAAAAGGATTTTTTCCCCTGAATAATAATGTCCTGATTTTTATATAAAAAGATGTAAGTTGTTCTCTCACATAAAAAAGAGGCTTTTAATTATATTCAAAATAAAACAGTCTCTTAAAGAAAAATTATTTGGCATCATCTGATTCTTTAAAAAAAAAAATTGCCAACTCTAAGATTAATGCCATAAAATAAAACAGATAAATTTTACAAATGTACATAGCAGAAACTGCACTAAAGATCTGTCATTAGCAAAAACAGTCAGAATCAGAAATGATGTGAGGAACAAAAGTAAAGATGTCAAATTATTTCAAGATAATGAAAGATACTATATGCCAGTAATAGAGTCCATGAGATGAAATTCCGTTGTGAAAATGTATTTGGGAGCTATACTAATATTCAGGAAAAAACTTCAACCTATCAGCAACATGAAAAAATCTGAAAAGTCAGGCAGTATGAAATGGGTATATTCTTAGTTTACCTGAGACCCCAATCTAGCTGTTTACTATTCACCACCATTAGAGGTTCTAATATTACAAGCGGTTCTCTGAAATAGAACCCTAGTGTATCCGTTAGAGGAAAGCTCAATATATTTATTTTCCCTGGTAATGAAAGAATTATCCTTTATGAGAAAATGCTGTCTCTTAAAAGTTGAAAAATGGTACATGAACCTATTTCTAGGGCAAGAAAAGAGACACAGACGGAGAGAATGGACGTGTGGACACAGGGTCGGAAGGAGAGGGTAGAACAAATTGGGAAATTAGCATTGACATATATACACTACTGTAAGTAAAATATAGCTAGTGGGAACCTGCCATATAGCACAAGGAGCTCAGCTTGCTGCTCTGTGATAAGCTAGATAGGGGAGATAGAGTGTCGGTGGGAGGGATGTCCAGGAGGGAGGGGACAGATGTTTACACACAGCTGATTCACTTCATTGTACAGCGGAAACTAACACAGCAAACGTTCTTGCCTTTCCACTATTAGGAAGGATATGCACTTAAGAAACTCAAAAGTAATTTATAAGAAAAATCCTTAAGTAGTGACAGGCTTTTCTCTTAACAGAAAAGCCTTTCCTCCTGAATTTCCTACCTCAGATTACAACACTGTTCCCTCAATTGCCCAGCATGTGAGATATCCTTCTCTGCTCTACTTCCCTGTCACCCACATCAATCTCTAAATCCTTTCCATTCTATCCCCTTTTTATAGGCTACATCAATCTATCATCTGTTGCTCCAGTGTCCCCACCTAGACTTGAATTATCATTTTTTAAGCCTTCAAACTGGTCACACTGCCTTCATTTCTGCTCCTTCCCAATCCATTCTCCACATAGGGAGGGATCATTTTAAATGTAAATGTAATTTCTTCAGTGTCTTGCCATC